>NC_141686.1:24032633-24632633 GCF_964263255.1 Lissotriton vulgaris | reverse complement strand
CCGTGAGACCTTTCAGCAAGTGAAGCTTTATCCTCCAGCCACGATAGGTATTTGACCGAGTTCCAGGTTAATTTCTTGCGTACACCGGAGCTAGTTGAAGTTTGCCACAGCTGGTTCAGTCCCAGTTTGTTTAGTCCTTCTTTGAGATATTCCACTGCAGGTGAGGTAATATGTCTGCTTATCTCTTTCCACAGCTGTGCGTTTAATGACCCTGGAGTGGCTCTTCGTATTTTGTCCTACGTTGATATATGCCCCAAGTCTCGCAAGTGATTGCTTCTGGATACCAAACTCAAGCCTTATTTGCGAGGGGGAGGTATATTTGGGCAGTCCGAATATAATCCTAATCGTGTTTGTAACTGTGGAGTCCAGTAATTTGGCGTCTCTTCCTTTCTGGGCTTCACTTCCGTAAGTTATGCAGGCTGTAACTTTTCATGAATCACCTCACCTATAGGCAGAATCGACGGGCCAGTTAATTTGAAGTTCAAGGTTTTTAGAGAGATTGCCAGAGCGATACCTTTGCACCTGATGCTGTTTCTTTGCGCAAGGAATTGACCTCCTTTTTCGATCTTTACACCCAGGTATTTGTATTCCGTGGTGCTCTCTATTCGGGTATTACCCCAATACCAAGTTGAGGACTTTTCTCTTTTTTCGCTCACGGTGATGGTTTTAGTTTTGTCGAGGTTTATTGTTAGGCCATTTTCCTTTGAGTAATCATGAGTTGCATTTATAAGATGTTGGAGGCCTACTCTCGTTTTACTGATCAAGACTATATCGTCTGCATATAGGAGACACAGTACTAAGATATCTCCAAGTTTTGGAGCGTGCGAGTTGCAGGCATTTAATCTCGGTACAAGGTCAGCTACAAACAGATTGAAAAGTGTGGGAGCCAGAACGCAGCCTTGCTTAAGCCCTTTGTCCATTGGGATGCGTCTCGACAAGTGTCTTCTGTCGCCCAGCTTTCTCTGGACCCAGGTTTTAGTATGCAGGCTTATCAGGAGGTTTACAAGGGGTTGGGGGAGCCCCCAGTTATACAGTTTGGACCACAATCTGTTGCGTTTTACATGGTCGAAGGCTGCTTTATAATCAATAAAGCACAAATTCAGGGAGCTCCCAATCGTTTCCCTTCTGTCGAAGAGCTTTGCCATTGTTATTATATTTGTGGTCGTCCCCACATTCTTATCAAAACCGGTCTGATTCAGGGGGATGATGGATTTTGCTTCTGCCCAGGCCTGTAGTTCTTCCAGGAGCGTTCCCGCAAAAAATGTTGCCTCATTATCCTGTAATACCACTAGCCGATAGTTCTGAGGCTCTGACCTATCACCTGCCTTATGTATTGGTGCAATGATGGATCCCCTCCATGACTCTGGCAGGATAGTTGTCGTCCTGATTTCCCAAAACAGTGGTTCTAATGCTTCACCCTTCCCTTGCCTATTTGCCTTTTTATGATCATAGTTCCATTAGTTGAAGTATCAGCAGTTAAGCTATCAGTATCAGTTTTGCTTTGAATGATCTGGTTAATTCCTGCATGTGCAGCGCTGATGAAAGCATCATGGGAAGTACCCGAGGAGTGTTCCCCTTTTATTCCTGACTCCATACCTTCATGGAAGTGAGACCCGAGATATTTTGACCAGACTGCCTCAGAAATGTTAGAGGTAGTTCCCTGGTTATTTGGATGAACAAAGTTGTTTATGGTTCTCGAAAAACATGCGCTGTTGTTTTGCTTTATATCAGCGTGTAGTTTCGCCCACATGGCATTCTCTTGGTCCCTTTTTCCATCCTTTTTCAGTTTTTTTAGCTGAGCCTTTTGCTTTCGCAGTTAATTTAGTAGTGTTAAATCTTGAGGGTTCCACCGTACCTGTCTCAATATGCGGTAGATAACTCTCTTGATGTGCTTTATTTCTTTCAGCGCAATTTGAGATATCGATTTCACGCCGCCGGTTCATTTTGAGTTTTCGGCTTGATGATCGTAGTGTAGGCTGCCATGGTTTTGGTGAAGCTTTCCCATTTTTTGACTTCATCTGATCCAGCTCTCAGTTCAAAATGCTCCTTAGCAACTCCCATCATTCTGCAATGTGTCTTTGGCCCGAATTTGACTCTTTTAAGATTAATAGTATAGTCTGCTCCTTGGGTGGTCCGGCAGTGCTCGTACATTTGGACTGTTGTCCTAAGCTCAATTTCTTGTGGCTGGTGATCACTACCCCCTTTGTCCCCTAGACGAAATAGGGTAATGTACTGGAACAGATCAAGGGAGACAAAAGTGTAGTCCAGAATAGTATTGTTCCTGGATGAGCAGTATGTTGCTACAGGGGGATTGTCTCCTCTTGATCTACCGTTTAATGATCTTAAATGTAAGTGTTCCAATTCTTCCAAGGCCGACAGTCCTGCTTTTGTTTGCTTGCTAGAAGGCGGCTCCCCTTGCGTTGGGATGTTCCAGATTGTGTTTTGTATCAACATTTCAGCATCCGCAGGGGACCCCATTAGATTTAAGTTTAGATCACCTGTAAGAATGAGCTCCGTTGACGGTCCTTCTGTAATATATTTTTCTACCAACTTGCAAATTTCTTTTATTAATTTACCTTTTCGCTTTGGTTGGATATAGACCTTGATTATTGTGATGTTAAGGTCCGTTGCTAGTATTGAACCCGAAAAGTTTAAGTTTAAAGCAAGACCTGCAGATGAAGAAGAGCCTAGATCCTGGACATTGAGATTAATTCCACATGCAACATATGTGGCCAAGCGCCCATGTAGATGGCCGTATTTTGCCTCAGCCAGTGCACTTGAATAGAAGCGCAGAAATCCTTGCAAGTGTGGGGGTTCTCTCAGCCAGGTCTCTTGTAGAGCCACGATGTTGAAGGCCCTGACATAATCAATGAAATCCGCATCCAACAGTCTGCTTGCCAGGCCATTTACATTCCAGGAACATATCCATAGAGACCCCCTTATGACTGATCTTTCTCTTTTCCCTCTAAGTCGTCAATATGTTCCCCTGTTGTTTATGGTTCTTGAGATCCATCTTATGTCAGTGTCCCATTTTGGTATTGTTGTGGGGACTTTCTTACTTTCACATTCTGCCAGGAAGACTTCTCCATTTGTTAAAATTTGCCCCCTGGCTCCTTTCAGTACAGAGGTAATGGGCCTACCATTGGGTGCCGGGTTTCCAGCTGTATGATTTGTTCTCAACAGGTCGGGATATCCTGGCTTGATGTGTGGCATAATGGTTATCCCCCAGTTCTTAAAAGTATCCCTTTCTTGGTATATTCTTTGTGCGATAGTAGGTGAACTCCATAAAGCACACGTTTTTTCCCCATACTCTGCATCTTTGCCTTTTATAAATTCTATTGAGGCTAGGTCAGTTGACGTGATTTCAGACAGGGTTGGTATACAAGATAGTAAGCGAAGAATGTTGCCGTGATTCATAATGTCAAATCTGCCCTTAGAAACGTATTCTGGGGTAAACAGCAATGCTGTTGTATACTGCCAAATTATACCGTTAGGTTCTGTTTCTTGCATATTTGATTGTGCGGCAGCATATATCTGATGTACTTCTGTTTTTCTATGAGTCCTGGCTCCTCCCATCATGTAATTTCCGGCTTCTGGCAGTTGGCTCGTTGACTCTCTCTGATATTGTTCCATGCTGATGTGGTTATGCTCTGCAAGTGCCTCAACATGTTGTCCCTGGCGGTGATCTATGTTTATGAAGGTGGGAATTGGTAAGACTGTCGTGACCTTACTTCGGGATTGGCAAATGCTAATGTTCTTTGTTTCCCTAAGGTCCATGACCTGGTTGGTGTTGAGATCCGTCTTTGTGATCACAAGGTCTGTGCCTATTGTGCCCTGATTGTCTGAATTCACTTTGCTCCCCGCCACGACATGACTGTTGATGTTTGTATTTAACACATTTTCTGGAGACATTCCCGCTTGGTTATGGGCTTGCAACTGATTTATCCTCGTATTTCCTGTTTTAGTATTTTTGCTGCATATTATATAACTGTTCCTTTCCGAGGATAGCTGTGCAAATTCGGCCTCCGTGACCTCTCCTGATTGTTCCGTCCCTCTAGGTTCTGTCGTCCTGAGTGTGAGGTTACAACCTGATGCCTCCCTCATAATAGGGCTTTTATTTGGTTTTTTCTCCGATATTGGAGGGTTTTCTTGCTCAGGCTCCCTCTCAGTTGGTATTTTCCCGAATAAGCGCATAAATCCATTGTTTTCGCAGATGTGTTTTTGGTTCCGGCCCTTGCGTTTTTGTGCTCGTCTTTGTTTTGCGTTCAGTTTGTTTTCCTTTTTTGCCTCTTCTGGAGACTCTGTCACTTTTTTTTCATCTTTGTATTCTGGCCAGATGTTTCATTGCCTTCAGTTTGTGTTAGTTTAATCATGATGGGGTCACTCTCACCATTTGTAAGTACTAGTTGATGAGTTGTCATGTCTATGTCGTTTCTAATTAACTCACTGCAATAGTTGGATGCACAGTTTTTTCCTTGTGCGCACAGATCGTTTAGCATTTTTGGAAGAGTGGCTAATTTGTCTATGATTGGACTACAGCCGCATTTTTGACTGCTGGTTAAGGCATAATCCTGAATCTTCTGCAGCGAGGTGTTCAGTGTTCCTAGCTTACTATCAATTGCCACCACAAATACTGCCAAGGTGTTCATTAAAGTTAACTGAGTGTCCATTTTGTCAGACTGATACTGCAGGGCTTCTACCAAGAGTTGCACTCTTTTTAGTAAACTTGCCCATGCATTCCCGCTATCTGACTGGTGCGTATTGTCCGGTTGCTTCTCGGGTGCATTCTTTCGGTAACCTGTTACATTTATTTTTCCTTCCGGGCCCTTTTTTCTTTTCTGGGGGATATGCCCCACTTGGTCATCTACGTTTGTCCCTGCCGCAATGTTGTCCCTATCATGATCTTGAGAGTAGGTTTCCAGAAGTGCCTCCCATTCTTCTTCTTACAATCTTCCTTGGTAGAATGTACTGTTAATTTTAGAATGTACTAAACCATTTCTGTAGTCACAATTGTTTGATAAAAAAAACAAACAAACTGATTCATAACAAGAGCGACAAATTCTGTATAACTTATTCAAAAAGGCACTGGATGTATTAATTAGCTCTTGATGGATTTGCCGACGCGTTTCAAGTTCGGGCCATAAATCCCCAAACTATCATCAGGGCTCAAACAATTGTGACTACAGAAATGGTTTAGTACATTCTAAAATTAACAGTACATTCTAAAATTGAAGAAATCGTTATCTATATTGTTGTTTGGATGTGTTGTTGATGTCATTTTTTGCATATAAATTTTGTAATGTTTTGTGTTAATTGTGACCAAGTAAGATTGTAAGTATTCTATTGTATTGTTGTTATATCCTCGTGCTTCTCTCTGAGCTCGCCTCGTCGCATGCTCTGGAATGTGGAATCCTATGCCTAGAGATTCCAGTGATTCCAGTGCAGCGGTTGGCGTGGGCTCTTGATGTGTCTATCTCGGTTTCTTAATAAATCCTCACTTACCACCATATCCTGACCAGACTACTTCTTTCTATCTTGGATACTTCACTGGCGACTTGGTGAAAACGAACCTACGCGACTTGAGAGCCTGCAGCCCCGGTATCTCCGGACCAAGATTACCGTTGCCGTCATGAAATGCTGAACCCCTTCTATTGTTTCAGCGGAGCCTCCGTGATCGAATAGATGACATTTTCCTGAAAACCCCGTTTTTTCCACGTCAAGCGGTGAGAATAATCTCATTTTAATCTTCTTTTGGCATTTGAACGCTTTGTTTTCCTGTGCGCGAGTTAACGCGTGCGCACTGTCACGCGCCTGGAATACTAACTCCAGCGCGAGCAAACGCATGCGCTCAAGATTCTCCGCATTCTAACCTGGCAGCGTCAGCACAAGCAAACAACGTCTGCGCAGAAGTATTATCAACCTGTCTGCCATTGTGACGTCACAAAGCTCTTTTTCAAGGAAATTCTCGTGTTGTTCTTCAAGGAATAATTTTATTCAAGAACTTTTACCACTGTTGTTTATGACATCACAATACCTTACAAAGACATTTTCAGCACACTAGTGAAGTTATATTTCAGCACTACCATTTATTCTCCTGTATTCATTGCCAATCATAATGGAAAGTTTCAATGCTCCTCCGCCATTTTTGGCGAGTCCCGGTGAACCACCATTAGAATGGAAACAGTGGCGTGAAGGATTTGAGGCTTATCTTGAAGCCATTGGTGGTGAGAATTACACGGACAAACGCAAACTCGCCATCCTTAAGCATTCACTTGGCGCAAAAGGAAGACAAATTCTTTCTCATCTTCCTCCAATGACATTAGATAACTCATCCGAGGAAGAAGTTGATGTCTATGAAAATGCAATTATGCAGCTCGATAAACAGTTCATTAAAAAGGTCAATGAAGTGGTGGCTCGTCACAAGTTTCTTAGCAGACAACAACTTCCTGTTGAACCAATTGATTCTTTTGTCAAAGATTTAAGGATCTTAGCTGCCAAGTGCAACTATCAACAATTCCATGATCAAATGCTAAGGGACCAGCTTGTGCATAACGTTTCTGATGTGAAACTTCAAGAAAAATTGCTCGATGCAAAAGACTTATCTCTTTCAAAAGCGCTTGACATTGCACACCGATTTGAAGATATGAGGTTAGGCATCAAAGAATTGTCCGATAAAAAACCTAAAGAATCCTCTTTCGAAAAACCCAATATATCTGTAGTCCAAAATATCAAGAAGAACCCATCTGAATTTACTTCCAACAAACCTATGTTTGCTTCTGCTTCACATCAAAATTTCAGGAAGGATGTAGTTTGTTTCAAATGTGGCTTTCCAGGCCATGTAGCAACGGATAAGAGATGTCCCGCTATAGGACAATTTTGCAACTACTGTAAGTCTAGGGGTCATTTCGCCAGAATGTGCAAAAGTCGCAACAGATCAAAATATTCTAATTCTGATTCTAGACGTCCCAAATTCTCTGAGGTTCAACCGGTGGACATTGATGACGATGAATACGATGATATCTGCACCGTCTACGAAGTTGGAGAAGAAAAAAAAGACTCACCCTTCTGTATGCTCCAAATTGGGTCCAAATCTATAAAAGTCATGGCAGACTCTGGTGCAAAGTACACTTTAATTGGTGATGATGTATTGTTAAAAGAGTTTCCAGATGTCATATCTTTATTTCCCTCTGACATAAAATTAAGGGGATATGGTAAAAAAACCATTGAAGTATTTGGATACTTTCCCTCCACTTTATCGTTTAAGGGCAAGTCAATACATGCTAAAGTTTATGTTGCTAAAGATGGGTCATGCTTACTGGGTTGGCCACAACAAAGAGAATTGATGATGAAACTTGATCCCAATCACCCTGATCAAGTTTTAGGATATTCTGACTTCATCAATTCTGTTGATGTGTCCTCTGACAACAAATGGGAAACTATTTTTCCACAGGTCTTTTCCCCTAGTTTGGGTTTACTCAAAAATTTTAAACACAAAATTATTCTCAAACATAATGCTGTTCCCAAAGTACATAAAGTACGCAACATACCCTTAGCCTTACGTGAATCTGTTAAAAAAGAACTTCAGAGATTATGCGACTTAGATGTAATCGAGGAAATTGAATCCTCTGAGTGGCTTTCGCCTGTAGTCGTAGCCCACAAACCCAATGGGAAAATTCGTCTTTGTGTGGATATGCGCGATTTAAATTCAAATGTGTGGGTTGATAGACATCCTTTACCCAATATTGGAGAGATGTTCGCTAAACTTAAGGATGCATCTATCTTCACCATATTGGATTTGTCTAACGCATATCATCAGATAGCACTTCATGATGATAGTAAACATCTGACTTCGTTTATAACCACTGAGGGTGCATACAGATATAAAAGGATGCCTTTTGGGTTAGTGTTCGCATCCTCAGTGTTTCAGCGTGTAATGCACAACATGCTTAAGAATGTTTCTAATGTGTTATATTTTCAGGACGACATATTGGTTTTCGGCAAGGACGAATGTGAACATTCTGAAATTTTGTTTAAAGTCCTGTCCATCCTACAAGACAACGGTCTTACCCTCACCAAAGAAAAATGCAAATTTGGAAAAAATTCAGTAGATTATCTGGGGCATTCCATCAGTAAAGAGGGCATCTCTCCCAAATTGAGTTTAGTTAAGGCAATTGAAAATGCACCTGAACCTGTCAACAAGGATCAACTTAGATCTTTTCTCGGTTTAGCCGAATATTATGCCAAGTTCATCCCCTCCTTCTCTGATAAAACTTCTCACTTACGTAAATTGATGAAAAACCATCAAGAATTTATTTGGGATGATAACTGCAAATGTCAATTTAATTTTATCAAGAAATGCATTATTTCTGCTCCTGCCTTATCTCCATTTGACACCAATTGTAAATCATTTATCGTCACAGATGCAAGCAACGTTGGCATTGGTGCGGTTCTGATGCAGAAGCAATACAGCGGTTTTGTTACAATTGCTTTTGCATCAAGACCGTTACGGGGTGCTGAAACAAAGTATTCCACTCTTGAAAAAGAAACATTGGCTTGCTGGTGGGGAATTGAGTACTTTCGCAGGTATGTATATGGTACAGATTTTGTTCGTCCCCTTGTAGATCTTTTTACGACCAAAGGATGTGGAAAAGCCACTGCTAGAATTGCAAGATGGCAGTACAAGTTACAGGATTTCCATTTCTCTGTTGAGTATATTCCCGGTGCAAAGAATGTCCTTGCTGACTTTCTTTCCAGGCTTCCCGTGGAAGACGATAATCATGTTGCTCCTGACAATGATCCTGACAAAGTGGTGTCAATTTGTGAAGTGTCCAATGGATGCATTCGTGAAGATGATTGGATTTTGGCTTGTAATAGTGACCGTGATTACTTGGATGTCGTGTCTTATGTCAAAAATGGTTGGCCTTCCAAGAACAGTCTATCCCCTAATGTCTTGCCTTATTTTCAAGTGGCTCAAGAACTTTCCATTCAGGGAGAAACTCTTTTGAGAGGTTTACTGTTAGTAGTTCCAGACAATTTAAGGAACACCGTATTAGACATGGCTCATGAGGGTCACCCAGGCATGTCCAGTATGAAAAGAAGAATAAGGAGTGAATTTTGGTGGCCTGGTGTCGACAAGTTAATCAAGAAAAAAGTAAGGTTCTGCGTTGAATGTTGTGTGAGTGATAAATCGCAAAAGCCTGTCAAATATCATCACGATTCTATCTCGAGACCGTCAAAACCATGGGAATGCGTTTCTATAGACATTGCCGGTCCGATGTCCTTTGGTCAGAGTCCATGTGTACGCCATTGTCTTGATAGACCAGTTCTCCAGTTGGCCTGAAGTGAAATTTGTCCCCCATATATCTTCTAGGGTGGTTATCGATTTCCTCAATTCAATTTTTGAAAAATAAGGTTTTCCTTCTTCCATCCTTTCTGATAATGGCACACAGTTCACCTCTGCGGAGATGAAATCCTTTTGTTGCAACCATGGAATTTTACACAAACGCTCTTCTGTTTATTATCCTCAAGCAACGGCATGGTTGAAAGGTGGATTAGAGTGCTCAAGGAGGGTCTGCAACTTGCTGTGTGCAACGGTGAGAATTGTTACGAGGCTGTTAGAAAACTCTTGTGGAGTTATCGGAATACTCCTAAGTCTGATGGTGACCTGTCCCCTTTTGAAAAAATGCGGGGGAGGAGGGGTGTATGTAACTTAAGCCAGCCCTGGATGCGAGACCTTGTAGATGGTAAACGTGCTAGTTGTGGTGCTCCTGTGGTGTCTTCCAATTCCAGCAACCCATGCAAGGTTGGTGATTGGGTACGAGTGAGAAAGTCTGGTTTTCTTAGATCTGGTGTATCACGTTTTTCTGACCCGTTGTTAGTTGTTAGAGTGGGTAGGCAAGTTGTAGAGCTGTCAGACGGCAATGTTTGGAGCCTCTCTAAAGTTGTCAAAGTTCCGCCTCTCCTTAGGAGTTCCTTTTCTCCTAACCAATCAGGGACCTCTCCTTCTAGTTCTAATTCATGTCATCCTCCTGTTTTCCCTCGTTCCCATCAGCCCATTCCCATTCACACTCCCCATTCGAGCTTTCCCCGTCTGAGGAAACCTCCTGTTTGGCACAAAGATTACGATGTTGGTGAATAATCTTCTTCCTTCAAAATGTTCAAAATGTTATGTAATTTCATTCATTGTTTTGCTTGTATGTATTTTATGTTATGGTTAATTCTTTTCTTTTTAGAAAGGGGGATGTGTTATATCCTCGTGCTTCTCTCTGAGCTCGCCTCGTCGCATGCTCTGGAATGTGGAATCCTATGCCTAGAGATTCCAGTGATTCCAGTGCAGCGGTTGGCGTGGGCTCTTGATGTGTCTATCTCGGTTTCTTGATAAATCCTCACTTACCACCATATCCTGACCAGACTACTTCTTTCTATCTTGGATACTTCAATTGTGTATTATCTCTCTGCTATAAGAAACTGTTTTGTATGAAATTACATGATTAAGAGGTATAAATAAATATACCGGACCACATTTAATGAGATTGTTTACTTGGTCCTATTTGAAAGTACATAGAAAGTAATTTGAGAAAGGGGGCATCTTTGTGTGTGTAGACTGTGCAGTACTAGGCAGTATATAGCCTATGGTGGCTATGGCGACTATGGTGACTATGGAAGCTGTGATAACTGTAGTGGTTGTAGCAATCCCCAGTTACATGAAACCCCACTGCACCAATGTTTTTCCTGCTCACCTGCTCACCTGCTTCAGCTGTCTCAACAGCATCAGCTGCCTCTCACGTCGTGTTCTTCGTGTTCCAAGTGCTCCAAGTCTCCTGCCACTCGATATGCTGCTCAAGGATCGGTCAAAAAAGCGCTCACCGGTCCCCCTAATGCGCTCTGAAGCGCTCCACTCTCCTCTCTCTGCAGCACCACAAATCCTGTAAAAACCAGCGTGGTCCCCAAAGTGGCGCCGAATCCTTTTTTTTTCACGATTTCAAAAATGCATCACTGCCAGTTCTGCTGATTCTGCCATTTTAGTCCAGGTGTGCGGGTTGCTCCCGCTTACTCCCGTTTCTCAGATTGCGGCTCTCGCCTCCTTGCCTCCTTCTCGCATCCCCCGTGGTACCGCCGCAGCCGCCGTACTGCTCCAGGAGCTGCTCCAAGAGTGCGATTTGCCCGCTTTTTCCGGCTTTTGGCTCTCTTTTCCTGCAGCTTTTTGCGGCTTCACAGCATCACAGCTTCACTGCGGCCTCCCGCAGCTTCCCTCACCCCGCGGAATGCTGCTGGATGCTGCCGCTGCCGCCGTATTGCTTTCCTCCTCGAATGCCTCACTCACCTCTCCTGCAAAACCAGGACTGAATTCTCGCTATACAGATTACTGTATGTCTTAGAGAGACAGTGCATTCGCGGTGCCTACGTGAGATCTAAAAATGTGCGTTCCACAACATCAGGCCTTTCATTGTCTTCTTCCCAATAGCAAACAGGAATTCTTCTCAGTGCAGGCAAATTTCCACAAGCGCCCTGCTTCGACATATGCCTGATATGCTGTCTCATATAATGGTATGTTCTCCAAGTGCCAGCAGGCTGTTTATTCCACCTCATCTATTAGCTGTCTTCCTCAACTGTTCTGACAGCTTGAATAATACATTAATACATTACATTTCCCCGCAACATTCCGATGTAGAACCTAGCTACATCACAATACTCAAAGTATGGCCCAGGGTCAGCATGTGGCCCTCCGGCCATTTACATGAGGCCTCCAGGTCAACAGTAGCACCGGGTTGTTGTTTACTTGACTCAGCACTAACATTTTGAATATGTTAATTATACAGACAAGCATTTAATTATAGGTTAATTGAAGTAGAAGAAAATAAGTAACTAGCGTGTCCTGCACAGCTTAACTTTAGAAACACTTTCAGCTAAAAAAAATCTTGTAGCAAAAGGGTAAAAATATAATAAAGTCTATTAAAAAATAAAAAATGCATTTCATTAACATGAAATGTTTCACCTTAGTACATCATATTAGAGCAGTGCATTGAAAAGTGATAGTTTTCAAACATGAGCTTAGAAACATTCATTCTCCCCCCGAATACATTGCCAATAGAGAACTATGAGGCAAGTCAGTTGTTATGTGCACTCTCTGGGTGACCTGGGTTTCTATTATGCATGAACAACATTATAGCTTATTAAATCTAACACAGGAAAATGTTTTGCACATCACACACCCTGAAGTCCTGTATTTTGAGGTCCTCTTATATGCGATAATGAAGAAAAAGGAAAGAGAAATAAAACAATTACCTAGGATTACACAATTTGGTTAGGTGGAGAAGCCAGGATTAAGTCCAAGTTTTTGGTTACAAATTGTGTAATTCAGACACTAGGAGGCTCATTACAATGTCGGACGAAACGCCTCTGCCCAACACCATCTCGGATTCGGGACCGACTGACTTGCAGTCAGCAGTTCTGACCGGCGGATTAGGATGCAAACGAACACTGTTCGGTCGGATTCCCATTGTTTCCTCTGGGAGCTCGTATCATGCCCAAGAAACGGCCATAACATAGTCTCTATGGGGAAATGGGGTGTGTTTGGAAAACCCTGCACCTTGTCGCAGGCACTACATGGTGCCTGCCACACAGTGCAGGGTTGTACAGGGGGGTACCTTGGGTACCCCCTTGGCCACCAACCACAGGCCGTATGGGCAAAAGGGCCATGCCAGGGGCCCCCCAAATCAGTTTCCGACAGCCTCTCCGTGTCGGATAGGACGACGCGGTGTAGCGGGAATTCCGTTCTCCTACAGAACTGTGCATAGAGATTCGGAACCTCAGTGAATTAGGATGGCCCAAAACTCACCTCTGTACCCAAAATCCCCTTATCAAGCTAGCTACAGTGTCTCATTGGTCATAACAAACTCCCAATGTTTAGACAAACCAGAACATGAGCTTAGAATACCTCAGGTATCGTGAAACACATGAACACTCTTTCGCTATATAATCATTTTAAACCAGAACGTTTTATAAATGAGGACACGTGCATATTTTAAATATTTATTTACTAATGCAGGGTTCTCAAACGCAGTATCTTATATAATACAAGCAAACATATTGTAAGAAACAAAGTTATCAGCATAGTTACTAGTCCATAAAAAGCGAACGGTGACAGCATACTAAGATGCTGAAATGAATAGGAATTAACATCACCTATTTCTCACCCTCCCTAATTAGCATAGTGTATTATATCTATGAAGGCCTCTTTTGGGTTTTAGCAGGTCGGGCCCATACCTCAAAATCTCAGTGGCAGAGGATCACATCATCTTCCACCAGCTCTCTGCATGCGAAGCACCATCAAGTGTGTTACGTGTGTTTTCAGCAAAGCAATATAAAACCCGCTTAAAGCCAGATTTTGGCAGCAGCTGCATTTGTGTTATGTCTAGGAAGGTGCGAAGATCCGACCTCACAACAACACTGTGTCGAGTTATCCTTGGAGGCTTCAGCACTCACTGTGCAGACAGTGTACCAAGCAAAACTGATATCAAAGTAATAACATATTATTCTCAAGTAAAGCACAACGCTCTTCTAGGTTGAAAGCTAAAATAACAATTATGTGTTGTGTGCAGAATGAAGCAGAAGGAAAAAATGACGTTTAAACCTTTAATAAGCTCATGCTAACTTAACACAGTATATAGAAAAGAAGTAGCTGTATGACAGCGGAAAGGCTGTTGGAAGGTGACATTGTAATCCCGACGGCGGAAACGCAATCCGTAGGGGGTTATGGTGTGGTTCCGACCGACAGGAATAGTCCTCGAGTCAGTCTTAACCAAGTCAGAATACCAGTCGGTTTACGTTCTGACCACAAACATCGTAATCGGGCGGTCGGACCGCAAACAGACCAAGTCGGTCGAAAGGGCTCCAACATGGTCGCGAAGAATCCGACTGTCGGGCAGAGGCTTTCCGCCTGTCATCATAATAAGCCCCTAGATGTAGATGCTTTGCTTCCCCTAAAACCCAACCCATGACCACCAACCTGCTGACATCAATGGGCCCCT
Organism: Lissotriton vulgaris; assembly: GCF_964263255.1. Taxonomy (NCBI): domain Eukaryota; kingdom Metazoa; phylum Chordata; class Amphibia; order Caudata; family Salamandridae; genus Lissotriton; species Lissotriton vulgaris. The sequence goes on along the minus strand of NC_141686.1, from coordinate 24,618,603 downwards.
TGGTCACATCACAAACTTTGTGGCCCCTGGGAAAATGATTGTGAGTACTCATGCTCTATTACAAGTGTCATGGGAAATTATCGGCTTTTAATTCTAGGGATGGTATATCTGTTATATTAGTCACTGAGTAAGCATAAAATAGTCTGTTTATCAGCCCTATGTGTCGCCACAATGAGTGGTACAAATAACAATGTTTTAATAAATATGTGTCTAGCTTTGCATGCTTACATGTATGGACATCAATATGCGTAGTAACATGAGGGTGGAGCCTACAGAAAACACTTGTTTTTAATAATAAAGAGTGTGATTTTAAGTTTGACAGGTGTGTTACAGAGTCAAAAACATGACCGATATCCTTCCGCCTTAATACAAGTGCATTACGATGTATTAAGGCAGAAGGGAGAGCCATCATGTTTCTAATGCAGTAATGCAACTACAAAACTTTGAATCATACCCAACGGCAATTATGTTTTGTAATGGGACAGATGGGATATCTGTCAAATTACTGATGTAGTATGCCCTCAAGAAAACTGCAAACTTGGCTTTTTATCAAGTGGTTCATGAGCCTCACACTCCTGTGGTACACCTAAAAAGTATTGGACATGCTCATATCTCGATTAAACATGACATGATGTGTTACCTCAACTTGAAATTAATACATGAACAGATATTGTGCACAATTTTGGCTTTAGCATATGGGTAGACGGTCACAAAAGTGACAGATGTTTCATCTGACTTTCTACAAGCGCTTTATAATATATCATTTTAATAAGGAAGACAGGATATCCATGATGTTTGTGATGCAGCAACCAGTCTGGCAACATCAAAATCAATTACAACAAGAAAACCTCTGGACCAGAGATCAGGAGCCTAGCTATGTTCGTGTAATGATATTCCAAATACTCATTGGAGTTGGAATATTGCTGTGTTTTTTGAGCAAAAGAAGGAACATTTTTCTTTTTCTTAGTGTCCCCTAACTCACCAGGGTTGCTCCAAGGTGACATGCTTCATCTTTGGGGCCATCCCTGTCCTCTACAGACTGGGGCGTGCTGCGACTTGCGAAATACGAAGGAGCACTTTAAGTGATATTTATTTATTTATTTATTTATTTATTGACATTTGTAGAGCGCGGCGAATACCCGTGGGCGTCTCGGCGCTAGTTAAGGGATGGATCAGCAACTGGGGTAAAGAAGATATACAAGGCTATTATACTATATATTATATGATAGACTATGTGTGGTGCGTGGACTGTGATGGGGTGGAGTGGTTTATGTGTAAGTGAATTAAAACTACCTTCCTAGTAAGCTACAAATGATTTATTCTTGATCCTAGGGGGTAAATTAAAAACGGGGTTGAATACTAAGTTGCCTAAAGAATAATGAGTTTAGGTGTACCTATAGATTCCTGTCAACATGTTTCGAGCATTTCCCAAACTCTTCCTCAGTACTACACAGGGATCAGCCCTGTGTTCGCCACTCCTAATAGTGCTCAAGTGAGCTCATTGAAAGAAAAAAAAAATAATAGTAAATGCTGCAAGATTAAGCATACATTAGTACCTACGTAAGGAAATAATCACGTGGTATCTGTAAGAGAAAACACAAACATTGTTGTTATGGGGTAGCGTGACCCCTATATATATATATACACATACTTTGTTACACACACAACACAACATGTAATACGTAAAGTGTAAACGCCTTTGTTCTTGCAAGCCCGATGGCGTGAAGGTATAAAAGCGCTTTTTGAAGAAAAACATGGTGAGCAACTCGTGACACATCATGCATACTTCACACTTCCAAAAACGGTAGTTCTATTTACATACATGTCAAGGGACCTAACTGTGCCCCATGGACGCGGAGGGAATGTTGGTATCCCTTCTATCTGGTGGTTAAAGAGAATAAATGGCAGAAATGCCGAGTTAGTGGTCGGTCATGCCATGAAATGGCACACGGTGGCTGCAGCGGTCCGCTGTCAATCTGCACCTGTTGGTTTAAAAAGCGCACTTACTTAAAATCAGGATACTCAGGCCGAACCACCTACACTCGTACCTCCGGACCGAATGTTAAAGTCCCGCGGTCCGGTGGTTGCTTAAGTATTCCCATTTCCGCATTGTCATTGCGGGATCACTGCGAGACACTAAACCGTTTCTGGGTTTTCATTGGCTCCGGCTCTGTGGCGGCCATCTTAGGTGTACCACCTCTGTTTTAAAGAGTAGTGGTCACGTGTTCAGATATTATATTTACTTTGAAGTAGTAATTTACAGGCACATGCATCAAGCGATTTGGGAATCGCAAACGGTGCGAATCGCAAAATTCGGCCGTTTGCGATTCCCAAATCACTATTTGGGATGCATCAACTTAAAAGTGAATAAATCGCTATTTTAGCGATTTTTTTCAAGTGCGATTACTTTTAAGGAATCGCAAATTTGCGATTCCTCAAAAGCAATGCATGAACCTAAAAAAAATTGCGAATTCGCAATTAGAGAGAAAAAATTACCATGAGGTTGGACCTCATGGTAATTTTGCAAAATGTTAGAAAAATGCTATTTTATGCATTTTTTTAACTTTCATGTTGTGTACACACATGCCCTTAGGGCATGTGTGTACACAACATATGTGCATTGTTTGATTTCAGGGGTGCAACAGGGTGTCCTTTGGACACCCCTGCACCCTTGAAATCGCAATCTCAATTTGCGATTAGCTAATTGCGATTCGCAAATTGAGATTGTCTTCCCATTCATTCCTATGGGCCTAAAGGCCCATAGGAATGAATGGGAAGGGATTCCTTAATTGCGATTCGCAAAATGCTAATCGCAATTAAGGAATTCTAAGAAATCGCAATTTATTTAGCGATTTCTTGATGCATAGGCATTTGCAATTCCTTAATTGCGATTCCTTAAAAATCGCAATTAAGGAATCGCAAATGCCGAGTTTGATGCATGTACCTGATAGAGACATAATGCAAATCTAGCCTTACTGTGATAATTAGAAGATGTTATTTCCAAGTTTTTAGATCTGCATATTAACATGATAGAAAACAGGTGCTCAATGGTGGCGGCCATGTGTGTAGTTTTTAGTTTTTTGGACTCCGCGAAATCCAAAATATAGATTGGAATATGAATATGAATTGTGGGCATATCCCACGAAACCACTGTTATACTTTTGGAAGGTACCACATACTGGTGTGTGTTTACAATTATTGATAAAGGACCATTCCTTACACGATCCGTTTTTTGGATTGTGGTACTTACCAAATATCGTCATTCATTTTAGTAGTTTATTTTAGTAGTTTTGTGGGCAGAATTCTATGACGACTTTTAAATGCACATAAACATTCAATAAAGATGCATAAAAAACAAACAAATGGCGGTTTTAAATATTCTTTAAACTCCTTTTATATGAATCAAGGTCATGCTCATGATTCTTGATCAGTGTGTGTGTGTGGGGTCACTGATCCTGTGAATGAGTGGTTATATAATCTAATCACAGAAAAAACATTAGAGTGAAAGGAGACTCATTAAGAAAGTTATGACAACTGCCCCCATGGAATGTCATCATTCAGGCAATGGGTATCTGAACACAATTTAAAAACCCAGCGTTGTTCTCTTTCAAACAATTTTTTCTCCATATGTGTGTGGTTTTGCATGGTTTCAAGGACCACCCACCGCATGTCATTAGGGGTATGGCATTTTTCCAGAAAATGTGTGGTCAACTTTGTGTTGGAACACTTACACCTAATGCTGCTTCAGTGCTCCACTATCCGTGTGCTGACCTTCCTTGTGGTCCTCCCCAGATAGTGTAGATTGCATGTGCAGGTTATCATGTAGACCACACCTGTCGTATTGCAGTTCGAAAAAGGTCTCAGGTCCCAGGTAACCCCATTGTTACAGATTACTTGTTTTGTTGCTGTAGTTAAATGACAGACACTACAGTTCGTGCAGGTGTAGTGGCCTGCTGGGAGGGGGTGAATCAGACGTACATGTCCTACAGAACCCATTAATAAAATTGCGGTTTTCCATTTTAGTTTTATAAAAAGTTCTACTTGAACCTTATTGTGCCTTTTGTTCACTTATAGTTATAGTTATTTTTTAAATGCTATAATGTTTGCTAGGTCTGACTGTGTATTCCAATATGTATGCCTACACTTAGGGTAAGTATATGACCAAAATGTGGGTCATGTCAGTGTGCTTTCTGACCTTGAACTTATGTGCCAAATTAAAAGACATCAGATGGTAGTGATAGTAGCGATTGGGTTGTGGTAATATATACTTAGGATACATGGTTGCATCATATGATTGTCGAGTGTGTGATAAGTGGGTAAAGAGAGATCAAGGGAAAGCTCAAAATAATTATGCGATTTATTCTGTAACACTTCAGTTTGGAGATATTCTCAGAATGCATTTATGCTGTGAAAAACTGTAATAAGCTTAGTTTTATAGTGCTAGCATTGTGTATACCTGAACAGGTAGATTTAAAAAGAATTGTGAATTTAGTTGCTGACTGGAAGGGTAGGTAATAACAAACTTTTATTAGGAAAGTATTTACTATGCCTATGTAGTGTGAGGCATGTGATCAGATATGGTAAATTGATGTCAGTTATGGTTTGGTGTACATAAACGTTATTTTAGTGCCATTAGAAGTTAACATAGTGGATTTAAAATAGCTTAGAAAGTTCTACCTACCATCTATTTTGTTGTGCATTGTATAGTTGTTCATCCATCACTATCATTATTATTTTGAAAGAGTATGTTTTGTGATTGTTGTGGGCATTCTTCATTTATCAGACCAAATAACTAAGCATTCTGGTAGTTGTAGTTTCACTTTACCTATTAGAAGTATGGGCTTCTAAGTCTCACTATGCACAAGGCTGGTGCCTGAAAAAGCATACCAACAGGACTGCCAATCCCTTCCATAACAACGTACACAAATTACAGCTAAAATATTTCAGTGCCACATAATAGTTTGCAGGTGTCCCAAATAATATTGCTCGTGAGAAATTAAATCTCATTATACAAATATATTAATGCCTCTTGTCTCCCACAAGCCTCGTACTATTGGAAAAATGTGAGTGAGTTGGGAGACCATCAGGAAAACTAACTTGAGGGCATTCCTACCTGCCAGTGACATGGGTAGCAGGGAAACTTTCAGGCAGTCTTGTTTTTTTTACCTCTACGCATGCTGGGCCTTGCAGATCCCTAATTGTGTCATTATAGTAAGCCTGCTCAGAAGCAAAAGGGTGTACTTGGCCTGTGTCTTCCATCAGACTGCACAACAGGCCCGGATCCAGGAATTTTTATTTGGGTGGGCCAAGGGTGCATTCGGGTGGGCCACTGCAGCAGTCGTGGCCGGCATGACTCGCAGGGGGGAAGGGGGTCACACAGGGGTGGTTAAATTTAATATTATTATTTTAAAAAAACATTTTAACTTACTTTCTGTCGGCCGGGTGCCACGCCTCCTTTGCTCCTGCTCTCCTGCCTCCAGCAGGAACAGGAAGCAGGTAGTCAGGCTTCCTCCCCTAAGCCAATCACAACGCTGTAACCAGCGTTGTGATTGTTCGGTACGCCGCCCAGCTTGCATGGAGAAGGGCAGAGTGCACATGACTGGTTTGGGCGGCACGAGAGGGCCGACCAAATAGTCCTTGCGCACTCAGGAGTGGGCACACCACTCCCCCTTTGCCCTGCTCACATAGCAGCCCCCCTCACCCGCAACCAAACATAAAATGGTAAGAACTGAAAGTTATTACTATTTTATGTTTCTGCTTCTCGCACTGTGAGAAAGCAGTGGGGCGACGCTCCTCAGTCCTAGTGGAGGAGCTGCTCCTGCACTGCGGGCACAATTTGTTGCTTCTGGAGGTTGCCTACAAGCCCTAGATTACTTCATATCTACTTGCAAACAGTTATCATGACACAACGGATTGCTTCTGTGCATCTACAGAGTGTGTGGAGAGTTATTTAAAAGTAAGAGGAATGTCTGGACCTAAGGGCAAACCCTCGAATTCCAGCAGGCCAGGCTTCAATACAAGTACTTGAATGCCAATCATATTATAATAGTTCAAGATTAAGGAAGTCCCTATTACCACACGAAAGCCTTGACATCATTGTACTAGAAAGGCTGGCTGTTTACTTGGTGCAATTTGTCCAACACATTTCTCTGCACAAAGTTAACCTGATACATTTCATTTTCTTGTAATTGTTTTGCGATGTGCTTTCATGGATACAAATTCTTGAAAAACAGTAACACATTTGAAAAAGAGAAAGGAGTGTTTTTGAAAACTGTCAGCAGTTTTCACACCGACCATTTCAAAACTAACAGTTTCATACATAGTGGTAACCTTCTATTATTCTTTGAAAATTCCCTTATAAACTCATCCATACATAGGTTTTCCTTGAGCTCCTTCTCATGTGCTAAAATAGTAAAATTATGAAAAATAAAGCATTAATCTGTAATGCAAAACAGGTGAATGAGACACCCATCTAGTTGCTGAATTGCACAATGTGAAACTAGAACTAGATCAATCCTGGCTTCCATGCTTGACCAAATTGTGTGATCCTAACCAAAGCTTTATATCCCTGAGCCTCCTTCGTTCATCATCACATAAGAGGGCACCTTCAAATACATGTGTTATAGATGTGCACTGTTAAAAAAAACACATTTTCTGTTTGATTTAGTCTACTATAAAAGGGCTTCATCTGCACTAAGAATCTAAGCCACATTGAAGGACTGGGTTTTTCTAAGACCCAGCGGTGCCAGGGATAACACCTAAAACCTTCGTGGGTAACCTGTTCCGGCGTACAAATGACAGAGACACGGGACACTTCCTTCGGCGTAAAAGATTCGAGGTTTATTACTGCAGGGAACACAGAAGTCACGAGAAGTACATAGCATGTAAGTTCACGGAGACTGCTTCAAATTGTATCTGTGGATCGCTCTTCTTATACAATTTTTGAGCATAGGATAACATGGTGCACAAAGGATTACAACCTGGTTCCCATCGTAAAGATCATAGGGGGTCGCTTTCATGTATTCAGGGCCCGGAACATAATTACAATAGCATTTGGCAGTTCCCAATTGTAAAGGTACATCTTCCCACCATTAGTACATTCCGTTCGGCAGTAAACGAATCGAGGAAAAGACAGAAACAGGTGCAGAGGAAGATGGGGACAGTGAACAGATCGAAGAGGGTGTAAAAGGGGTGGTATCAGGAAACACGAGTTGCAGGTATCAAAGGGGACGTGCCTAATGAATGCACAACTGAGACAATAGACCGGCACGGCAAGATGAGCCTCGAGCGGGGCCATCTGCCTTACAGTGTCATCCCCCTCATCATAAAGACACCTTCAAAGGAGCATGTGTCTTCCGCAGGAGTTTGGGAATCCCAGGGTCGCGAAGCGGACAGCGTCCGTTCGCTGGCTACTTGAGGGCAAGAAACAAAATGGATGCCGTATCTAAGATGGAACCCGTGGGTTCAGATGAAGAAACCCACGAAACAAATGAACGGTTTAGGCTAGCACAGCGAAAACGCGTACACCCACTAAACTCGTTGTTTGCGGTTCATAGATACCAAACTCGACCATATTCGTGCGAGTCGAAAACACCACTTACAATTGTCACGGAACCTCAGACGCTCCTTTTGCCCTCATGTAGGGAAGCACTAGTCGGAATCATAATCGATCTCGATATTCATCAGACCATCTAGATGTTGCTGCAACATAATTCTATCCATTAGTGCTCCTTTGGTAACAGGCGGCCGCCTTATACACGTCGTAGCACAGAGGCCACAAAAGGCAGGACCACACTGCACACAAAGACAACATGTGAACAGGAATGCTACAACAACCCCAATGATCATCAGAATCTTCCAACCCCAAGTCGACATTAGGCCCCAAAACCACCCGAGTAGCGTCCAATCCCCTACGTCCACGTGTATGGACTCAGAGATTTTATGCAACTTCGAGATGGCTTGATAGACAGTCGGAGCGTTGTCTGGAATGAATATACAACAACTCGAATGGATCACCTTACATACTCCACCTCGATCTGCTAAGACAACGTCTAAAACCATACGGTTTTGTAACGTCATAAGCCTGTCCGCCTGAAGCTCTGCTGTAATGTTGCCAAGGGCACTGGCAGTGATATTAGCAGTTGATTCCACCACTCGAGTCAACTGTCTCAGGTTCCTACTATTGATCATAGGTCCCCAAAACAGAAAGAAACCCTTGAAAAAGTCTCCTGCCTCTTGACCAGTAGTGTCTTCTTTGCTAATCACGCCCCTCACAACTCTAGTCTTGTGGTAATCTGAGGCAGCCGTAAAGGTCGGTGGCAACAAGTTTGCAATATAACAGGTGCCCGCGAAGTCAAGGGGCAACCACGTATATGCACGATCGTAACATACAAAATACATACCCTTGGCAGTCAGGAGAACAGGGGAAGAGAGCATTGGTAAAACATACGTCTCAGAGCAAGCACTCTCCCCAAGGTGAGCTCTCGGGCTTCGGCCACGACCTTTCAGACAGAAATTACCAAGGTGGGGTACGATCCATATTGGAGACGAGCTTTTAAGCTGTCTATCGCCCACAAGCACACTATACTCAGCCTCACTCAGATCCCTATAGGCTCGCACCTCTTCCTCTGGGATAAGCGATGGTTCATAGATATCCCTATCTAAATCAGCAATCGCTATTGCCAAAGACTTATGGTACGGACCGGGACCAAAGTGGGGAGAACGTGGCTCTCGATTGGGGTAAGAATCTAGTGCGCTTCGAAACATTGTTTGGAATGCTCGAGCTGAACCCTGGGAACTGTAAGGAAGGACCAAGTACGGAATTCCCTTATCAGTGGTATGTGGCATTAACCCACACACCCAACAATTGGTAGTATTCATCACCAACTGATGCTGATGAAGGAGCTGAACAAAGGAATTGTTCATGAATTCCGCACGTCTAACCTGCTCGTGTTGGGGTAAGATGGGGAAGGAATGAGGAGAGACAGTGGAGGTAGGTTTAGGTTCAGAAGAAGGGGTAGGTGAGGCAGAAGTCAACAATGACTGTATCATGTAATACACCCCACCCACCAATAATGAAGAAACAGTTAGGAATAGAAGGAACACCTGAAATATGAAACATTTTGTATGTGCAATTCTGCGCAGTTCGAATCTTTAAGCCTGAGCCTTTTCCAATTCCGACAGCTTCGAGAAAGCCATCCTCTAAAACCGTCCGCAACGTTCTTGACGCACTTCGTTCTGTGTAGCAGTAGTCAATCCCCAGGAGTTCCCAGGAATCGACGGTCTTCGACCTAGTGTCAGGACCTACTAACCAGAAGGAAGTACCCGCGCGGCCCTACGGTCCACCCGGATGTAAGGTATTTTAAGAAACAATATATATATAATCTCCTAGCTGTGGAAGCAAAAACACATACGTGGAAAAAGACTCAAAATTTTCAAAATCACGATAATGCAAGTGTGTTCGGACTGGATAGCTATAATAGGGTAACGTGGATGCCAGGGGAGAAAGCAAAGATATTTATTTATTAGTCTCTGGTATTGGAACGAAGAAAATATCGGCTTCTCCCAGGACAAGTCTGTTCGTCAAAGAATTGGTCCGATGGTGAAACAGAGTTCTGTTGACCAGTCAATTGTTCAGATCTTGAGTTCTGTGATGGCAAATGTTCAACAATATCGTTCTGCTGCACTGAGGTATCTCCAACAGGCTGAGCGTCGCTGAATGGAACAAAGTTCGGTACGGTCTCAACTTCAGACGAGGCGATGCCCTTCCTTACCCACGAGTCCGCTGGTAAAGGTATAGGTAACTTTTTGGTGTGGGTGGCATGCACCCAGTGCTTGCGGCCCTCCAAACGGACAGCAGTCCTCGTGGCAAGGAGCACCTGGTAGGGTCCGGTGAAACGAGGCTCAAGGTTGCGTTTTCGGCCAAAATTCCTCGTCACCACCCAGTCTCCGGGCTGGAGCTGGTGGCCTGGACCCTCCGTCTGCGTCGGCAGTGCTTCAAAGACCTGTTGGTGAATTAACCTCAGTTTAGCAGTCAGATCATGAAGATAATCGATCAACATTGGGTACTCAAGATCAGAGAACACACTGGGTCTAGGGACCCCCCAAACATTGGCAGGGCGGCCGAACACAATCTCATAGGGACTGAGCCCTACTCGGGAGTGTACAGTCGCCCTGGTTGACAGAAGAGCTAAGGGCAAAGCGTCAGGCCACGAGAGACCAGTCGTAGCCTGAATCTTTGCTAGTTTCAATTTAAGGGTGCCATTATACCCTTCAACCAAACCTGCTGACTGGGGATGATTGGCGCTGTGGAATTTCTGTGTAATTCCAAGGCCCTTACACACATTCTTCATCACACTCCCCACAAACTCACTTCCGTTGTCAGACCATACAATCCGTGGCATTCCATACCGAGGAAAGTATTCCTTCAGTAGGATCTTTGCAGTGGACAGAGCAGTGTTGTCTTTAAGAGGGTAGGCTTCGATCCATCGGGAGATTGCGCAAACCACAACTAAAACGTACTTCAGGTTATTGCATCGCTCCATATGGATGAAGTCTAACTGAATCACCTCAAAGGGACATGAAGGGGGAGCAAAATGGCAGGGGGGCTAGGAGTGCCCTTACCAGGATTGTACATCATACATATCATACAATTCTTCACCAATCTCTCAGCACACTTAGTAATACCATCATTCTTCCATACAGGGAACAACAACTTACAAATGCCTTTCGCACTAATATGCGCCAAGCCGTGCGCCATCGTCACAACAGCTAGCACATACGCATCCGGCAACATCCACCTCTTATTCTCCGACAAATCAATCCAGCAGCCATTCGCATCCAGCTTTCCCGTACTCTCTTTCCACTTCGTCTTTTCAGACTCGGTGGCCTCGTTCTGAATCGCTTTCACACTCTCGATAGTGTCCTCACACATACCAGTTTCTGCAGGCCACCTTACCGAACTCGTCACATACATTCTAGTGCTAAGATTCCTGGCAGTCTCCTTAGCAACTTCATCAGCGAACGCATTACCGCGACCAACATCATCCGTCACCTTACGGTGTGCACTACATTTAATAATCGCCACCTGTTCGGGCAATGTAAGTGCATCCAAAAGATCATTCACAAGTTGTCCATGCTGAATCTTCGTACCATGCGACGTCATGAAACCTCTTTCTCTCCACAATCGTCCAAAGCTATGAGCAACACCAAATGCATACTGACTGTCCGTAAACACATTCACCCGTTTCCCTTTCGACAACACACAAGCTCTAGTCAAGGCAATCAGCTCTGCCGCCTGAGCAGAATTCTGATTCAATCTCGCAGTCTCCACAACCGTACTAAAACGTCACCACAGCATACGCAGTCGTTACATCACCATTCGGTAACTTAAAACACGACCCATCCACATACAAGGTACCATCGGGATTTTCCAATGGAGTATTTTTCAAGTCAACACAACCTTTTGTTTCCTCCTCAGTTCGTAAGTAGCAGTCATGAGGTGCTATCTCATCTGATTCCATACTGATTGGCAACAAAGTCGCCGGATTCAGGACATTACAGCGTTTTATTTGAATGTGACTTGCCAAAAGCGTCAGCTCATACCCAGACAACCTTGCACTCGTCAGGTGTTGGGTTTTCGTACGATTCAAGAGAGTGTCAACTGCATGCGGAACCATCACCGTAAGCATATTATCCATGACCAATCCTGCAGATTGTCGGATGGACACTGCAGCTGCCGCTGTTGCTCTCAAACAACTCGGCAATGCTCTAGCTACGGGGTCCAAGGTCGAGGAAAAATATGCACATGGACGCTGCTTACCACCGAATTGTGGCGTTAAGACACTCAACGCACAACCTTCCCTCTCGTGAACGTATAGTGTAAACGGCTTACTGTAGTCAGGGGTACCTAACACAGGGGCCGAACACAACGCATCACGTAGTTCAGAAAAACTTTTCTGACATTCTTCTGTCCATGGTAAAGGAGTTGAAACATCCTTGCACGTAAGAGCCACCAATGGTTTCGCTAGCAATGAAAAATTCGGGATCCATTGCCTGCAGTATGACGTGATACCTAAAAAGGCACGCACATCTCTCTGAGTTGTTGGCACAGTCATTCGAGCAATCGCTGCAATTCTCTCTGGGGTCAACCTTCTTCCCTCCTTTGACAATAAGTGACCTAGATAGGTTACTTCTTGGCAACAATATTGCAGTTTAGAAGGTGACACCTTGTGATGTAAGTCACAGAGATGCTGCAACAAGGACACCGTAGCAATTTTGCAAATGTCCTGAGTGTCCGCAGCCACCAATAAGTCGTCGACATATTGGATCAAGGCCGCACCAGCCGGCAATACAAATGCATCAAGTTGGCTTTTCAAGGCTTGACTGTATATAGATGGACTCTCACAGTAGCCCTGAGGAGCGCGTTTAAACCTAAAGCTGCGGCCACCTAGAGAGAAACTGAAAAGGTCCCTACTCTCCTCAGCAATCGGAATGCTGAAGAAAGCATTCTTCAGATCGATCACTGAGAACCAAGATGCAGATGCTGGAATCAGAGTCAGTAGGGCCGTGATGTCAGGTACCACAGGGAACTGAGGAATCACAATTTTATTCACCTCCCGTAAATCGATAACAAAACGATAAACAGGAGGCTTTGATGGATCAGTGCGTTTCAGAATGGGCAGCACAGGGCTATTACACACGTTTCTCCGAGTCTCCTCGATAACATCTTTTTCGATCAAATCGTAGATGATCGCTAACAACGCCCGCTCACCATCAAGGGAGATACGATACTGGGGAATACGAGGCAAACGCACATTAGATTTCAAATGAACAACATAAGGGGAGATATCAAGCAGGCCCACGTCATTGGGACCTGTTGCCCACAAAGATGCAGGAAGAGAACTCAATTCCGGTGGAAGTTTATCAATGGACAAATACATAGGAGAGATAACTCTCTCCCCAATGTAAGCTTTACTCCCGCAGGAGAACAATACAAAGTCGCATACAGACGTTTCAGCAAATCCAAGCCCAAGAGATTTTCACCACAACCAGTAGTCAGAATCAAAGGAGCTTGCAGCTCTCGAGGCCCAATTGTAAGGGGCAAAGGGCGCGAAACCGGATTGCTAACAGGGGCGCCAGAGAATCCAACGGAAACATTTGTTAAGCCAGACAAAGGTGCGCCAGGGAGTTTCGAATGCATGATGGAACTTTTCGCTGCACCAGTGTCCAACAGAAAAGGCTCAACGACGCCCGAAGTGGCAACTGCGACGTAAGGCCCTCTCTGATCAACCGGAACGGATACTACTCCCTCTCCTTGTCTATGGCTGTCCTAGTAATTACCGTCGTCAGTGCCCTGATCGACGTAATAATCGTCCACATTGTACTGTGCAGATCTGCCTTGCGACAATCCACGCTGATCAAAACAATTATTAGAATCAGAAGAATTATTAGAACGATCATTTTGAGCACCGCGGCCTCTACCACGTGGTGCCTGTTGAGGACCACTACGACCTCCTCTAGATGAATTACCACTATTTCGATCACGCAAAACTGGACAATCGAATTTCAAATGACCCTCCCCCCTACAATAGGCACACTGATTGTACCCCAACGTAGATTTCTGCGAAGAGGAGTCATTTCGTGATTGCGACCTATTCGACTGAGATTGCGATCTATACTGCTATTGCGAATCATTCTGATTCGAACGTGGAGGATACGCTTGTTGCAACAACACTTTAGTTTTTAGCTCTTTCATCTTTTTGTCTGCACGATCATTTTCCTCTTTCTCTCTATTCTCATGATATTGGTCCGTAGCCAATATCTGAGCCGAAGTAGAAACAGCCCACGCACTCTCGGAATTCCTTAATTTGTTGCTTAAATCCGGCAACAAATTAGACACAAATTTGTCCACGAACAATCTCTGACCTCCCTCAGTGCCCATATCCTGACCACTGTGATCAATGAATGCCTCCTCAAATCTCGTAAAGAAATCAGAGACACTCTCATCCTTCTTCTGTTTGCAGGCGGACAATTTGTCCCAATTAACCTTTATAGCTGGCATAAGCGTTTTCATGAGAGTGATTATTCTCTGAGGGAGATTAGCAATCAACTGTTCAGGCTTAGCCCCACCAACTTTCAAGGCATCCGCAGCAAGAAGTGCAGCCCAGTCACCGCCTAATTCTGCCGCATGGTCTTCATGACGTATTTTCGCCCATACCGGTTGCGGTACGACATTACCAAACAACATATCAATGTCGGCCAGATTCATCACCGTCGCATCCACTAGCTGAGACAGCTCTTTATAGTACCCAGCAGGATTCTTTCGAGGGTCAGGCAAAGATTGCTTCACCTGCAAAACTTCTGACCGTTTCCATGGAAGGTGTATCCATACTCTCTGGAAGAATGGTAGTATTGAAGGATTAGCACCAGGGTTACCAGGCATCCACACTGGTGGAACCTCGCGCATGGGATACTGACCAGGCGCTACTAGCGGTTCCTCAATGTCTTCTAAAAACAATGCCCGAGGCATTATAGAAGGACGAAAAGATAGCAACTGCTCGACAGCACGTCGAACATTGCTACCTACCATTATTCCGCTCCCAAACTGGAGCTGAAGGTTAGTTAGAGCAGTCAATACATCATCAGACGCATCAGCCGATATTTGATCACGTAAAAGCTTGCACATTTCCTCAAACACGAACCTCTGTGTCGGTATGTTGAATTGGGAGAATGTATCAAGCACCACACGTGGAGGATTCCTAAGAGGGTATCTAATCCAACCCATCGCCATATTATATAGCGAGTCACGTTCCCTACTACCAGGAAGCTGACTTCGTCTTTGGGGACCATCAGAACTAGCGGACTCAAGAATCGGTCCAAGAGAATCGAAGAAGTTAGCAGCAACAGAAGGGACACGACGTCGAGCAGATGGGGTAGAAGAGTAACACAACGGGGTAACAAGAGAAGTGTCAGGAACAGAAGGGACAGCAGGAGTAACCAAAACAGTAGAAGCAGCGGGAACAGGAGTATGGGGAAGTACAAGCGGGGGAGCAGTAGGGACAGGAGCAGGTATGGGAACAGGTTGGGGAACAGGAACAGGAGCAGGAGCAGGTAGAGGAACAGGGACAGGGGGAACCACAGGAACTGCGGTACCCTGCGCATACGGAGGTGGTGATTTCAAGAGATAAGACAACAAGGGGTCCTCTATTACGTCCTCCTTCTTATCCGTACCCGTCGGTAAAACGGGGTAACACTTATCGACATTCATGCGCTGCAATCTATCAAAGACTTCCTTTTCTTTTTCCTCCTTATCTCGCTGAAACTGCTCTGCATTTCTTACCGTTGTAACAATCCCTTCTCTCTTATTACGTTTATTCTGCTTGATTTCTTTCTGCTTGGCTTCTTTACGCCACAACCGAAAGGAATCAAACATGGCCGGCCTTGCTTTTCTTTGGAACAATTTAGCTTCAAGATTATCTAAAATCGGGGCCTCAAAACTACCATGAGGTGGCCAACTAAGGACACCGTCTTTTTTAGTGTAACAAACTCAACAGTCATTGAATGCAATTGGACCCAAACCATGTCGGCTGTACAACTCGTAAGTTGGAGTTCCAACCGGAGGTATCGGACACAAGTCCTCCAGTCGGGAATCCGTACCACAACTCTTAAAGCAACTGAACAAAGTACTACGGCTAGGCATCATGCACACTAACCAAGTTTCACAAACGTCAAGGGTTATAGGATTACAATGTCCCTGCAAAGAGCAAAAACCCTCGGTTTTTGGCAACTGCAGACGTCAAATATCACAACAAAGAACAAAATACCAAGAACCACAAATGCAATGGAACCATGCAACAACTAAGCACCCACAACAAAGGACTCTGGGAGCGACCCACAAATACTTAACTCAAAGCTCAATGGCGTCACCAGGAAGGCCCGTCAATTGTCTCGCTGTACCAAGGTCTACGCCAGGCGCCAAAACAGGTCTACAGTCAGGGCAGCAGTCCGTCGCAGCCATCAGGAGGCGGGAATCTTCGCGGGAAAAGTCGTCGGGCCACTTGTTTCGACAACAGGATCGATGAAGCGGGGTGCACCTTCCCTCGGAGATTTCACACGAAGTTCCTCACGATCGTCGGGCTTTGGACCGGTACCGCTGATGCAGCCCCACGTTGGGCGCCAACTGAAGGACTGGGTTTTTCTAAGATCCCAGCGGTGCCAGGGATAACACCTAAAACCTTCGTGGGTAACCTGTTCCGGCGTACAAATGACAGAGACACCGGACACTTCCTTCGGCGTCAAAGATTCAAGGTTTATTACTGCAGGGAACACAGAAGTCACAAGAAGTACATAGCATGTAAGTTCACGGAGACTGCTTCAAATTGTATCTGTGGATCGCTCTTCTTATACAGTTTTTGAGCATAGGATAACATGGTGCACAAAGGATTACAACCTGGTTCCCATCGTAAAGATCATAGGGGGTCGCTTTCATGTATTCAGGGCCCGGAACATAATTACAATAGCATTTGGCAGTTCCCAATTGTAAAAGTACATCTTCCCACCATTAGTACATTCCGTTCGGCAGTAAACGAATCGAGGAAGAGACAGAAACAGGTGCAGAGGAAGATGGGGACAGTAAACAGATCGAAGAGGGTGTAAAAGGGGTGGTATCAGGAAACACGAGTTGCAGGCATCAAAGGGGACGTGCCTAATGAATGCACAACTGAGACAATAGACCGGCACGGCAAGATGAGCCTCGAGCGGGGCCATCTGCCTTACAGTGTCATCCCCCTCATCATAAAGACACCTTCAAAGGAGCACGTGTCTTCCGCAGGAGTTTGGGAATCCCAGGGTCGCGAAGCGGACAGCGTCCGTTCGCTGGCTACTTGAAGGCAAGAAACAAAATGGATGCCGTATCTAAGATGGAACCCGTGGGTTCAGATGAAGAAACCCACGAAACAAACGGACGGTTTAGGCTAGTACAGCGAAAACGCGTACACCCACTAAACTCGTCGTTTGCGGTTCATAGATACCAAACTCGACCATATTCGTGCGAGTCGAAAACACCACTTACAATTGTCACGGAACCTCAACATGTAGGGCGCACATAACAACAGACTTGCATTTTAATTCACTAAAGGCCAAATGTACAACCAAATGTTGCAGTCGCAAACAGGAAATCAGCCTAGTTGCGACTGCAGAAAAGGGAATTGGTATGTACAAATGCTATTTTGCAAGACAGTATTAGGAGGGGGTGTTCCAAGGGCGTCCCTTCCTAATAGCGAGCCACATTTGTATGTATCGTTATTTTGCCACCGCAATTGCAGTCGCAAAACACTCGCAGTTTACCACCTACTCCACGTAGGTGGTAAGCCACTCCGAAAGAGGAAGGGGTCACCAGGGAACTCCTACCCCTTTTGTGAATGGACGCAAAAAGAGCAGGCAGTGGTCTCACGTAAGGACCCCTAGATGGTAAGAGGAGGTTTGAGGTGGGAGCATCAGGCAAATAATACTACTCAGTCTCCCTTGTTGCCAGCCTTCAGAGAGAATCTGTCTTCATTACGACCTCCCCCTGACCCGGTACTCTGCAGCACACTCCCTTCCATCTCCTGTGTACCTTATCTCACAGCTAACCTTGGCCCCAGCCTCATATCAGCCACCATCCGGCTCCATTTTGAAGGACTGGGTTCTTTTGGACCCAGCGGTGCCAGGGCACAACACCTGAAACCTTCGTGGGTAACCTGCTCCGGCGTACAAGTCACAGAGACACGGGACACTTCCTTCGGCGTCAAAGAGTCAAGGTTTATTTACTGCAGGGAACACAGAAGTCACAGGAAGTACATCGAGTGTAGTTCGGGGAGACTGCTTCAAATTGTATTTGTGGATCGCTCCTTTTATACAGTTTTTACCCATAGGATAACATGATACACAATAGTTTACAACCTGGTTCCCACAAGTCGCTCTCAGAGGGGTCGTTTTGGTCACTTTAAAACACACAAGGTCCGGAACATAAGTGCGGAAACATTTGGCGGTTCCCAACTGTAAAAACCCATCTTCCCACCATTAGCAAATTCCAATCAGCAGTAAAGTAGATCGGAATAGGAACAAAGACAGGTGCAGAGGAAGACGGAGACAGTAGGGAGATCGAAAAGGGTGTAAAAAGGGGAGGTATCGAGAAGCACGAGATACAGGCATCAAAGGGACGTGCCTAATGAGATGCACGGCTGAGACAATAAGCCCGTGCGGCAAGATGAGCCTCGAGCGGCGCCATCTGCCTTACAGTAGCATCCCCCTCGTCATAAAGACACTAACAAAGAACATGTGTCTTCCGCCATATCTTGGAAGTCCCAGGGTCGCGAAGCGGACAGCGTCCGTTCGCTGGCTACTTGAGGGCAAGAGACAAAATGGATGCCGTATCTAAGATGGAACCCGTGGGTACAGATGAGAAACCCACATAACAAACGAACGGTTTAAGTTAGCACAGCGAAACTGCGCACACTTACTAAACTCGTCATTTGCGGTTCATAGATACCAGACTCGACCATATTCGTGTGAGTCGAAAACACCACTTACAATTGTCACGGAACCTCAGACGCTCCTTTTGCCCTCATGTAGGCAAGCACTAGTCGGAATCATATTCGATATTCATCAGACCATCAAGATGTCGTTGTAGCATAGCTCTGTCCAACCGAGTCCCTTTGGTAACAGATGGTTGTCTCATACACGTTGTAGCACAGAGGCCACATAAGGCAGGACCACACTGCACACAAAGGCAACACGTGAACAGGAACACTACCACAACCCCGATGATCATCAGAATCTTCCAACCCCAAGTCGACACCAGGCCCCAAAACCAACCAAGTAGCGTCCAATCCCCTACATCCACGTGTATGGATTCGGAGATCTTATGCAACTTCGAGATGGCTTGATAGACAGTAGGAGCATTATCTGGAATGAAAATGCAACAGCTCGAATGGATCACTTTACATACCCCACCGCGATCTGCTAAGACAACATCTAAAACCATACGGTTTTGTAATGTCATAAGTCTCTCCGCCTGAAGTTCTGTGGTGATATTACCAAGGGCACTGGCAGTAATATTAGCTGTCGATTCTACCACTCGAGTCAAATGTCTCAGGTTCCTACTATTAACCATAGGCCCCCAAAACGGGAGGAAACCCTTGAAAAAGTCTCCTGCCTCTTGACCGGCAGTATCCTCTTCGCTAATTACGCCTCGTACTACTCTAGTCTTATGATAATCGGCATCTACAGTGAACGTCGGAGGCAACAGATTTGCAACAAAACATGAGCCCATGAAGTCTGCGGGCAACCATGTATATGCACGATCATGACAGATAAAGTATGTACCCTTGGCACCCAGAAACACAGGGGACGGGGACATTGGCAGAACGTAACTTTCAGTGCAAGCACTTGCTCCAAGTGAGGCTTGCGAGCCACGACCCACAAGACAAAGATTACCAGTGTGGGGTACGACCCATATTGGAGACGAGCTTTTAAGCTGCTTTTCATTAGTGAACATACTATATTCCCCTCTACTTAGGACCCTATAGGCTTGTACCTCTTCTTTAGGGATAAGAAAAGGATCATGGATCTCATCTTCCATATCCTCTATAGCCATCGATAGCAGCCTCTGATACGAGGTAGGACCAAAGTTGGGGGAACGTTGTTCTTGCGTGGGGTGGAAACCCAGTGCGCTTCGAAACATTGTTTGGAATGCTCGAGCTGACCCTTGGGAACTATACGGTAACACCAGATATGGAATTCCCTTACCCGTAGTATGTGGCATCAACCCACACACCCAACAATTAGTAGTGTTAACCACTAACTGATGCTGATGGAGGAGCTGGATAAAGGAATTATTGCGGAATTCTACACGTCTAGCCTGTTCGTGTTCTGGTAACATATGAAAGGAATGAGGAGAAGCAGTAGAAGTAAGGTTAGGGTAAGGAGTAGGAGTAGGAGTAGCAAGGAAAAAGTAAGACATAGTGTAATACACCCCACCCGCCAAAAATGCAGAAGCAGTTAAAAACAAAACAAACAATTGGGATACAAAACATTTCGTACGACTAAGTTTCTGCAGCTTGACTCTATATGCCTGAGCTCCTTCCAAATCATTCAGCTTCGAAAATGCCATTTCCCTACGACCGTCCGCAACGTTTCTTGACGCACTTCGTTCTGTGCAGCAATAGTCAATCCCCAGGAGTTCCTAGGAACCGACGGTCTTTAACCTAGCGTCAAGACCTACTGTCCAGAAGGAAGTACGCGCGCGGCCCTACGGCCCTCAATACACAATATGTATTTATTTAGCACAATATTTCTCAGCTGTGGAAGGAAAAAGATACAAAGAAAAAGCTTGATATATATACAAAACAATTTTCAATAATACGAATGTTCAAAGTTGATCATGGGAAACGAGGATATTGCAGTTGTCAATTTCAGCAAAACAAGAAAATTTTATTTGTCCTTAGTGTGAGATCGCAAAGAATATCGATGTTTCCCTGGACGTGTCTGCTCGTCGAACAAAGGATCTGTTGAAGAGACAGCGTCCTGCTGATCAGTTCGTTGATCTGGTCTTGAGTCTTTTGCTGACAAATGTTCAACAGTGGCTTTCTGCTGCGCTGAGGGTTCTCCAACAAGCTGTGCGTCACTAAAAGGTACAAACGCCGGCAATATTTCTGTTTCTGTTGACGCAATGCCTTTCCTTACCCACGGGTCTGCCGGCAAAGGAATAGGGACTCGCTTACAATGGGTAGCATGTACCCAATTTTTCCGCCCCTCAAGACGAACGGCAGTCCTCGTGGCCAGGAGCACCTGGTAAGGTCCGGTAAAGCGGGGGTCCAGATTGTTTTTGCGTGAAAAATTTCGGGTAACCACCCAATCCCCGGGCTGGAGCTGGTGGCCTGGACCCTCCGTCTGCGTCGGCAAGGCGTCGTAAACCTGTTGATGAATTAACCTCAGTTTAGCAGTCAAGTCATGTAAGTAATCAATCAACATCGGAAACTCAAGATCAGAGAATACACCTGGCCTAGGAACCCCCCACACATTCGCAGGACGGCCGAACACTATTTCATAGGGGCTAAGCCCTATTCGGGAGTGTACAGTCGCCCTAGTTGACAGTAATGCTAGAGGCAAAGCATCAGGCCACGAAAGTCCAGTCGTAGCTTGAATCTTCGCTAGTTTTAGTTTAAGGGTGCCATTGTACCCTTCAACCAATCCAGCTGACTGGGGATGATTGGCGCTATGGAATTTCTGATTAATTCCAAGGCCCTTACACACACTCTTCATCACACTTCCAACAAACTCACTTCCGTTATCTGACCACACGACTCTAGGCATTCCATACCGAGGAAAGTATTCCTTCAGTAGGATTTTCGCAGTAGACAAAGCAGTATTGTCTTTGAGGGGATAGGCCTCGATCCATCGGGAGAATGCGCAAACCACAACCAAAACGTATTTCAGGTTATTGCATCGCTCCATATGGATGAAGTCCAATTGAATCACCTCAAAGGGATACGAAGGAGGAGCAAAACTGCCAGGAGGAGTTGGGGTTCCTTTGCCAGGATTGTACATTATACACACCATACAATTCTTCACCAAACGTTCTGCACACTTAGTAATTCCATCATTCTTCCACACATCAGCCAGCAACTTGCAAATACCTTTCGCGCTAATATGTGCTAACCCATGTGCCATTTGCACAACGGCCAGTACATACGCATCAGGCAACATCCATCTTTTCTGATCTGACAAATCAATCCAGCAACCATTCACATCCAACTTTCCCGTACTTTCTTTCCACTTCATCTTTTCAGTGTCGGTGGCCTCATTCTGAATTGCTTTCACACTCTCTATGGTATTTTCACACATACTTGATTCTGTAGGCCACCTAACCGAACTTGTCACATACATTCGAGTGCTAAGGTTCCGGGCAGTCTCCTTAGCGATCTCATCTGCAAACGCATTACCACGACCAACATCATCCGTCACTTTACGATGCGCACTACACTTAACAATTGCAACTTGAGCAGGCAAAGTCAATGCATCCAAAAGATCGTTCACAAGCTGGCCATGCTGTATTTTCGTGCCATGCGACGTCAAGAAACCACGCTCTCGCCACAACCGTCCAAAACTATGCGCTACACCGAAAGCATACTGACTATCGGTGTACACATTCACACATTTACCTTTTGCTAACACACATGCTCTAGTGAGAGCAATCAGCTCTGCGGCTTGGGCAGAATTCTGATTCAGTCTCGCAGTCTCAACAACAGTATTCAATGTCACCACAGCATAAGCAGTAGTCACATCACCATTCGACAACTTAAAACATGACCCATCCACATACAGGGTGCCATCCGGGTCTTCCAATGGGGTGTTTTTAAGGTCCACACGACCTTTTGTTTCCTCTTCTGTCCGCAAGTAACAGTCATGTTCTGTTACTTCATCTGACTCTGCACTAATTGGTAACAAAGTTGCCGGATTTAGGACATTACAACGTTTTATCTGAATGTGGCTTGCCAAGAGCGTCAATTCGTACCCAGACAACCTCGCACTCGTCAAGTGCTGAGTTTTCGTACGATTCAAAAGAGTATCGACTGCATGCGGAACCATCACCGTGAGCATATTATCCATGACCAATCCTGCTGATTGTCGGATGGAGACCGCAGCTGCCGCAGTTGCTCTCAAACAACTCGGCAACGCTCTAGCTACTGGGTCTAAAGTCGAGGAAAAATATGCACATGGACGTTGCTTACCACCAAAAGGTTGCGTTAAAACACTCAAAGCACAACCTTCCCTCTCGTGAACATATAACGTGAACGGTTTACTGTAATCAGGGGTACCTAACACAGGAGCCGAACACAATGAATCACGTAATTCAGAAAAACTTTTCTGACATTCTTCCGTCCATGGTAAAGGAGTCGAAACATCCTTGCACGTAAGAGCCACCAATGGTTTCGCTAGCAATGAGAAATTAGGAATCCACTGCCTGCAGTACGACGTGATACCTAGAAAGGCACGCACATCTCTTTGGGTTTGTGGCACAGCCATTCGCGCAATCGCTGCAATTCTCTCTGGGGTCAATCTTCTTCCCTCCTTTGACAATAAGTGACCTAGGTAGGTTACTTCTTGACAACAGTATTGGAGTTTAGAAGGTGACACCTTGTGATTTAACTCACAGAGATGTTGCAGCAACGACACTGTAGCGATTTTGCAAATGTCCTGAGTATCAGCAGCCACCAATAAGTCGTCGACGTATTGGATTAAAGCCGCACCAACCGGCAACCTAAACGCATCTAGTTGACCCTTCAAAGCTTGACTGTAAATCGATGGACTTTCACAGTAGCCCTGAGGAGCGCGTTTGAACCGGAAGCTACGTCCACCAAGAGAGAAACCGAAAAGGTCCCTGCTCTCTTCGGCAATCGGGATGCTGAAAAATGCATTTTTCAAATCAATCACCGAAAACCATGAAGCAGTAGCTGGAATCAGAGTCAGTAGCGCCGTGATGTCAGGCACAACAGGGAATTGAGGAACCACAATTTTATTTACCTCCCGTAAATCGATAACAAAACGATAAACAGGCGGTTTGGTAGGATCAGTACGTTTAAGAATGGGCAGTACAGGACTATTGCACACGTTTCCCCGAGTCTCTTCAATGACATCTTTCTCGATCAAATCATAGATGATCGCTAACAAAGCTCGTTCACCATCAAGGGAGATACGATATTGGGGAATACGTGGCAATCGCACATTAGATTTCAACTGAACAACATAAGGGGAGATATCAAGTAGGCCCACATCATTTGGACCCGTCGCCCACAAAGACGCAGGAAGAGAATCCAATTCCGGTGGAAGCTTATCGAGAGACAAGTACATGGGAGAGACTACTCTCTCTCCTAACGTAAGCTTTACACCCGCAGGAGAACAATACAAAATTGCATACAAGCGTTTAAGCAAATCCAGACCCAAAAGATTTTCGCCACAACCAGTAGACAAAATCAATGGAGCTTCGAGCTCACGAGGCCCAATTTTAAGGGGCAAAGGGCGCGAGACTGGATTGCTAACGGGGGCGCCAGAGAATCCAACGGAAACATTTGTTAAGCCAGACAAAGGTGCGCCAGGGAGTTTCGAATGCATGATAGAACTTTTCGCTGCACCAGTGTCCAACAGAAAAGGCTCAACGACGCCCGATGTAGCAACTGCGACGTAAGGCCCTCTCTGATCAACCGGAACTGATACCACTCCCTCTCCTTGTCTTTGGCTGTCCTAGTAATTACTATCGTCAGTTCCCTGATCGACGTAATAATCGTCTACATTGTACTGCGCAGATCGTCCTTGCGATGATCCACGTTGATCGAAACAGTTATTAGAACTTGATGAATGGTCAGAGCGATCATTCTGAGCACCACGACCTCTACCACGTGATGCGTGCTGTGCACCACCACGGCCTCCTCTAGACGAATTACCACCACTACGGTCATTTAAAGCAGGACAATTGAATTTAATGTGTCCCTCCTGTCTACAATAAGCACATTGATTGTACCCTAACGAAGACCTTTGGAAAGAGGAATCATTACGCGGCTGCGATCGATTCGATTGCGACTGTGATCTATTCTGCTGAGGCGCATTCTGATTAGAACGCGGCGGATATGCTTGTTGTAACAACACTTTAGTTTTCAGCTCTTTCGTTTTTTTATCGGCACGGTCATTTTCCTCTTTTTCTCTATTTTCGTAATATTGTGCCGTAGCCAATATCTGAGCTGAGGTAGAAACGGCCCACGCACTTTCTGAATTTTTCAATTTATGGCTCAAGTCGGGCAATAAGTTCGATACGAATTTATCCACAAACAACCTCTGTCCACCCTCAGTACCCATATCCTGTCCACTATGATCGACGAATGTTTCCTCGAACCTCGTAAAGAAGTCTGAAACACTCTCATCTTTCTTTTGTTTACAGGCTGACAACTTGTCCCAATTGACCCTCATAGCTGGCATAAGCGTTTTCATTAATGTAATGATTCGCTGGGGAAGAAGTTCAATCAACTGATCGGGTTTAGTAGCAGCCACTTGTCCAGCGTCTGCCGCTGTAATGGCAGCCCAATCACCACCTAATTCATTCGCGTGATCTTGGTGACGAATCTTGGCCCATACCGGTTGCGGTACGACATTGCCAAACAACATGTCGATATCGGCCAGATTCATTATCGTAGCGTCTACAAGCTGCGACAATTCCTTATAATACCCAGCAGGATTTTTGCGAGGATCGGGCAAAGTTTGTTTCACCTGAAGCACTTCCGATCGTTTCCAAGGGAGGTGTATCCACACTCTCTGGAAATGCGCCGCCACTGGAGCATTAGCATTAGTATTATCAGCGGGTACCCAAACTGGCGGAACTTCACGCATAGGATATTGGCCAGACCCATCTCCGTTTTCAATGTCCTCAACGAACAATGCATGAGGAATTGGAGCGGGACGAAGAGATAGCAACCGCTCAATAGCACGTCGGACATTAGTGTCGACTATCAGTCCAGTTGCGAACTGAAGCCGAAGTTCAGACAGGGCGGACAGCACCTCGTCAGGCGCATTGGCCACTATCTGATCATGTAAGAACTTGCACATTTCATCAAACACATATCTCTGAGTAGGTATGTTAAATTGATCAAACGTTTCGAGGACAACACGTGGTGGATTTCTAACAGGGTTTATCATCCAACCCATCGCCATATTATATAGCGCAACACGTTCTCTATTACCAGGAAGCTGGCTACGTCTCTGAGGACCATCAGAACCAGCAGACCCAAAAACAGGTCCGAGCGACTGGAAGAAGTTTGTCGCAAGGGGAGAATCACGATTACGAGTAGAGGGAGAAGAATAAGATACAGGACTAACAAGAGAAGGAGTAGAAACATTAGCAACAACAGGGGTTAACAACACAGGAGCAGTAGCGGGAACAGGAGTATGTGGAAGCGGAGGAGCAGTAGGAATAGAAATAGGCAAAGGAGCAGGAACAGGCGGAAGAGCGGGTGCAGGTTGAGGAACTGGTGGAGGAATAACAGGTGGAAGAACAGGTACGGCAGGGACCACAGGAGCTGCAATACCCTGTACGTACGGAGGTGGCGACTTCATAAGATAAGACATTAAAGAATCCTCAACTGCCTCTTCCTTCTTATCCGACTCCGTAGGCAAAGCAGGATAGCATTTGTCTATGCACATACGCTGTAACCTCTCAAACACTTCCTTATCCTTATCCTCCTTATCACGCTGAAACTGCTCAGCTTTCTTCACTATAGTAGCGACAGTATCTCGCTGACTACGTTTATTTTGTCTGATCTCTTTCTGTCGGGCTTCTTTGCGCCACAACCGAAAGGCATCAAACATGGCCGGCCTTGATTTACGTTCGAACAACTTTATTTCCAAATTATCTAAGATCGACGCTTCGAAGCTACCGTGAGGTGGCCAACGAAGATCGCCGTCTTTCTTTGTATATTTTATCCAATAATCGTTAAAAGCAATTGGGCCTAGCCCATGTTTGCTATATAAGTCATAAGTAGGAGTTCCAACCGGAGGTATCGGACACGAGTCCTCCAGCAGGGAATCCGCACCACAAGGTCTAAAGCAACTGAACAAAGTACTGCGACCAGGCATCTTGCACACTAGCCGAGTTTCACAAACTTCAAGGGTTACGGGATTTACCAAGTCCCAGCAAAGAACTAAACCCTCGGTCTTTGGCGGCTGCAGTCGTCAAACAAATACAACAACAACAAAGTACGCTAGCAAAGTGTCACCGACAAAAACACTCACACAGCGTGTACAACAAAGACACCCGCTAAAGTGTCTACAACAAAAACACTCGCTAAAGTGTTTACAACAAAGAACTCTGGGAGCGACCCACAAATACTTAACTCAAAGATCAATGGCGTCCTCAGGAAGGCCCGTCAATCGTCTCGCTATACCAAGGTCTACGCCAGGCGCCAAAACAGGTCTACAGTCAGGGCAGCAGTCCGTCGCAGCCGTTAGGAGGCGGGAATCTTCGCGGGAAAAGTCTTCGGGCCACTTATTTCGACAACAGGATCGATGAAGCGGGGTGCACCTTCCCTCGGAGATTTCACACGAAGTTCCTCACGATCGTCGGGCTTGGACCGGTACCACTGATGCAGCCCCACGTTGGGCGCCAACTGAAGGACTGGGTTCTTTTGGACCCAGCGGTGCCAGGGCACAACACCTGAAACCTTCGTGGGTAACCTGCTCCGGCGTACAAGTCACAGAGACACGGGACACTTCCTTCGGCGTCAAAGAGTCAAGGTTTATTTACTGCAGGGAACACAGAAGTCACAGGAAGTACATCGAGTGTAGTTCGGGGAGACTGCTTCAAATTGTATTTGTGGATCGCTCCTTTTATACAGTTTTTACCCATAGGATAACATGATACACAATAGTTTACAACCTGGTTCCCACAAGTCGCTCTCAGAGGGGTCGTTTTGGTCACTTTAAAACACACAAGGTCCGGAACATAAGTGCGGAAACATTTGGCGGTTCCCAACTGTAAAAACCCATCTTCCCACCATTAGCAAATTCCAATCAGCAGTAAAGTAGATCGGAATAGGAACAAAGACAGGTGCAGAGGAAGACGGAGACAGTAGGGAGATCGAAAAGGGTGTAAAAAGGGGAGGTATCGAGAAGCACGAGATACAGGCATCAAAGGGACGTGCCTAATGAGATGCACGGCTGAGACAATAAGCCCGTGCGGCAAGATGAGCCTCGAGCGGCGCCATCTGCCTTACAGTAGCATCCCCCTCGTCATAAAGACACTAACAAAGAACATGTGTCTTCCGCCATATCTTGGAAGTCCCAGGGTCGCGAAGCGGACAGCGTCCGTTCGCTGGCTACTTGAGGGCAAGAGACAAAATGGATGCCGTATCTAAGATGGAACCCGTGGGTACAGATGAGAAACCCACATAACAAACGAACGGTTTAAGTTAGCACAGCGAAACTGCGCACACTTACTAAACTCGTCATTTGCGGTTCATAGATACCAGACTCGACCATATTCGTGTGAGTCGAAAACACCACTTACAATTGTCACGGAACCTCAATTTTCATTATTCCCGGTAACAAACATTAGTAAAATCACCCTCAAACTTAAAACATTGAATATACCAGTAAATATAATTAGCACACACTTTAAAATATGTTTCACAGTGGCCCTAATGACTCGACGGCTTGTTAAATAAACAAAAACAGAAAGGCCATGGTAGGGCCGGCTTTAGTGATGGTCTGAATCTGGTTATTGGTGCCCCACCACTGACCTCTCACTACCACCCTCCACCAGTGCCCCTCATCTCTCCAAAGCCCCTCTTCCTCAGATGCCATCACTGCTACCCTCCAATAGTGCCCCTCATCTCTCTGTTGCCTGGCCCCCTCATGACATCCTCCTTGAATTCCCTCACTACCACCTTCCAACAGTGCCCTTCATCTCTCTGTAGCCTCTCCCCTCATGACCTCCTCCTCAGATTCCCTCACTACCAACCTCCACCAGTACCCCTCATCTCTCCAAAGCCCCTCCTCCTCAGATGCCATCACTGCCACCCTCCAACAGTGACCCTCATCTCTCCATAGCCTCTCCCCCTCATGACCTCCTCCTCAGCTTCCTCACTACCACCCTCCACCAGTACCCCTCATCTCTCCAAAGCACCTCCCCCTCATGACCTCCTCCTCGGATGCCCTCACTGCCATGCTCACCAGTGCCCCTCATCTCTCCATACCCCCTCCGACTCATGATCTCCTGCTCAGACTCCCTCACTACCACCCTCCACCAGTGTCACTCATCTCTCCATAGCTCCCCCCTCCACCCCATGACCACCTCCTCAGATTCCCTAGTGCCCCTCATTGCTCCATTGCCCCGCCCCCTTGACCTCCTCCTCAGCTTCCCTCACTACCACCCTTCACCAGTGCCCTTTATCTCTCCAAAGCCCCTCCTCCTCAGATGCCCTCATTGCCACCCTCCAATAGTACCCCTCATCTCTCTGTAGCCTACCCCCTCATGACCTCCTCCTTGGGTTCCCTCACAACCACCCTCCAACAGTGCCCTTCATCTCTCTGTAGCCTCTCCCCCTCATGACCTCCTCCTCAGATTTCCTCACTACCACCCTCCACCAGTGCCCCTCATCTCTCCAAAGCCCCCCCTCCTCAGATGCCCTCATTGCCACCCTCCAATAGTATCCCTCATCTCTCCGTAGCCTACCCCCTCATGACCTCCTCCTTGGATTCCCTCACAACCACCCTCCAACAGTGCCCTTCATCTCTCTGTAGCCTCTCCCCCTCATGACCTCCTCCTCAGATTGGTATCAAACAAGGGGAATAAAGGTGGACGATTTTTAATGGGGTCCAATGTACTCGTCCTAGGAAGCAGCAAACAAAGAGTGTTGTACAGAGTTCCCCAATGGGAGCCAGTGATTTAGCTCTACTTGTCTTCTCTCTCACTAGTTAGAAGGGGGATAAGTGCATGGTGTAGACCCTTTTCAGAATATAAGGATACCTCATACAGGCTACCGGCAGGACCACAACTGTTGTCCCAGCCGATGACCGTCCAGCGTCATCATCGTTATCCTGCTCCTACGGCAGGCTGGCGGTGCAATGCCCGTCGGGCAGCAAGGGGAGCTGCACTTTGGCGGAGATCTTCTATTCCGAGCCAACGGGTGTGTGTGTGTGAGGGGCCTAAAAAAGTGCAATAGTGAGCGTGGGGGTGTGTGTGTCTAAAAAAAGTCAGTCGAGTCCCTTGGAGATTATATTTTAATCGTCAGGCTCACTGCTTTGTTAAAAATAAAGGGGTATTAAGGAGTGGTGGGCAATGAAAACAATCCTTATTCAACCCTTGATGTGAATGCGGTCGACATGTTTCTTGCCATAAGGGCAATTCGTCAGGACCTTCGTGCTCATATAATTGCTGGGATCCTCTCAATTAAGAGGACACCGGTATACGACCTGTGTAGTATCGTACAGAAATGGTTCCTTGCGAGGGACCTCCTGGGAACTGGAGAGAAATAAGCAAACATTAATGATGTTAAAGTTATTATGACCGGAAAACATCATATCGTGCCTATATTTATAGTGACAAGAATACGTGCCCGGTAGGTACAATCTGCCTGAATCATGACAGAGTTAAGTGGTACTGTGAGAGAAAAGGATTAAAAAATACAGCGCGCGTGGGGCACACGTACTGTATTGGGCTGCTATGCTGTTGAGTTATAGCATGCATCAAGGTGAAGAGGCTGATCTCTCGGCTGTGCAGCATGCTGAGTAGGGTGGGTCATCTCAATTCAAGACCAGTGGTAGTGTAACACCCTAACACAGTCAGGTGGCGTGAGGAGCCAGTGTTTAAAAATATAATTGTAGACTAAGGAGTTTAGCCACAATTGACAAAACACCGCACAGAAAAAACGATCGTGTATAAATTGACACTCTGTCTCTAAGTGAGGTCGTCGCTGGCGTGGTGGTCGTGATCACCAGCGAGGTAACAAATAAACAACGTGCCCTGCTCGACGAGTGCGCGTGAGCAAGGACAATGTCAAGATCAATGGTGCACTTACCCGTTGTAATTCCTCCTGAGGGCCTCACGAGCTGTCCGGGTGGGGCCAACAGCGAGTGAGGAGATCCTACAGGGAGAGTAAGGCATCCCGCGGGTTCGTTAGGAAAATACAAGCCATCCGGTAACCCGCATAAGGGAGTAGGCTTGCCGCGTGTACTGGCAGAGAGCACGCAGGGTATCAGGGATTGGCGCAACACCTTACCTCAATGGTCGCTGATGGCAGGCATCTCAGCACCTACCCCTCCCACGGGAACAACGAAGTCTGGACAGCCGGCAAGGAAGTCGGGCTCTGTCCGGTGCAAATAAGGGAAAGTTGAGCGCGCACCAAGGGGCGTGTCCCTCAGGTTGCTTGGTGACAGCATGCGGGAGTAGAAAGCGAAGAGGGATTTGCTAGGAACAGTGAGGTCAGTACACTGTAATGCGGGGGCCATCTTGGAAAGGGCAGGGTTATCTGGTAAGGCATGTTGGTAATCATCTGGGAATGGACAAATAGTCCAGATTGATAACTATCTGGCGAGTGTCGTCCAGGGCACCCCATCGTTCAATCCCAGTTCGTCGCACTGTAGTCGATGTATCCATCTCTGTTCGAGTCTGAAGAGGGCTTGTTAATTGAAGTTTGGTAAACATTCAATGACAGTCCATTGAATATTGTCCGGGGAATGATTTTTTTCTTTGCAATGTTCATAGAGCTTGGTGTGTGTCTTGTGACACCGAATGTTGCTGTTATGCTCCATTATCCGATGTTTAACGGGGCGCATGGTCATCCCAATGTACAACAATTCACACGGGCAAATCAAAACATAAATGCATCTGGAGCTGTTGCAGTTAGTATGTTTGCTCATTGTCCAAGTGTAGTTGCCTTGGAGTATGATGGTCTTGCCCTGGATGGTCTGGGGGCATACGACGCAGGAACCGCAACGATAGTGCCCAGTTACTGGAGGAAGGTCCCAGAGGGTATTGACTGCTTGGTTGTTAGTTTTTTTAGGACGGGTGTGAATTAGAGTGTCCTTAAGGTTTGCCGTCCTCTTAAATGCAAAACGTGGGCGCGGTAGCTCCATCCCAGCCGAGTTCAGAATGCCCCAGTGTGAATGGACAGTTTTTTTGTGTGAGGTATCCTTATATTCTGAAAAGGGTCTACACCATGCACTTATCCCCCTTCTAACTAGTGAGAGAGAAGACAAGTAGAGCTAAATCACTACCTCTCGATGTTGCCTATACTATATACCATTGTGAGGGAAGAGACTGAATTCCAGGTACTATCAGAATGAGCAACAAACACTTATAAACACAGTTGCGTAGTTAGATCGGGACCTACTTAAACTACAAGTATGGTAATGCACTGGGGTACCATGCTTATTACGTCACAAACACGCCGCTCCGTTTTTGAAGCAAGCTAAATGCGTCCTGCTTTATAGACAGTGCTGACCTAGCGAACGGTTGCACTTTCTCTGTATACATCGGGAACCAGTTTGGCATACAGCAAGGGTGAGTGTTAAAGCAAGGGTGGTTATGGCTACGCTTTTTAATTCGGATAGCCTGCCTGAGAGGTGTTGAGATACACTTCTACATTGTTTTCTTTGTACTACCTTCCCGTAGATGTCGGAGCAAGACAGATAATTTATCGAGGAGCCCTTGCCGCTGGCTTTTCAAACGTCCATCGCAACGGGGACCTTGCACTCTAATTTTTTACTAGCCAAAGTAAGATGCACCCATATTTACTTTGGTGAATAATTGTTGGTAAGCAGGTCTGTCTGGGAGGGAGGGCAGGCTCTGTCTCTCCGTGCGGAGTAGCATATTGCGAAGTGCTGCGGGCAGTATGTTGAAAAGCAGAGCAACATTATTTCCTTATTTCCATACTCCTGTAACTATTTTTCTGTAGATCTTGGGGAATGGACCAATGTTTAAAGTTTAACTTTTTTCTCTTGGGATATTTAAAGTTTAACATAATGTTTAAGGCCAGATATGTCCCAGGGGTGAATAGTAATATCACTGATGTACTATCTTGTTCACACAGGCAGAGATTCTGTAGGCTTGCACCAAGAGTAGGTGAGATGAAAACAAGGAGATTTTGTTGACGTTTTCTGGTGTACCGACTATCGCAAAGGGAAATTCAGAACTTACTTTCACTAATAAAGTAAGATGATGGGATAACTATATTGACAATAGAAGCGTTTTTAGAAGTGGGGTTAATTGAGGGACTTTGTTTGTTTATACTCTCTTGTTTTGTGCAACTGAGAGGCTGTGTTTGTTCCTACTCTCTTGCTCTGTGACGTTGCCGTAGGGTTAATATTAAGTACAGGCGGAGGGAGGTTTGAATGGTTAGGTCAATACATTCAGTTTTTCACACGTATTGAGCAAGTACTTTTTTATGTCTTGTGTTTACAGACTGTTACAGTTACTTCCATTACTTCAGGGAAGTCACAAGCAGAGAGAAAAAAGGGGATGCATATGTGGCTTTCCCGATTTCATGATATTTCTAAAGGTATGTTAGGTTCACTTCTGAGCAAGGTCAATTGAGAATAGATTACCTATTTATTATATTACTTACCATTTCCGTTACCCCTTTCTTTACATTTACCCTTTCGCCGCCAGGTCTTTACTCATATGGATAAGTAGAGACAGCCTACTACCGATACTAAATGTTCTACCATTAACTAAATAACGTGTGCTAGTGCACTCTTTAACACTTAGTTGCAATTGTAAGGTACGCATTTCATTTATTTATTTTTATTTTTACAGTTTTCTATAGCGCGAACATGACCCGTAGGTATCAGAGCGCCTAACATCTTATGGTCTTGGTTACAAACACAATATATTTATAATGCAATAAGAGCGTCAAAGACTGTAAGTGGAAAACAATAACAGGATGGACTTAGTAGAGAATTAAGTTACAATGATCTGAGGTAGTATTACTTTAAGGTTCAGTCAGTCAAATCCTGCTCCCATATAGGGTATACAGTAATACAATCAGCGGCACGTCTTCGGTAGAGATTGTCTTGTTATGGGAGGAAATTGCTCATAAGATAGTTCTTGATTTCCTTCTTGAATGTTATCGTGTTTGTAATTTTTCTGATGTTCGCAGGAAGGGCATTCCATATCCTGGGAGCTACGCCTGAGAATGTTCACTCATATGTTTTTGTCTTCTTAAAGATAGGTAGTTTCAAGAGTAGGTAATTGGCACTCCAGACAAGTCTGTTTCTTCCTGAGATTTCTATTTTGTGGGCTAGATATTTAGGTGTGTTGTGATGAATCGCTTTATGGGTGATACATGCCATTTTCATCTGTACTCTAGCTTCGTACAGTAGCTAGTTTAAGGCATTCAAGTGAGGCGAGATATGATCAAATTTCCTAGATCCTGTAATAAGCCTTGCTGCTGAATTGAGGTAAGCTTTTAGTGGTGCTGTTGAGATTTTTGGAAGTCAAAAAACAATACCGGGTCTTGGCCCCTAACTCAGCAAGGCTGAGCCAAAAATTCACTATTAGAACAACACAAAAGCCAATGCTGAGAGAAACTTTTGAACCAAAAAGGGGGGGGGGGGAGATTTTGTAAAAAGCAAAACCACCTGCTTAATTTCTTTAGCAACGTATCAAGATTTATTTTCTTGCAATTATTTTTTACTTTGTATAATACACAATTTTTAGTGCAAGGAGAAGCCAACAGTTTTCATATATACAATACATATTACAATGAAAAAAAGGAAAACATAAGTATTTCAAGCATTCAGTCATACATGGCCGTCCAATCATACACAAACATTCATACACATACTAACATGATCAACAAACCAAGAGAAACAAATAAAACCACGTATTGGTCAAAAATAAATTGGAAAGAATCCCTTTGGATGATGCAGTTTTAAAGTCTTTTTTGTGTATTTACACCGGGACAAATCTTTCTCTCAAAGTAAGTGAAGGTGCTCAGTCCTTAACACAACAGATAAAGACCAAATACGGGGTAGAGTGGTCTACGCGTTTCGAACCCCGCTTGTTAGGGGGGTTCTCCTCAGGACCAAGTGGTTCTGCAAAAATAAAAACGGGTGCTTAGGGAGGGGTTCCACAAATAATTATAATGTGAGACTCAACAATCCAGTGCGTACAACAGCCTACCTCAGCCAATGGACCAACAAGTCATCAAAATTCGTAGATGGTGAGTCGAGAAGTTTGAAAGTAGAATGCTCACAGTAGCTGTAACCAAAGCAGAAGAAATACCCGTGCTGGTCTTAGTGTCAAACACTCACAGTGATTCATTCGCTATATCCTAATGTCTAACAGAAGCGGGACTCTTACCTGCGCTTCGGCCGGCTGTTAGCTTGCCGGCGTGTCCATACTTCTCCTTAGTTCTGGGAAATGGATCTCCTAGTTTCTAAAGGAAGAAGGGGAGGGGACGGTTAGTGCTGCCTAGGGTAACATAAACCGTGTTAGCGCGTGAGTTAATGGCAAGGTTTCCGCGTTAAACTGGGCACATACCGATGGAAGGAAGGCGTCTGTCCTAGATTCCAAGGCGCGAGTTGTGATGAAATTCGCCTGTTTGGTCGGAACTAGAACTTCCTGTTTTAAAGCCCCATGTCATTATGGGACTTGTAGTTTATTTAGAAAACAAAACGGAAGTCAATTGGTGGAGGACTCCATAATGCGAGTAAATAAACAATAGCGAATTCTGGAAAACGCTTGTATGAAGAAACGGGAGTTAACACGTAAAGATTCACAGAAAGTCACAGAGAGAAGAAGTTGGTGGGATGCCAACCGCATAAACACTTAGCTGATAGTAGGAATCTAAGTGGTGTTTTTATAGATTTCAGCAATCTCGTTCAAGCCTTTTGAGGCGGTGTTGAATTTCATAATGAGTAATGCTTCACGTTGGGATAGTTTCGCGTCCAGATCCCCACCTCTTGGATCTTTATCAATTTTTGATAGTACTGTCCATTTTAGATCAGTTAGGTCATGTTTCATCCTGGTCCAATGGTTAACCAATGGGGCATTTTCCACTCCTTTCCTGATCCTGGATTTGTGCTGGGTAATCCTATTTCTGACTTCCTGTGTGGTTTTACCAATATATATCAAAGGGCACGGGCAGACGATGGCATAAACTACATTTTTGCTTTTGCAATTTGTAAACGTTTCGTGCTTCCAATGAATGTTGTCGACACTGAAGACAGAGTCTTCAATTGTTTCATTGCAACAAGTGCAAGTCCCGCACTTGTGGTGGCCCTTAGTTGGCGGGAGTCCAAATAGGCTTTGCAAGGTTGGTGCTTTACTTTTAGGGAGGGCAGCTCTAACGATATGGTTCGCTATACTCTTTTCTTTTTTGTATGCGAACAGTGGGGGTGCCACGAAATCCTCATGGAGGTCTTTTAGTAAGTGCCAGTTAGATAGAATCAGCTTCTTGTATGGATTGGCTGCTGGACAAAATGTAGTCACGCAGACAAGTCTTTTCAGATCTTTCTTGACTTTCTTTTCCAATAGGGTTTCTCTGGGAGTCCACCAAGCTCTTTTGAGAGAGTTCTTTAAAAGCCTTTTGGGGTAACCCCTTTGTATAAGGCGTTCCTTCAACTCACCGGCATGTTTAAAATATTCCTCCTTGTCTGAACAATTGCGGCGAATTCTGAGGAATTGTCCGTAGGGAAGATTTTCTTTCATGTTACGCGGGTGGTTACTGGTGAAATGTAGCGCCTTATTCCAATCCGATGGTTTGCGGAATAAGGTGGTTATGAGTCCCTGTGTAGTAGACTCTACTTTCACGTCCAAGAATGTTATAAATTCATTAGAGGCCGTGGCTGAAAATTGAATATCAATAGTTCTTGAGTTCAGCCATTCAATGAATTGATTCAGTTCCTCCTGGTTTCCTGTCCAAATCAGGAACACATCATCTATATACCGCATATAGTTGGAAATGCGGGAACTGAATGGGTTGTTGTTATATATGAATTTTTCTTCATATAATCCCATGTACATTATAGCCAGCTCTGGGGCAAAGGGGCAGCCCATAGCTACCCCTTTAATCTGAAAAAAGAACTCAGAATCAAATGTAAAAAAGTTCTTCTGCAGTGCGAAGCGTGATAGATCCAGTATAAATTCTGTAGGGACCCTCACTGGTCTTTCCCGACTGTCTAAGAAAAAAGTTAAAGTTTCCAGGGCTTGGTCTTGAGGTATTTGTGTGTACAGCGACACTACGTCAAGGGTAACCAATAACTGTGTTCTGCTGTCAAAAGTGATATTAGCTAGTCGATTTAAAAATGAGGTAGTGTCTCGTAAGTGGGCTGGAATTGTGTCAATAAATGGCTTCAAAAAGAAATCAATATATTTAGCAACCGGTTCAAAGAGGGATTCGCAACCAGATATGATGGGGCGTCCTGGTGGATTGAGCTCATCTTTATGCAGTTTAGGAAGAGCATAAAATACCGGAGTTCGAGGGTTTTTATTTTGTAGGAAGGATAGTTCCTTGGGTCCAACAAATCCTTCATCAAAGCCTTTTTGGATGACATCGAACAATTGGTTTTTAATTTCCAACGTGGGGTCCTTACCGATACGTCTGTAACAGGCTTGGTCACTTAGTTGGCGGTGGACTTCTTGTTTGTATTTATTGACGTCCCAAATGACGATTGCTCCGCCTTTGTCGGCCTGTTTGACCACGATAGTCTCGTCTTTTTTAATTGCCAAAAGCGCGTCCCTTTGGGGGCGTGGCTTGGATGCCGCGCAAGATGGCCGGCTAGGTACGGAGCTCCGCCGCATCGATAACCTCACGGAGTATTTTTCCTGATGTAAACGGGACGCTACTGAATACCGTCGCCGGGTTTGGCTGGCGGAACATTAACGGAATCAGCGGAGTAGTTTTTCACCGCTTGTGGAGCCGTTTTCGCCCCTCTACGCGATGACTTCTCTGCCCCTCACGGAGCCGCCGCCATTTTGAAGCTCTTCCGACCATCGGAGCCTCTGCTGACAGGAGCTGTCACTACACGACGTGTCACTGGACACCAACGACCTTTCAGACGCCGACTCCGCTTCAGGGGTGAGAATTATATATATTGTGCAAGACGCTTTTACTGCATTTTCTCTCTCCTCTTCCACATTAGAGGAAACGTCCACTTACGCAGTTTTTACGGCATTTCACCCCTGACAACTGGATGTTTCCCGCCCTAACATGCTCATTGCTCTGAAATACTTTTTCTCCTCAATTTCTTCCTCATGGCGCTTTGACAACAACGTTCTCTGAGACTTTCTGCCTGTTTCTCCTGCGCCTCAGCTACTTCAGGATGCTCCTTCATGTGCTTCCATTTTAGTCATCCTCCCATTTTTGTACTCGCTACCTATCCCACTCTAATTCCCTGTTGCCTTTTCCATTGAGCTACGTCTGGGTGCCCCATCCTCTCTTTGGACATATCTCTGGAACATTTCATATGCACCTTTAGTCGCCTCACAGGGAATTGAGACTGTTTTGTCGCACGTTCATTTCTTTCTATGGTCAACTTACGCAAACCTAAATTTGTCTTCACAACATCGGGGAGTACTTCTGGGGCTTCTTCATCTGGTACAGATAGAGCCACTGCATCTGCGAAAATGACGACTCCAAAATCATCATTGGCTCATACTAACACCAGTAAGTCTTCCCCACCCGCCCCGGCGGGCAAGCGCCTCAAGCAAAATTCTCCTACGCCTGAAGACAATCCTTCACATTCTTCTACTGACCAAATCCTAGAAGAACTACGTGCGCTGCGACCATTTATTGAAAAAACGAGTACAGATATGCAGCTCTTAAAGGATAAATGGGAAAATATGGATGCCCGTCTTTCTACTGTTGAACAGCACATTCCTGACGTTCAGTCCAATACACAACGTATAGACTCTTTAGAAAAAACGGTCCTCTCACTCCAAAAGCATACAGAGGATTTGGAAAATCGAAATAGGAGGAATAACCTTCGTATTTACAATCTGCCGGAAAATCTTGAGGGGGATAATCCAGTAACTTTCTTCACCACTTTCTTGCCGAAACTTCTGGACCTACCACCTTCCACCTCCATTAGTATACAAAGAGCCCATAGACTAGGCGCCAGAACGGGCTCCTCCTCAAAACCTCGTGGAGTCATCATTTTATTTCTCAAATATACAGATCTTTTATTGATTCTCTCAGCTGCGAGGAGTAAAAAACAAGTGTCTTGGCAAGGGCAACGAGTATATCTATCTCAGGATGTCTCTAGCGTCACAGCTTCCAGACGTAAAGAATTTCTGGCTATGCGTCCCTCTCTGCGCGCCTTGGGAGCAAGATATGGCTTGTTTCATCCTTGTACTCTCAGAGTCACCTATCGAGAAAAGTCTTGGTCATTTCAGGAACCTGGAGAATTAAGGAACTTTCTACTTCTGCACAGTGAGGAAGGGATGGACGCCTCCTCTTCTGCTTCGACCAGTGGCTGAAATTGGACTTTTATTATCTAACTTGTTTGTTCTCCTAATGGCTTGTCTTTGACTTCATGTATTCTCCTTACTTCTCTTCTCAGTTTTTACACTCTCTTTTCGTATCTCCTTTTTCCTTTATCTATCTCTGGCATCTCCTATATATCCCTCTATTTTCTTTTTCTACTTTCTGGACTTATACTTTTACGTTGACATGTTGTGTATGTTAACATTTTTTCCCTTTTCTTTCCTCCCCAGACGAATTTGTATCGGATACTTCCCTCAACACCTTGTCCCATTCCATGTTCCTTTTGTGCGATCTCGATGTGGCTCTCCTCCTGATCCCGATCCGTCCGTCTTGTAAAGCATCACCACCTCCCCACCTTCCCTATGTGTATTTTTTCTCTTTCAGGTATGTTTAATACAGTCATCCTTCTGGATTTGTACTGTCTTCTATGCACTCTCTCTTTTCTTCCTTCTTCCTTCCCCACTGATCTTCCTTTCCTTTTCCCGCCCTTCTCCTCCTCCCTTTTCCTTTTTCTTCTCCCTTTTCTACCTGTTCTTCCTTCTTCCTTTTTGAAGAGTTTTATGGTTAATACTTCTATACAGTTTGCATTATTACATGTACAGTATGTTTTTGCAATTCTTGATTTAGAACAGTTTAATAAGCTTTCACCTTCAAAGTTGTTTCATGGAATGTGAAAGGATTTAATCACCCTATCAAAAGGCAGAGAGTACTTTCCCACCTTTCCTCTTACAACCCAGATATCGCCCTTATCCAAGAAACTCACCTATCTGACATTGAATCTTTAAAGCTAAAGCGCCTATGGGTTGGAACGGTTTTATTTTCTCCCGCTTCTCAAAAAAAGAATGGAGTAGCCATTTTGATTCATAAACGACTCCAGTGTAAAGTCGTTCTAGAAGAAAAGGATGACGAGGGACGCTGGGTCTTAGCTAAACTACTAATTAACAATATCCCACTTACGATATTCAATGTTTATGGTCCCACATGTTTTGATTCCTCTTTTTGGCCCTCCATTACAGCCAAATGTATTCAACATAAAGATGACGCTTTTCTATTAGGTGGAGATTGTAACCAGATCATTGACCCATTTTTAGACCGTAGATCCTCTGTTCGTTTTTCCCCTCATAGACCACATAAACAATTCCTTGACACTATTACCCAAACTCACCTGGTAGATTCATGGAGACTCACTCACCCAGATGTTATGGATTTCTCCTTTTTCTCTCCTCCTCACGCTTCCTTCTCCCGCTTAGACTATATCTTTCTCTCCTCATCTCTTTCTCAACACCTTATTTCTTCTTCTATTGAACCGATTGTCATCTCTGACCATGCTCCTATTATTGCTGTTTTTGACCTTCTTCCTCCCACTCCTAAATCTTCTCGCTGGCGCTTCAACCCTTCTCTTCTTACTGACCCTCTTTTCTCCTCCTCTTTTCGTTCTTTTGCTTCTGAATTTTTTCATCTTAATTCTACACCTGATACCCCACCTCATATTCTTTGGGATTCCTTCAAGGCCACAGCCCGAGGTTTTATTATTGATTTCGTCTCTAAAAAGAAGAAAAAATTCCTTCAAAAACGTAAACTCACACTTGCACATATTAAATCTCTGGAACATCAATTCTACACTTCCTCTGATAAGATTATGTCTCCTGAATTGCTTAAGGCTAAGATTGCCTTTAACAAACTTACCACAGACTCTGCCTCCTCTTTTCTTCTCCGGAGCAGCGCGCGATTTTATGGTGGTCGAAATAAGTCAGGTACATTGTTAGCTAACTATTTAAAGTCTCGTAAGGAACGTACTAATATTGATTCTATTTATTCCCCCTCTAATGTACTTCTTCATACCAATGCAGAAATTTTGGAACAATTCCACGCTTTTTATGAGACTTTGTATACTCCGGAAAACCCTCCCACCCCAGAGCTTATTCAATCCTACTTTGACAACATACCTCGCCCAGATACTTCCCACCTTAATATTTCGGCCGTAGATTCTGATCTTACTATTTCGGAACTGTCCTCTGCTCTATCCTCCCTCACTAAGGGGAAAACCCCTGGACCTGATGGCTTTCCAGTTGAATTTTACCTACATTTTTCGGATCTTCTTTTACCCAAACTTCTATCTCTCTTTCAGTCTTTTTGTTCTACTGGATCAGCCCGAGGCTCTTTTCAGGACGCTACCATATGCCTTATCCCCAAAGATGGTAGAGACCCTAAGTTCTGTAAAAATTATCGACCTATATCTCTAGTAAATGTTGACTATAAAATTTTTGCGAAACTATTAGCTCTTCGCCTTGACCCGCTCCTACCACATCTTATAGGCAAAGAACAATGCGGCTTTGTTAAGGGCCGCTTGACCTCGGATAATTCTAGACTCTTCCTTAATGTTTTAAGTAAAGCCCCTTCACTATCGATTCCCCTTGCAGCCATTTCAGTAGATGCTGAGAAAGCCTTTGACCGGGTCGACTGGTCCTTTCTTCTGGCCTCCTTAAAATGGCACGGCTTTAACCCCAAATTCATATCTTATATTTCTTTGATATATTCTATGCCCAAAGCTTCTGTTCTCGTTAATGGTCAACTTACTTCCCCATTCACACTCCAACGTGGTGTTCGTCAGGGCTGTCCCTTATCACCTCTTTTATTTATTTTGGCGCTTGAACCTTTCCTTACCTCCATACGCAATAATCCATCCATCTCTGGCTTCCCGTACGGTAAACGTCATCTTAAACTGTCTGCATATGCTGACGATATTCTTTTATTTATTTCTGACCCGCCTACCTCAGTCCCTGCATTACTAGACGAATTTCAGAAATTCTCCTTGGTTTCTGGTTACAAAATAAATTCGGACAAAACAGAGATCCTTCCTTTAACCAAATTTTGTCTCCCCCACTATTTCACGGCCACTGGCTTTGCTTGGAATTCTACGAAAATTAAATATCTTGGTGTTCTGTTTTCTAGCTCTATTTCTTCCTCTATTCAACTCAACATGCATGCAGTAATATCTAGAATAGAATCATTACTCACCTCTTGGAATCCACTATTTCTTTCCTGGTGGGGCCGCCTTGACTCCATTAGAATGATGATTGCCCCTATTCTGATTTACTTGTTATCCATGCTCCCACTTCGTATTCCAACCTCTTATTTCCGTCGCATTGATTCTGCGTTGTCCAAATTTCTTTGGAAACAGAAAAAAGCCCGCATATCACTTTTCAACTTACGTAAATCTAAGCTTAATGGTGGTACTAACTTTCCAGACTTTCGCCTCTACCATAAGTCCTTTTCCCTTCGACAGGCTTCCCGCTGGTTATCCCAGGAACCCTCCCCTTTCTCTCCCCCTCTGGCTTTCTGTTGAACAGGAATTACTGCTTCCGCACTCTTTCCAAGAAGTAATTCGTTTTACCTCTAAAGCCCCATGCCTTAATCCCCTTTTATTCAAGCATACTTCTTCTCTTCTACGCCCTTTAGTTTCGCCTACCTCAGTGACGCAGGAATCCTTCCTATTATTGCCTATATGGTACAACTCACTTCTATTAATTAACAACCGACCTATTGCATGGCCCTCATGGAGAGCGAAAGGTAACATTTGGATACGTCATCTTTTTGATGGATCATCCCCTTGCTCATTTCCTGCACTTCGTTCTCAATTCCACTGCCCTCCTTCTTTTGCAAAGAAATTCCCTATCCTTATGGAAACCATTCTAGATCGTTATTACTCTCTCCCCT
The DNA here is from genome assembly GCF_964263255.1 of Lissotriton vulgaris. Classification (NCBI taxonomy): domain Eukaryota; kingdom Metazoa; phylum Chordata; class Amphibia; order Caudata; family Salamandridae; genus Lissotriton; species Lissotriton vulgaris. The sequence continues at coordinate 24,575,872 of NC_141686.1, read as the reverse complement.
CTGAAGACCTACCTATCTCATCTTCCTCTCTACTCACTGTCCTTTCCACAACTCCTAAAGCTTCCATCATATACCGATACTTTTCAGCCCCCAATCCAGATCGTCTCAAATCAAGATTAGAATTGTCCTGGGAGACAGACTTACATTCTTCATGGCCGACTTCTCTCTGGGACAAAATATGGGCTCGATCCTTGAAGGTTTCCCGTACTGCCTCTCTTACTCAATCCCTATTTTTCTTTTACCACAGACTATACCTCTCTCCTCTTTCTATCTCTCGCTTTCAACCTGATGCGACATCTAATTGTTGGACCTGTAATGCCCCTTCTGCAGATCTTTTCCACCTCTTCTTTCTCTGTCCTTCAACTCGTATTTTCTGGTCTCAGATCTTCTCTCGCCTTTCTCGCATTTTCAACCTCTCTATTCAATTCTCTACTTCTTTAGTATTTCTTGGTAGCCTTTCAGAAGACTTAGACCTCCCCCCACATTCTCGTGGTCTTTTTGACCTTATGCTGGGTCTGGCATTACAGCATATTGTTTCTAATTGGAAATCTCTGAACAAATTGTCTCTCAATTGTTGGTGGAATCTTGTATGTCACTCACACAGACTTGATGTGGCCTTTGCCTCCTCCTGTAAACCCTCCCGAAATGTTGAACTTTATTGGCTACCTCTTACTCTCTACCTCGATCAATCCGCTAAAAAAAGTTACTCTCCACTATCTTCGGATAATTTCAAGCCCCCCTGAACACATGTACTCTTGCCTGTAGTTTTTTGCATGTTATTTTTCAATCTCAATATTGTAATTATTTAACTTATATTGACCTCATTCCTACCTCTTTTTCATTCATGCAATTACTCATATGTTGGTTTTTTACTGTACTTTTGAATGCCATTTACTGTATTTCTTATTATTGCTTACCCATCTTCTACGATAAATACCATGTTTTTGTTTTTCTTTTCTCCTCCCTTCCCCTCCCTCCTTCCCTCCCCATAACCTAAAATGCTTTGTTTTTCCATTGTGATATTGGCTGCTTCTATTTACCTTGTCCCAGCTTATAATTTTTTCTCATATTGCTGATGTCACCTTATTGTAATACTTATTTTTTCTCTAATAAAGCTTTCAAACATTAAAAAAAAAAAAGCGCGTCCCTTTCAGTTTTTGCTATGTTATACTTCACAAAGGTTTTCCTTTTTTCCAAGGCTGAAATCCCAGATAATATGGTATTTTCAAACTTTGTTACTTCCTTGGGAATTTTTGGGCCTTTGGGGCAAAATGTGGATTTTCTTTTTAGACCTGTGACTTCCTCTTGTTGTTCTTCAATAGAGTCTTGAAAGAATGTTTTCAAACGTATTTTACGGCAAAATTCAAGTGTCTCTAGTTTCATCTTCACGTAATCCGTAGGTCGGGATGGAACGAAATTTAGGCCTTTGGAAAGTATTGATTTTTCAGCAGGCGACAAAATTCTGTCAGAGAGGTTAAAGATCGGAGACGTGGTTAGTTCTTGTAGAATTTCTGGCGGGTCCTCATTTCCCATGGTTGAGGTGTTCGAGTTCGTCCTCGGGGTTTCGGTTGGCCCCGTCCTAAAAAAGGCTGTTGATTTTGCTGCTGTTGTTGGTATTGTCCCTGGCGATTATCGGTCCTGTTTTGGAACTGTCGGTTGGTGTTCTCAGGCTCGCTTCCAGACGATGAGGATGTATCAGAGAAGGTAACGTATTTTTGGCGCGATCTTCCCTGGTTATCCTGTAGATATCCGCGTGAGTCAACTCGAGTGTAAAAATCCTTATTTAAGTATGGATAGATGGATTCCAATGAAAAGTTCTTTTTGTCGACTTCGAATTTGTTGTTTTTCTGACTGACGGTGAAGTCCTTGAATTCCAGGATCTCTTTCTCTATTTTTTCCAAAAGAGTTTTGGAATCTGTGATGAGTTGATTATTTTCGATGTCTCTTTGTAAAGCGGCTATTTCCTCAAGTTCTTTCTGGGAAATTCTATGTGCAGCTTCGATTGTTAGGACCATTAGGTCCCTACTGCATTTAGTTTCGATTCCACTGAATCCTTTTTTGTATTCCGGATCGTCCGTGAAAACAACGGGGATGTTACGGATGACTAGTCCTGATGGAATTGTTCCTGCACGAAGGTGCTGGAGTAGGAAATGACCGTGAAGGTCTGTACGGATCTGTTTTTTCCGTAGACGGGTTAATTTATCCGACTCGTTCTGAGTATTGGCAGTGAGGCTAAGGGATGCAGAAGCAAACACTGGGGGGTCTCTCATCAAATTCCTTATGTGCTCCTCGCTAAATGCAAGTGTGTCTTTCTCAGCCATACCAAGTGCAAAACACAAACAGTGATAAATGTGAATGAAGAAAAATAGAAAAATAAATGAAAGCTCAAAGAATAGAATGAAACAATCCAAATGACCCAACACTAATGCCCCAATGCTGGGCAAACCACAGCGATTTAGAATACCAAATACCCTGTTGCAGGACAGTACCTGCCGAACAGGACCTCGCGGGCACTTGCCCGCTAATAAGTCAAAAAACAATACCGGGTCTTGGCCCCTAACTCAGCAAGGCTGAGCCAAAAATTCACTATTAGAACAACACAAAAGCCAATGCTGAGAGAAACTTTTGAACCAAAAAGGGGGGGGGGAGATTTTGAAAAAAGCAAAACCACCTGCTTAATTTCTTTAGCAACGTATCAAGATTTATTTTCTTGCAATTATTTTTTACTTTGTATAATACAGAATTTTTAGTGCAAGGAGAAGCCAACAGTTTTCATATATACAATACATATTACAATGAAAAAAAGGAAAACATAAGTATTTCAAGCATTCAGTCATACATGGCCGTCCAATCATACACAAACATTCATACACATACTAACATGATCAACAAACCAAGAGAAACAAATAAAACCACGTATTGGTCAAAAATAAATTGGAAAGAATCCCTTTGGATGATGCAGTTTTAAAGTCTTTTTTGTGTATTTACACCGGGACAAATCTTTCTCTCAAAGTAAGTGAAGGTGCTCAGTCCTTTACACAACAGATGTTTTGTGTATTTACACCGGGACAAATCTTTCTCTCAAAGTAAGTGAAGGTGCTCAGTCCTTAACACAACAGATGTTTTCGTCCATGCCTTATGGGGGTGCGTCGTTACAGGTGTGAGGAGGACTGCGGTTGGTATAGTTGTGCATACTATTACGAGAGCGGGTTTGTCTGGGGACGGGGCCTCTTCCACGAAGCTATAGTGGTAGCCAAGCACCAGCAGGGGGATGAGGTTGCCAGGTTGAGTGCACGTGCGTTGAGCCAGGCAGCACATGACGAGTGTAAGAAGGAAGGATCCTTCTAGCATGGTTACCCTACTTTTTCCCAGGTGTCAGTGTGTTTCTGGCCTAGTCTGACTGGGAGCCTGCTAATTATGACCCCACTCACTGTGCTTTCTCTGTACATTGAACATGGTAAGTAGTTTTGTACATCCACAATTGGCTACTGGTGTACCCTTCTAAGTCCCTAGTATATGCTACTAAGGTACCCAGGGCATAGGTACACCAGGAGTCTCCCATGGGCTGCAGCATGTATTGTGCCACCCATTGGAGTCCACTTAAATTGTGACTACAAGCCTGCCATTGCAGCTTGTGTGAGTTTGTGCTTGCACCTCTCACAACAGATATAAGTTATCTAAGGTCACCTCACTTAAAAACCTATAAGTCACATCTATGAGTGGCTCTGCAGTCCTGAGTGCAGGGTGCTTGGTTATAAGTGTGATGATGCCCCTGCTTGAGCAGGGCACCCCTACAAATCCAGGAGTCAATTCTCCAGGCATTGTAAGTGCAGTCAGCCATTTTAATGCAAATAGTACACATCATTCATTTCGAAATGTTTAACTATACAGTGGCTGCAACAAACTTGGTCATGTTTGGTATCAAACATGTTGAAATCATACCCCAATGCAGATTCAAGTGTTGGAAGTATGATCCCATGTACTGTGGGGATACCCCCCTGTACTCCCAGTAACAGCTTTTCATGGTCTGACAGCAAGCTAGTGATGCTGCTGACCACAGGCACAATCCTTCCCTCCTGCTGCTGAGCCAAGCTTGAGTAGGGGAAGGTAGAACAATAGGTTTCCTGTCACAGCAAGGTATGACCACCTCCCACGTAGAACTTAGTTTATTGGTCTGGGGTGGGGGCGCTGGAGCGCTTGCTAACGCCACCGGACTGCTTTGAAGGGCACATTTGGTGTCCTCCTTACATGCTCCAGTTTGAACCAGTTCAGGGACCCCTCAGGTCATGCTCTAGTGCGAAACTGGACAAACAGCATGGGAGTTTTCCCCTCTCTGTCCAGCCCTCCTCTGGGAGGGAGACTTGAGTTGTTCCAACCCTTTCCATAGGGTACTTAAGAGCTTAACTGTGAGTGAGTAGTCTGATTATTAGTGGGGCAAGACTCAAGACTGAAACCATGTTACTCTTCGACCATCTGGGCACTTGGACTTCGGTGGACTTCACCTGGAACCGAGACTGCTCCAGGTCTTTAGGTTCTGCAAATCTTCATCGTCTGTGTCTGTGCTTCTTCTAGGTTCTTCAACAGACCTGTGAGCATCAAGGACACCCAAAGTAATTTCCCTTGGAATGAATGAGTCACTTCCCTGCATCTGTAGGCACTGGACCGAAGCTGACTGGTCTGCTGCTACTGTCATCCTACAGAAGTCCAGTGGCTTAGCAACACAGGTAGTGGTTCTGCAACTCTCTCAAGGCCTGACCTGTCCTCTATGCAATTTTTAGGCTAGTACCCTCGTCGGAACCACTGGGACTAAACCCCTGTGCACCATGTCAACTTTGCCAAGGCTTGTTAGCTCTGCACTCCAGAGATCTTCGGGCTACAAGAAGTTCCAGCCTCCAGCATCTCTCCACTTCAAGCTCAACATCCTCACCACATCCTCTGCACCATCGTTCTTGGTGAGCTGCTTGAGGTCCTCTTGCAACTCCTGTGCCTTTGGCCTGTGGGTCCCCCCGAGGGTCTTCTACTGCTTCAGTGGGATCCCATGCTTGCCCCTGTCTGCTCTGTCTCTCCTATTGTTGTTGAGTACCTTGGACCTTGCTGGTCCAAACGTTGCTCCTTCTTTGCTCCCCACACCAGTATTGCCTAAAAAGGCTCCTGCCAGACATGACCACCTAGTCACTGACATCCGACGTGGGGCTGCTCGTGCATGGCTCTTGGTCTTCCTCAGCATCGCCTGGTCCTCACAGCTGCAGTGACAAGGTTACCGCCGACTCTACTGAACCTCCCAACAACGGTGGGCATTGTTTCTTCGTGTCTACTGCTCACTACAGAGTGGCATAGACTCTGTCACCTCTGCTTGCAGGTTCTTCAAATCCAGAATTCACCCTTGGATTCCATCGGAATTCTTCACCTTCTTCTCCAGAGGCATTTTCTTCCAAGTCTTCCATTGTTCTAAGTCTTCCATTGCCATCTACCGAGGTTTCCGACGTCTCTTCACCCATATGCATCTATCTTCCCTAGTGTAGGTAACCTGGTTGCCAGGGCATCCACAGGTGGAGTGGCTCTCCAACCTTCGGTCCTCCAAGGTAATTCTTTGGGGTCCTCTGAGAAGGGTCTTTCCTCTGCAAAACTGCAACTGCAACTTCTCAATTGACTTCCATTGGTCACACAGCTATATTCCGTTCCATGCACACAGGCTCCGTGGGGTCCCTGGGTACTTACCTTGGGTGGTTACTTGTGTCCCAGGCTCCTCTGGATCTTCTGGTCCAAGTCCCATCCGCCTTTACAGTTCACCTTCCACTTTCCTAATATATGGTTTTTACTCCCCCTGGATACCACTGTATTGTGTGCTACTTACATTATTTCAGTTGAAGTATTCTGGTGTATTGTGTCGGTATGTCCTGGTAGGAGATATACCAATGTTTTAGTGAGTTTTGTGTAATAAATAGAAGTATTGTTATATAAACACTGTGTGGTTCTCTTTTTCATTTAACGTACACTATATGATTAAACTGGTAAAACAATCTGCTTAACCCTCCTTCAAGATAAACCTGAAGGCTGCTGTCCACAGCTACCACTTTCAGAGCTTTCTATGGTTATTAAAGACCACTAATACCACCCTAAGGTTGCCTAGATTAGTGCAAGGTGCACCAGTTAAATAAGTTTGCACCATAAACTAAGCCAGCCTCTTACAGTGAGCTTCACATGTCACAGGCGTTTGGTGCCGGTGACGTTCCTGCCCCTGATTTGCCTGTGAGTGAGCCGTTAGAAGCGCAGGACAAGATGGTGGCACCCATACCTGTTGCCAATCAGATGGTGATATAGGATTCAGATTCTAAGGATGTGGGAGGAGGATGAGTTCAGGAGGGTTGGCATGTTTTAAAAAGTCAAGTTGATGTTTTAGATGAGGTTGCTATCCCTTATTCCTCACAGATCATCATGCCTAGATGAGGAAGTCCCATGCTGAATAAAGTATAATGATGGGAAGTGGATTATGGGGTGGAACAACAGCTTGTAGGAAATCAGTTTGGGAACATAGTGGGAGGCAGGTCTGCTGATGTAGGTGGTACGAGTTTGGTGATAGGTTCAGGTGTTAACTCAAGGGGTTGATGGGTTTTCCTGTCTAATGAGGCTTGGGAGGTTGTGATAGGGCAGTCCAGGGTGGCTGAGGAACCTGCTGGTTGTGAACAATTGTCAAAGCTGGGCAGCTTTGGGGAGAATGGCTCTCAACAGCCTGGGTGCCACCTGGGCACAGGTCCGAAGAGAGAGCAGATCGTACGGCTTGACATTGAGGGAGAAAAGACGACTACATAGGGTCTTGGATGGAGGAGTTGGCAAAGGAGTGCAGTCAAGCACTAGCCAGTAAGCTTCTGCTTTTGGGGACCTGGTTGAGTTTGAAGATGACAATTTGGATTATGATGAGGAAGGGTTGTTGGAGGGAGGGGAATAGTGTAAGATGAGATTGGGGGACATGTGGGTCCTGCTCGGGTGATGGAGGGGGATCAGATGTGTATTAAAAAAAAGAGTATTCATGTTTTGCTGAAAGGAATGAAGAGGGCTGTGAGAAGTCAAGATGGGGAAGACAAGAAGAAAGAGAGGACTGAAGAAAAGCATCCAGCAGTGCCTCGAGGTAAGTCGATGGTTGGCGGGAGCCAAAAATGAGGTTGAACGTAGACAAGTTTTGAGAGCGATATCGGTGGGTGTGGTCAACAGCCCAATTAATACCATACCCATGCCATCTCCCTGCCCAGCTGTACAGCTCACTCTACTTCCTTTCTGACTAGCGCCTCGAGTCCTTTGCCTGTGCACATTCTTCTGAGCAGTCACCTCTATTAGCTGTGCACTTAATATCTGGTGGGTGCCTCTTTTCTGTCCCACGATTCCCTTCTAGGCATCAGAAGCTTACAGTGCACCCTTACTTTGACGTAGTAGACTATTGCCATGAAGCTCAAGCAGCAGAGGTTCATGTAGACGGTGTTAAAAACAGATCAGATCATGTGGTCCCGAGTCACCTTGGGGTCCCGATGGTGATTACCGTCGGGCCACGTTCTGGTTTGTTGGGTGTCATGGTCAGGAAGTCCTCACATAGGTATGTGGTGTCCATGGCAGATACGAAGAGAGATGGGGCCAGGGGCAACAGCACCAACTTATAGATAAGAAAGGTGGAATTGGCTTGGTACCACTCCAGGGAGGTAGGAGGAAAATACCATAAGGCGGCACCAGGTAAGGACTAAGGATTAGATACAGGAACAAGACCAATTTTGCTGCATGCCACCTGGTAGCTGGTAATGTGTTCTGCTCTGCGGCCTGCAGGCTCTGCTGGGCATTGGTACAGAGGCAGCCTTAGCACTGGCAGGGCAGTGAGGGATGTGGAGCTGTGGAGTTTAGGGGTTGGCCGGGGATCTATTAAGCACCCAATGCCAGTGCAGCCTACAGAAACCATATGTCAGGGGTTAGCAGTACACTACCAGCTGAGCTGACCTGTCCCCATACAACTCTTTATCCGCCTTCCTCTTACTCACAAGAAGTGATTGCCTAGCCGTAAGTGGACTGGTCTTCTGCCGAAAATGCTCCCTGGTGGATACGGTGTTTTGTTTTGGGACGCATCATACAGGAGGAAGGTATAATGAGATAAGGAGAGAGTGCAAGGACAACTTAGAGATGTTCTTGTCAGTTCTTATCTGGGGAAAGGTCTAATATCAAGTACACTGAGGCAGGCTGGGGAGGGAAACTCCGCTATACGGTGGTCAGCGGATTTTTTCATAAACTCCACGCTCCAAGCAGAGCACTGATTAACAAAACTTTGCAAACTGCACTGGCAGAGCAGAGTTTCCCACCCACCCCTAGTAAAGACATGAATATACATACAGTAGCTAATGGGGCTCAACTGGGCGGAAAAGTGAATGATGAGGTTAAGAAGGTTGAGGAAACAATGTCGTCGACTACAGGTGATAATCAGTAATGCTGCTGCAGGAGTCTCGGAGCAGGGGAGTATCAAGAATTAAAAGCTGCCTTACATGGGTAACTCGATGCCTTTCGAGGGATATCTCACAATCTCACATAGCAAATAAAGGACAAGATTTGTAAGGGTGAATTTGTAGATGTTTTTAAATCGTATCATAGAGAGGTGCAAGCAAATGAGTGTTCTAAATAAGAGAAAGATGAGTTGGCACACAAGCCAAAGGTGACGACTACGATCGAAAATTGGACTTCAGACTTTTTGATATTTGCTAGTGTTTACTGTGAGTGACTTCCGGAGCCATGTATTACTCTTTTCAAAAATATGTATGTTGTACTGAGAGCACAAATGGATTATGGGGCTTTGGTTGATTTAGATAGAATGAGGAATTTCGAGCAAGACTAGTGTTACATCCAGATAAAGAGTGGGGTGAAATTGCTAATGAGCTCTGGATGCAATGGCCACCACCGCTAAGAATGTATTGGTGGTTTATACAGTCAGTTGTTTACCATTGCAATCTAAGCCCTTTTATGATGTTGGGAGACTTCGACAGAGGACAATGTTCCCAAAATGGGTCTTGCTGGTCGTTTAACACAGGTGCATGTATATGCCACCAATACAGATTTAGGTACGACTGCTCCAATTGCAGTGGAAAACATCCTTTGGACCAATGTTTTGGGGGAGTACAATGGGGATTGCAAGGAACTCCAACTAGGGGGTCGCATAGGGGAAGAGGCCAGATGCAACAGGTGGTGGGAAAAGCGTCCTACTCCTATTAACTTTCAAGTTTTGAGTTATTGGTTGCCGTGTTATTTTCAACAGGAAGAAGCAACATGTTTGTACTGGAATTTTTTGGAAGGTTTCAGATTGTGTTACAAAGGGCCAAGAGTTTATAGAGCAGCAAAAAATCTAAAGTCTGCCTTGGAGAACCCAGAAGTTGTGAGGGCCAAATTAAATAAGGTAGGAGTGTGGGGCCTCTTAACTGTTTGCCTTTGCCTGATTTCACTACCTCTCCTTTGGGTGTTGTCCGGAAAAGACAACAAAATGAGTTTTACCTAATTCATCATTTATCTTGGCCCATGGGTGATTCTGTTAATGATTTCATAGCTCAGGAAAATTCAGTTGATGATGGCATTGCTCTGGTACGGTATTGCGGAGTAGGGACTAAAATGGCGAAATCTGATATTCAGTCTGCTTTTCAGCTTTTACCAGTACATCCGGAGAACTTTTCTTTGTTAGGTTTACAGTTTGATGATCTCCTTTACATAGATAGGGTGTTGCTGATGGGCTGTTTAGTGGCCTGTTCCTTGTTTGAGAAGTTAATTAGAAGAGTGGTGTGCGTTAAGTTACACACTGTTTAAATGATTATCTTCTTGTTGGAAGAGGTGGTTCAGGTGATTGCTTGAGAGCTTTGGAGGTTTTCAAATGTCGATCCAGGAATTGGGAATTCCATTATCTCAAGAGAAGATAGAAGGTCCAAGTACTTACATTTCTTTTTGATTATAGTTGGATTCCAATTTGATGGAGGTGCGTTTGATGAGGACAAGGTTCAGAAATTGATTTTGTTGCTGGAGGAGGCAGTGAGCAGTAACAAGCTAGTATTGAGAAAGGTACAATGTCTTTTAGGGCACTTAAACTTTGTATGTCGTGTAGTGTGGGTAGGAAGAGCCTTTTGTAGATGACTTGGTTTTGCAATAAAAGATGCAGTGTTACCCTATCACAGAATACAGTTGTGAGCTAGCATTCAAGCTGGTATGGGAATGTGGATTTCATTTTTGAAGAATTTCAATGGTGTTACCAGGTGATCAAATGATGAGGATTGGTTGAGGCAAATGCAAGTCTTTTCAGATTCTTTGGTCTTATTTGGGATGGACATTGGGCAGCAGAAGATTGGCCTGAGGCGTGGGCCACTGGAAACACAGCATTGCATTCTTGGATTTTTTTCATTTGGTGGTAGCCTCGGTGTTATGGTGTTAGAAGTTGACTAACATGTCGACAATCAAACTGTGGTTAACTTGGTGAGTTCCCAGAAAGCTCAGAATGAGAGAGTGTTGATGCTGTTGAGAATTTTTCTCCTGGGATGCTTAAAGTTTAACATTATGTTGAAGGCCAGATATGTCCCAGGGGTGAAAAATAATATCGCTGATGCTCTATCTTGTTCACAGTGGCAGAGATTCTGTAGGCTTGCACCAAGCGCGACGAAATGAAAACAGAGATGCCACAGGATCTATGGGCGCTGCACTTGATTCAGAAAAGTCTAGCTGTGTCCACTCGCGAGAGTCATGCTCAGGCTTGGTTTGAGTTTGTTCAATATGGTACCATCAGAAGGGGGAAAGGCCCTTTGAGTTTGTTGCACCGGAGAGAGGATGCTGTGCATTTTATATTATTTGTGAAAACAATGGCTCCTGTGGAATGGTAAGGAATATTTATAATAGAATTACGCACAATGGCTATGCAAAGGGTTGGAGGCATGTCACAAAGAAAGCTACCTACACACTTGCAAGGTTAAGTCAATTAATGAAATTATTTATATAGAAATCAAGTAAATAACACAATACATGAGTGTTTAGGTAGACAAATATGTTTGTACAAAAGCTAAACATTTAGACAATAGTGTCTGGTGTCCCAGTGAAAGTACAATTGAACCTAGGCTAAAAAGTGACATAAAAGTGACATATGAGTAAGGTTTAAATTTTAGAACATATCAGGCAACCATGGAAATTATATTCATGTGAACCACAACCCTTTAAACAATCAGAAAATGCTGATTTTTGGTTCGCCTGTTTAGACTGTTGATGGCATTTCGACCCAGTTAGGATATTGGGTCTCTTCAGGTCCTGGCAGTGTGGGGACACCTAAAGGGAATAGTAGGGTCATAATGTCAGCGTGTGGTCCTTGTAGGGAAATAATAATGGTGAAACAGAATTGCTATATGTCACAACTACCTGAAGGGGGCCTATCCTGCTTGGTGATAAGACGCAGTGGCACCATGAAAATAGTGTAAATAAAGGAACTCACAGGGAACCCGGCCGGGTGCTGTGGATTTAATGAAGAAAAGGAACACAGTGTTCATAAAATGCGTGTTGGCATACATGAGGTGACCTGTGTAATGGACAACAGACCATAGCACATAACGTGCCCCTTGTGGGGTTAGTGGGAAGTAGGCAAGCGGTTCGGTGGAGCTGGCCTAGGAGCACGATGCTGAATAAATCACTGTATTTCTCAGGAATGCGCGGTACTGTGCGGGGAGGAATATTAGGCTATTGAGGAGGTTTTCACCATAAAACATTTTTTTTTTAAATTGGTGGAGACATCTTGTTGAGCGCGCGATGGCGCTACATGTACAGTGGAGCTCAGGATCGTCTGAGGATAGTAACGATAGTGGATCCGTCGGAGATTCAGTGTGTTCAAATGAGGCGGTATGCGCGGTGGCAAAACAAATAAAAGGAGCGCGTCCTAAATCAGCACAGAGTGAATTACGTTTCTTCGGACGTGTGATACAAATAGGCACGAGTGCTCTATACCTGGTAGTATGGGAATAGAACCGTGGTTACTTTGTCACTTTTATGTCACTTTTTAGCGTAGGTTCAATTGACTTTCACTGGGACACCAGACACTATTGTCTAAATGTTTAGCTTTGATCACGTTTTGTGCCTTCCTCAACACTGCTTAGCGGGTCTGTCCCCAGACGGATCTGCCACTTTTAAGTGACATTTTTGTTTTGCCACCTGTTGTACCCTCAATAAACATATGTAATACTACATGTTTAGCTTTTGTACAAACATATTTATCTACCTAAACACTCATGTATGTACTGTGTTATATACTTGATTTCTATAATAATTTCACTAATTGACTTAACCTTGCATGTGTGTAGGTAGCTTTCTTTCTGACATCTCTCCAACCTTTTGCATAGCCATTGTGCGTAATTCTATTATAAATATTCCTTACCATTCCACAGGAGCCATTGTTTTCTCAAATAGCCTTCATACCCAGGTTCCTAGTGAGTAGGGTCCCCTTGTTTCCTTGTTCCAGTGCATTTTTATACTGGCACAGATTGATGTGGGCCTTTCAACGGTGACAATCTCTGGTAAGATGGCTGGTATTTCCTTTCATGGCATTTTTGTGGTTACGATCCTATGAAAGGGGAGGTTTGCAAAAGGATTGTTGCTGGTTGGGAGAGGGAAGGTGGTGCACGTTTAGACAGGCAGAGACCGATTTCAGGTAAGGTACCGGGAGCCATCATTAGTTAGTTGGAGGGTATGTGTTTTCCCCCCTGGGAGGTTGCTTTATTTTCACTGTGTTTGCTTTGGGTGTTTTTCGGGGCTTTTAGTATTTAGGAATTTCTGGAAACAAGGGGAAAGGTGTGTTTACTTTCTTCGTATGTTATGGTGTGTGGTGAAAGAATCAGGGTATGGTTGGTGCAGTCCAAAACAGATCATTTGGGCAGGGGTCATGAAGTGCTTTTAAAAAAGAATTCTCCACCTATATGTCCTGTAGTGTGTTGGTTTTCCTTTTGCAATTTTCTCAGTAATTACACACGCCAAGTTTTTGTTCATGAGGATGGGTCTAACCTAACATATTTTCAGGTATTAGTCATATTGAGGTTGGCACTTGATAACTTGGGCATCTTTGCAAATAAGCGTGTTACACATTCCTTTCGGGTAGGAGGTGCTACAGAAGCAAGACAGAGAGGCATTTCTGAAACTGGCATAATGAACATGGGTCGAAGTAGGTCGCAATGCTAGAAACGCTACATGCTTGTGGATGTGCTAGACATTTGACATCAGTTTATAACTGTTATGCTGTTACGTTTTCATGTTCTTTGGGTTTAATTCAGTTTTCCTTTTCAGGCTCTCTTGCAGGGCCCAGCAGTGGCGTTGCTTCAGTCGGGATAGTGTATCATTCGTTGGTCAGTTGAGCAGTGTAGCAGGTGGAGTCGCAGCATTTTGGTCAGCAGCTGGGACTGAGCAGAGCTCGAGTTGTGGTTTGGTGGTGGGGTAGAAAGGGAATGAGATGGGATGACCTACTGGGCACGCTTTCTAGGAAATTATTACAGGTTTTTGTCCCTATTTGTTAGTTTTACATATTTGGGAGAATGATCTTGTGACATTTTGGGGGATTGATTTGCTGAAAGCTTTGAAGGTGGATTTAGCGAGGATTAGGGAGTGGTGGTCAGGTACTTACATTCTGTGGATGGAGTTAATGCCTAGGAGATCTTAGAGAGGGGAAAATAATCAAGGGGCTGTGAAAAGCATAGGAAGAAAGTCAGCAGGGAAAAGAGAGGCTGTGTGTGTCTTAAGATATCTCAGTTTTTTTTGTCAACAGTTTCTCAGTTTTTTATTGTCAACAGTCTTTATTGAAATGTTCTCAAAAGCATATCATTACATAGTGCCATTCCAATCCCTTCCTTCTCTTCAAACAATGTTAAGCTATAGGGTAGTACTGTTGCTTTGTTTTGGAGAAGAAGAATGCAAACAACTTTAGTGTAGAAAGCTTAATAGCACTATTGATCTTTTTCATACATTAGTTTGGGCCCAGATCTTTGGACTGGGTTGAATGTGTGACATTGATCCACATTCGGTCCACCACTGCAGGGTCCATCACCTGTTTTGTTTGCACACTTTTTTAATTAGCATTTAAACATGGTGATGGTTTCCAGCAAGGCCTTCAAAATGCCAATTTGGCCACTAGTCAGAGAATTCTATAATCCCTCTTAACTCTCCCCTCCCGTCCCTCCCGCCAAAACCTTGAGGGTGCATAGAGTTTCACCAAAGCGCGTTTGAGCGTATGGATCTGTTCATAGGGCCCTTGGAGCTGTCTTTCCTATTTTGCCTTTCCAAGATCCTCTCTTGCCCTCCGATTTCCTAAAATTGGAAAATTTGAAGTGCCCAGGAACGCGTTGGGCACACAAACAGAGGGAGGCCCTGCGATAAATACTCAACTAGGGGTTCCCATGTGTTTTTGAAGTTTCTGAAGGTGTCTGCTAGCACACTCACCATTCTCTCAATAGTGAGAGTCTGCCATAGTTGAGCATTCCATTGAGTCATTCTGTATCCCCGCCGCCACCAGTGCCATTTTGGCTGACCCTAAACACACCCAGAGGATGGTCCTAGCACTAACCGTTTGGTGATTGAGAGTGTCAGATCTAAGATTTAGTAGGGTGACCCCAGGTCAGAGGGGATGTGACAACCCAGTATATCCTTAATCTGTGCCAGAATCTCTGACCAGAAGGGTCGGATCGTTAAGCAGTCCCACCAAATGTGCCTACAATCCCCATAGAGTCCACCTCATCTCCAGCATAAATAAGAAGTTGCGAGAAAGATCAATTTGAGTTTCGTAGGGTAAATGTACCAATCATTTAGTACTTTATAGTGAGCTTCTCGCATTCCCATGGAGTGATTGAATTTGTGTATGTCTAGATATAATTTGTCCCACTGTTTGTCTGTGATGTTTACCCCCAACATGTGCTCCCAGAGTGACCTGTGTCTGGTTTGCTCAGTATGCAATGTGTACTTCAGTATCTTATAGAGGTGCAAGATTGTTCTTTTTGTGCCCTTTTCTAATTTCTCTAACTTCTCTATGGGCGTGAGGTCCCTAGTTGCTGCTTCCCTAACTCCCCTGGTAAGGACCCAGTGGCTAAGCTGAGTGTAGTGATAGTATTTGTTGGCTGTGAGGTTAACCTCCCTCTGACAATGTTTGAATGTGAGGATTTCCCAATTATGGAACAGGTCAGAAATCGTACAGCATCCCCTTCCTTCTATGCATTGAGGGTCCTGGTCCATATGTGGATGGAAATTATGGATTATAGTGTATGGGTGTGAAGAGTGATGGGAACATAGTCGAGGCAGATACCTTGTGTATATCGTTCCACACCTTAAGTGTTGTTTTAGTGAGTGTACTTAGGTAAACATTAGGCAGCCTCTCCACTTTGGGTTTCCACAGTAAGTCCCATAAGCTCCTCCCCGCCACCACTCTGTCCATATGCAACCATTGTTTGTCGGATTCCTGGGATGACCATTATGCAAACACTCTGAGCTAGGCTGCTTTGTAATAGAGATTCATGTCTGGTAATGCCAGGCCCCACTTCTGTTTGGGTAGCCGGAGTTGTCAAAACGCTAATCTTTACCTGTTCCCTCCCAGATAAAGCGGATGATCAATTATTCTAATGTGGCGAAGAACCCTTGTTCTATCTCAATTGGAAGGGCTTGGAAAAGGTATAGTCCTCTAGACAGTATCATCATCTTGATCGCCTGACTGCGACCTAACAATGAGAGATCCTTGGGAGCCCATCTATCTAGATCTGCTTCCACTTGTTGGAGAAGTGGGGGATAGTTTGCCTTATAAAGGTCCTGTAGCCTAGGAGTTGTTCTTCTTCCCAGGTACGTAATTTTCTTTTTAGCCCACTGGAAGGGCATGGAATTGACCAGTGTTTCCATATCCCTCTGCGACAGTGTGAGGTTCAGCAGATAAGACTTAGTAAAGTTACCCGTAAACCAGCTACTAGTTCAATGGCCTCAACTCTTCCAGTACCCTTACTTTATCAAGGCATGAAAAAGGAAGTGCCAAGCCACGTGATCGAAGGCCTTCTCAGCATCTAGCACCAGAAGAACCGCTGGTACTGATTTTATGTTCACCTTTCCACAAGATTGAAGACCCTCCGTAGATTGTCATGAGTTAGACTGCCTTGAATGAACCCAGACTGGTCCGGGTTGACCAGTTCTGCCATTAGCGAGTTCAGGCTACTGGCCAGTATCTTTGTGTATATTTTGGCGTCCAGATTGAGGAGTGCTTTCGGATGATAGGAGCCGCGTAGTTGAGCATCCTTCTCGGGCTTGGGAAGCACTAAGATAAGGGCCTCCCCCATAGATGTTGTTACCTTCCCCGACTCCGCAAACGAGTTATATAAATTTACCAGTTGTCGGATTACCTCCGACCCGAACGTTTTGTAAAACTGGGCCATCAAGCCATCCAGGCTTTGTGATTTATGTGATTTTAGGTTACCTATGGCACTGCTTACTTCCTCCGAGTTTATTGGTACTCCCAATCCGTCGTTCTGCATTGCCGACACCTTCGGAAGCTCCATCTCCTCCAGGTATCGCTCTTTCTCGGTTATTTCGTAAAACGCTGCTTGGTACAAGTTTTCGTAAAATTGTTCAAAAGCGAATGCATTATCAGGCTCTGTGGTCGCTTTATCCCCCCTGATGTCCTTATGTCTTCTATATAGTCTCTTTCCCTTGGCATCCTTAACTGCCTGGCCAGGTGCGCTTCCACCTTATTTCCTTTCTCATAGGAAGAGCTTTTGAGTCATAGTAGAGTTAAACCTGCTCCATTGCTATGTAATGTTCAATTTGCCCCTGAGTGTTGGAGGCAAATGTACAAAGGCGGCCCTCCAATTCCCCCTTAGCCGTCACTAGCCTGCCTTCCATGTCTATTTTGCTTCATTCCAGCTGGAACTTCAGAGATCTGTGAAAGAGCAGTGCAACCCCGTAGTGCTTGGTCCTGGCCAATGAGTGATAAATAATTAGTTATGTCCTGTTTCTTAATTGGTGTTCCTCTGCCCTTTTCATGTGTGTTTCCTGCAGTGAGACGACATCATGCCTCTGGTCGTGGAGATTTTTCCATAATTTCTGGCTTTTGCCAGGGGAGTTAATCCCCTTCACAATCCAAGTTAGCTAGGTAAGCATCATTTGTATTTAATGTTTGGGGTACTGTGCCAGCTTGTATTCTGTAAAATCAGCCTTTTATTGGGGTCCCCCCATCTCTTTTTCCTACCGCTAGTGGTCACCTCATTAGACACACGTTCCCCTCCATACATACTTCTTGTGAATAAAAGACCATCTGTGCGCCCCCCAACCATAATAACAAAAGAGTCATAAATCGGAACTATTGGGGTCAACCAGACCCAACTTCTCAAAGTAAACAGTCATAAAGTACATTTATTGTGTAGTTAACGTGGAGATATTGGTCCATGTCCGCATATGGCGAGCTGTAGAGTGTTGCTATCAAGTCCCCTGCTCCTGGCTAGCTTTCGGAGAGGTAGTGAGCAGTTTACCTCCCTCCCCTTTTTTCCCTCACCCGAAAGCCATCGCAACCCTCACCCCTGTTTATCGTTACACAAAGTAGAGATCTGGTACCACTCCTGCCCCGACCGCCATAAAACTTCATGTGTGATCCCATGGATTCAGTCCAGGCCTTCATCTATATAGCGAGGCTTTGAGTAGTTATATCCCCCCCTTTTACAGAGCGCTATCTCATTTCCTACCCCTGTTTGTAATAGCAGAAGTTAGTTATCAGTTCTCTCACCACCCCTTGACACCTCCAAACCTCGTTCCTGTAGGGCTGGCCCAAAACCGAATCTGCTGCACTTGGCAAAATTCTCAGGGATCATTCTACTCGATCTCTCTGCATATTCCTACTCTCCCCTGCGGAGTCATTTTTTCTTTGGAGATTTCAACCTTCTCTGCTCCTGCCATTGTCCTTCTCTATTTATCTCCAACAACTTTCTCCCTGTGTCGCCTTCCGTAGTTCAATTTCCCAGTTCTTTAAGGAGTCCTAGGCCCAGCAGTTCCACCGCTTTGATATAGGAGGTACAGTGGTGTTGCCTATTATGTAGGGTAAAAGCAATTCCAAAGGGGTAGGTGCATCTGTATTTTCTTTGAGCGTCGCTGGTGCCACATCCTGATACAGATCACACTTGAAACCTTGGAGAGATATCTCCTCTTTCGATCTCCCTGCCTGAAGGATTGCCTCCCTCTTCTTATGGGAGTGTAGTTTAGCCAGGCCGCCTCGTGGTCGCTTATTCCCTCCAGAGAGTGGCGGGCCCAACCTATGTACCCTGTCCAGTTTTATCTTCGTACCTCTGGAGCCCAGCGCCTTTCCAAATAAACCCAAGACAAAGACTTCCAGGTCTACCCCTTCCATTCATTCTTTTAAGTTCTTCAGGCAAACATTATCTCACCGGTCCCTGTTCTCAAGATCCTCACATTTTATGATATTGACTTGTAGCTGTTTGTGGAGCCCTTTTGTTGTCTTTTCCATCTCCTTCTTTTTATGCTCCAATTCTTGCACTTTAGATTATACTTCTAGAGCGTGACTGCTGGCTGAGTCAACATCTTTCTGCAGCAACGTTAGCTTGCCCTGAATGTCAGAATGTAGGGCTTCCATTGAGCCCTCTAGGTCTGCCTTAATTTCCTCTTTGAGCTCTTTCTTGGAGTCTCTTAAGGAGGCCAGCAGGTCTTCTTTAGTGAGCGCCATGTCTCCCTCCTGTATGTATTCTGTAGGTGTCCCTCTCATCTCAGTAGGGGTGAAGTTGCTGGAGACTCAATTTGTCTGTGACTTTTTGTGTGGCATAGAGTCCGTAGTATTTAATCAGCATCTCCTCCTAGGCTGAATGGTGTTTCGTTGTGTGCTCTAGTCTCCTCGTTTGGGCAGCACTTCCCTAGCTTGAGTTTCTCTGTCAGGCAGAAAACTTTATCGAGTCACAGGCCTATGTGTGCGGTGGTAGACTCAGTGTCCCCGTTTGCCAGCTCAATTGCTCTCGTGGGTCTACCTCGTCTTAGTGTCCCAGTGTCTTCCCTAGGCATTGCACACTTAGAGGGGGTTCCTCCCGTAGCAAGCATTGAGGAGGGCCGTGGTGGGTCTCGCGCCCTTAGCTGGCCAACAATATTAGGTGGCTCCTGTAGGCTGTTTCCCCCTGCTTAGAGAACTTCTACTACAGGGTTTTGAGAGGCAAGATGGCGACCGCTTAGGAGGTCGACTGCAGCATTAGCGAGCCCCTCCGGGTCAGGTTGTAATGCAAAGACCCCTACAGGATCATTGAAAGCAGCAAACCACTTAAGGTACCCGGAAAGAAAATATCCTTCCCACCCCTCTATGTTGGGGCTACGGAGCCCTTATAACAGACTCTGGGCGATCCTTACAAAGATTGGGCTACGGATAATGAAACGCTACATTTTGAAGTACCAGTTTCACCTGGCAAGCCAGAGTCCTCAGAGCAGCAGAAGAATTGCCATAAAGATAGAGGCGACAGCAGCAGCCTGAAAATTGCGAGGCTAAGCTACCGCGGGCTCAAACATATCGGAGCAAACACCCGGTGACCAGCAGCAGATGCTCACGCTGGATCCGCCGAGGAGGTGGAGAGGCGGGGCATCGGGAAAAAATCACCCAGCCGGCCCCTCAGTAGCCGACATGCTGATGTGTGGGAAGAAGCCGCAGACCGAGGCAGCAGGGGCGGCAGCGGAACCAAACGTTGAGAAGGGCGCGAGAGGAAAGCGGAATGAAGAGGTGAGCCCAGGCAAGACCCATAACGCTTCTCAAGGCATCCCATTCACTTTAGTCATAAGGGATACAGGGAACACTGCTCTGCTCGAAGGGCTGGGGGCTGACACTGTGGACCCCCCCCACCACCAGGACACCGGTAAAGGGAGGAATGTCCCTTTAAAAGTTAAGAATGGGGGGATGGCACAGCGGATATGCCCAGGGTGATACTGGCCCCCCCGGGGTTAATTCAAATTGCTGACATTAATGACAAGAGCACAGATATCCCGGATAAGGCTTCTACACTTGGAGAAGTAGTAGATGGAAGGGGACTAGAGCAACCTGCTCATATGTTGGAGCTTAGTGAGGCGATGTTGGTAACGGATCTACCAGTAGGGGACAAGGATCGAATCGATCTGGATAAAGATAAGGAGCCCAGCGAATGTTTCTTGTCCGTCTCCGGAGTTCATCACCAGGGGACAGTAATTTGAATTCAGACCCTGAGGATAGTGATCTAGTCCTCCCCACAACAGCTAAAAAATCCAATGTGCCGTCAGATACACAAGGTCGGGGAAGAAAGGACCTGAAATGGGACTATTCATCTGCTATCCCATTTTCAGGCAAACCCCCTCCGGAAACTGGCACTACTCCCCCCATGCTGGAGGTAATACATCAGGCCATCCTCTTCCCCAAGGAAGAAACGTGCCAGGACAGTCACAAGGTGCAGGCCGCAATGAGAAAAATGCAATGGGTCGTCAGGAGGCTCTACAAGGCATGCATAAATGTAGGTGAGAGGGTGACGAACCTTGAGGAAAGAATAGTTTCGACTGAAGCAGAAGTGGCCAGTGCATCAACCCAGGTGGAGGCTCAAGGCTCACAAGTTAAGGATATCCAGTGGAAGCTGGAGGAATTTGAGAACCGGCAAAGGTCAGACACTAGAGCATACGTACTAGATCTGTTTAAGTCAGCCTTTCCAGAGCTGCTCGAATGGAACTGGACAGCCGAAGGCCAAAGAGCACACCGCACCCCGTTTAAGCTATGAGCTCCAGCAAGAGAGGGGGATAAACCACGGTCGATTCTTGTATTCTTAGGGAATTTCCTCCTGTGGCAGGCAATTTCAGAGAAGGCCAGACCAGAAGCAAGGAGATCAAGTGGGGGGGGTCTCGTTTTTAGTTCACCCCGACTTCTGCCACTCAACAGTAGAGAGACACTGGAGGCTGAGTCAGTTAATAAAACCGTTCCAGGAGAAGAATATCCAGATCTACCTTATTAACCTGGCACAACTCAAGGTGATCCATGAGGGACATACCCGGTATTTTGCTTCAGAGATAAAACTAGTGAATATTTGGATGCTGTGGACAAATAAAAAAAATGTTTTCGTGTAAAGAAGAATGTAGGAAAGGGAAATTGAAAGAATGGAAAGGAGTCTGGTCACTTAGGATCTATGGTTCAAGGGTTGGTTGGGTAGAGGTGGGGTGTTAAGAAGTCTTAGAGTCATATAAAATGTAGTTTGCTGGTTCTTATCTTTTTTTATTTTTGATTAGTTAGGATTGAGGGGGTAAAGTTAAAATATGTTGATTGGCCTAGAAGGACCCAGGCCGCTCAAGCTGCATACATCACATGCACAGACCTAGGTCTGAGCGCGTCATGAGGGTGGTGGGAGTGGGGGGGGGAGGTGGGGGTTAAGGATGGCGGCTAGAGGGGGTGGTGGGGCTGGCAAGGAAGGGGGAAAAGCTACGAAAAGTAAAAAGGCCTAATGCTATTTTGTTTTTGTTGGTTTAGGACTTTCTGTATTTAAACAGGTGTATGGGCTGTTTCAAAAGAGATGTAACAACCCAGTAGGGACAAATGGGGAAACTTTAGATATGCACAGTCAATATTGGGGGCGTAAATGATTGGAGGAAGAGGCAAAGGTTGGGGCATTTTGTTAGGTCGAATTATATAGATGTGTTATGCTTACAGGAGACCAATCTACCATGGGCAAAAACATCTTTTGAGCATAAGAGGCTTCGATTTGTTGGCCTGTTCCTCACAGACATCCACAGTTAGAGGGTTCGCAATACTGGTTAAATCCACTTTGGGAGGGATATAGCGCCACTTAGCAGATACTTTCAGGAGGTGGGGACTGATGGAACTTGACCTAGGATTTACAATATGTATGATCTATGGCTCCAATCATGATGATCCTGGGGTATTGGATCTTCTAGAAGTGGAATTAACGAACTGCCCGAGACCTATTACAGTGTACGGCTTTAAAAATAATGCTGCTTATGTAGGTCATAAACCTAGGGTATTTCGAGTACTGAGCTCATTAATTAAATCACACTGGCTTGCAGATGTCTGGGGGAACAAAGAACATAATAACCCGGGGTTCTCGTATTTTTCATACCCCTTCAAGAAATACACTAAGCTGGACTATTTCTTGGTTTCCTCAATAGAAGTGAAGAGAGTTAGCATTAATAAGCTGCCGAAAATTATGTCAGATCATAGTCCATTCATTCTGCAGTACGATCAAATACTGTAAAAAATACATTCAAGATGGACTTTTGAGAGGCAGTTATTAGCTGATCCCAGATTCGTAGAGCATTTAAGGAAATGGGCCCAAGACTATTATGATATGAATCTTTTTAGTGCATCCCGGAATAATGTCTGGGATGCATTTAAGGCAACCTTGAGAGGTGAAACAATTAGCTTCTCGGCCAGGCTACGCTAAAGAAAAAGGCTCAGCAAGAAAATGAGAGATTCGTTTGCCAGCTAGCAGTGGCAGAAGAGCAACATATAGGGATATCGGGCAGGGGAACAAGGCTGCAGGGAGCCAGCAAAAGTTTCTTACCATCAAAGCAGAGCTACATAAGTGGATAGCTCAGAAAGCTGCCAGTAAATATCAGACCCACAAGGGTAGGGTCTATGAGACAGGAGAGCAGGCGGCAAACTATTAGCACTTCGGATTAGGCAAGGAAGCAATAAGAACATAATATCAAATATATGTGAGGGGGTCAAACTACACGGAGTCAGTTGATATTCTAAAAGCTTTTAAAAACTTTCATCAAAAATTGTATAAAGAAGAGATTGGACCAGATGCTCCTAGCCTGGAGATCGAGGATATAGGCCCCCAGCTAATTAATCTGGATAGAGAAACGCTGGATAATGACCTGGTAATAGGTGAAGTTTTGGAAGCACTACAGGAGTTAGCAGTAGTAAAGGTTGCGGGTCGTATAGTATCGCGCTTGAAGTTTCTGAAAGTATCCAAAATGAGATCGCCCCTATACTGCTGGATTTATTTAACGGTATAATCTGCTCCGATCAAATCTCAGAATCCTGGAAGGAAACAAATATTGCGTTCCATAAAAAAGGGAAGCCTAAAGAGAACCCCAGATCATATCGTCCAATATCCCTCATCAATACGGATACCAAGATCTACGCCAAAGTTCTTGCTAAAAGGCTGGGAAGGGTCATAGGCGGTCTGGTTTCCCCGTGGCAGCATGTGTTTATCCCAGTTCGAGGGACAACTGACCATATTAGGTGGGCCATCGCGCTTTTCGATGTGCAGGTTGCCACAGGAGGACAGATGGCCATGGGAAAAGGCCTTTGACCGCGTCACGTGGAAGTATTTGTGGGGGACATTGGAACAAAGGGGCTTTGGCCCTAAAATAAAGAGAGCTATCAAGGCCATGTATTCCGATCCTAAGGCTAGAATTCAGATAATGGGAGGCAGTTCAGAAAAAAAATTATATCTCTGGGGTGACACGTCAGGGATGTCCCTGTTCACGAATTCTTTTCGCCCTGTACATAGATCCACTGGTATGGAGAATACTAGGTTGTGACGATGTCAAGCCAGTAGTTTTTATTAGGTTCGAGACTAAGCTGTTGGCCTATGCCAACAAACTGGCCATAATCACCCAGGAACCAGACAGAGCTATGACAGTTATCACAGGGATAGCCAGGGAATTCAGACGTTGTACGGGGTACCTTCTGAACGAAAGTAAGACCCAGATAATTTGTACTAATAATATCAGAAGGCACGATGATAGATACTCTGATTCAGTGGTCTATTTAGGAGTTAGGATTAGTTCTGTGACAGACACAATTATAAAAGATAACTTTACCCACTCTTAAAATCAATGGCAGCAGATCTTAAAAAAATAGATGCCCTCCCTACATCTATCTATAATAGGGAGAGCCAATGTACTCAAAATGACCATGCTCCCCAAGATTCTGTATCTGTTTTGCTCTATCCCGTTTCTGATCGAGGAGGGCTTAATAAAATCAATAGAGGCAGTTTTTATGAATTTTATCAAGCAGTATGGTAAAATCAGGCTCTCTATGAAATACCCGTCTCTTCCACAGGAAAAGGGAGGGTTGGCAATTCCAAATATTAAATTTTACTATTGGGCTTGTCTGTTAAGTCAGATGGCAATTTTATTTGATCCTGCCACAAATCTGTCTGACACCCCATTTGGCAACCAAATTCCTCCTTCCATCTTCGAATTGTTGTTGGGCAGATAAGCCCTGGGGCTTCTGCTGCGGAAAACTGTTAGGCGCTATTATAATAAAATGCGGTATAAGGTTTTAGATAGTGTCTGGGAGGTCTGGAAGCTAGTGCAAAGATCAATGGCAATTCCAAAAATTAGCTACTATTCACCACTATGGAACTCCAGCACGACAGGATGGGGAGATTCTGGGCGCAGCAAGGAATTAAAAGATTTGGAGATATTTTTGAAGGAGATAGCCTGATGAGGTTTGATAATATTCAGCAGTAATTTGGCATCCCGGCTAACCAAGGCTTCAAATTCTTGCAGATATATAAAACTCTGATGGGTATTAGACCACGGATTTCCCCAGGGTGCAGAATTAATATGATGGATTATTTATTAGGTGGTGGAACTAAGATCAAAATGGTTTATAGGTCTCTATTATCAGGGATCCAAGATGATTTGGAAAAATGTGAACCCTCCTGGGCGAATAACCTTGTGGATCCGGATAATGATATAGATAAAGCACTGCAACTAGCCGGAAAACTCTTCCGCTCCACGAATCTGAGAACCAAACACTATAAGACCCTTTTTAACTTATACTATACACCAGCCAAATTATATGTTTAGGTAAAAGGGATGATGATAGATGTCCGAGGTGTCTGGAAGGGCCCACTAACCTACTACATATGTTCCATCAATGTGACAAATTAAGCGCAATTCGAGGAGAAATTAAGAAGTTTGGGGATAGGCTGCTAGGTGTTAAGATCAACCTATCCCCTACCCTGATGATAATAGGAACTGATCGCAAATTTGGGGCTCAACAAGGAGGAGTAAGCCTTTGTTTTTATATCTGTGGTGGTCCTCCGGATATTGATTTCGGCAGGTTGGAAAGATACTGTAGCACCATCCTTCCAAGATGTGGTTGGCTAGACTCCTAGGGATTCATAATATCAAATCCTCCTTATATACGCCTAGGGGTAGGAAAATGAGGGAATCAGGGCTGAATATCTGGGCCCCCATCAAGGGGTGGAGGGACTCCCGCTTATAAAAGTGTCCTGAACAGTTGGGCTTGCAGCGAGTGGAAGAGGGTTTTTATTCTTCATTGACCTCTGAAGGGTGTCTGATATTTATTTTCACTTCAGCAAAGAGATATTAGTCTAGTATTACTCGGTAGTAATGAAATATTTCCTATTTTTTAACAGTTTTTTTAGAAAGCCATATCCTAGTTTATATATTGTATGATTGTATATGTTTTAAATCTGTGTATATTGGATTTTTAACAATATTGCAATGTAAAGTATATTTATTGTTGACTGTACCTGTTATTTTTTTTATAACTAAAAAAAAAGATCTCCTACAGTGAGTCTGTCCTTGGGGGAGGGCTAGCTCCCTCTAGATAGTGTGGATCCAGTGTTGTGTAGACCACCTATTAGCTCCGAAAGATTATTCTCCAGTACTAGTAGTTGTGGGTGCATTTATTTGTGACTGGAGCTGTTTTATGCCTCAGGATGGAGTGGCTGCCATGTTGAAGTCAGGTACCGAGAGGTGCGGGGATCCCCCCCACGGGGCCCTCAGATGACATCATCACCCAGTGTGAGTTTCTTGCTAAACCACCGTTTGCCCCTCTGGTAGCTTCTTAGTCTCTGTTAGCCCCGTCGGTACCTGCGAGATGTCGAAGCTAACTGTAGCTCACTTGGCCTCCATCTTGAAGTCAGGCGTCGGCCTCCACGTGTTTCCTCGCAGGCTCCCTCTAGACCAGGGGGGGCTCCTCAATGTCCCCTTGGTGCAACAGCTGCCTATCAGTCATTTCTCCAGCCTGGGGCCGACAGGGCTCAAGGAGCCAGAAGTAATCCCGATCTGTTGCGCCTCTCATGCAGAGTCGGAGCTCTCACCCTTCCTCCTGGCAGGGGGGGCTTGCCCGTTTTCGGCACCTCTGATGGCTCCACGGTGTTTTACTGGCTTCTTCCCTCCTCGGGGCCTTCCCGTTGCACCCCGGGCTCCTGCGAGCTTCCGCAGACCTGACGATTCTGGTTCCTTTTTGCCAGCTCCCCTGTGACTTCTCGCCACCTCCTTTATCTCCGACATCTCTCGGCGATGCACATGTCAGGGGTTCTCCTCCACTCGTACTGTTAGGTGACTTTTTGCATGTGCTTGCCACGGAGCCTCAGCGGTTCAGATCCGCTCAGCCATCTTGGCTAGCCACGCCCCGATATCTCTGTTTTGAGGCATTCCGAAATTGTGCAAGAGGATGTTTTGCTTTTTCGGGAGGACGGAGTACATTTATCTTTATTGGGCAACGGTTTTTACCTTCTGGAGTTGCACCTCAAATTTGCTGAGCTTTTGTGTGGGAGGTTGTGGAATTGACAATAGGTAGGGTTATCATGGTTCATTTTTGGTGGGGGAGGAAAACACCTGTGGGCTTTTCTTTTTCGCCGGCTAGAAGGCATTTGTTAGATAGGAGGCAGAGAAATGAGAGATCAGGGATATTGCTTAATGACCAAAGGGATGGAGGGGCAAGGGTAACAACGGAATGTGGAGAGCAGGTCAGAGGGGTACAATATATTGGGTACAAGGTTCGGAGTGGGCAGGATCATCTCTGGAGGGTAATATTTCTTGGAGGGGGTGTTGGCTCTCAGGTTGGTTTCAATGTATTAGAGAGATAGATTAGTTTTGTAAGGCATTTGACGAGGTTCTATATAAAAGTGACAGACCTGTTCTATTAAAGCTTCCTTTTACCCCTATCAATGTCTGAGCGTCGTCGTTGCACGCTGTCTCGTCCAATGTAGCTTCAGTGAGTTTAGAATCATTGATTAGAGAACTATATTGCTAGGTAACTGAGAGTTTCTCAGTTCAGACCCTATAAGCACAAGCCAGACAGAGTTCATTTAAATCCTGATGATGTTAACAAACCATAAAGTGCGAACAGGGGATTTATGAGAGGTGAACTTGTATTAGGCTAATACATACACCAGAAGTGAATGAATGAATGCCCAAAATCGTGTGAACAGCGCAACTAAGAAATACTTACTTAGCTTGCAGAGAAGGTGGGCTCTCCGGCCTAAAGAAAGGGTACCCAAACAGTGCTTAACTTGTAAAGGAGTAAGTGCCACGGACCCTGTCAGGATACTGCAGCCCTGTGCACCACCCATTACGCTACTAATGACAATTCAGCCTTTTTACACATTAAAAATTACTAATACCTGTCACCCAAGCTATTTTCATGGCTTTGAGTGGTAGCTATTTGTCGTTTTTTAAAGTATGTAGAATTATTGAACAACGCTTGTGTCCATCACAAAATTGGACAGACAGCGCCACCATGTGGCTGGCTGTCATAAGTCCCGGTGTTGACAATTAAGTGCAGGTGCCAAGCACAGGAAACCCTCAGTTCAAATTAAGCACTGGACCCGAACTGATAAACTAGCGGAGATGTAAAAAGAGAGGAGATGATCAGGAACTTACATGTTTATATATTTTGGAAATTACATTGTTGCAATACTATTGTGGTTTTCAGAAAGTTAGATTATCATGTCCAAAATCAGTAGTACACCGGATAGAGAACAAGGACTATTAAAATAAGAAACAAACCTGCAAGTCATTAATGCTAATTGGGGTGTACCAAGAGTAACATTGTGGCTTCCTTGAGACTTGTGGTGTTACACTGGGGAAGACATTGCTTACACAAAGATAGTTACTAAACAGGTAACCAGATATTATCTAATGAAAATTTAACTGCTAACAAAACTGCACATTACATTCCTGTTAACACCAAATGCAGCAAAATATGCATCAGGAATTGCACTTAAACACAGGAAATGTATTACCATATTATGTTATGTTATGTTATGTTATATTTATTTTTAAATAGCGCACGGCTACTCAAAAAGAGTGTCCTGGCGCTTTAATAATGAGACCTACAGCAGAATAGCACAACACAGTGATAAAAGCAAAGTGGGAAGCAGAACAGAGAAGAAAAGAAAAACAGCCTAGAGGGCAAACAGCCAGGTTTTGAGGCCTTTCCTGAAGGCAAGTAAACTAGTGGCTCCACGGAGTGTCAGCGGCAAGGTGTTCCACAGCTGTGGCGCCAGCAGTCCAAAGGAGCGGCCTCCAATGCGAGCTCTCTTTACGCGCGGCACAGCCGCCAGAAACAGAGATTCTGATCTGAGAGAGCGGGCTGGGTGATAAAAGGCGAGTCTCCTTTGGAGATACTTAGTTCCCACAGCATGGAGAGCTTTGTAGGCCAAAGTTAATGCCTTAAAGGCAATCCGTTTATGGATAGGCAGCCAATGTAGGGTCTGCAGAAGGCCAGCAGCGCTGGCTCGCCTGTTTAGGCCATAAATGGCCCTCGTGGCAGCATTCTGCACAACTTGGAGCCACTGCAGCAGATACTCTGGCAGGCCCAGGTAGAGGACGTTGGAATAATCCAATCTAGAGCCGATCAGAGCCTGCACAGTCAGCTTCCTGTGTTCCTCAGACAAGAGAGGTAAAAACCTCTGCAGCGTCTTGAGGAGGTCAAAACATGTACCCGTCACCCCTAGGATCTGGGATCTCAGCGTCAGACCCTTGTCCATCTTGACCCCTAGGTTCTTAGCTACTTGGGATGAAACAGGACGGGGGAAACATGTTAATGGGCCACCAAGCTTGCCAGTCTCGATCCGACGCACACCCGAAGAAGAGTACCTCAGACTTATCTGAGTTGCACTTGAGGCTGTTCAGCTGGAACCATTTAAAACATCCCCAAGGTAATCCCGGATACTTTCTCCATCGAAGTCTCCTCCCTTCTTACAAGAAAAGAGGAGCTGGGTGTCATCGGCGTAGGATACGATCTGGGCCCCGAACGACTCCGCCAATGCCGCCAGAGGGGTCATAAAGATGTTAAAGAGGGTCTGGCTCAGTATAGAGCCCTGCGGAACCCCGACTCCCAATGGCGGCATCACGGCAGAGTCTGGGGAGGCCCAGACCGTTTGTCGGCGGCCAGCTAGGAAAGATGAAAACCAGCTGAGCACCATCCCCCGTAGGCCATTCTCATAGAGTCTAACGAGAAGGCCCTCATAGGGGACGGTGTCGAAGGCCGCCGACAGATCCAACATGACCAGCATGGCTTTGCCCCCGGAGTCCAGTACCCCTTTAATGGCTTCTGACACCTCCAGGAGCGCGGTCTCTGTACTTAGGTTTGGGCGGAAGCCAGATTGGGTGGCGTGCAGAATCTCATGTGTTTCCAGAAAATGTAGATTTTCCTAGTTATTATGACGGAAAGTTTTAATTTTATTAAAGACACGGAGGCGAGTATTATGCTTTCTTATCTTGCATTTTATTCAATAGCAGCCAAGATAAGTGTAAGAAACTACAGTTCCCAGAGGGCCAGGCAACAACTGGGCCATGGGAATGGGAAAAAACGAGAGTATGGTAACCAATCAGCAGTCACATTATAGATAAGAGAACACAATGACTGCGCAGCTTCCTCTTTTCGCTGAGAGCCAGTCAGATAACAATAGAAAATAAAGGAAATATAGCCATAACCAGAAGGAACGCCAAAGTCCATGAGCAGAAATCCTTAATTACTGGGATCCAGAGCCAAAGTCCAACAAAAGGATCCGAAGAAGGAACTGGAAGGACCGGAGTGGAAATCCAAGCAGGAGAAGAACGAAGCCGTTGGAGAGTAGATCTTCTATGATGAGGCAGGCGGCAAGGCCGGATTTGCTGTAGGGAGGGAGAACACATGTTAATAGTGTAGTGGCGGGATAATACTCGCCTCCGTGTCTTTAATAAAATTAAGACTTTCCGTCATAATAACTAGGAAAATCTACATTTTATGGCAAGACCGGAGGCTCCTATTATGCTTGTTTAAAGCAAATCAATAACATCAGAAGCAACAGAATGAATTGGCTTGCAGTAAAACATGCGGAAAATATTGTCATTGGACCAATCTGCTGATCTCAGTATGTCCTCTAAACGGGAGCCAGCCCAAAAGGCCTTAGAAGCCATGGCTCCTCTAGCCGAGTGTGCCCTGAAAACAGAGACATCAATACCGGCAAGGGACATAACCCAGCGAACCCACCTGGCAAGGGTAGGGGAGGAAACCGGGAGGTGGGGTTTACGAAAGGAGATGAGGAGTTGGGAACAAGAGGGCGTTCTGAGATCAGCGGTCCTTTGTTCATACATTTTCAAACATTGACCCACACAAAGTTGGGGTTGATCGGGAAAATAGGGATTAAAAAACAGAGTCTAAATTAGTCTTCGTGCACCTGTGAATCTGGAACAGCACCCCTGTAGGGGAAAATTGGCGAGAAGAGACATTTAAGGCTCTAACATCAGATACTCTTTTGATAGACACTAAGCAAAGTAACATAGTAAGTTTGGCCGATAACATTTTGAGAGACAAAGCAGAATTACAGGGCCAATTCAAAAACAGTTTAAGTACAACAGAAACATCCCATAAAGAGGTATACTTAGCCAACGGTGGTTTTGCGCATCGAACACCTTTGAGGAGGCGACAAATCAGAGGATGAGCGCCTACAGGTTTCCCGTCAATTTGTGGTTGAGGGAAATAGCTGAACGATAGAGATTTATAGTGCGATAGGCTTTCCCAGCGCTGGCTTGAGAAGCCAGGAAGTTGATAACAAAACCTAGAGAGGCTGAAAAGGGATCGAGAGACCTTTCCAGACACCAGCTTGCCCAAAGAGACCAGGCGGATTTGTAGGCTTTGGAAGTGCCTGGAGCCCAGGCTTGGCTGATAAAGTGAGCAGCCTCTTGTGAAATGAGGACGTCAGAAGGGGGAGGCCGGAAACTTTCCAAGCCGATAGAGTGAGTGAGTTGTCCAATATCAGACTGTGACGCTCGCCCTGAGGGTTGAGAAGAAGATCGTCGAAGGACGGCAGAAGTACAGGAAAATCCATCGCCATCTCCAGGAGAACAGGGAACCAGATTTGAGCTTGCCAGAAGGGAGCTATTAGAACTAGAGAAGTTTCCTGACGGCGGACTTGCGCCAGCACTCTGTTGATCATTAAGAAAGGAGGAAAGGCATAGTTGAGTTGACAAGACCAATCCTGGAGGAAAGCAGCCGTGGCTAGAGCAAGGGGGTCTGGACGCCAGCTGTAAAACTGGGGCAAATGTGAATTGAGGCGAAAAGCAAGAGATCGATGGAAAAGGGACCCCATAAAAAAGAAAGAGAACGAAAGACGGAGGGACAAAGCCTCCAATCGCTGGAGTCGCGCAGGAACCTGGAGTGCCAATCTGCCACAGAATTGAGGTCGCCGGGAAGGTACTCTGCAGTCAAGGAGAGATGATGAGCTAGGCAATATTCCCATAGGCTTTTTGCTAAATCTGCTAGAGGCTTGGACTTGGTGCCGCCGAGATGATTTATGTAGCGAACAGCAGAAACATTGTCCATGCGTAACAGTATGGAACAGTGGATCCTGTCTTTGGAAAGACTTTTGATCGCAAAGGAACCAGCAAGCATCTCTAAACAATTTATGTGCAGTCTGGACTCCTCTTTTGACCATGCTCCTCCAGTTGAGATTGGACCACAGCGGGCGCCCCAACCCGATAGACTGGCATCGGATTCTAAAACAAGATCTGGGGATGTGGCGAAGATAGTGCGCCCGTTCCACGCATCTAAATGGTCTATCCACCATTGCAGTTCTGTGCGGGATTCCTGGTCTAGAGCGATGACGTCTGAATAAGCTAGGCCTTGGCGAAGGTGCCTGATCTTTAAGCGTTGAAGGGCCCGATAGTGCAGAGGGCCCGGAAATATCGCCTGAATAGAGGAAGAAAGAAGACCGACAATCCTGGCTAGAGATCTGAGGGAAATGACAGAAAGATGTAGCACAGAGGCGATCTCCGCCTTGATTTGGGAAATTTTGGAAAGGGGAAGGAGTAAAGACGCCGCTACCGAGTCCACAAGGAAGCCCAGAAATTCCATGTTCTGAGAGGGGACCAGAGAAGATTTCTCGAGGTTCACAAGGAAACCCAAGTCCTGAAGAAGACACTGAGTGGTTTGGAGATCTGCAAGGAGACCCTGTTTGTCCAGGTTCAGGATAAGAATATCGTCTATGTAGATTAGGAGTCTGATACCAAGGGAGCGAAGAAAAGCGACCACCGGCTTCAGAAGTTTTGTGAAGCACCATGGTGCAGAAGAGAGACCAAAAGGAAGAGAGGTGAAACAATAGGTCACTCCTGACCACTGGAATTGAAGGAATTTCCAATGAGATTGGTGGATAGGAACCGTAAGATAAGCATCTTGAAGATCTAAACGGACCATCCAATCGTTCGGCCGAAGGGTATCCCTCAGATGAAGGATTGTCTCCATTTTGAAATGACGATACACCACGAAGTGGTTGAACCATTTTAGGTTTATGACAGTGCGTAATTTCTTGTTTTTCTTTTGGACTAGAAAAATGGAGCTTAAAAAGCCTGTAGAGTCATAGGGAAAAACTTGGATGGCTTGTTTCTGTAAAAGGGATTGCATCTCGATTGAGATGAGGTTTGCCATGTGGGAAGAGAACACCAGAGGAGGAGGGAAAGAGGTCTGGACAGGAGGAGAGTAAAATTCTATAAGATAGCCTTGAACTGTGTTGAGAACCCACGGGTTTACACTTATGGTCTGCCATTTTGGAAGAAACAGTTTTAATCGACCCCCGACAGGAGGGAAAGAAGAAAGGCTTACCTTGTTGATTGGAGTTGGTGTTGCGATAACCTTTGCGACCCCTGCCGCGGAAACCACGTCCTCTTTGTGTATAAAACTGCGGCTTGTATTCTTGGGAGTTGTCGTAAGAACCTTTGGAGCCTTGATTGTAGGGACGGCCAGAAGAGCGACCCCTGCCTCGTCCGGCCCGTCCAAAAACCCGAGGGGCGAAAGTCTTTTTTATGGATTGTTGAGCCTTGTCAAGAGAGGCAAAGGTAGAGACAAAGCGACTGATGTCGCGAACCAAATTCTCCCCAAAGAGGAGGCCATTTGCCTTAGAGCCGGGGTCCATAGGAGCGAGATTAGCAAGCTTGGGGTCCAACTTGATCAAAAGACCCTTACGTCTCTCGTGGGTAATGGCTGCATTGGCATTGCCCAAAAGGCAAAAGGCACGTTGAACCCACATGGAGATGTCATCAGGTGAAAGATCTGAACCATCAAGACGGGCAGACTCTGCCATATCAAAGATACGGGCCAAGGGACCAACAATGTCCAGCATTTTGTCCTGACATGTGGACCATGCTTTATCAACCCCGCATCGAGGGTCTTTACCAAATTTAGAAAATAAGGTAAGGAGTAGTTGGTCATTGGAAGGGACAAGGGTGATTTTATCAGGGAGGGCAGGTTTGGGACATTCAGACTTTAATCTTGAACGGACAGAAGCTTCCAGAGGGAGACGAAGACGAGCAGAAATGTATTCCCCAACGTGATGCGATGGGAACCATTCAGTTGAGTTGGGATGGCGGATGGAGGACGGGTCAAACATAGGGAGACCCTCCGAATCATAAACTGGGTCAAAGTTAAAGGAATCACTTTTGGGAATTTTGAGGGGGGGGGGGTCAGTGACATCAAAAATATCGCACAAGTCGTCAGCATCAGGCATCTCAATATCCGTGTCCAAGATGGTGGAAATTACTAATTTCTTAGTAGGAGACTCTGTGTGCTTGGATTTCTGTTTTCTCTTGCCCTCTGTACCGACAAACCCCTCCTTAGTGGGAGGCCTGGGAGGCACTTCGTCCTCGTCCATAGGCGAGTAGGACTCGCTGACCAATGCTGACGCTTTTTTAGGTTTTTGCACAGAAGCAGAGTGTTCCACCTTGCGTTTTCTGCTATCCCCCGCAGATTTGGCCAAAATCTTGGACAACATGCTGACCATTGAGTTCTCCATATTCTTTGACATCCTTTTCATGGAGACTTCAACTGCCTGTTCGACAGAATTATTAATAAACTTGTGAAGGTCCTGTTTAAGAGACCCATTGTCCATGTTAGAGGGATTTTCCTCAGAAGAGCTCTCATTCTCCATGTTAAATAAATGTGGCAGGTAAGGGTTAATTTTCTGTGAGGAAAAATGAGGGGCGTGTAAAAGGGGGCGTGAAAAGGGGCGGTTCGGCTGCAAGACACGGCAGCGAGGAGACCGGAGGAAAGGCAGGCTAAAGAAAGGAGCTCCGGAGTGCAGAAGCAACCGCTGAGGAAAGCGGCGGTGAAAGGCGGCAAATGAAGCACAATAGAACAGCTCCAGAAGCGGTGAGAGGCAGCGCAATCAGCGCGAGGGCCGCGGAGCAGGGAAATACCAAAAAGAAAGGGCGGGAGGGGGGGGAAAGAGAAGCCGGCAACCAGAACCGGTCAACAGGAAGCACGCGAGTAGCGCGAACTCAGAGGCACAATAGCGCTAAACCAGGCAGAATAATACAACAATAAGCATGAAATATAAGTCAAAATAAACAAATAATATTAATTAAATAGCGAGCATAGATAAGGGAACACTTATCTGACTGCGAGCAGCAAGAAAAGAGGAAGCTGCGCAGTCAGTGTGTTCTCTTATCTATAATGTGACTGCTGATTGGTTACCATACTCTCGTTTTTTCCCATTCCCATGGCCCAGTTGTTGCCTGGCCCTCTGGGAACTGTAGTTTCTTACACTTATCTTGGCTGCTATTGAATAAAATGCAAGATAAGAAAGCATAATAGGAGCCTCCGGTCTTGCCATAAAATTGGAGAGCACCGTGTGTACGTGCTTCTCCAAAATTTTCGTAAAAGCCGGCAGAAGAGAGATCGGCCTATAATTGACCGGAGCCTCAGGATCGAGACCAGGCTTCTTCAGCAAGGGGATGACCATTGTCTGCTTCCAGGCCTGCGGAACCACTCCCTGGCTCAGCGAGAGATTCAGGAGTGGATTCGCCAGCGCGTTTATAGCTTCCGCCATTTTTGCCAAGAATTTGGCAGGGCAGGGGTCCAAGGGCGACCCAGATTTAAGATTGCCCATAAGCGCTAAGGAAGCTATCATGCGAAGAGCTAGGCTGCCCATAAATGCACTTTCACTTGAGCCATTATGAGCCATCAAGCAGAATTTCTGATGTACCAAAGGAACAGCAAAACAGAAATCACAAAGTCCACCAAGCAAGGGTAGGTCAGAAACACAGCAATCTTAGCAATCCTAGCTAACAATTGCAGCTGAAAGCCTGTCTGTTGATTGGTGCAGGGCACTCACAGTATGTCCTTACACATTTTTAAACATAGCTTTCTAAATTAAGGTCTGCGGATGTGATCCATGAAAATTCCACTTCGCTTATTTTAAATACATTATACATATTAAGAATAACATTTGTATTCATTATTTTGTCTGTAAATTGCTTCTTGAATGTTATTATGTTTTGGTTTAGGAATCGTTTACTTGTGCCAGGCACACGTTTTTCAACAGTGCCTTGGCTTTGCTAATTTCGAAAACGCCATGAAAGATTACTTTGCATTGTTTCTGCTAGCTTTGCCGTTGGTTCCATCGTAGTAGTCTCAAAACCTCCATTAATGCGCCCAAAACAATTCGTCACTCATAGGAACCCAATTGGGCTGTTTCTGAAACAAGCCGGAATAGCATGTGTGCTCTCGAGGGCTGCTGCTCTCAATCCATCAAGCACGGACTAAGAAAGAATGCTGCCGTTCTACTACACAGCAGCACTTAGGTCATTTTAAAAAAAGAAAAGTATGATGACATATGTACAATTCTAAAAATTTTTAGCATTACTATTTCCTACTTTGCAAAGATCAGTTGGATATAACAACACTGAAAAGAGTGATGTGTAACCGAGTCCAGCAGAAACAGCCGCTGTGACGTGCTCTTTGATTGGCAGCATTGTTGTTTCTACGGTAGGAAACTTTAGCACTCCCACTGATGACTCGTGTGGACACAAATGTCTTTAAATATAAAACACAACCAGTAAGTAACAATTTATCCTTTATTTCAGATGCTTCTCTCATAACACATCACACTGCCTCAAGTTTCGCGCAGTCAGCATTTACCATCTGCGACACTCCCTTGTGAAGAGTGCTGATCGACGGGCTTTCAGGGCTTGCAGCGTTTTTCTGCATGTCTCATCTTCTTACCTTTCCTTTGATACACCCTTTCTTCAATAATTCAGACATTACTGTAGAGGAGTTATGCAAATGCTTGAATGTTGATGGAAGAGATGGGAGGATGCATAGCAATGTGCTACAAGGATACTCCTTTCTACAGAACAAGTTCATTTAGATTTGCAGACCAGTGGTAAGTTGCTTTAGCTAGTATTCGTTCTGTGTGATGTATTGTTAATGGGAAGCCTCCCACTTACGCCTCAATCCTCACTCTGGGGGGCTTCAGAACTTCCATAGCATCCTTGGACGGCCAGGGAGCACCCCAGATCTCAAGAACTAACCTGTGATGAAGGTGGTCCTGCAGGGATCAATTAAAGTTAGGCAGCGGCATCTCTAGAAGTGCATTGTGAGGGACAAACACATTGAGGGACAAATAATACTGCTTGGTCAGTTACAAAAGTTAAATAGAGCTGGGACATGGGGCTAGAGACACCACTGAAGTAAGGCCACAATTCCATTTTCCTATCCAAATAACATTGCGTGACCACCAGTAACCACCAGCAATGGGAGGTAACTGAGCTCATACAAATGAATGACACGGTTTAAGAGGAACACCAGCTTCAAAGATTAGATACACAGTTGCCACTGCAGTAATCTACATGTCGAAAACAAAGCTACTTATGACCCAAGTGAATGAGACCTTTGCTCTCCATGCTGCTAAGGAATCGGCAGAGTTGGACCTGCTCTGCCTGAGTACTGATAGAAAGTGTGCACATTTATGGTATCCCCCAGATTCCACCATTTCACCTCCGCAATTATAATCCATCATCAACCTAAACTGTTTCCCCCTTTCTTTGGCTGTTTCGGCCTTGGACCAATACTCACCCTAAGCCTTCAACAAGCCTCTTCTGGGGTTGCAGTGGCTGACAATAAGCCTTACCATCCTATGCGTTCTACGAAGCCCCTCCTCAAGACTAGCCTTAAGTCCACATTACAAGTGGCTTCTGGACACCTATTTGAACTAAAACAGGCACTGACAACCAAATAGCTATTATGAGGCATGCAGTGAACATGAGGCACACCACATGTAAAATTATCAGGGTTAATATTAGGCACACATTCACCTGGCCAAACGTGGTGGAATCTGGTAGTGTAGTAAGGCCCAGAACTCATGAATAACATGTGTAAATCAGTGTAGTAAAACCAGGTTCAGCATTGTAATACCAAATTCATAATGGTGTTTAAAAGTACAAGGCGGAGGCAGCAAGTTATCCAACAATGAATTTATTGTAGACACTTCTTATTAAGCCCTAACCACATGCACGGCCAGAAGCAGGACTCCCCACTTTAGCATCCAACCGTCAAGTCCCCACCTTCCAGAGCCACCACAGATTTTGTGGTGATGATGGTACCATGTTACAGAATCCTGCAATATCACCTGGATACCAAGGTACAGAACACTACATCAACTCCCTCACCAAAACCAACCCTCAGTATGCTCAGCAGTTACCTATATACAAATTACAGACAAAAGTGAAGAGAAGTAACAAATAAGATGCAATGTATCCCCTGAAGTTAAGCAACAAAAGACTACACAACTGACCACAAGTAGATCCTCATACATAATCACGTAGTCGTACAGGTCCTCTACGAACCCATTGAGATCTCACATTATGATTCACCATAGGTGCCTGAACCCTTTGAGATCTCCCAGGCACTTGCAAGAAGCCATCCCACGCCTCACTCACAGGATCCAAAAGTGAGCCTCTTGAAAGTGAGCCACCCTTCTCCACAGGATAGAATTTGGCTACCCTATTAAGGTTCCATATCCTGTGATCACTTGTTTTTACTGCCTTTTTAAACAATTTCACTACTTGGAATGGTTGACTGCTTCCATCCTTAGTGTATAGATCTGATTTTAACCCATTCCCCCACTTGTACTTCTCCCTTCACGCCACTCCTCACGTCATAGAGTTTTTTCCTCCCCTCCTTCTTCAGACACTCTTACTCTCTCCATCCTTCTTCAACATTACCAACCTGATCATCCACATTTTTCCTTCTATCAGCCACCCATGCAGGGATAGTCTCACAACATGGAATCATTCTCTTAAACAACTGAAAAGGAGAGTCCACCATTGAGTAGTGCGTGGTCCAATAGTATTCTCACACTTTTCTTCTTATCTCATTTTCCCATTCAATGCCACACACCAAGGACTGCTGAAGGGTTTCCTTAAATACCTTAATGAAGCTCTCCACAACCCCATTGGATTCTGGGTAGTACAATGCCGCCTTCTTGTGCTTGATCCCTCTGTTCCTCAAAAAGATTTCTACAACTTCAGAGGTTAACTGGGCACCATTATCGGTGAGCGCAAAGGAAGGAAAACGCTTCCTCTCAAAAAGTTTCTCCAGAATCTTTATTACCTCTCTGGACACTACCAAGACTACAATCTTGATTTCTGGCCACAGAGAATAAATGCCAATACACACCATCACATACCTGTCACACAATTTTATCCTGACAGGACTTCAAATGATGAATGTCACATCACACCAAGGCCCAGCAGCCTATTTTCTTATAATTATGGGCTGAGTCATACATTTAAGTACTTTATCACTTTTTACACACTCCAAACAGTTTCTGTCGTCCCTTTCAATTAACAAATCCATTGCAGGCCACCAATAATTCTCTCAAACTCTGGAAACATCCATTAAAACACAGGCATTACAACGCAATACCTTTACCACGAGGTCAATACAACGCAGGTTCCATTACAACACATGCCACTACTATGCATATCCCTCTACTGACCAGCACTTTCCTTGAGGTAAGCACCCGGTGGTGTTAGAATAGTAATTTTCATTGTAATGGAATAAGCGTTGTAATGGCTTGCATTGTAATGGCATGCATTGTAATGGAAGTTGCATTGTATTGACCATGTTGTAAAGGTATGCATTGTAATAGTCTGTGTTGGAATGTCATACATTCCTCAAACTCTCTCTTTTGTCTTTAAAATGCCCATATGGCTAGCATGAACTTACTCCACCAATTTTTCCCTGATATTATGTGATGGAACCAACTTGTTCCCTCTCAAAAGCAACTAATTTACAACACACAATTAGTTTTCAGCTGCCAATACCCCGAAATGCCTTGATCACACCTGCCTTTAGAACAGCAACCACCCAAAATCATATTCACTACCTTCTGCAACACCTCATCATTCTGGAGTTCCCTCTTCCATTCTGACTCCTGGATGACCCCTTCCGTCACCAGGCAAACCTTCACTTCTTCCTTGAAAACTTCTCCAGCAAAATAATCTCTATCCTTTACACCATAATCTTCTTGCGTGTAACACAGCCTTCAAAAAAAGTCAGCTTGAATGTTGCATACTCCAGGGACATAGGACTCTTCAAAATTGAACTATTGAAGAGCAACCACCCATTTACAGATGCGATGAAAGACCAAGTCAATCCCTTTCTTTGAGAACACCTCTTTTAAAGGTTTGTGATAAGTTTTTACCACAAACTTATGTCCCCAAAGAAATTTCCTGAGCATCTTCAAGGCCCAATATACGCCCAAAGCCTCTTTTTTCAAGGCAGAGTAATCTCAGCACCCCTCAAACCTCTAGAATTAAAATAATGGTTCGGTCAAGACCGCCAGACCTCTGAATAAAAACTGCCCCCAATATTTTTGAACTGGCATCACTCATGACCAGAGACTCATGCCTGATGTCAAAAGAGCCTAACTCAGACACACCTTTCAAGTTTGCTTTAATGTCCTTAAACTCTTCCACACAATGTCTACACCACACAAATTCCATGCCAAGTAAAGCTCTCATGTGCACTTGGTTCTTTCTGCAAATCTGGGAATGAACTTGTTATAAAACTCAGACATCCCCAGAAAGTTTACCAACTCACCTTTGTTCTGAGGAAGTGGAAGATTCTTGATGGCACACACCGATGCACCTTTTGGCCAAATGCCATTTTCCATAATTAGTTGTCCCAAATAGTCTATTTCAAACACAGTAAATGTACACTTCTCTGATTATAATGTGAGTCCACTGTTCTTTAATCTCCTAAGGACATCACAAAATCTCTCATCATGCTCTTCCTGATCAGTCTCATACACAAGTATATCGTCCTGGTAGACCTTCACCCCTTTGGAACCCTACAGAATTTCCTTCATGGATCTTTCGAAAACTGATGCCACAGAATCGGACCCAAATGACATCCTGAGAAATTTGAAGGTGCCAAAGTAAATGTAAATGTATGTGTCTTGTAAAGCGCACTGCTGCCCTGAGGCGTCGTGGCACTGTAGACCGCTGGGGAACCCGTCCTGGCTATCCCTGTGAGATGGTCCTTACTGGGTATCTCCAAGGTGAAACTAGGCATCCCCGACGAATGTGGGGGGGCGTTGTAGAGATGAGGCAAGCTAATGCCCAGAGTTGCCGAGTGTGATCCCAGGTTAGAGTAGGCACCGAGGCGAGAATTATCGAGTCCGCTGACCCTGGTCCATGACCCTGCCGCGTCAGGAATTGAACCCTGGTCCCGGGCCGTTCTCTGCTTCCGGGTCTGCCGCCTCTAACCAGTGAGCCACACCACTCCGCCAAAGGGAGTGACAAAAGTTGTGAGTTCCTGGAAAGAAGGCTGAAGTCTAATCCTGTGATAAGCCAAGGTGAAATGTTTGGCTCTGTTGAGGGAACATAACATGTCAATAATATTTGGAAGTGGGTAATAGTCCACAACAACTGACTTGTTTAGTTCTCTCAGGTCCATGCAAAGCCTGGCCTTGCCATTGACTTTGCATGCCATCACCACTGGTGTGACCCACTATGATGCTTTATATGGCTGGATGATCCCATTATTCACCAACTTATCCAATTCCACTTGCATGTATTCCCTTACCAACATCGGGAACCCATGTATCTTGACAGCTTTTGATTATATACCAATTTTTAACTTGATTAAGTGCAAATATTCCTTGAGACAACCCAAATCTTTCCTTAAGACCTCTGAAAACGTTTCCACACAAGCATCAACCTCACTCATAATTGTCTCTACCATAGGAGCATCTCTATCCTAAATGGGGGATCCTCATTAGGGTCAAGATGTACATTAAAGCCACGTAGGTGCAACCAACTAATGAGGGAATCCCCTTTGATTGAAAGATAGATTTTACCAGGTATCAGATGTCCTTTAAACTCCGTATTGCCCCAAAAGCACCCTGGTAACTTAATAGGTTCACTTCCATACCCCCTCGGTCTCACATTCGGTTTCAATAACTTAACCTTATTTGTCAGATGCCATTCATAGAACGTCTTTGGAATAAGCAATCTCTTTGCACCAGTGCCATACAAGATTTTGACAGGTTTTCCATTAACACGAATGGTCTCAAATGGGCCATCAGGCACAGCAACCTTCGTCTGTAATATTGTAACCTGACAAATCTATCTATCAAAGTTGTGATCGTCATCATAATCATCACATTCAAAAAGAAATACTTTCTTTGTGTTGTTGGCAGATCTGCAACACTTTGCAAAATGTTATGTTATGTTATGTTAAAAATGCTCTTTTATAGCGCACGGCTACTCCTGGGAGTGTCCCGGCGCTTTGGCAAGGAGCCCTAGGAAGAAGAGGAACATAACACAGCAGTCGAAGAAAGCAGGAGAGCAGTTACTGAGCAAAAAGCCAGGTTTTAAGTCCTTTTCTAAAGGAGAGCAGGTCATCAGCTTTCCTAAGCAGGACAGGCAAATCATTCAAGCCTTGAGGCGCTAGAAAACTAAAGGAGCGTCCTCCGATTCTAGCGAGGCGAATCGAGGGAATCAAAGCTTTAGACAAAGAAGCGGAACGTAGCGTCCTGCGGGGCACATAAAAAGCCAGGCGCTTCTGAAGATATTTAGGGCCTATCTGATGAAGGCCCTTGAAGGCAAAAGTAAGAGCCTTAAAAGCGATCCTTTTGGCAACTGGGAGCCAGTGCAATTTTTTTAGCAACTCTGTGGCTCCAGCTCTGCGCTGGAGACCAAAGATAGCTCTGGCCGCAGAATTTTGCACAATCTGCAGTCGAGCCAAAAGATATTTCGGCAGGCCAAGATAGAGGACATTCGAATAGTCCAGAAGCGAACCTATCAAGGCCTGCACGATGATCTTTCTATGCTTCAGCGACAGCAGCGGAAGAAATTCCCGCAGCATCTTCAGGAGGCCGAAGCATTTACCAGTCAGCCCAATGATCTGGGGACCAAAGGCGAGGCCATCATCTATCACAAAGCCCAGGTTTTTAGCTTTGGGAGAGGCAGCATCCGGTGGAAACATATCTAAAGGCCACCAGGCCTTCCAACCAGGATCAGGAGGGCATCCGTAAAAAAGCAATTCCGATTTATCGGAATTGCATTTTAGGCTGTGTTGCTGGAACCAAAGCAAAGACAGCTCCCAAGCAGTCTCTAATCCGAGGACCGTCAAAATCCTTGCCCTTATCAAATGTAAAGAGCAACTGGGTGTCATCAGCATAGGTTATGATCTGGGCCTTCCTCCCAAAAACGTTGCATACCACCTTCCACTCTGAACAATCCTTTGAATTAGTCAAGTGTCCAGCATTCTCACATCTGAGACACTAACCCCGCAAAGGCTTTAGTGGTTTTAGATACAGGCTTATCTTTCCTTAACTTATTTTGAAAAGATTTACTTTGCACAGCATTTAGAGACTGAC
This sequence comes from Lissotriton vulgaris, assembly GCF_964263255.1. Taxonomy (NCBI): domain Eukaryota; kingdom Metazoa; phylum Chordata; class Amphibia; order Caudata; family Salamandridae; genus Lissotriton; species Lissotriton vulgaris. The sequence continues at coordinate 24,532,958 of NC_141686.1, read as the reverse complement.
TATCAGTTTTACCAGTGCTATTGTTGCTATTTCTAATGATCTCCACACATGCCTTGGAATGTTCATGCATCTTCACAATTATGAGTACTTCTTGCAAAGAAGGATTGTCCTTTTACCAGATGCTTTCACTTTGTTTTTTCTAAGAAACATACGAACATAAACCGATCCCTCAAATGTTCTTCACAGGTCTCTCTAAAATTACAGGTTGAAGCCAACCTGCAAAGCTCTGTCACATACTGCTCCACAGACTAGCCTTGCCATGCATCCTCTTCCCAAATTGGTAACGTTTGAGCACTGTGCTCAATTTGGGAAGATAAAGAAAGTCTAAATTTGTAAAACAAACTTCAAATTTGTTAAGATTTGCAGCATCAGAATCTGACAGATCTGGAAGGTGTTAAAATACTTCCTGGTCCTCCATACCCAAGCAATGCATACACTATGCTGATTTGTGTTCAACGTTCAGTGACATCCCACAAACACTAGCATAGTGACTGAACACCTTCCATTTTAACCACAAAACCAGCGAATCACCAGGTGACGCAAGAAAAAATAGGAGAGCTGTGACAATCTGCTTCATGCACACTAATTATTATTGGATCAAGTATTTTACCACTACAACAATAAGAAAGTGGTGTGATCCCTGGAACAAAATCCTGTAATAAAATTAGAATCACTTGAACAAAATGCAGAAAAAAGATTACATTTAGCAGTCAGAAAAATAAAAATGTAGGCACTATTGAAGGTATCTTGTCTTCTGTTTGACTTGTCAACCCACAAAACACATCATCAAAGGGAGAGCTGTAAAGTTCACAGTATCACTCAAGCCCATCCTGTAAGGATATTTTGGCTCAGTGCACCGAAGTTCAGCCCTCTGCACTCCGAAGCACAGCCCTCCAGTTCACCGAAAAACCTAACCACCTGAGGTCATGCACTTGAAAAAGTGCAGGCGAGTCACCCACTTAAAGGATGCCAGTGAGTCTCACATTCGAAGGATGCTCTCAAGAAGTCCTCTCCATGAAGTAGCGCATCATTACCCATAAGCAGCGAACCACAGCCAATGAAAACAGGGCTCTTTATGTTATGTTAATTTATCTTCTTAAGCGCAACAGTTACCCTAGGGCATCCTGGTGCTTTGCACTGCCTATTAGTTTGCTGAAGCATGGGGTGACTAAAGAGTGCATAACCAAGTTTTCAGCCCCTTCCTGAAGGAAAGGAGCTCGGTTGAGTTTCTGAGGTGGAATGGTAGATTGTTCCAGGCCTTGGAGGCCCATGCAATAAAGCTCCTGCCCCCTAGCTTGCTTTCTTGACCAGAGGAACTATCACTTTTTTTGCTCCCATGGAACGAAAGGTACTTCTGGTAACATATAATTGAAATCTTTGTCTTAAGTAATCAGGGCCCACCCCTTTAAGGGCCTTAAAGACCGTACAAAGGGCTTTTAATTGTGCCCTTTGTTTGAAGGGGAGCCAATGCAGTTGTTTTAGTTCTTTCTTAACCAAGAAAAATTTCGGTGTACCTGTAAACAGTCTGGCCGCTGCATTCTGCATGATTTACAGCCTGTTAAGATGTTTTTTTATGATGTTCAAGTAAAGACTGTTGCAGTAGTCTAACCGTGACATGATGAGTTCCATGACCACTGTCCTAAGACTGTCTTCAGAGAGAAAGAACTTTATTTTCCTTATAATTCTAAGAATAAGGAAACTCGCTGAGACAACCCCACTTATGTGGTCCCTGAAGGTAGGCCTGTTATCCACTATCACCCCCAAGTTCTTTGCTTTCTTGGTCAGTGCAGGGCAGGTTTCCAGTTATTCAGGCTACCAATCAGGCGTCCAGAGATGCAGATTGTTCCCAAAAGGAAGACCTCTGTTTTGGCTGAATTAAGTTTCAGGCAATTGGAGGACATCCATCCCGAGATGACTTTCATACAGCCGTGAAATCTTTTTCCTGTTTCCCCCTATTTCAAATTCTGGAGAGACAGCACTATTTGCATGTCTTCTGCATAAGAGATCAGTTGGAAACCAAATGATCTTATCAGGACCACCAGTGTTGACACAAACATTAAAAAGTGTTGGGCTGAGGGTAGAACCCTGTGGCACCCCACATGGAAGGGAGAAATGGTTGGAACTGATATTGTCTAAGTGCACCGTTTGGGTTCTGTTTGAGAGGAAAGATTGCAAGAGGTTCCAGGCATTGCCTTGTGCCCCGGCTTCTGACAACCAGTACATCAAAACTTTATGATGGACCGTATCAAAGGCCGCCGAAAAATCCAGCATAATCAATACTGCATTGCCTCCACAATCCACTTGTGAAGAATTCTCTTCCTTCTTTAATCTAAAGACTGATAACATCAAGAAAGATCTCCTCAATGACCTAAGCTTACACTCGAGTCCCCACATCAAAACATTCCCTCTACTCCCAACTTCTTCACACCAAACCCCTGCAAAGTTCGACCTAAAAACCGACGCTGCATGGTCTTTTTTTGACACTTACACTGAAGAAGCTATAGGCAAGATTCTCAGTACCCTAAAGCCTGCCAATCACCTCACCGATCCTCTCCCCGCAAATGCTGTTAAAGACTTAACCCCATTGCTTCTGTGTCTCTGGACCAAAATCATTAATAGTTCACTTCAACAAGGTTGCATCCCGGACACCCTTAAAGTGGGACAGGTATCACCCATTCTAAAGAAACCCGCAGCTGATCCTCCGGACCTAAACAACTATCGTCCTATTTCCAATATTCCTACCCTGGCCAAACTGTTGGAAAAATGTGTACACCACTAATTGACAAAACACATTGTTCACTTCGACCTTCTTAAAAAACACCAATCAGGCTTCCGAGCAGGCCATCGCACAGAATCAGCTATGACACCAGAATCAGCTATGACACACATAATTGATGATGCGCTACAAATACTTGATCAAAATGGTCCATGCCTACTCATCCTACTAGACATCTCCTCTGCCTTTGATACGGTCAAACACGGGAACTTGATAGATCTGCTGAATCACAGAATGGGTCCATCAGGGTCAGTGCTTGACTGGTTTACCTCTTTTCTGCAAAACTGGATGCAAAAATTCAAAGTCAACAAGACCCTGTCCAAACCTGTTCCAGTAACGGTAGGAGTCCCGCAAGGGTCCTCGCTATCCCCAACATTGTTTACTTTATTCATGGAATCACTCACCGAACTGTTGCAAGCATCTAACGTGCAATATCACATGTACGCAGACAATACCCAACTATACCTTAAGATACACACCCCTGAAGACATTAAATTGCTTAACACAACGCTTGGGAACACCCAGACATGGCTGGCAGAGAACCATCTCAAATTGAACGCTCTAAAAACTGAATTCCTCCTAATAGCCCCACCCGCCAAAGTCCCCATCATGCATGATTGGTTCAAACATCTTACTGCATTCAACGTTCAACCAACCATTGTGGACTCAGCAAAATCATTAGGTATAACCCTCGACTGCAACCTCAATAAGCAGAAACATATTAGCAAAGCATCAAAGGGAGGGAACTGCCAGCTAAATACACTGAGGAAGCTGAAACCCTTCCTGCCCGCCAATGACTTCAAGATGGCATTTTAAGCTCTAGTTATCCCTCAGGTGGATTATTGAAGTGTCGCTCTCTGTGGCCTCCCTAAATCGACAACAGCAGCCCTAAGAGCCTCCATTAATGCTGCAGCGAGACTCATCACTGGATGGAAAAGAAGGTCCCACATCTCCCCAGACTTAAAATCCTTGAACTGGCTACCATTTAGAGCCAGAATTCACCAGAAAATTGCGTACATGACGCATAAGGCCATACATCACAATGCACCAAGATGCCTCACACAGAAACTGACAATCTCTGGTTGTACAAGATCCACAAGCAGTCCAGAAAACCTTCTAAGGAAGCCACAAAGGTTCAACAAGAAAAAAACATCTCAGGGATGGCGCCTAGGATTTGGAATGCTCTACCTCCAGAAACCAGACTTAATTCCTTCACTGCATCTTTCAAAAAGGAAGTAAAATCGATTCTCATGGCAAAATTCACATGAACTTAGACTAAGGAAATTCTGAGAACACTCGTACCTTTGAGGAAATATGAATTTTGATGATCAATTGTGTCCCCTATCTTAGACCCCAACGACTCCGTGTACGCGCTACAAGTACATGTATGTTCCCTCCACTTCCAGCTATGAAGACGCAAATACATTTGCGTCCAACGTTAACATATCCTCTTTCAGACCCACCATGAATGGGTCGAATATTCCGTTCCTAAGTATGCCTTGCCAACGTCTTTATGTGGTGTACTTAACACGTTTTTCAGCTCTGGCGAAGTAGGCCCTGAATTCTGCCATCAAGCTTTTCCCTGCCTTCTGCCTCTGAATGTTTCAGCTTGGGCCTGCATCTGTATCCGTGACCTTTGGCTTACTCCCTGCGCGGCTAGCGGTGCCTGGCTCATCCTGCCGGCCTGCCAAGACTGTATTCAGCCTTCAAGTTATCTGCTCCGCTCCTCGAAAAATACATTCCTGTCTAGTAGTTCAAGTAAACATCCTTCCAGCTGCAGAGCAAAGGGCCCGACCTCACTGTCTCCGTGCAAGTAATTCATAGCTCCTGTTACCATGGTAGGCCCATGCCCCCTCGCATCTCATGCAGACACGTAGACGCTTATACACGCACTCACAGTTAGTATAGGATAGCCTCTGTCCGAGAGACCTTTCCTTCCAGATAATACAGTTCCTTAAACACGAGATATTAGATACGATTTGGGATTAGGTTGATCTGACATCCCAGACTTCTGTCTCCTCATGTAGGGCTAAATGTCAAGTCCCCTTCACCCTCCAGTTACACGTCAATCACACGTCATGCTGCCTGCGCGCGCATCTTTTGGCATGTATTTCTGCTGACACTGCAGGATTCTCTTATGGATCCACCCACTTGTGACATCTTCTTAATGACGTTTCTAGTACACGCCTTCATGCACGCCTATTGTAACGCCTTTCCATTACGTATGTGTACTCTTATCTCTCCTCTCAGCTGTTACGCCTACTGCATCTGTCTCTACTGTAATGCATTGACTATATATACGATTAACTGTCAATAAAATATTGTCTGTCAGTCCCTTCCCGAACCTACGTGGTGGCGGAATGGTATGCTACCTTGGTTCGAACCAATACAAATTCCTTTTTAAGGAATAAAACCCCTTTATAAACCTCAAATATCACGGATTTTGCCTCTTCTTTTTGACTGAGTTATTCTTATTGAACTTTACCGCATAAATTAAGTATAGGTAATTTAAATTTACCACATAATTGGCGCCCGAATAGGGACCCCTCCCCCACCCCACGCGCCGGAGGTGAGTTGCAGGCCTAGCCCCTGCCACAGCCGGACGGACAACTACGCGTACCCGCAGGATTTCCTGTATCTCCCTCAGGCTAACGGAGGTGACTGAGGCTGCGATCAACACCCAGACGAGGCGGTGAGGAGTGCGGAGGATCCCGACCAGAGCCTAGCTGAGAGAGCAAGATCCGAGGTATACAGAGGCCCACCAGGTTCCGAAGTTCCGAAGTATCTGCGTCACGAGTCGAGTCCGGTCCAGTCCAGTCCAGTTTCCGAGGCCTTCCGTTCCGTGCTTCCCGGTGAGTACCATTACTGGGGACGCATCTAGACGTGCGCATTAATTTGTGCCGGTCAAGACAGGTTTGGGTACACAGACCTGGTCTGCACTGTTTAGCAGTGTATCTGTACTGTTTAGCAGTACATCCAGTATCATGTCGTTAGTTAGTTTTATTTTAATCATTGTTGTTCGTTTTAAAATGTTTTAATGTGTTTTCAAAATGTCGTGGTATGAGTGATTGTTCGATTTTCATTACTGTGATTATTGTGAATTGTGTTCATATCTAAGTAAGGATCAAGTAGCCTGAGTTTTAAGATGCCGTTATTCTCCAAGTTAAGACAGATAAAAACTAGAAAAGGGATACTCGAGGAAGCCGTTCCCATTCCACCTAGGGACACTCCAGGGTACTTTATGTACCACAAACATGGCCTAGATGCCGTTTTATATCTCGATTTATGGGTGGACTACACCAAGGATCTAGCAGAGAATCAGAGATGGCCCGCTGCTGGGACATGGGATGCAGATTGCATCATGAGAGTAGAAGAAGCATTATGGAAAAAGAAAGCCAGACAGTCACAGAAAGATGCCATTGAATTATGGCGTAAAGAATCGCATAGGCGTACAGAAAAAGCACACAGAAAAGAAGAGAAAAGTAGAGAGGATTCAGACAAGGCCCGGGAAAACATATTAGTTGAGGAAGGTATCCGAGTAAAAATAGAACAAGTAGATAGACAACGAAACACCCTTATGAATGGTATGTATCCTCTTCTGGCCGAGGGTTTACCTAAGGCCAACCCGGAAGTACCAAAAGATCTGTCCCCTCCAATACTCCCGACTAAAATACATCATAAAACCGCAAAGGATATTTTCCTGTCCTCCTATCTAGACGATGTAGCCCCCGAATATGTTAATACCGCACCGCCCCGCACACCTACTGGCGGCGCTCGACCCCGAGATAGTCAACCCCCACCTCCGCGACAAACTACTCCTCCTCCCGTTCCAACCCTTCCGGCTGTCCTTCCACCTCTTCCTGCACCTATTCCTCCTACTTTACACCCAACGAATCCCTTCGGATCCGGCGCCTCAGGAGGCGCGTCAGGAGGGGCGATAGGTTTCCAAACCCCACCACCAACACATCGATGGACTTATAGGGATTTAGCACAGCAACGTACACCTCAAGCAGCCGATTTTGACATATATAAAGAACGTCTTGCAGATTGTAGATATGATCCAGTACCCGGTAAAAAGAATGATGACAGAATGATGCTCGCATCAGTACGACTGCGACGAGTTACAAACTTTTTATTGACACTACCTGGAATGGTTGATCATCTAGATAGAATATATCATTTTGTTCAAACAGGGATAGGCCCTGAAAGTATTGGCGAGGCCATGGCTTACCAAAAAGTTGATACTCAAGGCAAAATATTACGGTTTTTCATAAACTGCCTAATAAGAGAAGTGGACAGGCCGGGTGCAAACCCGGAAGAAATAAAAGCACTTCATAGATGGGGTCAGAATATAGCAGACGGGAATCATGATAAACAGGCTTGTATAGAAAATATGTACCGAAGGATCAGAAATGCAGTAATAAAGATACATGAAAGAAGACAGCCAGCACCAGAAATAGATTCAGACAAACTTGAATCCTCGGGGGACGAGGACGCACCAGAAGAGACAGGAGGACAAGCACAATTACCAGTTAGAGAAATGATAGCTTATGTAGGTAAAGGAAGATCCTATATTAATTCAATGCGTCCAGTACGTCCAGAAAGTAAAAGAATTTTTCAGGAAGCCATGTCTAATCCGAGAACGCCTGAACACTTATTCCAAGCCACTGACAACAGACTTCGAGAACGAATGGGGTACCATGTACTCGATTCTATGGACGAACAAGAATTAGCTAGGTCAGCAGTACAATGTGCTGACAATTCTGAGAAATATAGTGATGATGCGTTAGCACACACATTTTTGAATATGACACCAAGCGAACAGCGTTTAGCTGGTACATACATGATACAACACCTACTCCTATTGTATAGAAGCCAACACTCTGATCCAGGTCCCCTGCCTGATATATTAGCAGAACTACTCATGAATAAATGGAGAGGTCTAGGTACCGATCTAATTAAAGTAATTCTAGAACATCGGCACAGATATAGTGCCTTCCTGTGTCCACAGCCTGATTCAGCACACTCCATGGAAAGAAAAATGTATTATATAGACAGACAGAATCCGTTACGAGAAGTGCACCCAGTCCAGAATGCTGATAATACGCTTCGACGCGTGTTTGTGTACACGCCCATAACTAAAATAGAATTATTGGAAATGAAAAAATTAGTTCCTAGCTATGACAAAGATCCCGCAGGTTTTCATCGTGAAATAAAAGACATGTTACTCATGGGTGATTACACTTATCCTGACCTTATGAAAATATTGAAAGTACTACTGCCTGCTGGTATTTACGAGAAACTCAAAGAAAAAGAATGGGAAGTGGGAAATGCAAAGATTGATTGGGCTGCATTAGAAAACGAAGAAAATACCCGAATTCCAGGCCTAGGGCTTGGAGACAAAGTTAAAGCGTTACCAGGGTTGTTAGTACAAGTATTGCCACGTTTATTAAGTACGAAAAAGGAAGACTGGGGTGCAATCTCAGCCTGTAAACAGAAACCCGATGAAGACACTAGTGATTTTTATTCCCGATTTGAAAAATGTTTTGGTATTAACAGCGGCCTGAAAGCAAGTAGCGAATCATATCCACATCTTTTTGTAACAAAATTAGTCGAGAATTCACTGCCCCAGGTTAAGAACAGAGTACTGAAAGTCGAGAGTACTTGGCAAGCTAATACCCCTTCACAAATGTTGCAAATGTTACAGTACCACCAGAATAGAATTAGAGAAGAACAAGAACACGAACAAAGACGTATGAAAGACATGAAAATGAAAATGTTAGTTGCCCAGTCAGTTCCAGCTGACGGTCACAAGAAGGGTGCGACCCAGCCCAATAATTCAACGACTCCTGTTAAAGGGGTATGTAACTATTGTAAACAGCCAGGTCATTATATAAACGATTGTGCAGTTCTGAAACACAATATCTCCACGGGTAAGACCAAGGAGAGACCACGTCCACCTAGACATGATCAAGCCCAACAACAAGTATCCCAGAATATACAGCATATACCGCCTATGCCAGCTTCACAACAGACCGTAGCAGTACCACAGCCACAGCCTATTGCCGCAACACAAAACACGACACAACAGATGTACCAGTATGCACAAAATGACTACCCCGATTACCAGCGATACACATGAAACAGCCTAGAGAGGGAGGTTGGCTTGCCTCTTATTGAGGTTCCTGTAGATCAAGAGGGTCCTTATGTACATAGTCAAGTATTAGGGAAAGACAGAAAGATTTTAATTGATACAGGGGCAAGCAGAACAACGATTAGTCACGATGAGGTTCCAGGGGCACCCCTCTCAGGCTCACAGAATGTTTCCCTTGGATTTTCAGGAAAGCCTATTATTAACGAAGTATCACAACCTCTTCCTCTTGCAGTTGGTCCTCTGACACGGACTACAGATTTATTGCTTACAAAATCATGCCCAGAAAACTTGCTAGGTATAAAGACACTGAAAGCTCTAGGAGCTATAATATGCTGTTCTCCGGAAGGATTACGATTATTCTTGCGAGATTTTAAAGGTCACTATGTATTGAAAGACATGGATCACCGATTACAGAATGTCCCTGCACATTTGTGGGCACAAGGCCCCACTGATGTAGGTTGTATGCACATCACACCATATCGAGTCACACTCAAAGCAGGAGTGGTATTACCACGAATTCGGCAATACAAGTTTCCCCCAGATGCTGTAGTGGCTTTACTGAAAATCATTGACGAGCTCATTGCACAAGGAGTGGTTGTAGAGACCGACTCCAATGTATGTAATTCTCCTATCATTCCAGTTCTTAAACGTACTGATCCAAATGCACCACCAGTTTATCGATTAGTTATTGATCTGCGCGAATTGAATAAATGCATTGTACCACAGTACCCCGTGGTTCCAGATATCTCTTCATTACTGACAGCTATTGATCCAGAAGCAACGTTCTTTACTGTAATTGACCTCAAGAACGCCTTCTTTAGCGTCCCAATCGATCCGGAAAGCCAATACTTGTTCGGATTCTGTTTAAATGGACGAAGTTTCAAATTTACGCGCGCACCTCAAGGATTCACAGAAAGCCCCAGCATCTATAGCCAAGCACTGAAAAGACAACTTGACAGTATCCACATGCCTGTTAACACCGCCCTACTTCAGTATGTCGATGATCTGCTGATCACCGCCCGAAGCGAACCCGAATGTGAAAAAGCATCACTTACGGTTCTAAATTTTCTGGCTGACAAGGGGCACAAGGTATCCCCTTCGAAGCTGCAATTCTGTGTTCAGCAAGTTGTGTACCTTGGTCACTTGCTGTCCAAAGTGGGGAGGCAGCTCACACCTGATCGCATCCAGTTAATTGTAAACATGTCACCACCCAAGACACAAAAGGAGGTGCGGGCCTTTATAGGCCTCACTTCGTACTGTAGACAATGGATTCCCCAATATGCATTTCTAGCAAAACCACTCATTCAGTTGACAACCCAGGAGGCAGCGTCTTCGACTGTCCTCCCTTGGACTCAAGAACATACACAAGCTTTTGAAGACTTAAAGAAAGCCTTATGCCAAGCACCTGTTTTAGCAACACCATGTTACAGTAAGCCTTTTACACTTTTTGTCACAGAACGTGAAGGTACTGCCTTGTCAGTACTCACTCAGGAACAAGCAGGTTCACACAAACCGTGTGCTTACTTCTCTAGCACATTGGATCCAGTAGCCCAGGCTCTGCCTGCGTGCTTGAAATCAGTTGCAGCGACAGCTTTAGCAATCAGACAAAGCGATTCCATAGTACTAGGACATCAATTGACAGTGCAAGTTCCACATTCCGTGGAAGTTCTTTTAAACCGTACACAGACCCAACACTTGACTATAGCAAGACTGACAGGTTATGAATTGACATTGTTTCAGCCACACATAGAAATCAGACGCTGTAGTACATTAAATCCTGCCACACTTTTGCCATTAAGTGGCGTAGACCCATTGGCACATGATTGTATTGAAGTCATTACTATTACAACGAAACCCAGACAAGACTTGACAGACGTCCCATTACCAGATCCAGACCTGACACTTTATGTGGATGGTTCATGTATGAGAACAAGTACAGGTGAATTAGTGGCTGCTTACGCAGTCACGACAGACACTGAAGTTATTGAAACTAATTGTATTGATACCCTGTCAGCTCAAGCAGCAGAGCTCATCGCTCTGACACAAGCCTGTATTCAAGCCAAAAATAAGAAAGTTAACATATACACTGATTCACGTTATGCATTCGGAGTCGTTCACGACTTCGGAGTCCTCTGGCGAGAGAGAGGTTACTTAACTTCTCACGGTGCCAACATTCAACACGGTCCCCTCATTCAAACACTGTTAGATGCAATACATCTGCCTACTGCAATATCTATCATGAAGTGTAAAGCACATACAAAAGTCACCAATATCATTTCCCAGGGTAACGACCTGGCAGATCGAACAGCTAAGCAAACTGCTCAGAATCAAACTCATGTAACTGACGTGACAAAGACAATAGTCCCGACATCGACACATTGCATGACAGTCAGGGATCCCGCACATGATGTAATTGACATACAGACACATGCTACACCAGATGAAATCAAGAAATGGACTGAACTAGGAGGGATGCAAACAGATCAGGGATGGATGACGAAGGGAAAATCTACATGGTTTCTCCCCGACTCTATGGTTCAAGTCATCATTAACACAATACATAGTCCAGCACACCTAGGAGAAAAAGCCATGCTAGACAGTATTCAACACATATGGTTCAATAAGAACTTACGAGCAGCAGCCAAACAGAAAGTGCGTACTTGCATGATTTGTTGTCAGTTCAATCCAGGTAAAAGCATTCCCGTAGAGCAAGGTGGATTTCAGCCTTCCGATCACCCTTTTGAAGTCCTCCAGATGGATTATATCCAGATGGAACGTTGTCGAGGATTCAAATATGTCCTCGTAGTCGTATGTGCACTTTCCCGATGGACAGAAGCATATCCAGTCCCAGATTACACTGCTCCGACCACCGCCAAGCAGCTGGTTCGCGAATTCTTCCCACGGTATGGTTTGCCCCGTATCGTGTACTCAGATAACGGTCAGCCATTCTCATCCGAGCTTGTGAAACACATTACACTCCTATTAGGCTACCAGTGGAAATTCCATTGTGTCCGGCATCCCGAGGCAGCAGGTCTCGTGGAGCGTCATAAATTAATCAGACTCTGAAAATCAGACTTTCAAAAATCTGCAGAGAGAAAGGTGTTGACTGGATAGTAGCTTTGCCAGTTGCGCTCTTCTACATGAGAATGATTGCGCATTCTCGAACAGGGCTATCCCCGTATGAGGTGGTCTTCGGTAGGCCACCAAATATGTGGGGGACGCCCATACCTCGTAAAATAACAGATGTTGACTGTATTATGCTGACAGATTACCTTGCTTCCTTGATGTCTGCACTACAATCTTGTCGTTCACAGGTAGCTGCAGCCTTTCCCGACAACACCGAGGTGAAACCCCATGAAGTGGTTCCCGGGGATTTTGTTTTTGTTCGCAATTTTGATCGGAGAAGTCCGCTGGAACCCCGCTGGCAAACCCCGAAATTGGTTCTTCTGACGACGAGGACCGCCGTGAAGGTTGAGGGCAGAAAAGGGTGGCTGCACTCAAGCCACGTTAAGAAGTTTCACGGACTCCCTTCGGACTTGGACTCTAAGCCCTGCCCTCCTCCACAGACTGACTCAAAACTCCCCCTGGTTGAGAAAACCGCCTCCGAGGAATATAGACTGAAACTACGGTCTAGCAAGTCAGACAGTTTAATTGTTTAAGTCCTCCCCTAGGTGAATCGGTTAAATTAGTCTCTGACATGTATCCCCTAGACCGAGATAGAGAGAGAGATAGACAGATACAGCTCAAGAAACGTGCTTATTGTAAATCTCTTCGTAGTCACTGTATAGTGACATTATTGATTATGTTTTTTCTGAGTCTGCTGATTATTGCTGCCAGTATATTATTGCATATCTATTACCCTATTTTCAAGCGTGCACATTCTGCTTTCAACGTCACTGCCGAACATTCTTTTAGCGAATTACCTCCGCATGAATTGTCTTACAGACTTGCGCTGCGCAACAACACATTCATTAGTATGCTACATCACTCCCATCTGACCAATAACGCTACAAATTGTTGGATATGTGGCCGACTCCCTCCCTTTTAGAAATACAAGGGAGTTCTGCCCCTTTTTCCGTACCCGTTCACACACAATGGCTCATGTGGTGCATGGTTTAGACTGATTAATTCTTTAGATTCTGATACTATAGTTTATGAAGGAAATTGGGTTTGGGGAAACCTGAACTTAGTTTTGCTTAAAGCTTGCTACCCTAACAAGGAGGGACTTCCTACAAGGACAGGAACTGATCTAGAAAATGAAGTATATGGATTAGGTAACTTTACCATTAACCTCATGATTTTGAATGTTGAATCCGAAGCTGCACCCGTTTTGCCTGCTATGTCAGTATTACCAGTCACAGGTGAATTATGTGTCAGGAAAAATGGTTCAGTACACTTAGGTCATAGTAAATGTTCTACTGTGGTCGAATTCAGTGATCAAGGCAAGTCTACATTCAGAGCTACTCGTCATTCATACTTCATTTGTGGTCATACCGCATATATACGTTTACCTCTAGATTGGGATGGTACCTGTTACATTGCATTCCTTCTGCCACCTGTTTTCCTAGCCCCTCCTGATTATCATAGAAATAGTAATCTAGTAAACCATAGACTCCGAAGAGATCTCCCGATTGTCGATTACACTGAAACGGCATGGGAGCAATACACAGACTTCAATAAAGGTTTCTTTCCCTACTTAGGTGCTGTCTTCAATAGTAAACTGATTCGCAAATTGACTAGAACCCTCGAAGCAGTAGTGAATGAAACTACTTCCGCCCTAGGCAACTTAACAGAGGAACAGTCTGCGATGCGGGTTGTTGTTCTTCAAAATCGTCTCGTCCTTGACGTCATACTGGCCGATAGGGGCGGAGCCTGTAAGGTCATCGGGTCAAGCTGCTGTGTTTTCATTCCAGAAAACGCGCCATCCGTATATAAAGCTATTACCCGTCTTCATAAGATTGCAAGTTTGATACACCAGAATCCAGGCACCTGGACTTGGTCCGGTTGGTTCTGGACTACCTTGACCGCCTGGGGATGGAAGGTCCTATCTTTCCTAGGCATTGCTCTTCTCGTAGTATTCAGTTGCTGCCTATGTCTGCAATGTGGGCCAGCGATTTGCGGCCTGTGTGCCACATCATGTATTCCACATTCAAGTTCCTATTCAAAACGCCATAAGAAGAAAGAAGAGCAAATGATGTTACGTGAACAGATTGATCGATTCATGAGGATCGATATATCATGAAGGGTCCGTAGGGGACAAGGAGGGAATGAGGAAATATGAATTTTTATGATCAATTGTGTCCCCTATCTTAGACCCCAACGACTCCGTGTACGCGCTACAAGTACATGTATGTTCCCTCCACTTCCAGCTATGAAGACGCAAATACATTTGCGTCCAACGTTAACATATCCTCTTTCAGACCCACCATGAATGGGTCGAATATTCCGTTCCTAAGTATGCCTTGCCAACGTCTTTATGTGGTGTACTTAACACGTTTTTCAGCTCTGGCGAAGTAGGCCCTGAATTCTGCCATCGAGCTTTTCCCTGCCTTCTGCCTCTGAATGTTTCAGCTTGGGCCTGCATCTGTATCCGTGACTTTTGGCTTACTCCCTGCGCGGCTAGCGGTGCCTGGCTCATCCTGCCGGCCTGCCAAGACTGTATTCAGCCTTCAAGTTATCTGCTCCGCTCCTCGAAAAATACATTCCTGTCTAGTAGTTCAAGTAAACATCCTTCCAGCTGCAGAGCAAAGGGCCCGACCTCACTGTCTCTGTGCAAGTAATTCATAGCTCCTGTTACCATGGTAGGCCCATGCCCCCTCGCATCTCATGCAGACACGTAGACGCTTATACACGCACTCACAGTTAGTATAGGATAGCCTCTGTCCGAGAGACCTTTCCTTCCAGATAATACAGTTCCTTAAACACGAGATATTAGATATGATTTGGGATTAGGTTGATCTGAAATCCCAGACTTCTGTCTCCTCATGTAGGGCTAAATGTCAAGTCCCCTTCACCCTCCAGTTACACGTCAATCACACGTCATGCTGCCTGCGCGCGCATCTTTTGGCATGTATTTCTGCTGACACTGCAGGATTCTCTTATGGATCCACCCACTTGTGACATCTTCTTAATGACGTTTCTAGTACACGCCTTCATGCACGCCTATTGTAACGCCTTTCCATTACGTATGTGTACTCTTATCTCTCCTCTCAGCTGTTACGCCTACTGCATCTGTCTCTACTGTAATGCATTGACTATATATACGATTAACTGTCAATAAAATATTGTCTGTCAGTCCCTTCCCGAACCTACGTGGTGACGGAATGGTATGCTACCTTGGTTCGAACCAATACAAATTCCTTTTTAAGGAATAAAACCCCTTTATAAACCTCAAATATCACGGATTTTGCCTCTTCCTTTTGACTGAGTTATTCTTATTGAACGCTGCAAGATGGCCGCACTCTAAGTGGGCTCTGCTGGCCAAGCTAATAATCCTACATAATCGGCCAGCAGATAGCATTTCTTCTGTCACTCACCTGCTGATCCCGAAGCTACAGAACCCTGGGAGCCGTTTGTTGCCATTTTGAGTCCCGGACGGCCTGTGTGGGCCAAGACCAGCAGGCCGCCTGATTCACGGGTCCCACTCCCCGAGGTGGGCCTGGTCTGACCTAGCGATGCCTGGTCTCCTGATTGCCGCCTGGGAGGTCTGTGCTGTCCAAGGGACGCCAAGGACCTTTCTGCATCCTGCCCCGGTGAGTGCGGCTGCTACTGGGGCTGCCCACGGCGTGGTTGGGGGGTCCGTGAGTGTTACGGTCTGGCTTGAGCCTGCCGACACACTTCCTCCGCATCGATTCCCGACTGGGATCACGCTTGCTGCCGGTGGAGGCCGGGCCTGGTGCCGGGAGCGGCGGACTCCCGAGCCTCCTCACCGTGGATCTCTTTCAGCTTGGTGTATGCTGCCAGTGGATTCTTGGAGATCCTGTGGGGTGCGGCTGGCGTGTAACCGCGCTCCGGCTGCCTGCTCCCACTGACCATCGCGCCCAGCTCTGGCCACTCCTCGGCGCTTGGTTCTACCGCCCTCCGACCTCTCCTTCGTTCTATCCGTACCACACTGGATAGGCTTGAATCTGAAATTAGGGCTCTGGATGCCTCCAAGGCGGCCCAACCCAGGCCTGAGACCCTCGCGCTTATAAGGGAAAAGCATATTGAATTCGCTGAAGAGGCTGCCAGGGAACTTGCCTTCCTAGGTAGAGAGGCCAGAGCCCGTCGCTTTGGGGAAGGCGATCAGCCTGGGAAGACCTTGGCCAACCTTCTACACCTCCCACGTGCTGCATCGTACGTCACGTCCCTCCGAGATGGTGGCCCCACAAGAACCACCTTTCCTAACGAAATCAAGGCTCGTTTCACTGACTGTTACTCGCAACTTTACACCACTGGCACCCCTCGCGTGTGGCCTTTGAACAATATTTTGAAACCATCGCATTGGTCTGGCTGGAGGATTATCACCGGAAATTGTTAGATGAGCCCTTTACCAAGGAGGAGATTCTTGGCACCAAAAACAGCTTACCTAGTGATGAGGCTCCCGGACTGGATGGTCTTCCAGCCGCTTTCTATAAGACTTTTACATCGCTCTTGGGACCACATCTGGCCGCCATGTACAACGACTCCCCCCGTGAGGCGATGATAATGCTACCTCTCAAGCCAGACAAACTGTCCGACTGCCGCAATTCCTACTGCTCCTTTTCCCTCATTAATATTGACAACAACATTTTTGCTAAATTGGTGGCCTCCTGCCTTCTCCCCCTCTTGCCCCTCATTACTCTTCCGGACCAGTCCGGTTTCATCCCTGGTCGGGCCACCTCGCATAAACTCAGGACCATTTTTGAGGTTCTACATCAAATCAACCGCAGCCTCCCCGCTGTTGCCGCTTTCCTAGATGCCACTAAGACGTTTGATTCGCTTGAATGTGCCTTTCTATATTTTCTTCTACCTCGTCTTGGATTTAGTAATATATTCGTACAAAAGATATCCCTTCTCTATACTCGCCCCTCTGCTCGTCTTCAAATCAACGGTCAGGTACCGGGTCCTATCTTGATCGAACGCGGAACTCGGCAGGGATGCCCTCTATCTCCTATCTCTATCTCCGCCATTGCAATGGAGCCTCTTGTGGCAAGACTCCGGCAGCATCATACTCAGCGGGGTATAGGTTTTTCGGCCCACTCTCTCCTGGTCTCCATGTATGCTGATGACATCACATTGTACGTTCGCCACCCCCAAGACAATCTCAATCCTCTTCTGCGCGAGATGATACGTTTCGGTGGATTGTCCGGCATACAGGTGAACTGGAGCAAGTAGGTGTTGTTCTCTCTTACATCCCCTTCTCCTCACCACCCATTTCATTCGTAAACTTCGCTCCCTGATTATCTCTCTTGTCTGGGCCGGCAAGAAGCCCAGAATTGCGTACGATATCCTCACCCTCCCCATGTCGGTAGGAGGTATGGGTGCTCCTAATTTTAAGCTTTACGCCTTAAGTGCCCAGGCCAGCTACCTGCATTTCTGGATTCACCCCTTGCCCTATCAACCACATGTGGCTGTGGAAACTGACATTGCATCTCCCTGGCCGCTGACTATTGCCCTGTTTGCCCCGGCGAGTCGCCCGCTTGTGGAAGTGGCCACGGTTGAAACCCTATGCTGGGCCTTGTCTGGACTGTACCGACTCTCCAATGGCCTGTTGTTATCGGCTAACGCCATGCCGATTGTACGGCACCCTGCTTTCCCCCCCTCTCCAACCAACTGGTATGTCTAAACATGCCTCCTGCTTTGGTCTGATGACATTGGCGGGTCTTTACCCAGGTGACACGTTCTATTCTCTTTCCACCTCCTCCGGGCCGCTGGACACCTTACTCTTTTATCAGTTGTGCGCTATATGTAGGGAGGTACATCCAACGTTCCCCCTGCCTCCACCTTCGATGCCTGCTCTTGATTTTATATATACATCCCCAACTCCTCATAAATTAGTCACCAAATTATATGCCCTTACATTATCGTCCGCCTCTATCTCCATGGATCGCGCACGGATGGAATGGGTGGGGTGAGGACTTGGGCATGGATATTGCCCAGGCCGACTGGCTTTACTGCTGTACTCAGACGAAGAAATTGTCTCCTACCACTAAGGTCTATTTCAAATATTTGCATACACTATTTTGCACTCCTGCTCAGCTCTACAAACTGGGACTCATACCTAACGATAAGTGCATGTGCTGCGCAGCCCCTGCTGTGGATTTTGCTCATCTAGCGTGGTTGTGCCCTAATGTGTCAGTTTTCTGTTTGACGGTATGCTCTGCTATCTCTGAGATTACCTCTGCACCGGTGCAGCCCAACCCACCACTGTGTCTGCTGGGGTTTGTTAAATTTTGCCCGGATGCTTCTCACCGCCTGATCGCAATGCTGCTCGTCCTGGCTAGGCTTAGAGTGGCCATGTGCTGGGGTCGCAGACCAGCGCCTCAGTTCGCTCACTGGCTTGAAGACGCATCGAGATGTCAGACCTTGCTATCTGAATTTTGGGACTTACTCCCTGCTCGATCTCACCCAATAGACATATGGGGCCCTTGGTGACATATCTTCATTCGCGTCCTCATTTGAGCCGTGCTGCCTTTGTTCATATTGAATTTGACAATAAAGGTTTTGAAAAGGCAACAAAAAACATATTAGTGTAGGGTTGGAAGCCAGAACAATAAACCAGATTTATATGTAACATATTCCACAATTATATTCAGAAACAGGAAATATATTGAGGGCCTCATTCAAAAATAATAGTATGAAGAAGTATATTTAATTAAAAGATGTCTGTGATTAATTGTTTATCCATGGTGGAAGCAGAGGGTATAATCTTCAAAGGAGAAATGTGAGGAATCTTAGAGAATAAATTGATGGTCACTATTATGACTGGATATCCTCTAGGAGGTGGTGATTCAATAATAAAATTGGTAACATATACCATAGTTCAGGAGGGACTGGAAGAAGCTGTTAATAACAAAATGGTTTGGAATGAGCTGATTTTCTTGGGCACAAATTAGGCAAGCGAGATCATGTTGTACAACACCCTTGTGTACCTATGGTCACTAGAAGAATTGTGGTACTCATTCAACATGCCTTAAGTCAGCTATATCCAGTGATGGTGTTGTGATGGCACGTTCACACTACTTCATACTGAAGTTACTTGATTGGAATGTACAAAGCTAGGTTAGTAAATGTCTTCATCGCAGGTCAATGTAATAGTAAGATCTTCAAGAAGCTGTGGATCTATTTGAGAATGGCCAATGCATACCTCTGTAAAATTGTAATAGTACTCTCGGGATATCTTTGATAGAGAGCATCACCAAGAGTGTTCTTAAATACAGGAATATAGGTAATTATGAAGCCGTACTGAGCAAAGAGATAAGCCCATTGAGGCTAGTGACTATTTGTACATTGTAGACACTGGAGATTTCTATGACCAGTCTGAATCTCAAAAAGTTAATGTATTCTATTTAAATGATGCCTCCTTTTCGTGCGGGGACGTTCATTACTGGCTGTTTCCTTTCCAAGACCAAATAGCTTTATTCATAGTCATTCACGACATGAGAAAGGAAGAATGTGGTGTTGTATGGTCTATACTTTCCCAAGTAAAACTGTGCATTTGGTGGAGAAAATAACCATCAGAACTGTACAAGACTGATTCCATGTACACCGTACCGATATGTTGGCCCAAGTCCTGCTACCGCACAGTGCACCATCTGTACCCATAACCTGACAATGTAGCAAATGGATGTGCAACATCAGAACATGACAACCCTTACTCCCCAAGGAAATCATGATTACAGATCTAGAATCCTTTCGCTTAGTTACTTATGCATACCCAAAGAGATCCACAAGAAATACACAATAAAGTGTTTCAATATTTATTGAAGCATCCTGATTCTTTAGTAAAAATCTTGTGCTGCAATAAACACTGGAAGAAAACAGAATAGTGTGATTAGCATTACTAGAATGGTGAAAAAGATAAACAGTTCAACCATTTTGCTCAGTGGTTCCCAAACTTTTTTGACCCCCGGCTCCCGGCTCCCCCTCATGTTACTTTTTTTGGGCAGGTGTAAGCCCAGCCTCGGGAGTTCTTCTGTTTTTCTCCCTGAAAATATTTGGGATGAAGCCGATGAAGGTATTATAATCCTGGAGTCTGGGAAAGTGTGTTGATAGTAGGCTTTGATGTGTGATACATGATAAGACCTTTAGGTCAGTACTTCCATGTAGTCATTTCACTCACAAATGAGTTTTGATCAACTATTGCTTTAACACCATACTTTGCATGTATGCCTGCTTGTGCACGTGGTACTCTGTCACTAACATATGTTGCTTCATGCAACAAATTGCATTGTTTGCATAGATGGGGAAATGTGGCATTCCGGCTGCATAGTGTGATTGTGCAGGTTGCATGATGAAGCGTGTGAAATTCTGGAAGCATGGAATGGAGTGGTGACAATCACAAAACTAGGCTGATGTGACGTACGGCCCTTGATCCTGTCACCCATTCTTTCCTTCTCTCAGAGAGCCTTGCTAGTCTAGCAGGGAAGGAAAAGCAAACCACTTTACTAGTAGAGATACACCTGATATTTACAACACTAAAAAACACAAAATGCCAAAACTGAAATAGCACGTGTTAAAATTTACTATGTGCAGCATATTTCACTGTGTGCTATGGTAAAGCGTCAGATACGATGACAGACAATACACTGTTTACGGGCGCGACAAGGAAAGGATTTCCTCCTCCTGCGGTACAATCGGAACGCGGTAGTTTAATTCCCGCCTCACTTCCCGGATTTCTTCCGTGGACCAGCCGTCCTCCCACGATTGCTATTGTGTGCAGCCTATACATGAAAAAAGCATGTGAGCCGCCCCTTCAATCAATCGCGCACCGCGTTGCAGGCGCTCTGCCTTATGACACCTCTGCTACTCAATACAGAATATTCACTTGATTTACAGTCTACCTTCACTCGTGCAGCCATTGTGCTGGCTGAGCAGATAAGTTCTCATCCAGTCCCTGTCCTGAGGAGAACCTACACTATTCACGGTTCGAAACGCGTTGACCCCCAGCCTGTGACAAGAATTTTTTGATGTCATGTTTTTGATGAACCAATGAAAATTGATTATAATGAAAATAAATTTGTTTGTAATATATAACTGTTGGCCACGCAGTACATACTGACTGTGTGTGTCCTGATTTCCCTTGAAATAATCCTGATCAGCCATTTTGTTCTGTTTATCAATTGTTGAGATCCAGGCTGGTCAGTTGTAGGATCCAATACCTTCATTTGTATACAGAGACAATACGGAAAGGCACTGTCCAGTGCAGTGCATTACTCACTTTACCAAGATGCTGCTAGGATATATTCTCCTTAGTTTTCTTTGTTATTTGGGTCAGTTACTCACTGCCCTGTGGTGTTACTATAAGAGGATCGGTAGGACCAATATAGGGGAACTGTCGCCCCTACAGCTGAGAGAAGCAAAAGCTGTGACCCGGAGACACACAGAAAGTGATCCCCTGCAGAAACTACTCAGGTGATAACGCAGACCTCCAGCTCTAAGTAGGTTGAGCAGTACTGGCATAAGTTTGGACCACAAATGAATGAGCATGCAATTACCAAATGTAACAGTAAGCAGTACTGTTTTTAAAATATATTATTTTGAACATATTCGTTTTAAAGGGAAAACTCTTGTTTAAATTGCTTTTTTTGTTAAATAGTGGGCATATGCAGTATCTATATACAACTACTGCAACCCAATTTGCAAAATGAACAAATGTGGTAGTAAATATGTTCTTGCATGTTTAAATGTTGCAAATGCACTGCAATTTAAAATAACATGAGTTTAAGGTGCCTGCAACCAACATCTTTGTGTACCCAACAAGTTCTGAGGAGGGGGGGTGACGTGCCTGTCTGTCCTCTTCGAATCTGTGCACATTAAGTACTTTAATCAGTGTGTTAATCCAGTTTTTATTGTCCTTTATGGTTTGTGCTTATGTTATTTATTCGTAATGCTTCATAGAATTCTCACCTCACAAAAACACAGGTCAAGAGTGTGCTGCTGTAAACTGAAGGCTTCTTTAAAGGCGGGGTTTCTTCGCCAGACACTCTATTCAGTCTCCAGCTCTACCATAGCTGCCATCACTGTGTTCCCAACACGTAAGCAACACTTCAGTAAAGGTTTCCACTAGTGACGTCTGCGCCTCCACTCTTCTCCCCTTGTAAAGCCTCTCCTGTCAGCCCCTCTCTCCACCCAGGCTTCTTTCCCCTCTGACCCGGCCTGCTCTTTTAACCCCAGCTTGCCAGGTTCAGACCAGCTGCCATCCGAGCTTTATTTACAAACACTAGGAGTGACTCTGGACAAACCCCCGGCAGCCCCTGTAGGTACTGCGCTCCTCGGCAGTATATCCCAGTTTGTGTACAGGCGTGCATTGTTACTGTGGATCACGGTCTTTCTCAACAAGTACATTTGTATGTTTTTAATCAATTTTTGTTAATAATGACATTTCCGCACCTTTCATATCACATACTCTCTTGAGCTATTGCTAGGACGGGATTAACAAATTAATTTGGTTCCCTAACTGTGCGTTTGGTGCGTGCGCCCCTGGGTACTATTTATGGTGCACTAGGGTGCCGTGGCACACAGTTTGGGAATCACTGATTTTGCTGATTACAGAGAATGTATACAAGTACTAAAAAATATTGTACTTCTAACTAGCGCATCATAACCTATCATGCCTAGGTTGAGTGAATCTGCAAAATCCTTGGGTGACCTAACACCCCGTTATGTGTGGGTAAGTGTCATTAAACTGCCCATCGTGCTGAAGACCTGGGCAGCATCATTCGCATGAGATAAATAGGAATCATCTGGACTGGAATTCCCACATGGATCGACCTCTCAGTGCCAGTGAAATGCTCCTCTGTCTAAACAAAGGATAAATGTTATATATATATTAACATCATCCATGTTAACATCCTGAAGTCCCTGTCAGGCTGCTATTATTTAGTCTATTGTGATCGCTGTCTCCGAGCGGCCAAAACAAATAACAACATCCTGCATGATGAACTTAGCCCTTTGAAAAGAAGTGGGATCCACGGCAAAGGTAAGGGAATGGCTTTATTGACATCCAGCCACAGCAACTCCCCGGCAGCAACTGCCGAGACTAGAATCCTGAAGTGTTCCACGCAGGGAACATTCAGTGTAGAATGCTAGGGCAGGGAGGAGAAGACCCAACACACCTCCCTTTCTTCATAGAGAAAACAAAAGAACAAGAGAGGATAGGAGAAAAGGTGAAACATAAGGAAAAGAGACGGAGAGAAAAGGAAAAGTGACGGAGAGAAAAGGAGAAAGCAATGCAAAGCAAAATACATCATTTACAATGTAAAGCAAAGATACAAAGCAAATTACATCATTACACAATACAAAGCAACAATTCCTTGCAGTGACACAACATTACCACGCACCCACCAGGTGGTCTAGAAATTACCCCATCACATAGTCTTGAAACTTAGCAGGAACAGATCTGACTCTGGAGGGGGTTTCCCTCTGTGGAAAGTTCCGCTCTGAACGCACCGCACCACCCACCTTAGGAGTAGGAGGGGAAACGCTAACCCCAAAACGCCTACCGACACTCTCAACCATGGGGCAAGGCACAATAGAAACCAAACTCTTGCTCCAAACTCTTCCATCCTCCAACACCACCACAAAATCCTTCACCGCAGACACCTTCTTGGGAGAATAAAACCGTGACTCCCCTTTACGGAGAAACCCAGGCTTCTTTATTCTCACCCAATCACCAACCTTCATTCTGGAAGAAGGCAACACATCCGATCTGGTACCATACTTGCTTTGGACCGAAGACCTGACATCAGCTACGCCGGCTAAACAAACAGCATCCACCATCTTTCTAGACATCCATTCTTTGTTCAACTTCGTACCAGCTACCCTACCACGCAACAATGTAAAAGGGGCAACACCAGTCGAAATATGTGGGGTGGTTCTTACAGCCCATAACATGTCGCTAACAGCTTGACGCCATTGTAACCCATTCACCAAAGCCAATTGAAGATGCTCTTTGACGACACGGTTGAAACGCTCGACTAAGCCGTTGCTGCGTGGATGATAGAGGGATGTGCAAATATGCTTGATTCCAACCTCCTTGAAAAACGAAGACATTTCGGCAGAAACCAACTGCGTACCATTATCCGAAACTATCTCCTCAGGGAAACCCTCCCTAGAGAAAACATCGCGTAAAAACGAAATCACTACAAAAGAACTGATGGAATCAACAAACCTAACCTCAGGCCACTTGGTCATATAGTCAATCAACACAAGGATAAACTTTGGAGACGAACCAATGAGCCCATAAGGCCCTGCAATGTCTAAAGCCAACTTAGACCAAAGAACGTTCTTGACTACCACAGGTTCGACAGGCAAAGGATGGGTGACTTGCGACTTATCACTAACTATACACTCACAACATTCACGAACAAAATGTTTGACGTCCTTGTCCACAGACGGCCACCAAAAATCCTGCCTCACCCTGCGCTTCATAGAACGAATACCTGGATGTCCTTCGTGAGCAAAATCAAGAATTTTACCACGAATTGAAACTGGAACAACCAATAAACCACCTCTTCTCAAAATTCCATTCACAAGGGATAACTCATCCTTGACTCTCATGTAAGGGATAATAGCGGCAGGACAAGCTTTTTCACACGGCCGAGGTTTGCGAAGAAGATCAATAACCACCTGCATGTCATCATCCGAAGCAATTCCTTCCAACCACTCGTTCTCAGAAAGGGCACAACCAGCAGAGTCGCACAAAGAGCCAACGGCACAAACCACATTCAAATCATCACTCGCAACGCTGTCATCACTATTGGGCAGGGGTTGCCTAGACAAGTAATCAGCAACCAAATTCTTTGCCCCAGCTACATACTCAAGCTGATATTGGAATTCTTGCAAATTGAACTGCCACTTGGAGATTCTAGGAGTTGCTCTACCTCCACCTTTGGTGGTGAATAAGTCGACCAAGGGCTTATGGTCAGTCCGTAAGATAAACCTATTCCCCCATAAGAAATTCTTGAAATGCAAAACCCCCCACCACATGGCATGAGCCTCCTTTTCAATGGTAGAGTAAGTTCCCTCAGCACCCCTCAAGGTTCTGGAGGCAAAGGCAATAGTTTCCTCACGCCCATCACTCCTTCTTTGCATGAGGACCGCCCCCAACCCCACATTACTTGCATCGGTGGAAAGAATACATAAGTCATTGATGTTGAACAATTTCAGAGGGCGAGCACCAATAATTTCTTGCTTAATGACATTGAAGTTGTTATCACAATCATCATCCCAAACAAACTTAACACTTTTCTTAAGAAGACTGCACATAGCAGCAGTCTTAGAAGAAAAGTTTTTAACAAATTTAGAGTAATACTCCACCAGACCAAGATATGAGCGTAGCTGATCCTTGTTGGTGGGAACAGGAGCATTCTGAATAGCATCAATGATTTTGATTTTAGGTTCAACACCATTCTGGGATATGTGGTGACCAAGATAGTCCACCCCGTCTTGGAGGAATTTGCATTTATCCTCCCTCAAGGTTAGCCCACTAGACCTTAAGATGCTCAGAACAAGTTTCACACGTTCATCATGTTCAAGTTCGGACTTCCCATGGACCAATATGTCATCCTGGAAAAAACATCCCCTGGAATGTCCTTGAATAGGTTGTTCATCAACCTTTGAAAGACAGCCGAGGCTGAAGCTAAGCCAAACGGCATGCGGATGTAACGATAAGCTCCCTCCGGAGTTACAAAAGAGGTAAGGTGCTTAGAACTGGGACACAGCACAATTTGATGGTATGCAGATGAAATATCAAAACAAGTGAAGAATGTAGCACCCTCGAGAGTGGCTAGCATTTCATTGATATTAGGGAGTGGTTGCCGGTCGATCCAAATGTTGGCATTGAGATCGCGGAGGTCAACACACATCCTTAAACACTTGTCAGACTTCCTCGCTAAAACTATAGGAGCAAGCCACTCAGAACCCTCAATTGGCTCAATCACACCTGCAGCACACAAATGCTCTAATTCCTTTTTTAATTCTGCACGTAGGCTTAAGGGCACTTTCCGTACCTTATGGGCAACAGGAATGGCACTCTCTTTCAAAATTATTCGGTGTTGAAAACCCTTGAGTTTACCTAACTCTCCGCTAAAAACCTCAGGAAACATAGACGCCCATTTAGTGTTAGACACAGAGATACAGCAAGTAATTTAGGGGATGCAGAATCGAAGAGTAAAACTCACATAGTTTACTGCGGGGTATCACCATGTCTGGATGATTGGGATCTAAAACGATGTTCAAATCCCCTTGTTCGTCCCACCCCAATAGATTGGTACTGTCTCTCACTATGAATACAATACAAGTAGAGTGGTCCCCATGGAACTCTAGTTCTGCAGAACATTTTCCCAAAACCTCAACCCTTTTGCTATTATATGCAAAAATGTTGATACTGGAAGGTTCCAAAAGTACATTAGATAATTTGCTGAAATCAGTAAAATTCAACAAGGTAAAAGGAGACCCAGAATCTGCAAGGAATTTGCAGACAACCCCATTCACAACTATTGAACAAGAAGGAGACTTCCTCTTTCGAAGACCAGACAAAGCAAACAGTTCCACTACTCCGGCTTCATGTGAAGCAGCAGACAACATCAACAGCTCATAACACTCCTCCTCAGATTCCCCAGAAATGTTTTTTATAGAGGGGACGGGCTTACTCGTAGAAGTAGCCTTGCACATGCGGGAATAATGACCCTTGTTCCCACATTTATAGCAGGTTTGATTGAGAGCAAAGCAAAATTTAGCAGAACCTAGATGGGACCTGCTGCCACAACAAAAACATATCAATTCACTCTGTACAGACTTGCTTCTGGTAGAAACATTGGATGGAACTGAGCGGGTAACATTAGGCAAAGGGGTGACTTTAGGTCTGAAAGGAGGTTTGGAATTCAATAGCTTAACCTCTGCGGCAGAAGAGGACGTGGAAGAAGAAGGGGAACTCATTTCTCTGACACAAAATTGGGAATGTTCAATACTTTTGGCCAAAGTGAGGGCAGTCTCCAAATCAGGATAGCCAGAAGCAAGCAGTTTCTCTTGAATTTTCTTGTTGGAAGTACGTTCAATTAGTTGATCACGTATGATCTCATCCCTGAATTCCCTGTAGTTACAGTTAATAGCTAGTATGCGAAGGGCTGCCACAAAGTCGTCAATTGATTCGCCAGGGGTTTGGGCACGTTGAAGAAACTTGTGGCGTTCAAGCACAACATTCCTTTTGGGAGAGAATCTTTTATCGAGAGTTTTGATCAATGTGGCATAATCATCAATCAAAAGTGATTCTCCGGCATCACCACCACTAACTGTAATACTGACCACATCGAGAGTCAAGGTTTTTAATATGTTCCTGCCTTCAGTGCCAAGATTGTAAATAAGTAGAGCTTTTTTCTTTTTGCTAGTGAAGGTATCGCCATCAATAGCTTCCAGATACGCTTCAAAGGTGTCCTTCCACTGCTCCCATGGTACAGGGGGAGTACCAGCAGTTTCTAAAAAGGGAGGAGGGGCCAAAACGTGATCCATTGCGTGGGTGAGTTGCTGCCCCAACGCTAAATCCAAAAACAGATGTACTTTAATAAACTGAGAGGGACTGTAACGCAGCGTGTGAGGATCAGGATTGATGTGCAGAGAAATGCATTATGCCAAAACACATGTAAATGATAATGCAGTGCACACTCATGGGATTGGCAGAAACATAGGTAAAACAAGTTATTTTTGACAGTTAATTTGTGTCATACGCCAAGGAGAATAAAGTGTAGACAATCACTGTGCGCAATCCGCGTTGAGATTGAGATAAAACGCTTTGATGGAAAGCTGTGTGCATCAGCGGTGAAGTTAAAGAAACGGAGCAGCTGTGCGCGTCGTGCGTTTCTTTGGTTGCTGGGATACCAAAGTAACCTAAAATGGCCGCCCGCAACGTGCAATGTCGCACTGACGTCGTCAGGCAGGTCAGGCAAGATCAGCGTTGTAGCGCGAGAGCAAGCAGCAGCTCTATCGCGTAGGGAAAATTCATAAAAAGTACCTTGGAGCACACGCAGAGGAGTAGGCAGGCACAGAAAATATCGTAACAGGCAGCGGAAGTCAACAGGAAACGAAGGAAGTTTTCTTCTGACAGGACATCCGAACCACGACAACACCGATCGTCAGGAAAACCGGACCGCTCCAGAGAGGATCCACATCAAGTTGGGGAGGCTGGGAGCTGGAAACGATCATCGCCACTGAAAAGAAGTGGGATCCACGGCAAAGGTAAGGGAATGGCTTTATTGACATCCAGCCACAGCAACTCCCCGGCAGCAACTGCCGAGACTAGAATCCTGAAGTGTTCCACGTAGGGAACATTCAGTGTAGAATGCTAGGGCAGGGAGGAGAAGACCCAAAACCCTTGTACAGAATGCTCAAGGTGTTTGATAGAGGGCCTACGAAGTGGCAGTGTAAGCAAACTGAGTTTGAAGAATATTATCCTGTATGTGCACGCAAATGAATGTGTGTCAAATGTCAGGGTGTTTGGGGAGAGAAGGCAACTTAAGAATGTAAGCTTGTTAAATGGCGTTTCTACCCGGGCCTAATATAATCACGTGGCAATGGGATGAGCTCATTTGTTGTTATCCTAACTATGCAACAAAAATGCTCCTACAGTTGTGTCAGAGACAAAGGTTGCAATAAAGACGTTACTGGGAGGATTTACTTGAGGAAAAGCTTCTTTGATTTTACAAAAATCATGTTCTCTTTGATAGTTTGAATGATTTCCTTTTCTGTAGATGATCTGTTTTTTAGCATTCTATTCTAGTCTCAACATGTCTAAAGCAAATGGCAATCCCAACAGGCCTCCCAGTGCTAATCAAAATATGCAGATCCTATCTTGCACAACTCCTAGATAAATAGAAAGGTTTTTAGTTGCTTTTGAAACTCAGTTTATCTCTGCGTATCCTGACAGGCAAAGGGTTCCATAGTCTAGCGACCATGTAGGCAAAGGATAGACCGCCTACCTCTTCTCGACTTATAGATCTTAGGGATTGCCAGTTGACATTAGGCAGTCGATTTCAAAGCCCTGTTAGGGGTGTACGGTCATATCAGGTCCTGTAGCAACCAAGGGCCCATATTGTATAAAGCTCGATGGGCCATTCAGAGCGCCTTAAACTGTATCCTCTGTTTGACGGATCGCCAGGGCAGAGATGCCAATGAGCCTGACACAGTTAGGCTGAGGAATCTTTAACAAAAGGCATGCAGTTGCATTTTGTACAACTTGAAGTCTTCCTACTAGTTATTGTGAACTTTCAAGATAACGGGAGTTGCCGTAGTCCAAACATGACAGGACTAGGGCCTGAGTGACAAGTTTACGTGAGGGAAGTGTTAAGAACTCTAAAATGTTCCTAAGCAGTCACAAGATGCTAAATTAGCTAGCAGCTAGCTTTTGCACATGTACACCCAAGGTAAGCTAGTTAGATAACCAGAAGCCCAGGACTTTTACTGCAGTTTTAGAAACTGGTGCCTGCCTAAGGACTCTAACCAGCTCATCGTTGACCCAATATTAAAATCATTGCCAACCACCATCACTTAGTTGTATCCCCATTAAATTTCAAGCAGCAAACTGACATACAGTATACCACATTCTTAAAGCAGGAATTAAACTGATCAGAATTTGGGCATGTTTCAGGGGTGAGACAGATGACATTCTGGCTGACATCAGCATATGACACTGTTTAAAGGCCATGCAATTGTACAATCTCAGTCAGGGGGTGAAAATACAAGTTAAATAGTGTGGAAGTACTGCTCACTTCTGAGTGTAAGACTCTGAATAAAAGGGCTTCTCCTGGGCCTGAAAACTCTTGCTGTCTACAAAAGCTCGACTAACAATTCATGCCTGCTGATATGGTATCAAAGGCTGCCCTCTCATCCCTCAAAAAATAAGTGCGGCCGAGCCACCTTGATCAAGGATTTTCCTCAATTCTTCCGCTACAACAAAGACCTCAGTCTCTTTGCCGCATCCGGGCCGAAAGCCTGCTTGAGTAAAATGGAGATTATC
Organism: Lissotriton vulgaris; assembly: GCF_964263255.1. NCBI lineage: Eukaryota > Metazoa > Chordata > Amphibia > Caudata > Salamandridae > Lissotriton > Lissotriton vulgaris. The sequence goes on along the minus strand of NC_141686.1, from coordinate 24,502,838 downwards.
ATGATTTTCCAAATATGACGAGAGCTGTAGGTTAACTTGATTTTCAAGCATCTCCTTGCCCCAGGCAGTAAGGATATTGGCCTATACCTTTCCGTTAGGATAGGATCTAATGATGGTTTCTTTAATAAAGGCCTCACATCCACATGTTTCCAAGAAGACAGAACTATACTACTCTGTAGGGAGAGTTTCAACATGTCTTCCAAAAAGATATAGATTGCAGCTTCCCTTTGGGTAAAAATGAAGAGTGGGGCAGGGTCAAGCGGGGAGGCCGACTTAACTGCCTTTATTGATCCCTCCAAGTATTCTTTTCTAATAGTGGAGAAAGCAGGTAGGGTTTTACTAGTCAAAATAGCATGGCAGGGTGGGGAGGAAACTTTTGACTGTTCTACGTTATCTGCAAAAGAGGTGTATATTTATCAGTGACTTTATTTTGAAAGAAACCAATTAATTTCAGTGAAACGTAGATGGTGGATGCATGGTTTCCATGATTATTGGGTTAGTGAAAATGTATCTGTCTAAATACCTCCCTGGCTGAATTAGATGTATTATCTATTTGTGAGGCATAATAGTTAGAATGCGCATCTATAATTGTATGATGATATTTCTTTAATGCTTTCTTTTAACTTGATATTCTATTTGAGTCATATGTTTTCCTCCATTTCCTTTCCAACCTATTTACACTCTTTCTTAAGTTCCTGTTAGTGGTTTTTAAACCAGCGGGCTCATCTGGCTGACTGATTTTATGACTCCTGAGCGGTATAAACTTATCTAATGAGAACCTAACTTAGTCACTGTAAATTGGAATTGCCTCTGAGATTTCGTCACCTAGATCAGGTTGAGAATTTAAGAAGGTGAGCTCTCATTTGGCAGAACCCACTTTTGACCAGCAGCGATCCAACCTCTGTGGATGAAAGAAGGGATTATTCACCCAATGGCCAAGGAACGAGAATAAAGACAACATCATGATTGAAAAAGTAACCAGCATAGGTCTCATTACTGATAAATCGGAAAGGTTTATAAAAATGCAGACAAGAATATTCTTCTTCTTTATGTGTTGGATCCTTAACTAACTGGGCCAATTGTATAGCTTCTAAGTCCTGTAGTATATTACTTGCACATGGCAAGATCTGGAATGAACTGGCAGTGGTAATTCATGAACTCTAAAACTCTGAGTTTCTTTATTTGAAGTTGGAAAAGGCCAGTCCAAGATCCCTGAGATCTTCATATTCACTGGCAAATATTGAAAGTGTAATTGATAAACAAAAGATTATACTTCTGGCATTTTTTATTTGCTTTTCTCTGTTTTACAGAACAATTATCGTTCCTGCAATCTGCATAGTACTCAAATTAGCTGTTCCTTATGTTCTGTGTGTGTTCTTAAGTAAATCAGGATTTTCCTAACATGTGCCCACAAATTGGTTGAGTAAAGGGGGTGGTGTTGGACAGAGTATCTGAATTAAGTGGAACACTCCTACCCAGTCAACAGATCAGGGTGTCATGCCCCCCCAAATAGGACAGGAGCCAGGAGTAGTCTTCAACACATCTTTATTCATGGCTGTCCTACTCTTAACTAACTTCCCATTTTTCCTTTTCCTGCTCCTCCCTTTCCTGCTCCTCCCACGAGTCTATCCTCAAACACTAGACTGCTACACACGACATGACACCTCCCCCTTTCTTAACAAAATAGTCATCTTCAACTTGTTTGTAGTTTCTTGACTGTCCACATACAGGTCTGCGGGAGTCCGCAGGGGTCATAGACACATTGCCGTTCCAGGCTTGGACTCAGTCAGCTTCTCAGGCGCTAGCAAGGTATAGTCTATTGAGGCACTGCTTTGTTCAAGCTGCTGTCAGCTGCCTCGACAAGGGTATCCTTGACTGCGGGAGTGTGCCTTTGAAAGTACGGAGTATTGTGTGTGGTCTTCTGGTTCTCTGATTCGTTGCGGGCTTCAGTAGTCTTCTGGGTTATCCACCCATTTACAGATTCTGACGCGAACGTGGCTGATTTCTGTGAGACGACAGTTGGTGACTCAGCTCGATAGCGGCAATCTGTCTTTCTTGGTAGTTCTCGTCCGACTGACGCTCGATCTCCTTCAGGAGTGGACGATGTTCTGGTTCTCCTCCGAGCATCTGTACTAAGCATGGGCGAATTTTGCGGATCTCGCGTTCGCGAATTTTGCGGATTTGCGAACTCGCAATCCGCAAAATCCGCGAATTCCCGCGAATTTGCGGATTTTTTTTTTTTTTGTGTTCGCCCGTGTTTCTGCCAGTTCGCGAGGGTTTTTACAATTTCGCAATTTGCGAACTTACCTGTCGGGTCGCAAGTTTTGCGAACTTGTTGTTTCTACGTGTCCAGCCTGTTTGGGACACTCTTCTTCATCACTGCCACTCTCTGTCACCACTGCCACTCTCTGACTACTCATGCCACCCTCTGGCCCACCCATGCCACCCTCTGTTTCATCACCACACCCTCTGGTTGTCCAGTGTACATTATTTTCGGCAAAGCAAAGCACACCTTCCCTGCCTCAAGTGACCTGAATTAATTTGGGGCTGATTAATGTGTCACAGAATATTTTTTTAGCTGGCACCTGCTTCCTTAGTGCGCCCTGATTAGTGATCTTTTGCACTTGCTAAGTGCTTTCATTGTTGCAAAATTAGTTACAACACCTGCCCTGCCCCAACTGACAATAATGAATTAGGGGCTGATTAATGGATTTTAACTTCCAGCCTGGCTCCTGCTTGTCTCCCTTAGCTGTAATTCAGGACCTTTGTGGCATATGTGTAACTATTCTGAGGTTCAGAGCAGGGTCACATAATAGTTGCAACTGGCAACTGAACTCTGGAGGGGCCCCTCAGGAAGCACTACAGGAAATGGCTACTAATGATGAGCCTGAACTTTTGAACCTGGCAAGTAGTTTCAGTTTTGCTAAGATCGTATTTCTGCAATTTAGCACTTATTCGCGGGGCGCGAAGTTGTACTGGGAAGCCGCGAACTCACGCGAACAGTGCGAGCAGTGCGAGCAAAATCCGCTGCTCGCGGATTTGCGGATTTTGCGGGAGATTCGCGAATCTCGCGGATTGCGGATTTCCCGAAAATCCGCAAAATCCGCGAACGAAACGGATTTTCCGCCCATACCTAATCTGTACGAGATCTCGCTCCCTTCTGTCTCTTTGAGTCGGGGCAGTACTGTCCTCTTGTTTCGAGTCGTGCATACCAGTCAGCAGGGCACTGTCTGACATGGGTGACCCGGTCTGGTCTCGGGACTCATTTGTTGGCCCTGTGTCCTCTTGTTCCGAGTCGTGCATATCAATCAGCAGGGCGCAGTCTGCTGGAGATACTTCGTTGTGTCTTTCCGGCAGTCTTGACAGGAGTATCGCTTCTTGTGATGTGGCTGTCGATGGTTCCGCTAGATGTCGGCTGTCCGTATTCTTTTGTAATTTTTGCTTGAGTGACAATTGATCTCTTACATGTGTGTCCGTTATTTTGGTTTTCTTCCGAGCGCCTGCATGCACTTCTATTTCTCGTTGTCTTATTCGGTCAGGGGCAACACTGTCCTCCTGTCCATGGACAGGCATATCCGACAACATAGGTGCACGTTTCCCTTCTGACTGATGATGATGACCTCTCTTTCCCAACGTGTTGGCCCTTCTGGGTGGGGTGACTGGGTGGTCTTTCCCAGCCCAGCGGGTACAGTCGCCTGCATCCGTGCTTCTTCTGTGCCCCTTTTGCGTAAGCCTTGCTGACCCTTTCAATGTTGACGGTATATTCTTCACGTCATGGTGTTCCTGGGGCTGACATGGTATGTTGTTTTGTGGGGAGTTCAGGCATTGCGGGTTGTTGGCCTGAGGTGCGCTGCTTTGGACAGGGAAGACGGTCTTTGCTTCCACTGTGTTTTCAGGTGGTGGACACCGTGACTGTTGTCGGTACCAGGATTCCGTTGATCTAGGTGATCGTCCAGACATGCTTTCTGAATCGCTCGATGACGCACTCTTGGAGTCGATGCTATCAAGGAGACACTCTTCTGGGTGCATCTCTTGAAGTGACGATGACACGCTCCTGGAGTCGATGCTGTCGAAGAGACACTCCTTTGGGTGCATCTCTTGAAATGTCTTTTGAGTTATTGCTGTGACGGGGTTGTTTGCTAGCCACATATTTACTTCCTTGGTTTGGTTTTGGAACATTCGACTCTTCTCTGTTTTCTCCTGATCACAGATGGCTTGAGCGTATGCGTCTTGAGTTGTTCGAGTGTGTGTGTATATCGGTTTCTGGAGATGGCATGGCTTGTCCCCTCGCCTGTGTTTGGTCCTTTCCTCATAGCCGTTGAGTTGACTGTCGTCGGTCTCCTCTGTGTGGTCTGTGTCTCTGCATGATGGTTCTCCAGAGTAGTATGTTAATTTCTGGATATAACGTGACTTGTCCCCTCGCCGGTGTTTGATATTTTCGTCATGACCGTTGAGTAGATTGTCTTCGGCCTCCTCTGTGTGGTCTGTGTCACTGCTTGATATGTCTCCGGAGTAGTGTGTTGAGTGACTTCTCGACGTTATGTCAATCTGGTTGTCACAATTCCTGGTTGTCCCAGTCTTTCGTACATCCTTATCCATTGTCCTTTGTGTTGGTGACTCAGGGAGTTCCTTGTCACTTTGTCTCTCATGGTATCTTGTATCTGGTCCGCTGTCACTTCGTCTTTCATGATATCTTGCCTCTAGTCCGCTTTCGCCCTGCCTCTCTCGGGTTTTGTTTGTCTCCTGGGCTTTCCTCTCAGACATGGGGAATTTCTCCTTTCTTCTCTTTTTGTTTCCTGCTTCCCTGTCACTTTGTCTCTTATGGTATCTTGCCTCTAGTCTGCTTTCGCCCTCCCTCTCTTGGGTTTTGTTTGTCTCCTGGATTTTCCTCGCGGACATGGGGAATGTCTCCTTTCTTCTCTTTTTGTTTCCTGTGTCCTGGTGGAATTCCTTGGATGCTTCCCTCGCTGTGACCCGCTCTCCAACTTCGGCTCTCCTGATGATCTCTTTTAGTGAGAACCGCCCTTGAATGATCTTGCGCTTGGTGTCAGGCTTTGAACAGCCTTCAATCACCCGCAGTCGGATTGCATCTTCATTTGTGAAAGTGTCGAAGTGGCAACATTTCACTAGACGTTGCAGCCGGGTAATGAAGCTTGGTAAGGATTCTAATGGTTCCTGCCGTGCTGCGTTGAAAGCAATGCGTTCATGATCCACGTCTTCCTTTGTGTAGAAATGAGCGAGCAGCGTCTCTCTGAGTCCCCTATATTTCTCTGTGTCCTTTGCTGAAAATGTTTTGATTAGGCGTCGGCCTTCGCGACCCACCAGCTGAAGCAATAGTAGTCGACGTCTGCTATCCCTCCGCTCACTGGTTGTTGCGAGGAATGTATCCGACGACTCCAGCCACCTTGACCATTCAGGACCTAAACAGTGGTCGCTGGTTTGTGCCACTGGAGGAGGTACTCCGATGCAGGGGTTGGGTTTGTGCGTGTCTTTCCTCACTGGCATGATGATGGAATGCGCAGGCTTCAGTTGGAAGGACTTGGTTTCTTGAGATCAGCTTGGTCGGCACTCGCCCGTTGGCAGTATGCTTCTTTGTTCGTAATTGTTGCGTTTGATTGTTTGTATTTGCTTGTGCTTGTTATGTTCAGAGTTAGCCTTTGCTCGTGTTTGTTGCGTTTAAGGCTTGCATTTGCTTGGGTTTGTTGCTTCATTTGCTTGGGTTTGTTGCTTCACACTTTGCCTTGGCTCGTGCTTGTTGTGTTTCGGGATCCGCATTTGCTTGTGTTCGTTGTACTTTATTGTTGCTTTTGCTCGTGCTTGTTTGCTTATTTTGTCTCTTGCATTTGCATGCGCTTATTATGTTTGCTATTGTTGCCTTTGCTCATGCTTGTTTGCTTATTTTGTCTCTTGCATTTGCATGTGCTTATTATGTTTGCTATTGCAGTGTTTATTTATTCTCTGCGCCAATGCTTGTTTCTGATGTCTGTTGAATGCTCATTTATGCGTGCCTGACTTAAAAATGGCCGCTTAGGCGTTTGAACAGGGGTGTCTCTATAGGCTGCCTGACTTAAAGATGGCCGGCGACACTGAAGTCTCAGTTCACACGGTCATTCCGGTCAATGCTGATTCATCCAGGACTCACCGACCGCTGATCGCAGAGGCAGCAATTCTTCTCCGGGTCTCTTCACCCTCACAGCACTGCAGCATCCAGGTGAGGTCGGGGTGTGCTCCCACTTCACTTTCCTCGGTCGCGCGCTCACTCGGCGACTGCATGCCAAGTCTCACGCATCGGGGGTGAGCTCCCGATTTGGATTCCAAACAGCGCTCGGCTTCAGGCGGCTCCAGCGATCAACAGCGCTTGCTGGTCGGGCTTCGCACGATCACCTGATCGTGGAGTTGGCTCACTTGCCAGGACTTCAAGTCAAGTTCATGGGGCAGCATTCAGGCTCGACGTGTGGCGCGTTTAGTTTTTCGCGCTTCTTGCACTCGGCGCTGACACAGGCTGCAGGCTCTCAGGTCTCGGGCCGTTCTCGGACGGCAGGGGTTTTGGGCAGATGTGGGTTTCAGCATAATCCCACCCTCGTCGCCATTGTCATGCCCCCCCAAATAGGACAGGAGCCAGGAGTAGTCTTCAACACATCTTCATTCATGGCTATCCTACTCTTAACTAACTTCCCATTTTTCCTTTTCCTGCTCCTCCCTTTCCTGCTCCTCCCACGAGTCTATCCTCAAACACTAGACTGCTACACACGACATGACACAGGGCTTGATCCATCACCGTTTTGTAGCTCACTGCACCATCCCAGCTCAGAACCTGGCTACATGCAAATTAGTCTGTCCCTGGCCCAGTGCATCATGGGAACAGGGCAGACCAAACTACCAAGCCAATTATTTTACTGGAAAGGAAACAAGCTTCCGGGGACCGGTTTCGGGCATTACAGCCGTCTTCTGCCCGGCTTGCTTGAATCCTGATGGTGCAGTGAGCAAGGGACTCACATCTGGGCATACCCTTCCACGCTTATGGTGGACAAAACGATTCAGAAAAGGGGGTGGTGATGGACAGAGTATCTGAATTAAGCAGAACACTTCTACCCAGTCAACAGATCAGGGCTTGATCCATCACCGTTTTTTAGCTCACTGCACCATCCCAGCTCAGAACCTGGCTACATGCAAATTAGTCTGTCCCTGGCCCAGTGCATCATGTGAACAGGGCAGACCAAACTACCAAGCCAATTCTTTTACTGGAAAGGAAACAAGTTTCCGGGGACCGGTTTCTGGCATTACAGCCGTCTTCGGCCCGGCTTGCTTGAATCCTGATGGTGCAGTGAGCAAGGGACTCACATCTTAGCATACCCTTCCACGCTTATGGTGGACAAAACGATTCAGAAAAGGGGGTGGTGATGGACAGAGTATCTGAATTAAGCAGAACACTCCTACCCAGTCAACAGATCAGGGCTTGATCCATCACTGTTTTTTATCTCACTGCACCATCCCAGCTCAGAACCTGGCTACATGCAAATTAGTCTGTCCCTGGCCCAGTGCATCATGGGAACAGGGCAGACCAAACTACCAAGCCAATTATTTTACTGGAAAGGAAACAAGCTTCCGGGGACCGGTTTCTGGCATTACAGCCGTCTTCGGCCCGGCTTGCTTGAATCCTGATGGTGCAGTGAGCAAGGGACTCACATCTGAGCATACCCTTCCACGCTTATGGTGGACAAAACGATTCAGAAAAGGGGGTGGTGATGGACAGAGTATCTGAATTAAGCAGAACACTCCTACCCAGTCACCAGATCAGGGCTTGATCCATCACCGTTTTTTAGCTCACTGCACCATCCCAGCTCAGAACCTGGCTACATGCAAATTAGTCCGTCCCTGGCCCAGTGCATCATGGGAACAGGGCAGACCAAACTACCAAGCCAATTCTTCACCAGAAAGGAGACAAGCTTCCGGGGACCGGTTTCTGGCATTTCAGCCGTCGTCGGCCCGGCTTGCTTGAATCCTGATGGTGCAGTGAGCAAGGGACTCATGTCTGAGTATACCCTGCCTGAGTATACCCTGCTTAATTCAGACACTCTGTTCATCACCACCCCCATTTCTGAATCGTTTTTGGCCACTGTAGGTGTGGCAGGGTATACTCAGACATGAGTCCCTTGCTCACTGCACCATCAGGATTCAAGCAAGCCGGGCCGACGACGGCTGAAATGCCAGAAACCGGTCCCTGGAAGCTTGTCTCCTTTCTGGTGAAGAATTGGCTTGGTAGTTTGGTCTGCCCTCTTCCCATGATGCACTGGGCCAGGGACGGACTAATTTGCATATGGCCAGGTTCTGAGCTGGGATGGTGCAGTGAGCTAAATAACGGTGATGGATCAAACCCTGATCTTTGGACTGGGTAAGAGTGGTCTGCTTAATTCAGACACTCTGTTCATCACCACCCCCTTTTCTGAATCGTTTTTGGCCAATATAGGTTTGGCAGGGTATACTCAGACATGAGTCCCTTGCTCACTGCACCATCAGGATTCAAGCAAGCCGGGCCGACGACGGCTGAAATGCAGTGAGCTAAATAACGGTGATGGATCAAGCCCTGATCTGGTGACTGGGTAGGAGTGTTCTGCTTAATTCAGACACTCTGTTCATCACCACCCCCTTTTCTGAATCGTTTTTGGCCACTATAGTTGTGGCAGGGTATACTCAGACATGAGTCCCTTGCTCACTGCACCATCAGGATTCAAGCAAGCCGGGCCGACGACGGCTGAAATGCCAGAAACCGGTGCCCGGAAGCTTGTATCCTTTCTGGTGAAGAATTGACTTGGTAGTTTGGTCTGCCCTGTTCCCATGATGCACTGGGCCAGGGACGGACTAATTTGCATATAGGCAGGTTCTGAGCTGGGATGGTGCAGTGAGCTAAATAACGGTGATGGATCAAGCCCTTGCAGTGTAGTTCCTAGTTTCCCACTAGGCCCTGCGCATTGGAATAACATAAAAAGTAGTATCGACGTGGAACTGCGGATATTCCAGGCCTCCACTGACTATGCTAAACTTAATTGGGTTGTGTTACCAACTAGCTCAGAGGTCACTGGAAACTTTCTTCTCTGCATAGGAAGTGATCAGCTTCCTTGGCACAGACAAGAAGGGATTCAGTTTTCCAACAACCGTGAAACATGACAACTTTGCTCCTCAGATCAAGAGTCGATCTCTAGGGTCGTGTGAAACAATAGACATAGATTTCACTCAGTCAGTCTAGTGCAGTTTACTTTCACAGTATGTAGAGAATAGAGAGACGGGCGTTTATCAATAAAGGGTTAACATTTATTGAACAGTCTTTCTTCTCATACAAGAGAAATGTATTGCCACAATTGCAATAACTGTTATTATAAAAAAGTACGTACAGTAAGATAAGTATTGCGAAATAGAACTGTAAAAGCATTGATATGGTTTCTTAGCCATACAATGGTTTAAAAGTAATAAAACATATATATACAGTCATATATACATTAGGCTAACATACTCAACTGGTGCTTCTAACTAAGCCTACCCCAGTGTGCCTGACCTAAGCCTAACACGTGAAAGGGGGAGTAAGTAAGTAGCTTAAGTTAAGTTGGTTTTGCCAAGGTTTGTTTCAAGAATTCTCGTCTAAGGGTTTAGTCAACACCATACCTCTGAATAGAATGATGGAGGATTGGTATCTCCTTCAGGGGTCTCTCTCGATATCCCAGTCACCCGCGAGGGTAAACCGGAAGCGCCGGGACTGGATTTCTCTGCACGAGAAATGCAGAGGCTTCTCTCAGCGCGTCGAGGAAGGAGGGGTGACAGCGTCCGCGGGCAGCTGGAATCGGCTGGATGTCTTCGCAGAGGACGGCTGCTCGGCTCCTCAAGCGTACTGCACCATAGTTCGCGCTGTAGCGGCGATAATGGTAATCAGCAGCTTCACCACCACAGGATAGCAGGCTGCAGCGACAGAGTGCTAGTTTTTACCAACACAGGGTCATGCAGGCAGCTGGCATCAGCAACAGGGAACGAACTCGCAGCTCGTATCTCTCTCATTGCTTAAGGCAACGTTGGTAATATTTATACCTGACAGGTGCCGGGTTTGACGCAAGTTTGCTGGACATAAGACGTCAATTAAAGATGTCACTAGGAAGTGACAGTTATCAGTTGCTCATTAGAGTTCCATTACTAATCAAAACATAGCAAGCGGGGATTTCCAGGTTTGCTAAGTTTTTATCTTGTTGAAGAACTCGGAGTGTTATCTAGGAATATCAGATAGTGACTGCTGCACTGTCATTGCACTAATTGGTCACAAAGGAAGTAGCAGAGAGTCATGCTGGAATGTGGCTCTGTTCGTGTGAGGCCAGAGATGACTTTTCAGAAAATCGCACTTGAACGGTTATGCCAATATAGGGAATAAATGGATTTATAGCCGAATAGGGGCATAAGGTCACAGTATCGATCAGGAACCTAGATAAGCACGCAACACCCACTCCACGTTTTCATGTCCATCAAAATTACTAAAACTAAGCAATAAGATGCATGTGTAACATTGCCCACCCCAAAATACATAAATGCATTCGAAATAGGCGTACTTGTAATACATGGAATTTTAGGTACTGTACGTTTTTTAAAGCATAGTAATCATTCAAAAAAAATTATTGCATATGAAATCAATGAACGATTATGCATAAAGAATTACACATGAAGTATCTCTGACAGAAGAAATGCGAGATAAATCATCACATAAAAATGCATTGTAATAACATGTGTGCTAGAGGCTGGTGTTATGTTGTTATGTCTCTAGATGTGTTTAGAAATAGAAGTGTGAAGCTTCTGTTCTCTAAGAATAGTTTTTACGTTAAGCAAAGAATTGTTCGTGCCAAAAAGGGTGAATTATTAAAAAATTGTCCAATTTAAAAAAAAATAAAAATTTTAATGCTTGAACGGGGAAATATAGAGTTCCAAAGCTTATTGCAGTCTTTGTTGATCAAAACTGAAGGCCGAATTCAGAGTTCATGGGAACGCTGTGTGTCGGAAAGCTTTTCAAAAGTTATTGTTTCTCTATGGGTGAGAACATCGTATCAGACAGGCTCGCAAAGAATTGGTCTACAAAATTAGGTGATAGTTCAACCAAATTAGATAGCGCTGTAACTTGGCAGGTGTGAGAATGATTGCTGTCATCGAAGGCAGGACCAGCAATGCTCACAGAACGTTGTACCTGGATGATGTTGCTTTTGTCACTCGCTCCACTGTTACCACTTGGCTGTAGTACAGGAGTCTCCACGAATGCCGTCATCAGGATTGGTAGCCGCTGGGGACAACACAATGCGTGAGCCGTTATTGGACTGAGCAAAGTATCGACGTCCATTGGTACTGCTGATGGAAGTGAAAGACAGATGTCCAACACGCATTCATCGCCGCAAAGCATACACCGTAGCACAGGTAAAATGCAATTTTGCCATATCGGTCTGAATGAAAGGAACCAGGTCATGTTTAGATCTCTCAGCCTGGCCAATCCGAGGACGTTAGTTATCCTGTCCCTGTAGCGCATTGCTAGGATTGTCTCTTCCATTCCCATGGGAGCTATGTCTGAGCTGAGGCTTGCCATAACGTAGCAGAAGGGTCAAAAATAGAATCCCTGCAACGAGTCCCAAAAATAGTGGAATGCCGCCAAAAATGTGTGCACAAAATTAGGAAAGATTCCCAAAATTGCCTGGAAGGGTGTTAGCAGTCCCGTAAAGACTGTCTTAAATATGCCTGGGATGCTTGTTGCACTAGACATGTTAAGGAGTTGGCTGAACATTTCTACGAAATGCACGGGGCAATTTGTTGATAAAAGGTCATGGACTTCAGTAGCCGTCCTTGCGACTAGAAGATCATACGTCTCTTTAGATGACGTTATAGGCACTGTTGTCTGTAAAAGTACAGATTTCATTTTGCTTAATGTATCAATTCGTATAGAATAGAGATTCAGACGAGGCCAGAGAGGAGTCACTATGTCTGGAGGCCCGCTCGGGAACAATGCTTGCATACAACATTTGACCATGGACGTTACTTGTACTAGATAACTTTTCCCGGGCGCGAGGCCACAACACCTGTGATCCGTTCTAAGAATGTAACTCCCGTTTGCGAGTTGCATAAAGAAGGGCTCTATCTGAGTTGCAGGTGTGACTAGCTGGTGGCATGAAAGGTTGTTTGAATTTCCATCACATGCTCCGTGTAAATTAATACCCTGACACAAAAGTATACCGCTTAGTGAGTGTTTACAGTTGTCACCACTAAGAAATACATTTTTGTCACTGTCACTATAGCAAGAATGAGTGTATGGTAATTTCCATATAGATTTAACATATCCTTTACCCAATTGTTCATATTGGCCAGCAGGTATGTATTCAAGGCATTTATGAAATCGGAAAGTTGTTATCGGAATTGTGATAATTCCGTGTATTATCCATTCAATGACAGGACTCTCTGACATTGTCAATGGTAATCTCTCGAGTTTTTCGATGCTCAGGATTGTATAGTCTGCTCCTTTCTGTGCCAAACTGATCTGTTTATCAGTAAGGTTAAAACTGGAAAATAATGACGTTGTGTTGATTAAACGCCAAGGCACATAGCCTGAACGAAGATTTTGCAGCGTCCAGCCTAGTTCTATAATAGAGCGTAATTGAGACTGGCCATGTTGTAACATTAGCAAATCTCTGTCTATCACATCAAAGGCAGAGGATACAATATTGTCCAAAGAATATATTCTGGAAGACAGAGTCATTAACCCATTGTCTACTACAGAAAGTGATTTCTCCAAATTAATACGATCAATTTCTCGTATTTTTTCAGCAGTTTCAATTTGCTTTACTTTCCAAGCCTCGTTGTAAGCAGCATAGATACTGGTCGCTATGAAACGCTTTTGACGCTGTTTGCGTGGTCCAAGAATGAAATCGCGCAAATCAGCACCATCTTTTAGTAAAGACAAGTGTTGCTTAATTTCAGCCAGTGTGGATGTAGTTAGCCATTCTAGGCAGAGTTTCCCTACACTGTATGTTGTTATAATCCCTGGATGTTGTCTCTGGGAGTATCTAGGGTCTAATCTGGTCATTATTAACCCCTGTGTTTTATTCAGGAACCTATCTTGACAGCTATTTGTGTCTGTAGGCCAGATTAACCACTTTTTCCAATCAGGATGTGCTCTGTTGAAATGTAAAATTTGTGACACGTCTAACTCAATATCTGTGGTTGTATTCTCAGGTATTGGCTTCGGAATAGACGGTGTTTTAAGGTCTTTGATCTTAGCTAGGCCAAGACAAGATGTTTGGTGTATTGTGTCATTTAAAAATAACATTTGTTCAGGTATCATGCAGGTTCTAAATAGTGCTTCTATGCCTTGCACCTGCCAATCTTTTGTACCCCAAATTGTTTTCGTTTCAATATTATTTTTCCAATAATCAAAACCAAATGTCATCATTTTGTCATAAAATGCTTCTGAATATATCAATTTAGAATTTGTCAGCATTGTTTTCATTCCTGTTTTATCTAACAGTTTGTAATAAAACATTTCTGCATTACTTGTGTTAAACCCTGAGAAGTATTTGAATTTCTCAAAAAATGCTTTAGAACTGCTTTTAGGTGGTGTAGCACAATGTTCCCATTGATTATACATAAAAACATTTCTAGGCTGTGCAGATTTATGCAAGTAATGATCCCCATAGTGGGTGTAACAGAATAACTGCTCATAACTAGATGAACCTTGTAAATAATCATGATCTGTGAATCTAGCTGACATTACTAAATCAGACATCATGTCATTAATACTGTTAAAGTCCCAATCATCAGAGAATGTACTTGGTGTCACAAAGTCACTTAAGGAAACCTTTAGTTGATGAGGATACTTCAGGATTTCGACCGGACCATAGATCTCATAGTCTGTTTTCTCCCATACTACCCCACCAGGTATTGGAATTGCTGTGACATTTACTGTTGACAGTTCTCTTTTCTTCACGTGGGATGATCTGTGTGGTTTCAGGACTAGGTTGATGTTCTGACTTGCTGTGTCCATTGTAATATATTTTCCTTCAATGAATTTTCCCAAACATAGTACCATGATGAGCCAAAGCAGGAGGAAAAATACACCTAGACCGAACCAGAACTCTAGCCAAGGGGAAACAAGGTAGATTTCCTTCAGTTGATGAAAGAGTTCCGTTGCTTTTTCTTTAAAAGACTTTTTTGTTTCTGGCATCACTTCGGGGTCACTTAAATCTTCAGAGAAGTTGTCGAAGTTGATGAAATAACCAGAGGCAGTTCTGTCAATTGATGCGATTGTTCTTTCAATCTGTCTCTCGGTAGCACTTTCTGATGCCACATTAGTGTAGACTGGTGTTGTTTCTTGACGAACTGTTTCAATCTGTGTTTCAAGAGGCACGAGTTCCATGGCATTATTGCATAGTCCTTCATTGTGCACTGCAGGCTGATCGAATGTGATTAGTCTTTCAGTTTGAACCTCTTGGATTGTTGCAAGTTTCGGTAGTCTGTTGTTTCTTGGGAGTCCACTGGGCCTACTGTTGATTATAGGCCACATGCTTGTGGTTTTACCAGATCGATGGACACGACTCTGTTCTCCTTTTTACCAGCAAGGGGCGGTAGCACAACTGATCTTGTTCCGGTGACTGCTAAGACAGGTACTGCTTTTCTGTAAGAAGGCCCAAATTCCTTCTTAACCGCGATCTTTTCTCTGACTAGATCCCCAATCTTTGGAATCCAGACAGGCCTTGCTGGGGCTGTTGCTGGTGGTGCCTCGTCAGTGGTGCTTGGCTGTTGCTTTAACTTTATGTTGCTTAATGATTTTCTTGTTTCATTCAGTTCCTGTAAAACAGCCAAACGATCTTTTACATCAAAGTGCGTTGTTTCTTCTTGTACCACTGACATCTGACTATCGAGGTCCTGAACGTTCATTCTAATTCCGAACAATAGTTCGTATGGGCTGAAACCTTTTAGAGAATTTCTTGGCATGTTGTTAAGACTAGTCTGGACACTTATTAAATGTTTGACCCACCCAGCGCCTGAACCTAATACCTTCGCTGTTATAAATTGCTTTATGTCCCGGTTTTGTCTTTCTACCACACTATTCCCTTCGGGGTGCGACGGACAAGAATACCGCAACCCAATTCCCATGCTGGCCATGGCCTCCTTATAGGCTCGAGAGCTGAAAGCAGGACCCTGGTCAGAATGGAACGTGGTAATTGCGTATGTGCCGATAAAGACTCGCAAATCTTTTATAACCGTTCTAGCGTCAGCCGAGCGCTGGGGGCCTCATTTTTTTAAGTGCTTTTCGTCTTAACTGTTAATAGGACGCAGGATGGGGTGAAGGCAGCGTTACGCTCTTCCTGACTGGTAGCCGGTAGCAAGGTTCGCTACTGCGATCCCTATTACAGTTTTCACAGTTGTTTGCATATATTTGGTGTTCTACACTCATTCCCGGCCACCAGAATACTGATTGTAATTCAGTCAGTGATTCCTTGATTTCTCTGTGCCGTAGACCCAAACCCATGTGTGCGTCTGCTATTAAAAATATTCTCCTGTTCATGTTTGGAATTACTCTATCCCCCACTCCAGGGATTCGAGCAAAAGGAACGGAGTTTGCATCGATTATGTATGCATAATTGAGTGGATAGTTTACGGGTAGTGCTGCGCAGTCGCCTTTTACGGTCGTTTTTACTGCTAGCATGGTTTCCCCGTCTATGTACTTATCTGTACGTTTTTTTGTGGCTACGGAAGCCGGTTTAGTTGCTTCCGCGGTGGCTGTATTAGCCAATGAATTCCCTGCAACGTGAACGCCATCACGTTGAAGACTCTGTGCGTGAATCACGTGAGTCTTTTGTAGTTCTTTGTGTAAAAGAGTTACCTCGTTCCAGAGCTTTTTATGCTTTATTGTGGCACCTGTGTCATCTTTGTAGTCGTTTTCGATCCAACTCTGCAGTTTATTGTTGTAAGAGTTGACGCAAAAATGAGAATCGCACACTATAAGTGTGGGGAATTCGCGTTCTGCATTTTCGAGCGCCATCTTTAAAGATCTGATTTCAGTTCTTTGAACCGAACAGTACTTTACTGATTCAGTTTTTGTTACTTTCGGTTTGATTTTACCGCACAGCCAACGACATTTTATAATCGCACATGCTGCATTGTAGGATTTACTCTCTACATTAAAATGCTGTACAAAGCTATCTGTATAGATTATACAGGCGTATTGTGGGAGAGGCAGAATTTCGATTGACAGAGGATATTCTTCTTCATATTCTAAATCATTCAGTTCTTTGTATTGCGGGGCGAAATAGTATTTCACGTCTTCCGCTCCAAGAGAATCTATGCACTGTATCCACTTCGGATCCAGTGACACTGTAGGCAGGTTTACTGGGCTGAATAGCGCCTCGAAGGCGGATTCCGCTGTAAGGATATTAATCCGTTTGCCGTGTGCTAGTTCTCGTTCATTTGCTAATGCGATTTGCACTGCGTTCACAGTTCTTTCTGTGTGACTGAATGTTTTTTCTGCTTGTGTGTACAAGTGAGATTTAATTGAAATCGGTACCTTTTCTCCCTCATTAGAGGTTAGGTACGTGAATCCGCATCTTCCTGGGATGACTCGGATTACAAGATCGATCGTGTTGTCACGTGTATCTAATTTTGTTTTTGCTAACATGTCTGTTTGCAGTGATCTCAAAATTTCTGTGTGTTTTTGAGTCCAATTGATTTGTTTTAAATCAGGTTTAATTAGTTCGTAGAGAGGTTTAACCCTCTCTGCGTAATTTAGAATGTATGTTCTTCCGAAATTCAGAAAACCTAGTATTGATTGTAAATTCTTCAGCGTTTTTGGAGCTTGGAGTACAGCGCACTTCTCTAAGAAGTTGTCCGCTAGGCTTTTCCCTTCGCTTGATAATTCGTACCCTAAAAATAGTACTGTCAGATGGGCAATTCGGGACTTTTTAAAGTTGAATTTGTAACCCTCTGCTGCGAACCCAAGTATAATGGTGTTCACTCTTTTCAAGTGAGTATCCAAGTCGTCGTCTGTGAGATAAATATCATCTACGTAAGATAATGCTTCATCATCATAGATTTGTAGTAACTCTGTTACCCTAGCTGAGAATAGTCCTGGGCTGTTCTTGAACCCCTGTGGGAGTCGACAGAATTTTTTCTGTGACCCAAATGCGGAGAAAGCGGTCAAATATCTGCTTTCCGGTGCAATGTTTTGACAAAAGAAACCATTAGAAATGTCTAATGTCGTTTTGTATTTTTTCCTAACTATGTTATTCATTAGGGCTGCACTATGCGAGTTTTGTACTGCAAAAGTTTTGCAACATGTATTAAGGTGTCTGTAGTCCAAAACTAGACGATATGAATTGTCTGGCTTGGAGACAGGAAACAAAGGATTGTTCATTTGAGAGGTGCATGTTTCAATCACCCCCTGGTATTCAAGTTGATCTAAGATCTCCCTGACTTGTTTTTTAGCTTCTTGCTTTATGGGATACTGCCGTTGGGCAGTTGGTTCACTTTTTAATTGGATTTTGTGAGGCGGTGAATCCTCATCCCATCCTACATGATTTTTATATAATGCAGGTGCCTGGGCCACTGCCCATTTCCTTGCATATGTATATTTTTTGTGAATCGGTATGTGATTCGAGAAGGCAGGCATAATCACTTCTTCGCCACGAGGGCACTCCCTGACAAACTCTGGGGGCCAATCTTTTTCAGCTAACAGAATATCATAGCCTTTTGAGAGCTTATCCCAAAATAGACCCTTAATTTTCCTAGTCTTATCACCCTCTATACGCAATGTTATTTCGTATATTTTATGGGGCTCGCTAAGTCTGGTGTCGGCAGTTTCAACCTGAATGTATTCATTCGTGTCCACTGTCTCCAGATGACTCATCAAGATCTTGCGCGCTATACTGATTTCTGCTGCACTGTCCAACATTGTCAATGCCCACTCCCCGTTTTTCAACTGTGTCCTCAGTATTCTCGGCATGGTTGATTACTCTAATACTGGCTACCTTCTTTTTCTGAAATTGAGATTTCTTATTTTGAGCAGGTTCCTTGTCTTTGGACTTGGTGTGCTCTCCTGGGTCTGACCGTCCTCTTCTTTCCGAATTCTGTGGAAGAGATCGAGAGGGACGTGTATCAATACTTTGATATCTATCAGGTTTTTTTATATTATCCCTATTTCTAAGGTTATATCTTTTCTCAGAGGGCTCCCGTTGGGGAGACTGGCGTTCTCGAGTCGGAGTTCTTTCCCTCCGTCGAGGAGACCTTCCTCTGGACTGGAAAACTTTTTCCTTGGGAGTGGATTGTTTATTTCCATCCCAGCTCTTTTTAGGAGTGTTTAAATTATTTTTAATAAATAATTTTTCAGGATTTTCGAGCAGTTGGGGCTTAACTGGTTTCCCACCCAAGCTGTCTCTACCTAATTCTTCATAGCATTTTTCTATGATTTTTGCAAGCTCAACAGGATCTTTTATATCTGTTTCCTTCAACTTCTGGCGAATCGCCACAGATGCTGCTTCTCCCTTGATGTTGGCTAATAATATAGCCGTGACCTGCTTGAAGTCTTTCAGTAATTTCATACCTAGATTTAAAGCGGGCTCTGGACCGAATTCATTTTGAATCTGTTTTAGCACTTCTGGTATTACCGCCATAGACGGAACACCGTGTGTTTTTGTGTAAATGGAAGCAAAGACTGTACCCCAAGTGTCACAGTCCTCCACGTGTGGTGCGATTACCATAGGAAGGCAGATGGTCAAGATTCTGTGTTTCTCAATAGGGGTAGTATCAGGAAATACTGCATCTATTTGAGTGATTTTCTGGGCTAACCAGAAAGGAATTTGTTCCCGTTTTACGGGTGTTTTACCAAGACATGACTGTATGTTCTGTGGTGTAATTTTATTTGTGTTCCCCTGGTGAGGGGTCAGCTGGTGTGAATTAACAGCTGGCTGGACTGTTACAGTCCGCATTACATATTGGACTAATTGCCTATGTATTTTTATTAATGTGTTTAGCTGTGCTAACAGCTCTTCTCTAGACATTCTTGCAATGTCAGGATGTGGTGTGTAGCTGGCTAAAACCGGCCACGTGGCTCCTGGTCTACCTAGTGGACCGAGCCTAGTTATTTGATCAGTGTGTTTTAGGGCGCCATTAAACCAGAGCAGGTGCTCTTGAAATTTAAGTGGGATTTCAATCTCCTCGAAAGGAGCGTACTCTCCCGGAGGTTCCTCTATTTTGTAATAGTGAAACTCCTGTGTTATAGCGTTTACCGCTGGAAAGTTTATCCATGAATAGAATACCTCTGTCTGCCGATATTCGTGAGCCTCTATCACGAAAATTACTGTACCACCTTGAGGTGTCAGTCCGTTTTCTATAAGTTTTAAAGTTATAGATCTTCTTAACTGGACCGGGATGATAATAGCATCCGGGTCTGTGTATTCGGGACCTTGCTGAGTCGCATCTGCTGCGGCCCCAGTAGTTCCGTTATTTTCTACTGACATTGTATAAATGCAGGTTTTTCAGAGTAGGTCTCCAAGGAGACAAAGATTAGGTGCACAATATTTTGGAACACTGTATCCTTCAACGTTGAATAAACCAGAGCTTTACATAGGAATCTCTTCCTACTAAGGTCGGGCGGATTTTAACCTTTCACCTACTCCAGACGTCTATTGGAGTATTTACGGGAGAAAGGGGTGTGAAATATGCACGACTGAGTTACTCTATAAGTCTTGCGTTAGTTTATCGCCTTACCAAACGGTTGGGCGCCATGTAGTGTAGTTCCTAGTTTCCCACTAGGCCCTGCGCATTGGAATAACATAAACAGTAGTATCGACGTGGAACTGCGGATATTCCAGGCCTCCACTGACTATGCTAAACTTAATTGGGTTGTGTTACCAACTAGCTCAGAGGTCACTGGAAACTTTCTTCTCTGCATAGGAAGTGATCAGCTTCCTTGGCACAGACAAGAAGGGATTCAGTTTTCCAACAACCGTGCAACATCACAACTTTGCTCCTCAGATCAAGAGTCGATCTCTAGGGTCGTGTGAAACAATAGACATAGATTTCACTCAGTCAGTCTAGTGCAGTTTACTTTCACAGTATGTAGAGAATAGAGAGACGGGCGTTTATCAATAAAGGGTTAACATTTATTGAACAGTCTTTCTTCTCATACAAGAGAAATGTATTGCCACAATTGCAATAACTGTTATTATAAAAAGTACGTACAGTAAGATAAGTATTGCGAAATAGAACTGTAAAAGCATTGATATGGTTTCTTAGCCATACAATGGTTTAAAAGTAATAAAACATATATATACAGTCATATATACATTAGGCTAACATACTCAACTGGTGCTTCTAACTAAGCCTACCCCAGTGTGCCTGACCTAAGCCTAACACGTGAAAGGGGGAGTAAGTAAGTAGCTTAAGTTAAGTTGGTTTTGCCAAGGTTTGTTTCAAGAATTCTCGTCTAAGGGTTTAGTCAACACCATACCTCTGAATAGAATGATGGAGGATTGGTATCTCCTTCAGGGGTCTGGATTTCTCGAGAAAAATGCAGCGGCTTCTCTCAGCGCGTCGAGGAAGGAGGGGTGACAGCGTCCGCGGGCAGCTGGAATCGGCTGGATGTCTTCGCAGAGGACGGCTGCTCGGCTCCTCAAGCGTACTGCACCATAGTTCGCGCTGTAGCGGCGATAATGGTAATCAGCAGCTTCACCACCACAGGATAGCAGGCTGCAGCGACAGAGTGCTAGTTTTTACCAACACAGGGTCATGCAGGCAGCTGGCATCAGCAACAGGGAACGAACTCGCAGCTCGTATCTCTCTCATTGCTTAAGGCAACGTTGGTAATATTTATACCTGACAGGTGCCGGGTTTGACGCAAGTTTGCTGGACATAAGACGTCAATTAAAGATGTCACTAGGAAGTGACAGTTATCAGTTGCTCATTAGAGTTCCATTACTAATCAAAACATAGCAAGCGGGGATTTCCAGGTTTGCTAAGTTTTTATCTTGTTGAAGAACTCGGAGTGTTATCTAGGAATATCAGATAGTGACTGCTGCACTGTCATTGCACTAATTGGTCGCAAAGGAAGTAGCAGAGAGTCATGCTGGAATGTGGCTCTGTTCGTGTGAGGCCAGAGATGACTTTTCAGAAAATCGCACTTGAACGGTTATGCCAATATAGGGAATAAATGGATTTATAGCCGAATAGGGGCATAAGATCACAGTATCGATCAGGAACCTAGATAAGCACGCAACACCCTGATCTTTGGACTGGGTAAGAGTGGTCTGCTTAATTCAGACACTCTGTTCATCACCTCCCCCTTTTCTAAATAGGTGAAGCCTGGCAAGAATCAAACCATGTAATAGACACATTATACAATTGCAAGGCACCAAATAACATCCCTGATGAAGGTCTGCAGAACATCAGACCCAAGCCCTGCTCCTCCCTTCCCAACCACGCACCATACACCTTATATACATCACTATGCAAAATTAGTACAAACTTGCTCTTCTACCCTTACACAACACCATTACCTTATACCAGTGAATTGCTCACTACCAGACTATCTATTGGGTCCCGGGATACCGGAGGCCCCAAGAGGGAAAGGCCAATGCCTCGGTATGTGGAGCTTATCACCTTTGATGAATCTGACCTGAATAGGAATGGAAGATGGCCTTCCATTTGGTCACTATGAATAGTGTGTTATGCCCCTAGGACTTTGTAACATGCCAGCAACGGACCACTTCTTTACAAATCACTTCTATACTCATGTCCTCAACCAATTTCTGATTCAGAAAAGGGGGTGGTGATGAACAGAGTGTCTGAATTAAGCAGACCACTCTTACCCAGTCCAAAGATCAGGGCTTGATCCCTCACCGTTATTTAGCTCACTGCACCATCCCAGCTCAGAACCTGGCTATATGCAAATTAGTCTGTCCCTGGCCCAGTGCATCATGGGAACAGGGCAGACCAAACTACCAAGCCAATTCGTCACCAGAAAGGAGACAAGCTACCGGGGACCGGTTTCTGGCATTTCAGCCGTCGTCAGCCCGGCTTGCTTGAATCCTGATGGTGCAGTGAGCAAGGGACTCATGTCTGAGTATACCCTGCCACACCTATAGTGGCCAAAAACGATTCAGAAAAGGGGGTGGTGATGAACAGAGTCTCTGAATTAAGCAGACCACTCTTACCCAGTCCAAAGATCAGGGCTTGATCCATCACCGTTATTTAGCTCACTGCACCATCCCAGCTCAGAACCTGGCTATATGCAAATTAGTCTGTCCCTGGCCCAGTGCATCATGGGAACAGGGCAGACCAAACTACCAAGCCAATTCTTCACCAGAAAGGAGACAAGCTACAGGGGACCGGTTTCTGGCATTTCAGCCGTCTTCGGCCCGGCTTGCTTGAATCCTGATGGTGCAGTGAGCAAGGGACTCATGTCTGAGTATACCCTGCCACACCTATAGTGGCCCAAAACGATTCAGAAAAGGGGGTGGTGATGAACAGAGTGTCTGAATTAAGCAGACCACTCTTACCCAGTCCAAAGATCAGGGCTTGATCCATCACCGTTATTTAGCTCACTGCACCATCCCAGCTCAGAACCTGGCTATATGCAAATTAGTCCGTCCCTGGCCCAGTGCATCATGGGAACAGGGCAGACCAAACTACCAAGCCAATTCTTCACCAGAAAGGAGACAAGCTTCCGGGGACCGGTTTCTGGCATTTCAGCCGTCGTCGGCCCGGCTTGCTTGGATCCTGATGGTGCAGTGAGCAAGGGACTCATGTCTGAGTATACCCTGCCACACCTATAGTGGCCAAAAACGATTCAGAAAAGGGGGTGGTGATGAACAGAGTGTCTGAATTAAGCAGACCACTCTTACCCAGTCCAAAGATCAGGGCTTGATCCATCACCGTTATTTAGCTCACTGCACCAACCCAGCTCAGAACCTGGCTATATGCAAATTAGTCCGTCCCTGGCCCAGTGCATCATGGGAACAAGGCAGACCAAACTACCAAGCCAATTCTTCACCAGAAAGGAGACAAGCTTCCGGGGACCGGTTTCTGGCATTTCAGCCGTCGTCGGCCCGGCTTGCTTGAATCCTGATGGTGCAGTGAGCAAGGGACTCATGTCTGAGTATACCCTGCCACACCTATTTGGCACCTTCAAAAAGCAATACAAATTTTGAAGTAAATAAAAAAAAGATGATAAGCTCCTCAAAGATCTAATTTAGTGAAAATCGTAGTACCTCTTACGGACTTGAGGATCTTTTCATTGGGCGATCCTTGATGGCAATTTTATTGAGACCTTGATAGCCCACCCGACGTCTGAGTTCTTAAGAGTTCTCGGCTGCAAAGAATGAAGTTGAACCAGGTGGAGAGAAAAATGAGTCTATATTTTCTTGCAAATAATTCTTTAAGGTTTATTTTTCAGATTTCAATAGATGCCTACAAACATGTGGTGTACCGGGTTCAATAAAAATTACTCTGTTATACTCTCTATGATCTGACTGGGTCAAGACTTTAGGCTTCCCAAAGACATCCAGGAGAGCATGATAATGATTTGGAATGGATGTAGGACTCTGGGCTACTTTGATTGAATGTTTCTTAATTTAAGCTTTTGGAGTCCAATAACTATCAGATGAAAAAAGCGGTCATGACTCAACTGTGGAGACATCAAAATACTTTGAGTTTCTCCGGTGATGTAGGGGTGTTGCCTTCTTAGCCAAGATAATCTGAAAATATAAGCACTGTAGGCTGTAGCAATAATATGAGCATATCGAACTTTCCTTATGATCATGAAATGTCACAGTGAGTGAAGTTGTCATCTCATTAACTGGTCCAAAGGAAAGTGGTGTGCCATTTGCAGTCTGGACATGCTCAGGTTCCGTATTTTTCATTTTTGAAATGTGGTTCTTCTCAACCCTGACTGATTACCCATACAATTTAGGCTTTGCTGAAATTTAAAAAGCCTAGAACATGGAATAAACCCCCATCTCAGGGTTTAAAATGTCTTGCTAAAGAAAAATATGAGTTTCAGAAGTATTTGATGAAGACACTACAACCAAAATATGTTATACTCCTGGCCCTCCTCCATTACAAAGACATGTCTTGGTATCTCCTGAGAGTCATGGTGGCGTTGTAGGACAAGCATGAAAAAGATGTCTTGTCTCTTCACAATACCTATAGAGACCAGCTCTTTGGCAGTGCTCTCTCTCTCAGACTGGGCCAACGAGCCTCTGGTTGCTCCATTTTGTATATGCTCTTCTTGAGAAAATAGAACTTAACAGCAGTATTCTCAGTCTTCAAGAGAGAAAGTGTTAAGAACTGTTGCTAGTCCAAGAGCTTTAGCCCTTCTCTTCTCAGCTCTTTTTTCATTCAGGTGAGGTAAGAGCACAATACCAATTAAATCAGCGAGAATAGCAGCTCTGGGAGAACGTATCAGCTCATCCTTGATATCTTCCTTAAATCCCCCTTGAAACAAGGTTATTTGAGTTGTTTAATCCAAGTGGTGCCTGAGGCCAGATAATGAAAATGGGTAACACAGAAAAGGACATAAGAATTACCTAGCTGGGTGTCACACAAGGTTCTTTGGCGGAGCACTCATTTTAATTTTAATTTAATTGAATTTCAGCTTATAAAGCACGCGGCTACCCCCAACGGAGGTGTCCCAGCACTAGTGGAGACAGAAAAAGGTGAGGGTGAGTTAACGTGAGCCACCGTGTGCTAAGGAAGGCTGAAGAGCCAGGTCTTCAGGACTTTCCGGAACATGGGTTCTGAGTTGGCCTTTCTAAAGTGTTCAGGCATGAAATTCCACAAGGTCATGGTTTTGACGGGGAAAGGAATGTCCCACTAGTCTGGCCTTTGAAAAATGGGGGATGACAAGGCGTTCAAGATGGTTTGACCTTATGGTCCCTGTCTGATGGTATTTACGAATTTTCTTCTTTAGATATTGCGAGCCAATATTGTCGATTGCCCTGTAGGCCAGAGTCAGTGCTTTGAATTCTGTCCTCCTTCTGACAGGCAGCCAGTGGAGGCTACATAAATTAGGGGAAATGTGATGCAGTAGCGGGAAGTTTCTGCGAAGCCTGGCAGCCGCGTTATGTACAGTTTGCAATTTCCTGATAAGGTATGCTGGAAGACCCAAGTACAAACTGTTTGCGTAGTCCAACTGCGACATGTTCAACTCGTGGATTATTATTTCCTGCAGTCCATGGGTAGGAAGTGAAGGAATCTCCGTAGGGCCTTCATTTTCCAAAAGCAGGACAAGGATACATGGCCTACCTGGGTCTTGCATGACAAGGTCGTTTCAAATTTGAACCCCAGGTTTCTTGCAGAAGGGACAGGGAGGGGGGCGTTGAGCTCTGCGGGCCACCAGGGTCGGATAGAGGGGGGAAGGCTGATTGAAGAACAGTAACTCTGTTTTATCCGCATTCAACTTTAGGCAATTAGTAGTCATCCATGCTCAAATGTCCATAAGACACTGCCTAAAGTTTGTAAATGCGGCCTCAGAGTGATCCTGGAAAGAAAACACAAGCTGTGTGTCATCAGCGTCCGAGATAACATCTACACCGTGTTGCTTTACCAAAGGGGCAATGGGGGCAAGGTAGACATTAAAAAGGGTCGGGCTGAGGGCCGAGCCCTGTTGAACTCCACAAATCAGGGGGCAAGGCGTGGAAGTGTAGGGATGCAACCGTATTCTCTGGGAGCGGCCTTCTAGAAAGGAGCTGAACCAGGCTAAAGTGGTCCCTATCACTCCCAGTTGTCTGAGCCTATCTAAGAGGATATTATAAGACACTGTCAAATGCTGCCGACAGGTCCAGTAGCACCAGCATTGCATAGCTACCCTTTTCCATTATCTCCCGGACAGTTTCTGCTACTTCGAGTAGTGCTGTCTCAGTGCTGTATCCCACTCTGAATCCGGACTGAGAGTCATGGAGTAGTTTATTGCATTCAAGAAACTTGGATAGCTGTTTCTGCACTTCTTTTTCAAGAATCTTTGCTGTTGCTGGCAGAAGGGAGATGGGTCAAAACATTTTCAGTATTGCTGGATCCTCATTCTCCTTCTTGAGGATCGGTTGAACAAGAGCAGTTTTCCCAATGGCTGGCTAGGTGCCAGTTTCCATAGCTGGTTTAGAGCAGGGTTGAGCAGTGGGGCTAACATTTTGAAAAACCTGGCCGGCCATGGGTCAATTGAAGATCCAGATTTAGTTTCTTCCAACTGCCTGAGGGATGTATCCGGGTCAAAAGAGCTAAATTCCGACCATGTATTTGTCAGGGAAGGGAGAGGCAGTGGTATGTTTGATGGTTCTGTCCATGGAAATACAGCGTAAATGTCTTGGATCTTCTCCTGAAAGAAGACCGAGAGATCTTCACAAAGAGTGGCAGAGGGGACTACATTGCTTTTCATTGTCTCTGGTTTAATGAACCCTTGAACAATTAAAAAAATTTCCTTAATGGAGTTGTTGGCTGATTTGATTTGGTTGGCAATGTGGTACCTTATGGTATTGCGTTTTAATTTGTGAAATTGTTTTAGTGCTGTTCTGTATGTATTTTTCGCCTTTGGTCTTGAGCACCGGGACACTCCCGGGAGTAGCCGTGAGCTTAATAAATACCTGTTAACGTAACATAACATAACAAGGTTGTAGGTTTTTCGCCAGATCCGCTAAAGTTTCTTTTCTTGCAGCAGCTTTTTTCTGAATGGAGTTCTGGCGTAAACCAAGGGGCAGAGGGTTTATTACTGGCCAGTTTCATAACTTTCATAGGAGCTATTTTGTCTAAGGTGGAAGATTACGGTGTCACTGTTCGGTTCTCCAGTAGATAGCATAGGAGCATTTGTTAATACCGGGCCTGTTGCTTCGGGGGTTTCTTTCCTCCAGTTTCTTCTGATTTTGTGCTCGGGTTTCCAAACGGTGTAGTTTATGGTGGTGGTTAGATTGAAAGAAATGAGACTGTGGTCTGACCATGTGAGGGGAATTGGAACCTCTGTTGTTAGGGTTGGGATATTAGTAAAGATGAGATCCAAAGTGTGGCCTGCCAAGTGGGTAGGGAAATAGACCAATTGCTTAAGGTTCAATCCCTTAAATGTCTCCACTAGTTGGGTGGCCATGGGACATAGATCATAGTCAATGTGGACATTGAAGTCACCCAAGACTGTGAAGTTTGTACATTTCAGTGAGAGATCAGCGATCTGATCGCATATTTCCCATAACTCAGCGGGGTTGGATGCTGGTGGCCTGAAGATCAGCATTCCCGCAATGGCGAGAATAGGGGAAATTGTGACATTAAAAGACATTGCTTCCATCTGGTTATTGTGTTCGACCCTTTCGTGCGATATCTCCCAATCGTTTCTTATGATCACCGCAAGTCCACCCCCCACTTTATTACCCCCCCGGTTTTCCATAACTATTTTGAAGCCCTTTGGGATAGCCAGCATAATTTCGGGGTTAGAGCTCTCTCTCAACTA
Organism: Lissotriton vulgaris; assembly: GCF_964263255.1. NCBI lineage: Eukaryota > Metazoa > Chordata > Amphibia > Caudata > Salamandridae > Lissotriton > Lissotriton vulgaris. Next base: position 24,475,357 of record NC_141686.1, on the reverse strand, counting down.
AGTTTCTGTAAGGAAGATGAGATCCCAGGTATTTGATTCTAGTAGTAGCCAAATATTATCTGCGTGCTTGGGAAGAGATCTGCAGTTAATTAGACAGGCTTTAATTTTGATGGTTGGTCTATTGCTGGAGGTCCACATCTCTGATGGTGTGGCCCCTTAAATGGCCTTACACTTTTTTCCCAGGACCCCTTTATTAGGTCTCGGCTACGTAGCGCGCATGCGCGCTGCATTGGAAAGAGACCTCTTGAGATCGATGCAGCTTTCCAGGTAAAAACGTGCACGTGTTGCATTGCTTTCAATGCAGGGCATGCACATTTTGGCGATTTCCTTCCGGGAGCATGCAGCGCCATTAGGTCGCACGCTCCCGCAAGGTAAACGCTGTCTGCTCTCGTCCGCATCCCCCCTTTCGCACGCGCCTGCGCACAATGCTTTCTTTTACAAGCATTGGCCGAGCGCGCACACAACTTCCACTTCTCCCCCTCCCCACCTCGCGCGTGGCCAATGCTTGTTTCATTTGTTTTACTTTCTCACGTTTTCGTTTGCAACTTTATGTACATTCTGCCTTTAAGGACGGATTACCACACTACTTCCAGGTCGCGTAGGTGCTTTGAGATTTAAAGCCAGCACGTCATGGGAATAGTCGTGGTTCGTTGAAGCACTGTGCCTCAGACAGTTGAAGTTCGGTCTAGAATGCGGGGAAGCTGCGACTACATTGGTAAGTGTAATTGCTTTGTTTTTTTAATAGTTGATGACATTTGTTGAAAGCAGATTGGAACTCCATATAGCTATATAGCTAACATCGAAGGACACCAGTGGCTCCCTAAATCCTCTCCATCCTCAGGTCAGAGCCACAGCCTCGCGCCACCCTTCCACACCCCCAGAGACCGTCCGCTCCCCAGCCATCCGCGCAAACCAGCTCCCGCCTCCCCCGCATCTCTCCCTTCGCTGCATCCTACCCTGCAGTGCCACAGGTATCCCGGTGTCAAACACGCAGCAAAACTACGGCATCATACCCAGCCCCAGTTGAATTACGGCGGCACCCTGTAGTTGAATTACGGCAGCACCCTGTTTGTAACCGCTACATTGCAAGCCGAAAGTGCTTCATCTGCGCTTCCCACATCAAGGCGCCACCATGCTCGGGTCTGCACAGAATGACGGACTGCCGACCCGATCCTGTATGCACCCCCATGTGCGCCACCTCCGCACTGTAGAGCCACTCCAAAACTCAAACTTTACTCCCTTGATCCAACTAGGCAGGTCGGAGCCTTGCCCCCACTCCTTATATCTTGCCCCTCACTGCCATTGTTTTGCGCAACCACCATACGGCCCTACCCCCGATTCCAAACCACACATGAGCCTTCTGCATGCCCCCTCGCTGCTCCCATCCGTGCCCAACACCCCTCAGCGCCATGCACTGCCAAAAGGCACTAACCCTCCCACCTAGGATACTACCCCTCCTAAGGCCTATGGCTCCCCTATCCCACCCCAAACCCCCGCCCCCTCACCTCACACAAAGCAGCAGCACCTCTCTTCTCCATAATATTCCCAGGAGAGAGGAGTGTGGCGTTATAGCCCAATATTCCAACTAGGGAACTAGGTTATAGTCGCAGCATTAGCTCAACATCCTTTGATTCTGGGCAAACTAGATTATGTACCTTTCCTAAACAATTAACATGAACGTGTTAAGTGTATACGGTGTGAAATGTAAAGTGCTAAATACAATTGGTTTGCGCAGTATAAAACTGGAAACAAAGCGCTGTCCCTCTGACCGCTTATTTCCACTTGTTAACTATCTGTGTGATTCTGTGCAAAGCAGGCTAGCTTGCTGAACTGACAAAAAATACAAGCATTTACAGACCAGCATAAAACCGGCATAAGATATGTATAAAAACTGAGCTGTTCATTTTCGATTGATAATGGGTGTTTGCATGCAAGTTCAAACATAAAAGTGAAATTGGCATATATTCAAGCCACAGATGCCCCAATCCAAAACCCAGAAGACAGCCCGTGCAACGCCAAAGTTGTAATTTAGCTCCATGTGATGTCTACTTTTCTAATACATTTGATACTTATGTGTTAGTAGACCGGCCATTTGGGGAGTGCCTGGGGAGTAACATAAATATTTCCTTGAAAAGATGACGTCTGGAGGAGCACATTACTCCCTGCCATCATAGAAACTACTGGAACAGTACAAGGCAGGATGTATCCACTGCCACACAGCCATCTGAGTAGTATTTTGCCCAAAAAAGAACACCAACGTTAGCCTTCTAGGGCAGGAAGGATCATGTGTGATCCCCAAACCGAAACCTCACTAGGGTAAGGGTCATAATGTAAACAGACAGGTGTGAACTTAGAGCAGGGCTAATGAATGTACAGCCAATTGCATCAGAGATAATACAAGGTCCATGAAGTTGAGGGAGTGGAAAGTGTAAGCAGCCACAAAGGGACAACAACCACGCCATCACCAGCCATCATGATACAATGGTCTGTAAAGGTCAGTGCAAGCCTTCAATGTTCCACTCCAAATCTCCTTATAAATTGCAAATTAACCACATCATTATACAACATCATTACACTCTACTAAATGCAACATACACCCCACATAATACCACTCAAAACGACATAATTACATGCCACATAATTACATAACACATTATTACATTATACTAAATCCAACACACACCCCACATAATACCACTCAGTGCCTCATAATTACATATCACATAATTACACTATACGCAATACAACATCAATACAAACCACATAATATCACTCAGTGCCACGTATTAACACGCCACATAATTTCACTCTACTCAATAAAATATAAATACACTCCACACATCAACACTCAAAACCACATAATTACACCACATAATTACACTCTACTAAATGCAACTTATACCCCACATAATACCACTCAATACCATAATAATATAAATATACTACACATAACAACACTCAAAACCACATAATTAAACCACATAATGACACTCTACTAAATGCAACATACACTCAATATAATACCACTTACTAACACATAATTACACGCAACATAATTACACTCTACTCAAAGCATCATAAATACACTATACATAAAACAAATCAGTGCCACATAATTACATTCCACATAATTACACTCTCCTCAATACAACACAAAATCACTCTGCATAATACAACTCAGTGCCACGTAGTTATATGCTCCACAATTATACTGCACTCAATGCAACATACACTCCAAATGATACCACTCACTGCTACATAATTACATACCACATAATTACACTCTTCTAAATGCAACACACGCCCCACATAATACCACTCAATAACACATAATTACATACCACATATTTACACTCAACTCAATACAACATTAATACAATCCATATAATATCACTCAGTGCCACGTAATAACACACCACAAATTTATAACTACACTCAATGCAATATTCATACACTGCACATAACAATACTCAGTACCACATAATTACACTATACTATATGCAACATCAACACACTCTACATAATACCACTAAGCACCACATATAACACGTTTTATTAGAATTTTTCTACATAAAACACATCGGTCACAATACTCAACAACATAGCCAAAACTTCAAAATAAACACATAAGGTCCCAAAAGCGAGACCTATTGGCTATGCCAATGCTTGTTAAACTTGAAAGAGCAGGACTTGCATTTTAATCCCTGGCCGCGTAGCTCCTGTTCCAGTGAACAGGGGTCAAGACAGGTTGGCCGAGGACAGGCCTTTGATTTAAGCTCGAAGATTTGTACCCTAGCCAGCGTTATTCTTGTGTCTGGTTGGAAACAGGCAACGTGGCTGGCGATAGTTGCGGGCCGGGCGCGGACAGGCACAGATGGGCTTGCCTTAGGCGTGCCTTCGGGGCACTAGCGGTGCACCCGCTCCGTGCATCCGCTGGCCCATCCGCTGATATGGGAGAGTGTGGGAGTAGCTCCGCCTCTTCTCAGCACGGGATAGTTTCAGCAGATTTGACCCCGCCCTCCACGCAAACGGCACAAGCCGCGGTGGACCAGAGCAGGGGACAGGTGCAACAGTGCTGTGCAAATGAACAAAGTGTGACTGAAGTAACTATTTTAGTTTAAAAGCATAAAAATGATTAAAAAGCGCTATTTCCTGATCGCACTCTCACCAACTCAGAAAACGGTTCCTTATGCATAAGCAGCAGTTGGGGCACTAACAGCCCTTTCCCGCTTCGCTGCGCGCCCGCTGGCCCATCCGCTGATATGGGAGTGCGTGGGAGTAGCTCCGCCCCTTCTCAGAGCGAGATAGTATCAGCTGAATTGAACCCGCCCTCCACGCAAACGGCACCAGCCACGGAGGACCAGAGCAGAGGACAGGTGCAATAGTGCTGTGCAAATGAGCAAAGTGTGACTGAAATAAGTATTTTAGTTTAAAAGCATAACATGGTTGCAAAGCACTATTTCCTGATTGCGGTGTCAGCAACTCAGAAATCACGTCCTTACGTATAAGCGGCATTTGATACACCAACAGCCCTTTCCCGCTCCGCTGCGCGTCCGCTGGCCCATCCGCTGATATGGGAGAGCGTGTGAATAGCTCTGCCCCTTTTCAGTGCAAGATAGTGTCTGCTGATTTGACCCCACCCTCCACGCAATCGGCACCAGCTGCGGTGGACCAGAGCAGGGTACAGGTGCAACAGTGCTGTGCAAATGAGCAAAGTGTGACTGAAGTAAGTATTTTAGTTTAAAAGCATAAAATGGTTAAAAGGTGCTATTTCTTGATCGCGGGCTCCCCAGCTCAGAAATCTCTTCCTTACGCATAAGCGGCAGTTGAGGATCTAACAGCTCTTTCCCGCTCCGCTGCGCGTTGGCTGGCCCATCCACTGATACGGGAGAGGTCCTCATATATTTTTTTGAAATTCTTCACAAAGGTAGAATAGTCTCATAAACAAGGATCAGAAGATGTGAATAGAGGAGTAGCTCAGACAAGCACAGCTCCAGAAGAATTAATTAAATAACCCACTTTTAAGCAGTTCTGTGCACATTGAGCTAGAGGAAAGGCAAAATACACTGTAGGAGGATCAGCACATTCTAGTAACCTGAAAAGAGGGTTGTTAGAAATGCGTGTTTTTGGTTGGAAGTGGTATGAAACCTGTTCATGTAGGGACCCTTCCTTCTAGTCAGGGTATGGGGCAGTCGTTACACAGGTAAGATAACCCGTGCTCACCTCCTTGGCTGCTGGGCACGGGCAGTCAAGCCTCTCTTAGAGGCAATGTGTAAAGTGTTTGTACACATAGTAACACAGTGAAAACACTACAAATGGACACCACAACAGTTTAGAAAAAAAACACTCTTTATCAAAACCAAACAGGACCAAATGACAAAAATCCAACATACATACCTCAAAATATCACTTTTTAAATGTTTCAAGCAATTCTTTCCAGAGTACTCTATGGATGCAGTGTTTTTACACAAAGCACCTTAGATGCGTCGAAATTCACAAGGAAATACAGCCGCAGATGTGGGAAGCATCGGAAAACATGGCAATGCGTCAATTCCTGAGTCCCTGGGGAGGTGATGTGTCAGTTCTGCTGCACTCAGGAGAAGTTTTACTTCGAATCCGGACTGTAAGGGGAAGTGATACCATGAAATCCAAGACAATTCTAGTCTGTGGGTGATGCAGTGGAAAACTTGCCACATAGGTGTGATGCTTGGCAATGCCAGAAGTGCTGCAGGTCAATGCAGCAGCGGCAAACAGGCGAAGCATTGATTTCTTCAATCGCTATATTACGATGCAATTATTCTTTCAGCCGCACAGTAGGGCCTGCAGTGGAATCAGTGCACGGGTTTCGGACTTCAAAGATACGGTGCGCTGAATTCGGGCTGTGGGAGTTTTTTATTTGGCTGCTGACAGGCGCTGCATCGATTTCTTCGGCCGCACAGCAGTAGTGCGTGGAAACTTTTCCTTCACTGCAGTGCTGCATCGTTAAAACAGGTGCTGGAAGGGCGAAGCATTGGTTTTCAAGTCTTTTCAAGCTTTTTGCAGCAGGAACCACACCAAAGGGCCCAGAACTGGAATTAACGCCACTTGCCAGGTTAGAACTCCCAGCAGTGGAGTTCAAGGATGCTGCAGGTGAAGTCTTTGAGGACCCTGAGACTTTTTAAGAGGAGGCAAGCACATACAAGCCCTTGGAGAAACTTCACAATCAAGATTCACAGCAAAGTCCAGTCCTTTTACTCTGCTAAGCAGAAGCAGCAACTGCAAGCCAACAAAGGAAAGCAAAACACAGCAAAGAGGCAGTACTCTTCCTTACAGCTCTTTGCCTTGGCAGAGTCTCTTCTTGATCCAGAAGTGTTCTAAAAGTCTGGGGTTCTAGGTCCAAAACATTTGCTCCTTTTGGCCTTTGAAGTTGGCATTCTTCTAAGGATAGTCTTTGTAGTGCACACGTTCTTGCCTTGCCCTGCCTTGACTCCAATCACACTACAAAGGAGTGGAGACAGCATTGTGAGAGGACAGGCACAGCCCTATTCAGATGTGAGTGACAACTCCTCCCACCACTCTACCTCAGGAAGGCTCATCAGCCTGGTGATGGGCAACAGGTTATGTAGGGCAGACCTCAACTTCCTTTGTGTGACTGTCTAGAATGAATGCACATACAGTCTAAATCAGACGTTGATTCCACATGTTGTCAGGGGCACAGGATGGCAAAACCAGAAAATGCCCACTTTGCCAGGCTCCTCTATTACAAGCAAGGAACCATTTGTAAAGAATCCCACCTTGAGATGTACAGTATCACAGTGCCTTCAGAAAAGAACATTGTTGCCCTGCAAAAGCGACATTTCAGTACAGGACAGTCTCCAGTCCAGGTCCTGAGGAGAACCCCTCACTAACACGTGGGTTCGAAACGCGTTGACACGTTACTGGAACAAGATACAGGAAGGGCATGTCAGGACTCTAACTGTGGATACAATTCTACCTGTTTTTTGACCCTAGTACTTGCCAAAGTTCCAGTATAAACAAGCAAGCAGGCTAGCAAAAACACTCAGTGCCTCTTGTTTGTCTGTAGGTTGCATATCAGGACTGGTGCCTCAAACATTGATTGATAATAGGCATTTTTGTCTGTGTTTTTTGTATGTATTGTGTAAATGTAAATATGTTTCATTCACAGTGATTGTTCAATTTATGTTGTGAAAAGTGTAATTTTATGTGAATTTTTGCAACTGAAATGGTATCGCTCTCTAGACATATATGAATGAATTCTGTGAAAAAAGAAAAAAATGAGTAGAAAATACTAAATGAAAAGTGTGTCCGCTTAGATCAATTGGGTAAGTGGTACCAGACTTTGTTGTTATAATCAATCTACCTGGCCAATATTTTTATTGCTTCACTTTCTAAAAGTGGCATTTTCAAACACACAATTTAGGAATCACCTTCTCTAAAAGATGTGTTTTTAAATTCGGAGCTCAGAGAGCCCACACTCCAAATTTCTAGCTGTTCCCAACTGAAAGTTACACTTGTAAAATGTTACACTGCAGCTCCAATGATATCCTATGGGAGAGCTACTCCTTACAATAGTGAAAAATGAACTTGGCGGTATTTCACTATCAGGACATGTAAAACACACCGGTACATGTCCTACCATTCACATAACCTGCACCTGCCCATGGGGGTACCTTGAGGTTACCTTAGGGGTGCCTTACATTTAGTAAACAGAAGGTTAAGGATGGCAAGCGAGTGCACCTGCCAGGATGAAATGGTAATTTTAAAACTGCGCTCACAGATAGTACAATGGTAGGTCTGAGATAAGTTTACAGGGCTACTCATGTGGGTGGCACAACCAGTGCTTCAGTCCCTCTAGTAGCATTTGATTTACACACCCTCGGCACACACAGTGCACTTTACTAGGGACTTACCAGGAAATCAAATGCGCCAATTGATGGATAACCAATCAGAATCACAGATTACTCAGGAAGCACTTGCACTTTAGCACTAACCAGTAGTAATAAAGTGCCCAGAGTACCTCAACCAGCTACAACGAAATCCAGCATAATATAAAAACTACAGGAGGTAGAGGCACAAAGACAGGGGAAACCACAACAAGGATGCCAGGTCCAACAAGGGTGGCACCATATGGGTCTACTAGAAATGACATTGCCCTAGTAGATAATGTCTGCCTATAAGGTGAGGTTTTCATCCCAGTACTATTATAGCTCTTGCAATTGTTGTTGAATTGTTTTAGCCAACCCTTAACTTGGATCCAAAACATCACGTCAATTGGAAACCATCATATATATGGAAAATTAATCCAAATCCATTGGAGCCAGAAACAGTCAGGTTTTGGACCTTGATATTGGTGTTGCCTGATTCTAAGTTGATTTCTTTGTGTGGTCACAATGCAACTTATGCAGAGCGTGGTAATACTTGGTGGTAATACTTCGGAAAGGTTGCAAGAGAGTGAAAACCCCAGAGGGGAATCCCTTCTAGAGGCATAGAAACAGATCAAGAGCTGATAAGAATTGGTATGCCAAACTACCTAGGACTAAGTAGAGAAGAATGAGGAATAAGGAGTCTTTTAGAAGAGACTTGCTGAAGACCATTGAATGTAAGGAAAATTCTGAGCCAAAAACAATGGGACAAAAATGTACAGCAAAGGGCGAAGAATTTGCCCAAAATTACTTTAGCTGTGTTGCGACTCACCATTCCTTGAATTTAGCTTTGTTCTATTATAAAGAAACAGGAAGTGTTATGACAGAACAAGAAACATCTTGGATCGGGACGCAGCCATAGAAATCTACTGTGCCCCCCATCTTGGTTTGGGAATTTCTGACTGGCTTGGTATTGATATAGCAGAAACCTAGCTCTGAAGCACTGTACATTATGTGAGGGTTAGGAGACAATCTACAAGATCGTGTACATCAAGTGAAGGTTGCACTAATATATTTCATACACTTCATATGTTTCTTTTAAGGCACAGTGAGATCACATGATGTTGAGTACAGCAATGAACCTGGGATTTGAACCTGGTTCTCCAGGGTACTGAGACAGCAGCTCTAGCCACTAGACAACATTATATCGTCCAGCTCCTTCTCTTTCCAGAGTTCTGTGGGAAAGAAAAGGTAACATGGAGCATTCCAAAAAGTCAATAAATGGTTTCCTGAAATAATTTGGTATTCTGGGAATTCTCAAGGCACAACATTCACTCATTCAGGACCAGAGTCAGTGTGCTAGGACTTCTACCATTCCAGATAAATTGATATTTTGTCACACTCGATCCCCATGCCTATTTTTAAATAGGCCCTACTCCATCTCCAAGAGAATATGTTACAGGGCAACAACAAGGGGAGAGGTTGGATCTTGCAATTCACAAAACCTACAAAAATTAGTGAAATAGTTTAGCGCTGCAAGGCCTGTCTGACCGATGACATTCAGCTGTATTTCCCAGTGTTTTTTTTTGGATGATGTCCACAGAAACTTCATGACCTAACACCCCCTCAAGGTCATGACGCAAAACCCCTAGCTGATTTTCTCCTATTAACTCCTCAAGTCTTCACCACTCCTGAGTAGATCTTGCTCAAAGAGATTTCTAATGAAGATATTCATCCATTAATTCAAGTGCATTGGTTTTATCCTGGATTTCAGCTGAATGTGCAAGTTTATAATAAAAAATATATTTTAGAATGTAAGTTTTTTCAGCTTCATCTAGGAAGAAAAGGCAAGCAGTACATCCCACGTGTGGACTTCAGAACAGTGGTGCAGGTTTTGGTAGTCGGAATTCAGTACCAGTAAAAGCCTCATGGTCTCCACCACTCCAGATGCTATTCTTGCTCTGTCCCCACACTGGCAACAAGTGTTCTCACTGTCTGTCATGTGACCCCATTATTTCGCATGCTCCACTGACTGTCTTTGTGGACACAAATCAATTTTAAACTTGCCTGTCTGACCAATAACATCATTCATTTTTGTTAGCGCTCATACTTGGTTTCCGAACTAACAATGTCCAGAAGATGTATTGGTTCTATGAGGAACTAGGCTGTACAAAATCCAAAGTTGTCAAAGTTCTGCTATGAGAAAATACTGACTCTATACCCGACCAGGGCTGATACCGCTTTTTTGGCATTCTATTTCCGATGACCGAGATCCACATTATACGTTCTCAGTCATTTCTGACCATGGTTGTAAGAAATCAGATTATTGGTTGAGTGGGTGGAAGCCCCACTCAGCCAACAACCAGAATCTTAATTGAGGTGAACCACAAAACTCACTAAATTAACCTGTCCTTAACCCTCTGGTAGACTGGCACAAAGCAGTCAGATTCAACGTTAAAGTATTTATGCAGTACACAAAAAGTAATAAAGTGAAAACACAACACAGGAAAAATCACAACCCATTTTAGAAACCTACAGTGAATTTTAATAAACATAATGATACCAGAATGACAAGAGTTTGATCAGTAGAGCCAGAGATATTCAATTTAAAGTTTTAGGTAGATAAAGTGCCTAAAAGCACAAAGTGTCACTTGCGATCACTTAGTTGTGTAGACTAAGGGAAAGTCACAAGTTTAGCCCAACCACAATGGAGCATGGGTCTAATATAGGGACCTGGTTAATCCTGCTGAAAAAGTTACATTCTCAAAGTCAGTCACAAAGAGCTCCGATTGCGGTCGAGGAGGCAGTAAATGAACAGGAAGAGTGTCACGGATGGTTGCCGCTGTATCAAGAAGAAAAGGTCACAGATGGTTGTTCCTGGAGCTTCGTTTTGTTGGCTACAGTGACTGTCGTTGCTGTAGGGCAAAGTGCAGATCTCATGTTACAGGTCGCTGTAGGTGGTCCCTGTAGCTCAAAGAGTCAGGTTTACCATAGCTATGCATTGGTCGTCGTCATGGGAGGCAGAGTCTTGGTGCGAACTGACCGGTTTGAGGTGGCAAAAGAGCCCAAAACTTCAGAATTTCAGATTTTGTTTTAGAGGAGTGCACTCTAATGCCAGTCATGGGTCCAGGTCCTGGGGAAACACCTCTTGGGGATCAGGGATTTACTGTAAAAGAGGCCAGCAGGGCTCAGGTTAGTCCAGTTGCACGCACAGGCAGGTCCAGTTGCAGCGAGTCATCTGTACATTGAGGCAGAAAGACCTTTGGAGTTTGTTGTATTCCTGCAGCTCAGATAGAAGGTCAGACAACTGGCCCTTGGAGTCGCTCAGGTAGCAAGGGACAAAGGGAGTAGATCCAATCTTCCTTTTCCGAAGGCAGGGTAGGCCTTAAGCTGCAGGGCAGTCCTTTAGAAAACAAGGCACGCTCAAGCAGCAAGGCAGTCCTCCACGTAACAATCCAGGTCCAGGAGTGTACTGATGAGTGGCTCTGGAGATCCAATATTTATACCTGGTGCCAGCCTTTGAAGTGTGGGGATTCCCTATACTACCCCCACATCTAGTTCTGGAAAGTTCTTCCCTTCCCCTTTCAAGGCTCCACGAAGTCTGTGGTGACAAAAGCCCAGTGCCAGGTTCCTTTGTGTATACTGGAGGCAAGCCCTTTGAAATGTAAGTGGGGCTGGTTACACTTCTCCCCCAGCCATTCTGGCAGCATGATCCATTCGTCCACATCTAATTCCCTTTGTGTCACTGCTTGGAAGAAATACACAAACTCCAGCAACATAGCCATTCACTGTAATGTGACCCAGGATACTGAAAGAAGACACAAACGGTTAGAACAAGAAAAGGCCAACTTTCGAAAAGTTGCCTTTTCAGAACTGTGACATTAAAGAGGACTTTAAATTTAAATTACAATTTATGAGTTGAAGCACAATCTCATCATTAGCTCTCAATCAAAAGTTATCACTCAATAACTCCATGTTAGTCAATGGGGAAGACTGGCATTACAACAGTGAAAAACAAAGTTCTTTCACGACTAGCACATTTAAAACTTCACCCCACATGCCCTACTTTTTAAATACAGTGCACCCCACACTATGAGCCTTTAGGGCCTACGTTAAGGGTGACTTATACATATTAAAAGGAAGGTTTAGGCCTGGCAAAAGGTTTCTTTTTGTCATGTTGAAATGGCAGTGTAAAACAGCACTAGAAACTGCAGTGGTAGGCCTGAAAAAATGTTTGAAAATGCTATTTTAGTGGGTATCAAAGTGAGTGTTGCAGCCCCACTGGTAGCATTTAATTTACAGGGCCTGGGTAAACGTGGTACCACTTTATTAGGGACTTGCAAGTAGATGATTAAATGTGCCAGTTAGGTGTAGTCCAATTTTGCCATGTTTTCAGGACAGAGCACAAGCAATTTAGACTGGTTAGCTGGTCTCGTCTGAAATATTAGGAATTTACTGTCTGAGTTGTGTGGAACATTTACAATTTATGCTGTAATTCCCCATTTCTGAGTGATCATGGGGAAATAAACTTCTAATTCTTCTTACATCCCAGTATCCTGTGTAGTACTGCTGTATTCCTGGATCCATGAATGACTAATTTTCACAGCATTGGTAATTCTGGTTGCGGAATACCTCATCGTTATTGCTGCATCCCTTGGGATTGGGACTTCAGTATTTAGGAAGAATGTGAAAGATGTTCTTTTTATCTATGTCAATGTATGTTGATACTTGAAATTGTTTATATTCTGTTTCTCTCTAATATACTTTTACCGACTGTATAGGTTATTATTCTGCAGCATTCTGATAGCTCTGACAAAGTCTGCACTTCATTCACATTTTAAATAACAGAATGAGAGATACACACAAGTGTTTAGCTCCCTTTTGGGTCTTTGGTTCTAACCTGATGACAACAGTTCTGTTCCTGAGAACCCAAAGGCTATGGCTAAAGTCCCCACATTCTGTGATAGCTGCAGAATGTGTAGAAAATGGGCCTGCCTTGATTTAGCCGCTTGCAAAGGCAACTAACAAAGTCACCAAAAAGCAGGTGTTCATTATAAAGGTCTTGGATTAGCAGCCATACCGTATCCCTTGTTGCTTATTTTCAACCTTAACGAATGATAACCGTGGGAGTGTTTATTTGCACAGCACACATTTGAAACCATCAGAATTTTGACAGATAAAAGAAATGACCTACTGGGGGATAATAACATATTATTTGCCCACGATCACACAAACTGGCTTTACTTGAAGTTCATGATTAGAAGCCATGTGTTTGACCCCACTGTTTGTAAGTAAGCATTAGAGCACATATCCTTTCTGGCCAATGTGTACAATCAAGCAGTATGAAGGCCAGAAATAGCAATATTGCAGTCAAAGATACATCACAACTATGTCATGTGTAGTTTTAAGGCACGCTATTACCCACAAGGGGTTGCTGGCAGAAGGAAGAAAGATGGGAATGAATCAATCCGAGTATATTGATGGCTATTCTACAAGTGGGAGGGAGTTTATGCGCATTTAATGGTGGAGACTCCTGTACGGGAAGAGGCGAGTTACCCAAAAAATTAATCTTAAGATATTATCCCTGTTATTAATAGAGCCTTACATTCAATGAACCCTGTAAAATTTCAACTTGTCTAAACCAGACCAAATAATGTAAATTCTGTGTACTGTGTATAGTTTTATGTGGTAAAAATCTGAAAATGTTCCTCCTAATTGATAACATAGCAGATCCATTTTTTAGGTTGAGGACCGTCGCACTGCATAGCAGTGGGCGGAGTCCGAAGATTTTATGATTTTTAGTTAGGGGGCTTGAACCCGCCCCTCTTGTCCATTGGCTGGCTTCCTAAACGGAGGCCAGCCATTGGAGGAGAGGGGCGTCACTCGGTTGAAGCCCCGTCCTTTTCGGATTCGCGGACGTGTTTTTTGCGTTCTTTCGCCCTGTGACGTCATCCGTCACTCGGAAAGCAAAAAACACACCCCCGATTCCGAAAATTTCGGACATTTGCGGCCGCCATTTTTTGTTGTTGTTGCCCGGAACAGCCTCGTTGCCACTAAGCATGGGCGAATTTTGCGAATCTCGCATTCGCGAATTTTGCGGATTTGCGAACTCGCAATCCGCAAAATCCGCAAATTCCCGCGAATTTGCAGATTTTTTTTTTTTTTTGTGTTCGCGCGTGTTTCTGCCAGTTCGCGAGGGTTTTTACAATTTCGCAATTTGCGAACTTACCTGTCGGGTCGCAAGTTTTGCGAACTTGTTGTTTCTACGTGTTCAGCCTGTTTGGGACACTCTTCTTCATCACTGCCACTCTCTGTCACCACTGCCACTCTCTGACTACTCATGCCACCCTCTGGCCCACCCATGCCACCCTCTGTTTCATCACCACACCCTCTGGTTGTCCAGTGTACATTATTTTCGGCAAAGCAAAACACACCTTCCCTGCCTCAAGTGACCTGAATTAATTTGGGGCTGATTAATGTGTCACAGAATATTTTTTTAGCTGGCACCTGCTTCCTTAGTGCTTCCTGATTAGTGATCTTTTGCACTTGCTAAGTGCTTTCATTGTTGCAAAATTAGTTACAACACCTGCCCTGCCCCAACTGACAATAATGAATTAGGGGCTGATTAATGGATTTTAACTTCCAGCCTGGCTCCTGCTTGTCTCCCTTAGCTGTAATTCAGGACCTTTGTGGCATATGTGTAACTATTCTGAGGTTCAGAGCAGGGTCACATAATAGTTGCAACTGGCAACTGAACTCTGGAGGGGCCCCTCAGGAAGCACTACAGGAAATGGCTACTAATGATGAGCCTGAACTTTTGAACCTGGTAAGTAGTTTCAGTTTTGCTAAGATCGTATTTCTGCAATTTAGCACTTACTCGCGGGGTGCGAAGTTGTACTGGCAAGCCGCGAACTCACGCGAACAGTGCGAGCAAGCCATAAAATCCGCTGCTCGCGTATTTGTGGATTTTGCGGGAGATTCGCGGATCTCGCGGATTGCGAATTTACCGAAAATCCGCAAAATCCGCGAGCAAAACGGATTTTCCGCCCATGCTTAGTTGCCACTCCAGGTAAGTTTTCTTCTGCCCCCGATTATCTCTGGAGCTGGCGCTTCACCGCCCTGAAGGTCCAGACATAATAACAAGTGATCGGCAAGGATGAGATTGGCGGTAGGCGCTGCAGTTTCATTGCAGCTCCTGCCTCTGCGGGTGGCCCGCAGTTCACCTCGGCATGGCTCCTCCTTTCATCCAGCTCAATGGACTGCGTGCGACTGGAGAGGCAGGCTCGAGCTCCTGTGAGGGGATATGGGGCGGGGACAGTCACCCCCTCTATAGGGATTCAAACGGGTATTCGTAATAGTTTAATGAACGGAATGGAACCTCTCCCAGGGACCTAGGAACCCTGATATCCGCTGCTGACTGACACCAGTTTCTCTTTCTATGCATCTAGTACCTTAACTACTAGTTGCTGGGGAGAGGCGTGCAGACTCTAGCAAGGTAATATGTTTTCCATAAATGATAACATTCGGCGCCACTCTCTGAAATAAGCCTTCTTCTTTCCACAAGATACAAAGTGAGTGCGTTCTTCCTCCCTTTTAGAGAGGTTGGGCTTGTGATGCTGCTGCATGGTTGTTTTTTTTGCTGTGTTACCCATAACACCCCGAAACCCTGGACAGCCCCTGTGAGGCTGCTGCAGCCCTTGCTGTAAAGAGAGGCTCATGTGCTATCCCTTGCCCCATTAATCGCCCTGGGGTTTACCATGTCAAACAGGCCAGCACTTTACCAGCACCGAACGGCACCCCCACGCCAATAACCGCAAAGCACAACATTCAGGGAGGAAGTTTTTATTCCCTCATTAAATTAAGCCGGCCGCTGGGCCTTTGACTGGCAGGAGCGGCCATTACGCCACCTCCCCCGCGGGCGCGTGTTTTACGGCAGCGGTGTAAATACTGCCAGCTTTATCGGCGTTTCATTGCCCATGACGAGCAGTCATCATTTCTGAAAATATGAAGTGTGCGAGTTAGTAGATTAACGTCTAAGGCTGCTGGATGCAAAATATGAAATATCGGAGAAAGCCAGGAAGCTTGAATGGAAACCAACAGCAACACTGTAAGCATTCCTCAGCAGAGATTTCAGTTGGGATGTTTTAGCGCTCTAGTGACGTGCGAAATGTTTAATATGCCCTGCTCCTGCGGTGCGAGGGTGCCCTGCTCAGCCGGGAGGTAGGGCGCCACCGCCGCTGATGTGAGAGGGCTCCTCTGCTGCTGAGGTGCGAGGGCTCCTGTTTTGGGTTCTACCGGGCAGTTTCCTCCTCTGAATGAAAGGCCGACCAGAGAGAGCAGCTCTGCCGGGGATGGGAGTATAGAGACGGAATGCATGCAGGGGGAGGAGGTGGAGGGAGGGAGGGCTTCACCTGAGGGCAAAACGGAGGCAGCAGCGTAAGGCGGGGACCTCTCCCCGCCACTCCCCCCAGTCTGCAACTCTTTCATTGTCTCCCCTACCCTGGACTCTGCCTCCCAGCACCTTCGGCGTTAAAGCAGCAGTGCCAGTTTGGTCTGTGTATCTTTAGAATACCTCCCGAGGCGCTCTCACACGCGCCAAGATAGCTCAGTGGGTTAATGCGCCATTAGCATAAGGCTTATAATTTATATTTACTTTGTTCATGACACAATACACAACACAGGTGGTGTCATTACGTGGTTGACAGCAATCACTGCAGTGGTATTTTTTTCAAATGTACATACCAGTACTCTGGTATCAATTAAAGCTCTTTATTTTGTAATTTTGGCATTTTCATCTATATTTATCCATACCCACTTCTTGCTCATTTTATTGGCATGTATCCTTGGGCAATTATTGTGGGTGAAAATATTGAACTGCAACAAGTACATTTCCACAATTATTTAACTGATATAAGTACACTTTGACTTTTATATCAGTAGGAGTTTATTGCACTGGTACTCATTTACAATAAAACTCTACAGTGTAAATATCAGCATGTTAGTGCCAGCATCGCTGGGACATCGCTTTCTTTTTAGGTCTTGCCTACAGGCAACTTTCAGCTGTTTGCTTAAGACGTCTTGTGGACCAGGCCAACAACTTCCAGATTGCGCTTAGAGCCCGTCCACTGCATACCATCGGTTTGCTGTATTGTCACTCTCATTTGCTTGCTTTTCATTCAGTCACTACCTACCTCTTCTAGTGTTTTTTCCTTCCTTGCAGCATAGCTTCTTTACCCCCCTTTTGAGGTCTAGGACCGTAGGCTGCACTTGCGCCTTGCTTCCCTGCCCCCTGGCTGAGCTTGCTCCCCTGCCCCCTGGCTGTGCTATCTCCCCTGCCCCCTGGCTGTACTTGCTTCCCTCCCCCTGGCTGTGCTTGCTTCCCTGCCCCTGGCTGTGCTTGCTTCCCTGCCCCCTGGCTGTGCTTGCTTCCCTGCCCTCTGGCTGTGCTTGCTTCCCTGCCCCCTGGCTATGCTTCCTCCCGTGCCCTCTGGCTGTGCTTGCTCCCCTGCACCCTAGCTGTGCTTGCTTTCCTGCACCCTCGCTGTGCTTGCTCCCCTGCCCCCTGGCTGTGCTTGCTTCCCTGCCCCCCAGCTGTGCTTGCTACCCTGCACCCTCGCTGTGCTTGCTTCCCTGCCCCCTCTCTGTGCTTGCTTCCCTGCCCCCTCGCTGTGCTTGCTTCCCTGCCCCCTCGCTGTGCTTGCTCTCCTGTGTGTGTATGTGGCTCTGGGTGTGTATGTGGCTCTAGGTGTGTGTGTGGCTCTGGGTGTGTGTGTGGCTCTGGGTGTGTGTGTGGCTCTGGGTGTGTGTCGCTGGCTCTGGGTGTGTGGTTGGCTCTGTGTGTGTGTGTGGCTCTGTGTGTGTGTGTGGCTCTGTGTGTGTGTGTGGCTCTGTGTGTGTGTGGCTCTGTGTGTGGGGGGGCTCTGTGTGTGTGTGGCGGGCTCTGTGTGTGTGTGGCGGGCTTTGTGTGTGTGTGAGTGGGGCTCTGTGTGTGTGTGTGGGGCTCTGTGAGTGTGTGTGGGGCTCTGTGTATGTGTGTGTGGGGCTCTGTGTGTGTGTGTGGGGCTCTGTGTGTATGTGTGGGGGTCTGTGTGTCGGGCTCTGTGTGTGGGGCTCTGTGTATGTGTGTGTGGGGCTCTGCGTGTGTGTGTGTGTGTGCGGCTGTGTGTGTGTGTGTGTGTGCATGGGTGTGTGTGTGTGTGGGACTCTGTGTGTGTGGCTCTGTGTGTGTGGGGGGGGCTCTGTGTGGGTGGCTCTGTATGTGTGTGTGGGTGGCTTTGTGTGTGTGGCTCTGTGTGGGTGTAAATGCAATAGGTCATGCATTTGCGAGCGATTAAGCTATTGGCATTGTAAATAACGATGCCATTTATTTAACGATTAAGCTATTGGCAATGTAAATGACAATGCCATTTATTTATGATTTTAAAAAAAAGAAAGCAATGAGCAATGCCAATAGCTCTACCTTTAATAATGCCGAGATCATTGCATTGTAAATGCTTGTTATTGGGAGTGTAAAGGGGAGTCCGGACGAGGGCTGATCGCTGAAAACCCGGGGGCCCGACAATCACAAAAAGAAGTAACAGGGTTCAGTCATGGAGGGGTTAATAGCTTCCTCGCGCCTTCTCCACTGCAGGATGATCAAGACGAGGACAGCCAATCCCTGCTGAGAGAGGCGGAGAAGAGAAGCCTCTCGCCGGAAGACGAGGCGAACGCGGTAGGTGAAGCCGAAGGAGCTGAAGACACCGGAGGAGCCGAAGACGCCGAGGGAGCCAAGCAGGAAGACGTCGGACTGGGGAGGATTCCTGCAGAGCCAGGGGAAGGAACACCACCTACTGAAGATCCAGTCAACACAGCCCTGGAGGAAGAATCCGAGACGTGGAGCGAAGACTGGTGGACGCCCCCAGGCGACGCGAGCTTGCCGCTATAACTCAGGGAGAGTTACAGCCTCGACTGTGAGTACACTGTGACCTGGGGACATTGGGAATGGAAGGAAAGGAGGGGGAGGCATGACGCAGGACGTGCCTTGAGTTCAGGGCGGCGGTTGGGCACAAAACGATCCCGAACATGGCCGCACCGATTGCCGGTGGAAACAGTCCCACGTACAAGGTTGTTGCTCTGGAGGAAACAGCCTATTGCTTAAGCCGATTCGGCTGATCAGATTTCTTTCGTTTGAGCCTATGGGTGGAGGGAGGGGCCTTGGTTGAAGTTAAGAAAAGGGGTATTTAGTTGGGGCTTTACTACCCGTTGCACCAATTCCTTACGGTTTCCCTGGCACATCCTTTCCTCACTTGTCTCTCCGTTGTGACCCTTGTACAGCACGTTTGTCACAAGGATAGGTGAAGGGTAACATAGAGACCCACAAGTGTACTTACCGCCATTTGTTTCTCTTTTCTGGAGTATCCTGGGAAGTCATCACCTGCCCGAAGAACCCTACAACCTGGAAGCAAAGGCTACCCTATCCATACTGCACCTCCCACCGACCTTCACCACGCCCTATTCGAATCTTGAGACTTATATTGGACAATAACCACCTTCCAACAACTATAGAAACGCACTACTACCCTCAATAATTTTCTTGTCCCAGACTTCAATAAATTTATCACCATTCTCCGGCTTTCTAGCATTCATTTCCGACCTCCCTCCGACAAGGAGCCCGTAGGGAGCTGATCTCCCTGGATATTGCAGTTTTCATTCAATAGCAAACTGATTGACACATTCTCATTAGTGCTAGGCAAAACCCTATGCAATCCAGTAGTCCTGTGTATGACCTATTTAAGGTGCCTACTGGTACATTTGTGTATTGTAATGCAGACATGGAATTTCTATTATACAAGCTTTTCTAGTTATTGACTAGAACTGTAATTGCCATCAATGTACATTGAGAATGTGTTCGTACTTAAGCCCTGTCTTGTGGAAGGGCGTATCAAAGATGTGCACTGTGCTTAGTGAAAATGTATCTCTGTATGCATGGAAGTATTTATAAGTCAACCTTAGCCAGCAAGCGATTGACCTATGTACAAACTTGCAGACTTAGAGAATGATTCAAGACTGTGCAAAACTGTGTGGGTTGGCACGGTCAAATGAAAGAGTGGGATTATCTTCATAAATAAAGCACAGAGGCAGAAGTCGGAGATTCTTTCCAGCAGTAGGCACCAAGGTCCATGGATGTAAAAGGCCCACTGCACCACAGTGATGGCTGACTTTTACTACTCAGACGGAAGGTATGGTGGCTTGCATCCCTGCTCGCATCAGGGCAATGGCACACGTTGTTTGCACTGGTTGGAGTTTGAGCAGTTTGCTATGCATGTGTAGTTGGTTCCAGTGGGATTGATTTTGGCTGTGAGTAGTACCCCAAGATGTTCCCACTTACTGCACCTAGATAGCCAAACATCCTTTCCACATCATGCTCTGGAGTGTCACAGAGTGGGACATCATAGAGCTGGAAATGGAGAGAGAAACTGGCAGATTTACAATTTTTCACGCAAAGCGATGCAGTGCAGCAATAACACTTTGAGGCTACATTGCATAAGGAAGAACACAGCTCACAGCCACATCAGCTGAGACTGGCCTTCTGCTGCAGGCAACCCCGCTGGTGCCCTCATGAGACTGCCTTGAGCCACCCCAGCCGTACACCATGGGGCATCAGTGAATGTGCACTGTTTAACATATATTCCCACTGGAGGCATTCTCTTCCAGTACAAAGTCTTATGCCTATACACAATTCTAAAATATTTCACACACTGAATGTGTGCTGTGCACTTCACCAACACACATTACTTTTGTTTGTGAGAAATGAAAAATGTTCCCTCTTGTTAATGCCTTCTTCAAGGATGCATTGTTTTTCTTGAGCAAAGACCAGTCTGGCTGTCTTAGTAGAATGGGCTTCATAATATTAATAATAATAATAATAATAATAATCTTTATTTGGATATAAAATAACATCCTTAAAAGACGCGCCAACAGCAATACACATTGTAAAAGCAAAGCTAACATCAAAAGATCAACTTTAAATAGATACAGAATTCCCACATTGCGTTGTGTATCTCCCTGTTAAACAGTCTAGATAGCGTTAAAAATGACTTAAAAAAAATACGGAGGTTGTTATACCAGTGATTTACAGTATTGAACTTATAGGCCAACCCACCGTTAATAAATAAGTACAAATGTTAAAAAAATACATTAAAAAAAGGATCAGATAAATTAGCAACAGCAGATCAATAGCAGCAAGTCGTAATAGTACAGTTGTCAAGTTAAAAATGATACGATTTGATTTAGACTGATCCCAGCACCAGGGGAGCATGCAAAAAATTGCGATATGCAAGGCGTATAAACGATGTGAGGCCGATGTTTAAGGCTGTGTTTTCTGGGCATAAGGCCGCAATGATTGCCTGTCTGCAGGACCGAATTCCCAACCTATTCCACTCCGCTTTCAGTTTGCGTTGCGCTGTGAAATGAGTGCTGGGCAAAGACAAACCACATGCTCCAAAGTTTCAGCCGTCCTGCTGCACCCTCTGCACCATGTTACATCTGACGTGCGACGCCAGCCTGGCAGGTCTTTTAAAAATTGCCAGTCACCGAGTCTGATGGCCATAAAACTGAGTTTTAGATGCAAGGAGTAGGTGCAGGACAGGTAGGTTGCGGGAGCAAAACGCTCGTACGAGTTCATAATGGCCCAGGCATGTCTACGTTTGGCAAGGTGGTTTTTATCCATAATGGGGGAACTAATTTGGACGCTTGTCTTAATGGTGGATGGGCTTCATGTCAAAACCTGCGGGTGAGTGTGCTAACCCTCCCCTCTCCCCCCCTTGATGCCTAGCGACGCTTGACTTACGTCAGTTTGCGTGGTGCAAAATCCCAGTAAATGAAATCTATGTCCCAGCTTCAGTCCTGTAATGATGCCAGGTCAGGTGCGAGAGGAAGTAAAGCCATTGCAGTTTTAGGGGTCGGGGATAGGGCGCACTTTTAGGATTGTCAGAGACCATGCCAGATTTATGAGCAGCAGCAAGAAAGATGTTTTTTTTCTGGTGGCTTCGGAGCTTCCTGCAGGGACAGGGTCGATGGCTGCTAAGCAGCGCCAGAACCCTGCTGTTGAATTAGCAGTCTCAAAGCTTTTTTTTTTTTTTTTTTAAACTACTAACACATCTACCTGAAAAATTAAAAATATACAGATTTGTGAGTCATGAGGCTACATACTGGCAAAATCCCCTAATTTCTCTGCAAAATTCGAAACAACCTAACTGTTCATGAAATATTTCTTTGAGGCCCAAAGTAAGCGCTGACGTCAAAGCAGATAGGTTCTCTGATTCATGTTTCTTGTCATACACTCTTTCCCAAGCCGCACCCCGGTTAATATGCATTAAATAAACTCATAAACTGTGAGAGGAAACTATCGCTAAGCTACATTTGGCAAGGCACACGGTACTAAGATGATGAAATATTGGTAGTGACGCAGACAACTGGATGTGCCTTTATTCCCAAAAAAGTATCGCCAGTGCAGTGACAATGTTAGAAGTAAGCAGAACTGTGTTTCTTGGACGTTGCTAAGGTTGTCATTATTCTGGGTACATTTATGTAGTAAAGACGCCATTTTGTAGGGCTTGTCGGTGGATAAAATATCTCACGTGAGCACAGCAGCCTTTATCGTTCCCAAGTTAGAATGTCGCTGTCTAGAGAGTTCTCTGCTGCAGCAGATGATTGCATAATTCCATGCAGGGTATCTGTGTATGAAGAGGGACATCTAGTGGCGAATTGAGAAATAGCTTTACTTTTGGCTGTTTTGAAAGTTTCAGGTCGTTAAAACTCAAATATTTCGTTATTGGGAAGGGTGCTAAAACAAATGAGGGTAGGGTGACCAAGTGGCATGGGTGCAAATTCAGGACGGTGAGTGTAAAAATTCAGGACACAGGGTCCAGTTTCAGGACAACAATTCAAGACAGAAGGCCAAAATTCAGGACAAAAATTCACGATAGAAGGTCAAAATTCAGGACAAAAATTGGCAACAAAAGGTACGTTTTATAGCATCATCAGAGGAGGTCGTGCAATAGTATACAAGTAAATAGGCATTCAACATAAGTACAAGTCCAAATAAGTTTATATTAGATTGAGACACCTTGCACTTCACGTTTTTCGGTATGCGCGCAGCTTTGAGCAACTGTCTAGGTCTTTTTGTGGTATTACATTTGATTTAAGAATGTTGAAGCTCTAGGTAATGGCAAAGCTAGCACTTTTTAGGCAACGGCGGTTATAAAAAAGAAAACAAATGATAAAAGCACCCTCCTTAATATTTAGCAATGAAACTTTTACAAACATCATCTTACAACCGCCCTTGCACCATTCCCCCAAGGAATTCTACCTACAGGACTCCAGTAAATCAAGACCTTTTGTTTGTTCTCTTTCATCCTAATTGCGGAGGTAACCGCGCTGCTATATTACCTTGATCTTGAAGCTATTTTGGCCAGTGGGATTTGGTGAAACTTTCTGTGACAGGACAACTTGGGCAAAGATTAATGCAAGAAGCGAATGTTGGTATTAGTTTTACATGCAATTGTGAAATAGCACGCAAACTATAAATGGATATGCAGCTCATGGGGCAGACAAATATATTGGATCATTAGGTAGAGAAATGGCACTTGATAGTGAAACATTTTTTGCATTACCTTTTAGTTGCAGAACTAAATATGTAAAGTAAGCAGACATTCTGTAAACAGATAGCATCTCAGATGTTTCAATATAGTGCATGTGTCCTAATCTGTTATGCTTGTGACTTGCTTTCAAAACAGTGGAGAATTTTTTTTGCATGCCTTAATATAAAACATCTGCATGCCTTCTTACATTCACGTTCATAACATATCACTTCATTGCCTCATTTAAAGTAGATGAAGAGGTAATGGGTAACCCAATTGACCCTTGTAGGTATGGGCAATGAACAATTCAAAGTAGGGAAAAGCTACAAGGGATTTAGTTTGTTTACTGAGTTGAATTAATTTGGTGGCATCAGTCAATAGAGTTAGTTCTCAAGAATCTAACTAAAATGTAACCATAGGGTAACAATAAAGTTATTTTCAATAAGGAAAACATTCAATGTCAAAAGCACAAAGATAAAAGAAGCACACGGAAAAATAATTATATCTGAAAAGGTATTTATATTGAATTAATCAGAAAATTATTTGACGGGAATCAAAAACAAATAAATGTGAGCAAAGCAAGTTATAGACAGATGTATGCGTAAATAAACTGATCAGTACATAACAATTCATCAACTCCTTTCTTTGGTACAGTGTAGCCGAGTCCATTCATGAACAAAGGTCTACTCTTGAAGCGATGTTTAGCTTTGGAGATGATGATTTGGTCGACGTTTCGGTCTTGAATGCCATTGTCTATAAGACCGTCATCAGGACTAATATTTATGCACAATGGTTGCCCCCTAAGTAAAAACAATATATTGAAATTACTTAAATGCCAAAAAAGAAGATTCTATGTCGGCAAACAATAACCCTAACAATTTAAACAGAAAACCGTGTGCTTCACATCAAAATGATGTGATTTAAAATTATGACATTTACAAAGGTTTAGTCAAATTTGTGCATTGATTAAGATAAGTATTCTTGTTAACTAACAGAATACATTTAAGTAAAAATGGTTGCTTTCTTAAGGATTTTCATGGTCACTGCATTTAATACTGAAAAAATAATGTGAGGAGGGTCAGAAGGGCATATTTAACGACCAGGGCAACTCAGGCCCCTATTATAACTAGCAAAACAAAAAGGAGTAGCCTGGTCCACAATACTGTTTGTGTGCCGTATCGAATCCGGAACCATGAGTCCATCAATAACACTGATGTGATAGTACTGGGCTAGAAAAAATTCTCATCAGCCCACCCATCTGGTGGAGTATCGTCACGTGGGAGATGTATCATAAATCCAGATCTCAATCAATGCACCTAATAATGATGCGGAGATGGATTTTGAAGATATATTCTTAGACCACAGTGCTTCAGAGGTAATGCTAATGGAGTGCAGTGCTGGTGAGAAATTGTGTGAAAGAAAAGTGAAGGTAAAATTGACTCATAGGACCAAAAATGAACACGCATACGCAGCCGATATAGCATCTCTGCTATACGCATGGCGATCCCAACAGCGCATGCGCGCCATAGCGACAGCGTCTTTTCTTACGATTCAGCGCAAACGTCCATACATTTATCTTTACCAGCTGTAATTGATTTTCCAATCAGTATAGGTATAAAAGGACATGCGCGTCCACCAGCCAGTTACCTCCACTCCCTCTCGGACGCTGGTGTAGAGGTACCGACGGACAGGTAGGGGATCACATTGCGCTGCTATACATTATGACCCCAGCAGTTTCTAACTATTCTTCAACTGCACCATTTCCATTGGTACTCTTTACCTGCCATCAAACTGCCATGCATGTAAGCCAATCCTGTATCCAGCTCACTCAGTCTTGGCTATCCCCATGTATTTCTCTGCATAGTCATAGCCAGCTGTTCAATGAGGTTGAATCTCTTCCTTAGACAACCAGTTTTTGTTAGTAGTTCATTGGAAATGTGTGATTATATGTATCCTTGCACCTCTGATATTGCTCTGAGGTTCTTTTTCCATTTCCACTCTAACAGAGCGGGGCCTCCTTCTTCCCGAGTGGGTGCCGGGTGAAGTGAGGCATACTCCCACAGAATGCTGGGTGAGTTACATGTTTAAGTTTTTACTGTTTGTCATTTAGACATGTAAATACCAGGAGAACCTTAGGTCTTCTGTGTGGCGGAGAGACTTTCTCTTCCGCACTGTTTGTGTGCTTAGTGTTTGTTTCTTGTTTCCTTGATACCATCATACACGTGTTTTTGATCACTGTTGTACACTCTTCTTTCTCTTAGGAGAGACCGCATGATTGGATTGCCACCAGAGAACATCTGGGCTCAGAGCATCTGGTAGGATCAATCCGTTATAAAAGTACACAGTCACTACTTTGAATTTGCTCACTTCAATTTGCAGTTGCTATTTTCACCTGGTCCTGAAGAAAGCTTGGACCCATTGTCCATCTAGCTGAAACATGTCGACCTTGATATACCATGCCACTATATAGTTATTATTTAAAACTATCTGGCCTTGTTTTTAAGCTTGACCCTAGGACCATATCTATTAAACTCATTTTTGGTCCTATGAGTCAATTTTACCTTCACTTTTCTTTCACACAATTTCTCACCAGCACTGCACTCCATTAGCATTACCTGTGAAGCACTGTGGTCTAAGAATATATCTTCAAAATCCATCTCCGCATTATTATTAGGTGCATTGATTGAGATCTGGATTTATGATACATCTCCCACGTGACGATACTCCACCAGATGGGTGGGCTGATGGGAATTTTTTCTAGCCCAGTACTATCACATCAGTGTTATTGATGGACTCATGGTTCCGGATTCGATACGGCACACAAACAGTATTGTGGACCAGGCTACTCCTTTCTGTTTTGCACTGCATTTAATATACAGGTGGAGAAGTGTGGCTCAATGATTAGAGCGGCAGACCCTAATGCAGAGGTCTAGCCCGGGACCAGGGTTCAATTCCCCGCCTCGGCTAGTCTTGGGCTAAAAAATTCCATGGACCTGATAATTCTCGCCTCGGTGACTATTCCAATCATGGAGTCCCACTCTGCAACTCTGGGCAATAGCTTACTTAATCTCCACAACGGCCCCCACAATGCTAAGGATGCCTAGCCTCCACCTTGGGGGTGCCCAGGAGTGGACGCCTCACAGGGAAAGCCAGGATGGGTTCCACAGCGGTATTCGTACAAGCGCCTTGAGACCCTTGTGGGTGAGTAGTGCGCTATACAAGTATTAATTTACAATTTACAGATATAAATACAGAGCATTATTAATCACAAGAAGGTCTGTATGGCACCAGAACCACTCCCATCAGTTTTGATATCACCGATGTTCACTACACCATGAGTGCGCAGAAAGAAAGAAATATGCTTACTTCTCAGTGAGGCCAAGAATAATCGGGCCAAAGGAAAAATAAGGAGACTTTGATACCGCAGATATGTTTGCTGAAATAGGAGAGAGGGAAAACATGGGGCAAATGAGCCTATCTTTATTATCATTTATTCGTCAATATCTAGATGGTTGTAAATCTAGAGCCACTCCTCCTACCTGATATGGGTATCTTCTATCAGAGCGTCTGGAATGTAAATGGTTGGTCCACTAAATGAAACCCCAAGTTCACCAATTGGTTGCTTCTAGAAGAGGAGAGGTTAAGACAAGGCAGTATTATACCCCTTGAAATAAATGTAGGCTGAGAAAAGTAACAAAGGTTCCTAAACTCAAAAGTCTGAGTGTATATAAACACTTGAATAAAAAGGACTGTGTGGTCAGTCTGAGGACAGAAATAAGATGAAATAAAAAGCCGCGAGGCGATGATAGTGATAGATGGTCTTTGCCCCTCGACTGAATGGCTAGAAGACCAAACAAGGATAATTGAGTGCGAATGCACTAAAGTCTCTAGCTTGGTAAATTCTCTGACAGGGTGTCTAATCCATATAGATTATATCGTGACATCCATGAAGCTCATTGTTTTAAAACCGTAAGGATGAAATTAGCGATAGAAAAATGGCCAGTTCTATTATTCAGTCACGAAATTCACGCTAGTGCTTAACAAAGCAATGGTTAAATCAGAGCATCTAAAAACTTATCAGTGCTAGACTACGGAGCGAAATATGTGGTAAATATAAATTAATTACATTTTATTAAGAGAGGGCAAAAGTACCTCTCGGTGATTAGCCGAAGAAACTATCACAGGAATTTAACAAACGAGAGGACAGCGCCAAAGCGCATCGCCGTACTTACATCAGTCAATATCTGCAGACAGCGCTTCGGGAAGATAAATCGTTAGCGTCAGCATAAGCCGGAACATGGTATGGTAAAGTGGCTCCTGTTTTAAATACCATGACCCGGAAGTGAAAATACACTTACAGCATGCTGTATGCAGACCGTTTGTTAAATGGAGACTACGCAAATGCGTCAGCCATTTTGAAGTGGCTAGAGGGTGTTAAACAAACGGTGAAGTGAACATTGGTGCCATATGATTTTGACAAGCCCCAAGCTTATATAGATGAGGCAACATACAGTATAAGTATTAAAAGTGTTTCAGACATCGTCCCACAATTCTTCGTATGCAACGTAATATATGATGTTGTGCGCAATACCGAAGTTCTTGAATTGCATTAATTACGAAGTTGTAGACGTGCACTATTGTACATAAAAGACAGCTTACTTCACAGTATAGAGCGGCAAAACACTACGTGAAGCGTCCGTTCACAATAAAAACATTTCCATATTAACATCTGATAATGAACACATTAACAGACAAAAGTGTCTCTTTAAAAAAGTGATAATAAAGAAGTTGTAAACAATCTGAGACACAAGGCACACATTGCACTATTACACGCAGATAAAAAACATCAATTGGTGGAAAATTAATAGAAAATTAATAAAGCAACAGTTAATGTATTAGCATCATGAACAGGTCAATTGATCAAAGAAAAAACACTATGATCGAATGTATGAGGTTACTGTATGACAAATAATCACTATAGAATAAGACCTGATAAACATTAGCTAATTTAGTAATGGTCAGAACAGCATTTCTTTCTGCACTGACGATTACTAGATTTTCTAGATGTGCAGGGGACAACCATTGTGCATAAATATTAGTCCTGATGATAGTCTTATAGACAACAGCACTCAAGACCGAAACGTCGACCAAATCATCATCTCCAAAGATAAACATTGCTTCAAGAGTAGACCTTTGTTCATGAATGGACTCGGCTACACTGTACCAAAGAAAGGAGTTGATGAATTGTTATGTACTGATCTGTTGACTTACGCATACATCTGTTCATAACCTGCTTTGCTCACATTTATTTGTTTTTGATTCCCCGTGAAATAATTTTCTGATTAATTCAATATAAATACCTTTTCAGATATAATTATTTTTCCGTGTGCTTCTTTTATCTTTGTGCTTTTGACATTGAATGTTTTCCTTATTGAAAATAACTGTACTGTTACCCTATGGTTACATTTTAGTTAGATTCTTGAGAACTAACTCTATTGACTGATGCCACCAAATTAATTCAACTCATTTAATGTAGGACATCCAGACCAAGAAACTCAAGATAGCCACAAGAAGCAAGTCAGAGTGATCAATGAAGGGAGGGGGCGTGGGGGGTCATGGGCAGTGAGCCAATATAATATAGCAAACATTTCGAGATAAGCCTCTGCATGTGCAGTTACAGCTGAAAGAAGAAATCTTTCACTTCATTCAGCGTAAAATGAACTCTAGCAATTAACACCCATTTCGCATTCAAGCAGCCTTTACATGCGCAGATAAACTATTTGCCTACATTTCCATTTCTTTGAAGCAGCCCCGCTCCACCTCCCTTTGAATCACCTCACAGGAGACCCCCCTCTCTTCTGCTGAGCCATCTCAACTCCTAAATACGTGTCCTTTAGCACCAAGGCTAAAATTACGGACAAATGCCGAACGTGGAAACATCCTTCACGGACAACGGACATTATGGTCAATTCACGGACAATCCGTGAAAATGACGGACGGTTGGTCACCCTAGGGGGGCTGGCCCGTAGATTGTGACCAAGGCCCCACAAGCCTCTCTTATTTCATTGAGCATGGACTGAATGGGAGGCCTTGAAGGAATGGATGCCCCCTCTGCTGCAGAGTCTGCTAGGGCCTGTGTTATGCCTCTGAGTATATGTTTAGCCATGTTAACATTTTAAAAGTGGAAAGTGGGAGAAAAGCAAAATGGGGAAATGTATTTCCCACATTGACATATATTGTAGCAGAAGCAATATGAGGTGGAAGATAGTTCAAATAAAGCCAATTTTCTTTAAAAAAAATCTGGTGTCCCCTGAATTGGGTATTTTGGCATGTATACCTCTTCTGACACATACAGAATTTGAGACTGCCAAAACATCTCAGTTCTCTATTAGCTACTTGTGAAGTGACATACTGAATGTGCTTGTATTCTCTTATAGGTATCTGTCTGAGTCTGGCAGTAGGTGTCAGGTTCTAGCCACACTGCTTCATCTTCAGCTGCTTCCAGCCAGGGTAATACTCAGACAAAAGGAACTACTGATTACCCTTTTAGTGAGGCATTTGTGATAGCTTTTGCTGGAAAGGAAAGTAAGATGCCTCGCTCACCCTCTGAAGGCTGATACTCTGCACAGGGAGGCACACTGGATGTGCCGGCTCAGCTGCATGTATCCTGGTCTTGGACCACAGAACTGGTAGACATACTGGGCAATGCGCCTGGCTAATCCGGATGCAAGGTCTGCCTCTAGAATAGCTGCCAGATTAGTAATCCAGCCTACAGTGGGTTACACCAGCCTACAGTAATTCCCATCCTATTTCAGCCCTGCTGTCTGCAGTTTACAATACACACCAACACAATGTAAAGTTTTCCCTGCCATTGATTTATAAATAAATAGCTATTCCAGGCCTACTGCTCTGACTTACTGTATTTATGTATGCATGCATGTGTGTTTCTATTCAGTATTTGTATAGTGCAGACATAGCCAAAAAGCAGCAGAGCACGGTACAGGTCTAAAGGCAAATATTGTATGCTCCAACATATTGCAATCTTCAGCCACATAAGCAAGTATGTTCGAGGTAGCATGCTAGTAAGGAGACTCAGGAGGAAAGCAGGTACAAGCAAAGCAGTTTATTTAGCTAATTCAGGAAGAAGACATAGGTAGTGCTCTACCACAAGAGCTATTGTCGGGAAAACCCCAAACTGAAGGACACACTCCAAAAGATTTCCTAACCCCAAGAGGATCTTGTTCCTCACACCCCGTGTGGAGACAAGGAAAATGTACAGATGTCTCTCACTCTTCTCTGTGACATCTTAGGCTCATCTAAATCTGCAGTGTTATGAGTCAGACAACCTGCCACAGAAGCTTTTATCTGTCGGAGTTATTTTGTAGAACCACAAACCGTGGTCCTTAAAAGCAGTAGACACATGCATATTTTGGTGCTTTATATTAATAGGCTATTTATTATATATAATCAATACTCTAAACCGTAGAGAGCTCCACCTTTATTGTGGAATCTCCTTATGGAAAGTATAGGGAAAAGTAAAAAAGTATACTTAAATAAAAAAAAAGATACATTTTGTTTGTTAAATATTCATGTGAAATAATTTCATAAATTAATTTTAAATGCAGAAGAAAAGAAAAAAACATGCTTCAGCACTGTTAACTACTTTATTTTGAATTGGTTCTTGAATTAATTTACATCTATTGAATAAAAACTATTTTTTTGAAGTTTAAATGAAAACACATTAATTCCCCATAAAGAAAAGAAAACGCTTTAATAACTATTAAAAGTGATGTAAAGAATTATTTATAAGTAATTTAATTGCATTTGAAAAATGCTATATTAATGTTTAAATTAGAAAAAAAATTTTTTAACATTTTAAAATGAAATAATAAATATGAATAACTATCAGCAATTGTCCTGATGAAGACCCAGTGTTAAAATCAACCTTGAACAGGTAAAAACGTCAACACCATCATAATCTCATGTTTTATTTGTGTCAATTACATATGGTTAAAACTTAGAATTGACTGCCATATAAACACCTCCCCTTCAAGAAGACTGCACCAATATTGTTCACTTTGAGGATCACCTATTCAAATATGGTATGTATTATGTTTAGATTGCATAAACAGATTATGCTACATAGAAATAAATGTTTGGTGATGATTCAGACTCTCATTTAATGTGTAGGAAGGAGACTACTTTATAGCCTACCGAGGAGTTGTGTTTGAAATAATATTTTCAGCAGAATCACCAGGATATATACTAACTATAAGTCCAGATTCTGAGGGTTACCAGGTTAGCCTGTGTTATAATAACAGCCCATAACTTGGTGGCATGGAGGGAACTACAGCAAAGTACTCTGGAGTCTCGTGCATCAATGGCAGAAGGCAGTGAAGCCAGTTGAGGCCTAACCTGAGCCCTGTGTCATAGTGACGTACTGGGGAGTCATTAAGGAGGTGCACTCTGGTCCCATTGCTGCCAGGTCCAGCTAGCTCAGACTGGATAAGGAGAGAACAGCTGTGAAATAATTAACAGGGCACTCCCTGGTGCAGCTGCTGTGTGGTTCCGCTCACCTCTCTCCAGTCTCAAGAACCTACACTTACTTGGGCAGGGCCATGAATGAACTTCTGAGACTGTCTGCCCGTGCCCACTCAGTCTGGAGTGCTGATGAAACCATTGTGCGACTCATAGGGCGTATATTGAGTGAAGATCAAAGGAACGCTGGAGAGATGGAGCACATTCACATTTGGGGATTGTCTTGAGGAGAGAATGTGAAAGCAATGTAGCAAGGCTGTCTTTTTCCACTGCTCCTTTATTCTTGCTTGGCTGATCCATCTCCAGTCCTGCTTTGAGTGGGACCATGAGCCTGAGGAATTGTATATGGGATTATTAAAGAGGTGCCCTCTGCTTCTGTTGGTATCAGATCGAATTGGTGCTTCCTGGTTCTCTCCAATTTGTGGTAATTCTCCTTTCTTGTGTGTCAGTGCTCTCTGGTAGCAGGCCCTTAACATCTGTGATGACTGTGAAGTCCATAGTGCCTCCTAGTAGGTAGTTGTTTTATGTTTGCTTGCTAGAAAGACTGGATCCTTACACACTGACTCCTTTGTGATATCAATCTACATAGTGGAAAGACGTCTGTGGAGTTTGATGTGCATCTGTGATGCCTTTCTCAGTGGTGAGCCTCACCCTTTGACTGCAACAGCCTCTATGAAAGACTCTGATTTGAATGCCTTGTGAGCATCATGACCATCACTGAAAAATCATGATTGCTACATGAACCAAGTGTGCACAGTAATAATTTGAATCAGGGATGGAATGCACCAATTTGAGCAGTTTGATGGGTTTCTCACTTTATCTGATTTATAATCTTATCTAGTTTATTTATTTGCATTTCCATTATTCATTCTGTCTTCTTCACCTTTTCCATCCTCTTCTTTGTGAATTTGAGGTTGCGCTTTGCAACCTATGTCATTTTATTTGCAACCCTGATCTCAGAGGTTGCAAAGGATGCAGCAGAAATAGAGGAACAGTCAGTTTCTATTTGTCGCTCTGTAATAGCAGCTGCTGTCGGCTGCTGAGCACAGAGCACAGTTAAAACTTAACAATGTTTCAACTTGTCCGAAGAGCTAAGTTGTTGCCTAGCAACACCTTTTCAGGCCCCAGTCCCCACCAAGAACGAGTATGCCTGGCCTGCTGGTTCTGAATTTTGGTGTGTTTCTCGGCGGGCCTGCCCTGCAGGTTGCTCGACGCCAGCTTTTCTGTGCAACGTGACCTGTAGTTTTTCAGAATGAAGAATTTTTGCAACATGCCAGCCATCACAGCATTGCAGTCCCAGTTGATGGTTTCATTTAACTTTTTTGCATTTAAGCAAATGAGTGCTTTTTAGTTCCTGCAGCATTGCATAGCTGCCAAGTGTTCTGTTTGTGTGTATGCGTGACATTTCAAAGCCTTAATTATGACAATTTAGCCTCAACTCTCTGTTACACAATACGGACAGGTTTCAAACTCTTCACTCGTAGTTTCCTGTAGCCTGCAGTAATACACCTCTAATACTGTACATTTATGAGTTAAACCTCTTGGAATGGGGAATAGCTTTGCATATCTGAAATTATAGGGTAGAGTTCTGCATTGTAGTTTCTATTCAGAGGGGTTTAACACACACATTTAACACCTGCTGGTAAATGTGGACAGGGGCTTCAGTGTGGGGCAGTGAAGTGGGTGGGAGGTTGTGGAAAAAGTAGGAACTGAAAAGGAAGACTTTGCCTGGAAACCATTACATGCTTCTCCCACTCCTTGCTTGAGGGTGAGGCAGAGGCCAGGAAATTGGTCTGTGCTGCAACGCAGTAGTTTCTGGTGTGATTTTACGGACTAGAGGGATTATTTACAAGCCCCTTGTGCAGCGGTTTACATCACTATTTCCCAAATTAAAAATGGCGCACTGGTGGCTCAACAGGCCTGGATTTCCATATAGTTATGCACAATCCGTTGGTTTAGCATGTGGTAAATCCAATTGTGGGAAGAACCTCCTAATCATAATTGAGTAGAGCTAATTCCCAACTGGAATTCAACTCCACTCAACCCATAATCATGACAGGTGATTGACACTTTATGACTCAGGTGAGTGTGAGGAGGCTAACAACCCAATGGAAATGTTTTTAAAACTCTTAAAACTGTTTTAAAAACTGCAGCAGCTTCAAAAATTAGAAAGTAGGTAAATGTTTAACAAAAACATTAAAGAAGAAAAACAGAAGCTCTGCAACAGCTGGAGACATTCTTGTGTACTCTGTGGCAGTTAGCTGTCCTCACATTCATGTGTGAGTGAAATATTTAATGCTTTATGATGCACAAAATGCTTCTGTTTACCTGTAGCTGGAAATCCCACTCTACGAGGTGGGACCTCTGGTGACCGAGAATGCATATTTAGCTACTCCTGCGCAGGATTTCTTAAGATTTTAGTTCATTTTGAAGAAAATAGAAACCTTCTCAGGTGTCTCACTGATACCTGGTCCTTTTAAACCAACAAAGAAGAAATTGGCACAGAAGCTGAAATATAAAAAGAATACATTTATTCACCTCAGATGAGGGAGACTACGTCACACAGAAGCCTTAGCAAATGAATGAGGCCGTCTAGGGAGTACAGAAAACAGGGGCCTTATATATGCTTAGGGTTACATAGTCAGCATAAGACCAAGGGGAGGTCCTGGCACATGTAAGCATGCAAAATGCCTAATATGGGCATACAAGATCTGCTTGCTCAACAAAGTGGGAGGAGAGTTACTTCTCCATACAGCAGCAAAAATAACCTGACAGTTATACAAGAGATGCCGGTGCATTCTACTAGCTCGGCCCTTCTGAGCATGTGCAAGGCTCTGA
Source organism: Lissotriton vulgaris (assembly GCF_964263255.1). NCBI lineage: Eukaryota > Metazoa > Chordata > Amphibia > Caudata > Salamandridae > Lissotriton > Lissotriton vulgaris. The sequence goes on along the minus strand of NC_141686.1, from coordinate 24,440,499 downwards.
CGAGGGAAACAGCACATGGTGAGCACATGGCTACCTAAAATGGCTGACAAATACAAAATGGCTTTCAGCTCATGCTAACAAATCCCTGCAATCTTTAACAGATGGTCCTTTTAGCATGAGCTAAAGACATTCCTATGATCCAGTAGGAACATAGAAAATATTTGCACATTCATTTTCATAAATTTATCAATATCCTAATTCATTGCTAGGTGGGCATTCTCCATTCTAAACATTTCATTAAGCGGGTACATATGAGGTATACGCATGAATACAAAGGGTACAAAACATCGGGTCATAATTAACATACAGATAGCAGGAGAGAATAATGACCAATATCTCAAACAAAATTATAATGTTTCCTAGTCCTAAGCAAATCCTAGGATCATCTAGTAAAACATTTTCAGGGCTCCTATGCATTTCAACAATCATCCATTTAAATTTCAGAATAGCTAACAGCATATATCTAATACAAACATTTTCCAATTGACTTTTTCCTTTTATGAGGGCTAGAACATTCATCATATTTGGGACCAGGAGGACCACATAGGGCCATAGGAATTAAGACGAAGAGCTGCAAAGGGCTGCTTGGGGTAATTGAAGCCACTGTACAACCAAGCCAGAGGGCAGTCTTCTCCCTGTGTCCATTTGAGCCTCACAGGCAGGCTCTTGTTGTTTCCACGGTGGAGCTGCACAACTCGCTACTCAAGAATCACGGCCCAGTTTCAAGGAAAAAAGTCTCTTCTTTCAGGATAGGGCAGTCACCCACCAGGGCAAATGCTCACAGCGATCCTGGCCAGTGTCTCAGGCAGTGCACCAGTATTCTTCACTTCCATCTAACAGGCACCAGAGACACAGCACCTGTACCCTAAACTCAAGTCCTTCCCTAACTCCTGTATTGCTCTGCTGGCGCACTGCTCATTCGTTGGGGCCACATATTTGCCTCCAGTGTGCTCAGGCACCTCTTGACCAACAAACAAAGGAGCAAACTTGCACACTTTAGGACCAGGATTTAGAGGCCTGATGCTAGGATCTCTGAAGCAACCCTTACTACAAAAGGGGTCACCTCAAGCAATGGCTCCTCTCCGGTCTGGTCGGTCTGTGACTCTCAGCTGGGCATCAAAAACTTGATCCACAATTTCTCCTTTCTGGTTTGTGACCCCGTCTTTCACCCAAGACAGTGGCAGGGGTACATATTTTATCCCAGGGCTTCCGCCTTCACTGAGGTCCAAGTTGCCTGCAATGCCTGTGCTGGTTACCTTCACTTTGGCTTCAAGCTGGACTGGTGCTGATGCTGATGCCCCAGGCTGAATCTGATGTCCGGGCCCTTCTGACATTGGTTGTAAGGCAGCAAATATCTATTGGTGTAAGGAACAAAAGGTCTTTAGACAAGGCACAGAAACAATCTATCAACAGAGAGGATAGTCTCAGAATACTTCCTAGTCTTGGGAGGCCCCATATATTAGCAAGGCACCCAAGAACCACTTCATCTATGTGAGAACGAACAAAACAACATCCTGGACCTATTGGTAAGTATAAAAGGAACTCTTTGGTGAACTGACAAGAGTAAAACATCACCCAATCCCAAGCAGCCAAGGAAGTCTGTATTCATTTATTAAACTCAGAGGAAAAGAGAAAAACAACACAGACATACCCTAATCCTTACATTGGTATATTCCTGTGTACTAATCTGAAAACACTAAAAAAAAGAAAGGTTCTACACTTTTACTTACAGATTTTAAACTACTTGTACAGGACTGTAGACACTTCTAAAATGATTTGGCTTAATAAAAGCATCTACATTTTACGCTTAGGACCATGCTCTCATGCTATAGGAGCAACAAGAAAATCTAAAACTGCTAATTTAACAGGGTTTCTTATCTATAAAACAATATTTCCTTCAAAACATTTTTTGCTAAGGATCACATGGGCATCTTCCATTCATGATCAAAACTATGCAACATCAGGACTGTCAGTTAATTTACACAGACTAGCTAATACAAGCTAGAAATGCCCTTGCAAAACTATGTAGCATGAGAATAACATACAATAATGGTGTTTACAACTTAAGACTTGTAGAACAAAAACTACCCACATCTTGTTCCCCTTAAAGATCAAATAAGGGAACAACAATTTATCCTGTCATAATTTCATCAAACAGGATGGGCAGTAACATAACATATATACTTATTCATTTTGTTAATGCTAACAATGTTTAAAACAGTATTACTGAATAGCCAATTAAATGTCTCATTGCTATTTCACAGACAGTTTAGACAGGCTAAAAGCAAATTGAGAAAAAGAGAGAGTAACATAAAATTTACCTAGCCTTAAATTGTAGAGGAGCCAGCCTCCTTCCCCCATTTTTGACAGTAGGAAACCTGAAACAGGTTTCACTTCTGTCAACACTATCAACCCCTATTTGTAGCAACTGTGCATAAACAAAGTTCATAGTACATTTGAGAGGGCTAAGTAAACATGAATACCCAAACCCCAATCCTTTTAGCAAATGTATAAGTGTAACATGAGGGCACATGAAGTCAAACTAAATTTCATTGCCCCAGCTTTTGTACAGTAAGCCTCAGACTAAAAGCATTAGCACTGTATATTTATATATATATATATATATATGTATATATATATATATATATATATATATATATATATATATATATATATATATATATATATATATATATATATAGCAAAACATTCTGTTACTCAAAGTTCACATATACCATTATATTGTTTTTTATCATATGAGTACATAAAGTGCTTGCTTTTGCCAAAAAAAAGTCAAACTTCTCCTTCTCTCCCCTGTCGTCTTTCAAAAAGTTTCAGAGGTCAAAATGTCAAAGCATACCTTGCTCTGGGAGCCATGGGAGGCTTCTAAATATAGAACTGACATTTACCCCTTCCCAGCTGTCCTATTCTGTGTATAAGGGTTTCAATGGCTTGCCCAATTCAAAGTCATCCTAGAGACAGAAAGCTGGAATGCAGACCCATTCCCCTGTTTGTCAGTTTAAAGTTAAGAGAATAACTCCTGCTGGTTTTATACATATTTTCAATTATAAACAGTGTGCAGTAGACTTGTCTAACAATATAGAAGTCAGCTGTTTGTATTATACCTAAATGTATGCATTTACTGAAGCCTAAGGCAGTTTAAAAGCTGCTCTGAATGGCAGAATTCGTTTTCAAATTAGTGAATATGCACAATTTCGACTTTGGCATTTGGGGCACTTAAAAATGAATATCCTATATTTTTTTGCATAATAGTCATCTTCAGAATAATGTTCTCTACACATTTCAGAGATGGGACATTAGAAATATCTCATGTATACCCTTATAAAAAAGAGTTTTTTACACCTGCGCAGAGTGAAATTTCACATGCAAGTTTCCTCATTATGCGGTACAACACAACTTAAATTTAATTTGAATGCTAGGAGGTCGCAGTATCATTATTAAGCTTTATAAATATTAAAAAAACAAATTAAAAAGCACTTATTTTTTAATAATTTTTGTCATATAATTTTTTTTAATATAACCAATCATTTTGATAATTCCACATATGAAAAGCAAGCTGCATTTCTGGCCTATCATATTTAAACGTATTCATTCATAAGCCTAAGCACAGAAGCCTAACTTGAAACATGAAACATTTTGCGCCACTTTTTAAAAAGACAATCATTATTTAACATCAGAAACACGGATATGCTTATGTAAAAAGGCATTAGGAAAGGAAATCCCTACTTTAAATGTTTTCCTGTTATCCAAAATAATGAACCTGATTTCTGTTACTTTTTAAAACAGCAGTCTGAAATGCTGGATTTTACCCCGTGTTTGCACTGCGAAAATCCTAGGTTCTCCGTGGCCTATAATCAAAACGACAGCTGCTGCTTAATTACAGTTGACAAGCTGTTGGGAAGCTTATTTTAGTGTTGAAATGTAAGCATGGTGACAGTCTATTTAAAACTGATGCATTTCAAGTTCTATAATGTGTGTTTAGTTCAACAACATCCGATTTACTTAAATGATGTGTTTGCCTGTTTATATCTAACACAATGTATCTAAGGAAAATGCTGTAACATTTTATAATTGTTTATTTATTGCAAAACACACAATTGCGTTTTTGAGGGGTATTTTATTCCTATTGAATGTGAATTCTAATTTTATCTTTTAAGCATTGTGGCCATTTGTAAATGTGCATAATTGGCTACTCTATCAATTTAATAGTAACATGCAGTTTTTTAGCATATCATATGGTTCATTTCTGGATTTTTATTTAACTTTTATTTAATATTAATTAAATGACATTTGCATAACAGACTGATGACAGCAAGAAAACACAAACAAACGTATTGAGCTCCTTACAGACATATACAGAAGAGGTCATACACTCAGAACACACAGTACAGCGAGCTTAACAAAGAGCGCAATCGCTATTAACTCACAGAAGTACCACTAATGTGAAACCACGAACCACATAGACATTTAAACACATGATTAACCCACAGATCAACACGTAGGACAGAAACAAAGGACACCCCACAAACTGTACTTAAACCAAACCATTTGTAAATGCTAGTTGTAAGTCACATTTACAAGAAGAGCTTCTCAATAGTATTACAAAAGACTGCAAAAAACAGCCCAACAGACTGTTTTATTTTCAAGAAATCAAAATACACTCACTAGCTTTGGTTGGCAGAACACCAAAAAATCGCTCTGCATAGCTCGATTTTTAAAAGTGTGCCGAAAAGGATCCTTGTTTGTTTTATGGTCATATTTGAATTCCATGGGGATAAGTCACCAAGGAAGAAATATGTTTTTATACCTAAACCTAATTAGGTATACCCTCTAGGGGGGGCGGCTAATTCACTTCACATCTCACTATGGTACCTCCAAAAAGCAACACATTGTTCGATGTGAGCTTGAAACAGGCATGCCAAAAATATTACAACATATGCAAATATTATAACCAAAGTAGCACTTAAGGTACTCTTGTACTGTGTGCCGTTCAAATCAATTCAAATCAGAGAAAATTCTCCTCATTACCTGCCAACACATATTGCAATTCATATATTAATCCCATACAGATCCAAGTTGGCCAACATAAATTCCAAAGCCACAGTAAGCATTACTAAACTACCTTACAAATCCCAGGCATCAACCCAACAGCAAGTGTTGCATCAAAACAACCCTTACCAATCACTTGGTGTCCAAATTCTAAGTGCCAAGTTCTGAATGCCCTAACAGTCTTTTTTAGAATACTCACGCCAAAAAGGTTCTCAGTCAGGAGTGGTAAACATCCTGTGGAGGATCAAAATCAGGAAGACCAGAAATCTACTGGGTTGCAGAGACAGAGAATCCCCAGAATCTCCGTGCACAGAGTACCTCCTTAGTAGAATCCTGTCCTGTTCTCCTCAGCAGATTCCTGTGTCCTGTCAAGATCACTCCCTTAGATAGCCACTTCTCTGATGAGGTCCACGTTGGAGCGCCATTTGAAGAAAATAGAAACCTTCTCAGGGGTCTCACTGATACCTTGTCCTTTTAAACCAACAAAGAAGAAATTGGCACAGAAGCTGAAATATAAAAAGAATACATTTATTCACCTCAGATGAGGGAGACTATGTCACACAGAAGTCTTAGCAAATGAATGAGGCAGTCTAAGGAGTACAGAAAACAGGGGCCTTATATATGCTTAGGGTTACATAGTCAGCATAAGACCAAGGGGAGTTCCTGGCTAAGCATGGGTGGAAAATCCGTTCCGCTCGTGGATTTTGCGGATTTTCGGTAAATTCGCAAACCGCAAACTCTCGCGAATTTACCGAAAATCCGCAAATTCACACGCAGCTAGTTTTTTTGCTTGGTGATACAATATTGCGGCGTTCACTTACCGTCATTCAGCGTTTGCCGAGTTGTTTTTCTCGATATTTTGCGAGTGCTGCGCCATTTTGGATCTTGCTGCGGGATCCCGCGGGAGTTTGGCGACGCATCGCGAGAGTTCGCAATTGCGAACATGTAGATGCGGCAGGCAGCAACAATCTCGCACTCGCAAAATTACAAAATATGCAATTCTGCACAAGAAATCCACCAGCAAGCACCATAAACCTTCTGAAAATGATGATTTTTATCAGAATAACTCCTCAGGTTGACATTTGCCTGCACTTTTTTGGATTTGAGGCCTTTTTGACTTTCTTTGGATCACTTTTGGATTAGAAATCAACTTTCACAAGTAAGTTTGTTTGGGGTATTACAGTTGCTGTTCTGCAGAAAAACGAGTTTTGCAAAACTGAAAGCACTCAGCTGGTGCAAAAGTTCACTCATCATTAGTAACCATTACCTGTAGTGCTTCCTGAGGGGCCCCTCCAGAGTTCAGTTGCCTAGGTACAGTTGCTGTTCTGCAGAAAAACGAGTTTTGCAAAACTGAAAGCACTCAGCAGGTGCAAAAGTTCACACATCATTAGTAACTATTCCCTGTAGTACTTCCTGAGGGGCCCCTCCAGAGTTCAGTTGCCTACTTGCAACTATTCTATGACCCTGCTCTGGCCCTCACAGCAGGCTCATAGAATAGCTACAAGTAGGCCACAAAGGTCCTGGGAAAAAAAATTGCACTGCAACAGAAAGCAAATTACAGATAAGGAAGCAGGTGCCAGACAGGAAGTTTATATTCAGTGACACATTAATCAACCCCAAATTAATTCATGTCAGTTGAAGCAGGGCAGGTGTGCTTGCTTTTCCCCCCATAATCTACAGTGATGAATCAGAGGGTGGCAGTGATGTACTAGAGGGTGGCATGGGTGAATCAGAGGGTGGCAGTGGTGAAACAGAGGGTGCTGTGAACCTGGGATGATGAACCAGACGTAGAAACAACAAAGTCGCGACCATTGCGAGCCGACATATAAGTTCGCAATTGCGAACTGGTACAAAACCCTCGCAAACTGGCAGAAACCCTTGCGAACACAAAAAAAATCTGCAAATTCGCGAGAGTTTGCGGATTTTGCGGATTGCGAGTTCGCAAACACGCAAATTCGTGAACGCGGGATTCGCAAAATTCGCCCATGCTTAGTCCTGGCACATGTAAGCATGCAAAATGCTTAATAATGGCATACAGGATCTGCTTGCTCAACAAAGTGGGAGGAGAGTTATTTCTCCATACAGCAGCAAAAATAGCCTGACAGTTATACAAGAGAAGCAGGTGCATTCTACTAGCTAGGCCCTTCTGAGCATGTGCAAGGCTCTGAAGAGGGAAACAGCACATGGTGAGCATATGGCTACCTAAAATGGCTGCCAAATACAAAATGGCTTTCAGCTCATGCTAACAAATCCCTGCAATCTTTAACAATTTTTAACACTTGATTGAGATTCCAAATCAGAGATGTCAAAGTAATAGGGGAGACTACCATAAGGTCAGGAAGATTTTTTATGGATGTCATTAAGAGACACCAGTGATAGGAGCTTCTACCGCTAGCTTGCACCTTGCATACTCTGACTCTGCCCTTGTGACCACCGACATGCAAACGCAGCACCTGGAACAGAGAGGAAACAAGGCACTAATGAGCCCTGCTTACTTTTTGCTACTCCACCCAAGCGGGTACAATTTAATTTATTAAACTATGCAACACACTTCTTAAATAATGTATTTTTCAAAATTAGAGATTTGGAAGAGGAAAGCACAAACTAAAGTATTAAAAGGTTACTTTCATGCACAGGTGTGGCACACATCTCCACATCTGCCCCTAAGGCGCCTCGGTCAGGGCCGGCTTTAGGACTGTGCAACTGGTGCGGTTGCACTGGGCACTAACCTGTGAAGCTAAGCTTAGCGAGCACATAGGCAGCGTGTTACTCTGCTGCTTAGCACAACGCTTAGAAGATATTTACAAGCTGTATTTTGTCGAACTTGATTATTTTTAAAATTGAATTTGTATTTTAATACTCTGTACTTGCATCATTTTAAAACTCACGAAATTGCAGACAGCATACTTGTCGCTGACCCGCAATCACTTCCAGCACATTTTTGCTCGGTACCTGCCGATCTAGGTCAAGGCACCGAGCACCAGAGACTTTAGTGGCGGCCATCTTAGGTCGGGACAGAGCGGTGAGAGCGCTCTAGTCTCCGGCATAAAAGGAGCCCCCAGACAGTGTTTGCGAGCTTAGCGAGCACATAGGCAGCGTGTTACTCTGCTGCTTAGCACAACGCTTAGAAGATATTTATGAGCTGTATTTTGTCGAACTTGATTATTTTTAAAATTGAATTTGTATTTTAATACTCTGTACTTGCATCATTTTAAAACTCACGAAATTGCAGACAGCATACTTGTCGCTGACCCGCAATCACTTCAAGCACATTTTCGCTCGGTACCTGCCGATCTAGGGCAAGGCACCGAGCACCAGGGACTTTAGTGGCGGCCATCTTAGGTCGGGACAGAGCGGTGAGAGCGCTCTAGTCTCCGGCATAAAAGGAAACAGTCCCTCTCCGCGCTAGCGGACGCGCTTTGTGGACGCGCCTCGTCTGCGCTGGAGTCCAGCCTGAGTCGGCCCGTCTGTGCCCGTCCGGGCCAGGCCGGGACACAGGGCACAGATCTCTGCCCCACCCATTTCAGGTATGCTAACATGTGAGCAACTTAGGACGTTTCGCCCCATCAGCCATGATAAATGTATAACACTGAACCCGCTATTAATTTCAATTCAATATCTTTATTCGATTGTAGATTTTACAATCATAAAAGTTCATTTTTTAAAATCACATAATTAAAACGGTTACAATTCATTATCAAAGGCAATTAAAGACACAATAAACAGTACAATATAACAGACAATGAAGCAAGGGAAGTATGTAGTTAAGAATATAAATAACTGTAAGCTTAAAAATTACCAACACACATTTTTACATCATGATTAGCCGTCCATGCTTTTCCTAAAGCAGATGGCTTTTTTTTAAAAATTACAAATAAACAGGGTACAGTCAATATTCAGTAGTTGTAGATAATAAAGTGTGGGTTTAATTTGTGTGAAGCTCAATTTTTTAAGACATGGTTTAAGATATAGATTCCGTGGGGTACCGTAGTAAGGGCAGATAAAAAGGAAGTGTGCCAGGTCTTGAGGAGACTTCCCGTCGCAGCCACAAGCTGGCAACACTTCGCCCCGCTGAGCACCACTTGGGAATGCCAATAGAAGATGGTAAAGGTCAAAACGGAACCTTATTAAAAGGAACCGTTCATAACTGGACATGGGCCATGTCAGATAAGGTTCTATTTGCAAGCATGTTTTTAGCAATAGATGTTTCCTGACACTGACCTTCTGTGTCTCAACATCTTCCCTATCAGTACATCTTAACAGGATTATGGCATTCTTGACCAGGTTCACATCATGTTTTCTGATTGTATTTGGGGCATAAAACAAGTCACACCGGCCTATTGCCGTTAAGCTGTCCTTTATATACTTTACCCACGGTACCTTGAATCTCCCGTCTAACTGTAAAGCTTCTTTCAGTAGGGCATGAGTTAGTGGTATTTCACTGTTTAGCCAACATTTCAGCCAGCATAAAACTGGGCTTATTGCTATTCTGTCACCTAGAAAAGGGACCCCCAGCTCCTCGTGTACTGAGTAATTCCCAATACCCCTGGGCAGTCTTAAGATCTTTTTTAAAAAGTTATTTTCTGCGACCTCTAGGTCATTAACCTTGCGATAGCCCCAGAGCTCGCTCCCATAACAGGCAATAGCAACGCTTTTTGCCTGGTACAATTTAAGCAGGGCAGCCAACGGGCAATTGCCGATCTTTTTTGCAAAGCCAAGGATGGCCGCATTGACCCGAGTAGTTTCACCCTTCTTTTTGGAGACTGCTGGCCCCCATGATAACTTTTGATCTATCAAAACTCCGAGGTAAGAGAAGGAGTTGGATGAAGGGATTTTTTCCCCATTTAAACTGAAGTGACCAGGTTTCAGGATGCCCTTACCTGCTTTCATAACGAAAGACTTGGAGTTGTTTATACTTAAACCACGTGACTCCATAAATTTGTGGAAGGAGTTTAAAAGTTTCTGGAGGCCGTTTGCTGTTCTAGAAATAAGAACAGCATCGTCGGCGTAAAGTAGGACAGGTACCCCTCTGCGCTCAACTAAGGGGTAATCTGCTTCTGCCAGTAAAAGTGATTCCTCCAGTTCATTAATATATAAATTAAATAGGAATGGGGCCAAAATGCATCCTTGTCGGACACCCCGATTTATTTTAAATTCGTCCGTTACCTTAAGGTCTTGAGAGTAGCGGACATTCGCCCTAGTGTCTGTATGCAGATCAGCGAGGAAATTAACAAGATCCCTCTCTACACCCATTCTCAGCAAGGTGGCCCATAATAGGCTTCTGTCTACACAGTCGAACGCGGACGACAGGTCCATGAAGGCCATGTAGACAGTACCTTGTCTTGCCAATGTGTACTTGCTTAGGATAAGGTATAGGTTCAGACACTGCGTGATGGTTGAGTGATCCGGTCTAAACCCATATTGTATGGGTGAAAGGATTTTATTTTCCTTGGCCCAAGAAGATAACCTATTAAGAATTACTCCCCCCACCACTTTGACTACTGAGTTCAATAAAGAAATTGGCCTGTAACATAACGGACTGCTGCGATCACCCTTCTTAAAAATGGGTACTATGGTCGAGAGACCCCAGGTTCTTGGGCAACCAGTTGTCACCGCTGCATTTATTACAGCCGTAAGAACCGGGGCCCAAAACGGGATACTGGACTTAAACAGGTCCGGTGGTAAACCATCCGGGCCCGGGGCCTTGTTGGTAGTTAGGCCCTGTATACCCCTGACAGTCTCTTGTACTGTGAAGCACAAAGGGGACGCAGTTGGAGTTATAAAATCAGTAGCTTCCCGTTGCTCATTGCTCCTAAATATTGCACTAAAATGGGACACCCACTCCCCCTCGGGAATGTTTGTTCCAATAGCTGTGTCATTTGGGTTTTCAAACATGGGTTTGTTAATTATTTGCCAGAACTTGCTGCTATTCCCCAACACAGATGGGTCCAGAAGGGATTCAATAACATTTGCCTTAATTTCCTTCTTTCTAGTGGCTATTGTTTTCCTGTATACCATGCGAAGATTTTTTATCAGTTCGTGATCTCTTGGTTTGGTTTTTAATGCCAATTTCAAGTCCCTGCTTGCCTTTGAGCAATTATGATTAAACCATTTTGAGTTATTCTCCCTATCACCCTTTATTGGCGCTGTGAGCATGGAGCCAATTTTAGCAACCAACCCCTCAAACCTAAACAAAATGGTCGAAGGGATTGACTCAGATGATAAACACACAGACAGCTCCTCCTCACATGCGCTGGTTATGTTAGAATACAAGGTGTCTTGGTTTACCATTGACCATTTAATGCGACGCCTGCCATTTACGCACCTTAACATACCATGATCGGGGCGTGACTGGCGTTTAGCAAAAAGTGGACCACTCAAGTTTATAACAAGGGGATTATGATCACTGTATGTACTAGTAAGAATAGAGAAGTACAAGACCCATTGAGCAGCATCTGGAGATAATAGTATGTGATCAATAAAGGTACCCTGCCCATGCCCTTTAAAGGTTGGGGTGTCAAAGATTTTTGTATCGGGGACAAGCGACATAGCTACAATCAGATTGTGCTCGTTCATTAAATCATTTAGGTGCTCGCCACCCCTACTATGAGAAAAATGAAAACCTTCCTCGTTGTGACACCCTAAGGACCCCATTGGCGTACTAGCTGGGTTACCACATGGTTGCACATTAAAGTCACCTGCTATCAACAAATGCCGTGATACATTATAAACAGTGTTGCTCAAAATGTCATTCATGGAAGCAATATGGCACGATTCATTGTTGCTGTTGGCATTATAAAAATTAACCAATGTCATCACAGACTTCCCATTTTTTAAATCAATCTTCTGTAGGTTCAAATTTACGCTATGGAAGTTGCTTACATTACATTGCAGTTCTTGGCTAATGAAGATGGCCAGACCACCCTTGGCTCTACCCCTGATCGAGGCAGCTGCTGGGGTGATAAAACTTAAGAAACCCTCCATATGGACATTATTTTCTTCTAACCAGGTCTCTTGGAGGCACACAATGCTAAATTTTCTGATAAACGATAGCCATACTACATCTCGTAACTTATTTGCCAAACCTGCAATATTCCAGGAAATTAATTTTACACTGTCATCCAGTGCAGGACAAACAACAGACTCTGTAATTGGTTGTGAGGGTATTAAAGAAGGCGACAGTACAGTTGCCACCATCGGGCCCACAATACGCACTGCATCCGGCTCCCCGGGTCCAGATATAACACTAGTAACTACCTTTATGTCTGAGGGTGGTGTGGGGTGCACCACGTTTTCCCCTACTAGCTCTGTGAGTGGTATTATAGGGGAACTACTGTTTTTATCAGCGGTGATTTGGGCAGTATATGGATTTATAACGTGACACCGACCCCCTAATTTCTCAGATGACCTTGAGTTGCATGAGGCACTTACCCCGCCCCCCGTAGCTTCTGCGTTCCTTAACCATCAATCACAGTCCTCTAGGCTATTAAAAACCGAGAACCTGTTGGTGAGCTCTAGAGGCGTAAATGGTAACAAGCTTAACATGTTCCCATTAGAGCCAGTTTTGTGGTTAAAGGGTATGGTGTTCCACCCAGGTATGGCTGATGGTGGAGCCAGAGGGTGCATATATACGGGGTTTAGAGCCGACTCAATGTTGGGAAACTGAGAAGAAGAGAAGGCATTACTATTATAGTATTGTGGAGGAAAGACAGTGGCTCTGGGATAAAAATATGTTAGGGGGCGTGGTACAATGCAGTTCTTTTCATTTCCATAGGGCCAATTCAGGATGTGTTGTACGGCTCTCCTGTCTCTAAAGTTTATTACCACGACATCACCACCAATGTCCTTTGCTCTGCCCCCCAGCCAGGACAGACGCCGAACGTGAACTATCTCACCGTTAATCGCAATGGGTTTGGGTCTGTATAGGGAGAGCCAATGCGTTATTTTATTTTTTAACTGAGAATATCCCTCTCTTTTACCATTGGGCAGTTCTGGTACCCCGGTGAGTATAACCACATAAGGTAATGCTTCTGGGGGGAGTTCTGTTGGTGGAATTCTAGACAGACCCCCTCTTCCCCAATTATTCTCCTTTCCTTCAGGTCTAGGTTCTCTGGGTGGAATATTTGCGGGAATAGTTGGTAATGTGGTGGTTGGTTTGCCCTGTGCATCAGATGGAATTGTTGTTAAAGGGTTTTTACCGGTGTTACCAACGAGTACTTTTGATGCCGCGTTTAAGGAGTTAGGGGTGGCTGGAGTTACTGCAACAGCCTGGCTGTTACTTGTACTAGGTTTGGGCAGCGTGGGACACGCAGTATTTTTTAAGGGGGGTTGGGTTGTTTTAATACCTTGTTGGTGCTGTGCTTTAGACTGGCCTTGCGAACGTACAAGGTTCCCTAACACAGACAAGTCCCCCTCAATTTTTCCTAAACGGGCCTCCATCCCCTTAAATCTGTCTGACAAAGCAAGCATGTAACTACGTATAATCAATTCAATATTGTCCAGAAGCGACTTAGGGGTGGCGGGTTGCAAATCCTCCTCCATCTGGACAGTGGTGGAATCAAAGTCTGTAGTTACTTGAGGTAAGGATGGCGGTAGAGTAGGGCTAACTGTTATGGTTTGACTTGTGACAGAGGATCCCATAGAAGGTAATGTAACAATGTTCTTCTTTTTGCCAAAGTCAGTATGACTTGTTTTGGGCTTGTTAGCTGTTATGGTTTTCCTTCTTCTTTTGGGTGGAGGTGGCCCATGCGTTTTATCTGTCACTGGCCTTGAATTTTTACCTCGTACAACTTTGCCAGGCCTTATTGTGGGAGATATTAGGATCTTGGAGGTATTATTCTGTTCAGTGGTCACTGTGGGGGCAATTTCTTGAGAGTGAGTGGGTGACAGAGCCGGAGCTAGACATTCTTGAAGGAGCAAGGGTATGCTGCAGGTCAGTGAGGTGTTATCTGCTGGGGCGCTACTTAGATCATCAAGTAGAGAAACAGACATTATGGGTTCAGAAAATGTTCTGTTTTTTATACGCTCGATGGAACGGCGGCGGTCTGCCCTCCTCTCGGCTAACGAAAGCTCCTTATTGCCGTCAATTGATGGTTTAAGAAAATAATCATCTAATGTCCGGCTGGTGGTGTTTTTGTCCGACCCCACTGGTGCAGGGCTTATTGCCGCAGCGGCCATACAGTAGTGGGGAGTGATCGCAAGGTGAGCGCACAACAAAGACAAGTACTTACATACACCGGTTACCAGGGTCTCTGGCCCAGCCCAGCCTCTTCTAGCCGATGAGGGCCGTAGAGGGCCCGCCCTTTGCCCGGGCTTCGCCCCGGGCGTCCCGCTCGCGTCCCGCGAGACGGGGGTGATGCGCTATTTGAGCGCCTCCTGGCGCGCTGATGACGCTGGTGACGCGGCGTGCGCCGCTAGGCCTCCTGGGAAATGGAGTTCCCTCGACCGCGCTCCTCTCGGTCACCGCTAACTCCCAGATGGCAGTGGAGTCGGGCAACGCGAGGCGGGAGGCGGGAGGGCAAAGCAGCAAGCAACGAGGACTTTCTTCTGGGCTCCAAGGACACAGCAGCGTTTTTGCCTGTGTGGAACCCGCTATTAGCTAGAACACAAACTTGTCCCAAGTGTACTCTCTCTTTGACAAATCATCAGCCTTATCCTGATACTCCCCACGGTACCATTCACAAACCTCACTGTCTGGGAAAGAGTCCCGGTGATTTTACATTCTACCTGGTAAATTGTCGTTCATTACCACAACATAAACTAGACATCTTCCATCTTTTAATGGAGGAAAAGCCCAGCGCGATATTTTTAATGGAGACTTGGCTACATGATGGTGCAGGTCCAGATGTTGCAATTGCCCTCCCCTCGAGTTACGCTATTGCAAGGAGGGACCGTGCTGACCAACTAGGAGGGGGCATTGCTATTATCCACAGTAGAGATCTTGTGTGTAATTTTGAACATGCAGACATTCCTAGCTGCGAAGCGGCATCATTTAAAATTACCCTCAGTCCCAACTTTACTTTCTCTGGCCTACTTCTCTACCTTCCGCCAGGAAGTAATCCCTCATGGTCAGAAAACTTGGTAAACTACATCTTACCCCACCATTTGAACGCCCAAAATTTTACAGTACTTGGAGATCTAAATCTTCATTTAGAAGACGACAATAACAAGACCTGTAAAAATCTAACTGATGACTTTATGGCCTTAGACATGACACTACGCAATAAGGGCCCCACCCACAAAGCTGGACATTTGTTAGACCCTATCATATCTAACATGAAAGAACTATTATGGCTCAACACCACTCCCATTTGCTGGTCAGACCATTTCCTCACACTTTTCTCTATCTCACTTAAACCTGCCAAACGCCCTTCCACGACTCCCTCTGAAACATTGAGGAGAAATTGGAAAACCCTAAACATGGATGATCTCAATAATGCATTGAGGAAAGACCACCCATGTTTAGATGGGGATATGGAAAGCATATCAGATGCCACACAGAAATGGCTAAACGGCGCAGTGGATGCCTGCTTGCCCCTATCCCGCTGCAAAGTAAAAGTGCACCGCCCACCCGCCCCCTGGTATACAGAGGCCCTTAAGAAAGAAAAATCTTCATGTAAGGCCCTGGAGAGGCAGTGGCGTACAAAATATGACCTGCATCAAAAAGAGGTTTATCGCAAGGCCAGAAATAGCTACCACTTGGCCTGCATGAAAGCCAAAGCGTGCTATGTCACTACTACTATTAACACAGCCGTAAATAAATCCCAGACCCTCTTTAACACCGTAAAAGAGCGGGCTGGAGAGAATTCAAGGGCGGAGGTTAACCCCCTCAATACTCAGCAGTGCCAGGATCTGGCGTCTTTTTTCGTTGAAAAGATTGAGACTATTGTCTCTAACATCAACGGAAACAGTATCAACACACACAAGCAAGACAACACCCCCCAAGTCCCCAGAGGAAGTTGTCACCTTGAAACTTGGCCCCCCATTACCTTGGACAAACTGAAGGAATTGCTAAAATCTATCAAATCGGGTTCCCCACGTGACCCCATTCCTATCAGTATCAATTGTCAGCTGGAGGACCCCGCCATGACCTCCATAGCAGAGATACTTAACGCCTCCATAGAACAGGCCACAGTTCCTGCTTTATGGAAACATGCTATGGTCAGTCCACTGCTCAAAAAGCCGGCCGCCGACCCAACGATATTGGCCAACTATCGCCCAATATCGTTACTTCCTGCTTTTTCCAAAATCTTGGAGAGGCACATTCATAAGGCTCTTTCAACTTATGTGGAAAACAATGACTTACTTCATTCGTCCCAATCTGGTTTCAGGAGTGGTTACTCCACCGAGACTGCCCTGCTCGGGGTCACAGAAAAGATCAGGGAGCTTATGGATGATGGCCAAACGGTAGCATTGGTCCTGTTAGACCTCAGTGCGGCCTTTGACACCATTTCTCACTCCAGACTGCTTGCCAGGTTGGAGGAGAATGGTGTCGAGGGCAGGGCACTAGAGTGGATTAGATCATACTTATCCCTCCGCACCTTTCAGATCGCCTCTTCCTCGGCATGTTCCGATGTATTCTACTCCCCCCATGGTGTACCACAGGGATCTATCCTGAGCCCACTATTTTTCAACTTGTACCTACGACCACTTGCCGACCTTGCAGAAAATTATGGTCTTACCTTAATGAGCTATGCAGACGACTCTCAAATTCTGTTTTCACTCTCTAAATCTGACCCGTCTGCTCCATCTGCACTAAAAATAGGCCTGCACGAAGTGTTTAGTTGGATGTCGGCTAACCAACTTAAACTAAATGGGAAGAAAACCGAGATCCTCCTCCTAGGGAATAGTAAAGATCTTTGGAGTGATCCCCACTGGCCGGCGTCATTAGGTAAGCTCCCGCCACCAGCTTCCCAGGTTAGAAATCTCGAGGTCATCATAGATGACAGTTTATCTATGACACAGCAAGCCAACAAAGTGGCAGGCATGTGCTTCACCATTCTTAGATGGCTACGCAAAATTGTCTGGATGTTACCACCCACCACCCAGAAGACCGTAGTCAATGCCTTAGTTACATCTCGGCTTGACTACGGTAACATCCTGTACCTGGGCTCAAACAAAGCAGTAATAAGACGCTTGCAACTCGTGCAAAACGCTGCTGCCAGATTGCTTTGCAGAATTCCTAGATCCGCTAGGATCACAAAACATCTTAGGGATCTTCATTGGCTCAGGGTAGAAAATCGGATTCGCTTTAAAACCCTGAACTATCTGTTTAAAATCAAAGCTGGTACTGCCCCCAGGTACCTACAAGATCTTGCTAAGCCTTATCTCCCAAATCGCAGCCTCCGTTCATGTACAGCAGCGAACTTCGAGGTGCCTAGGTACAAAAGGGCTAGAATGGGCGGGAGATCCTTCTCATATCTGGCTCCAATTCTCTGGAACACACTGCCCGTCCATATACGCAAGGAAGAAAACCATATGAGATTCAGGAAAAGCGTAAAAACTTGGTTGTTCGACAAATAATTGCCTGCTGATTGCTTTTCTCTCTAGTTGTGTCATGTGCTTTGCTATTGCCGGCGCCGGGAAACCCTTTGTGGGTAGCTGCGCGCCTTATAAGTGCTATAAAATAAAATAAAGAAAATAAAGGGGGCACTGACCTCAGGGGCGAGGCGCTGTTTTTAGCAATAACTTATGACTGGCAAGATGAGGGGCACATTTGCCTGGTGGTAGTGAGAGAATTTGAGGAGGCGGTCTTGGGGTGTGGGGGTGCCAAAACTGATTGTCGCACCGGACGCCACCAGCGCTAGAGCCGGCCCTGGCCACGTCCACTGTTTATCGGTGCCCTTATTGCTGCAAAACCAAAGAACACTTTCAAAAGAATCAGGGCTCAGCTGCTTTAGCCTACTGACGGAAGCATGGAGTATTGGATAGACCACCATGATGTGCAGCCCTTACATGGAAGCTATGAAGTCATTATAAGCAAGGGCCAATAATTCAGTTGAATGGACAGTGCATTTCAGGACTAAGCCAGCAACAGTGCCCTTTTTGCTTTCTCTGATGCCTGGCAAAGAAAAGAAATTCCAGGAACTTAAAAGTCTCAGAGAGCTTCATTACAAGCCTCATGGTAATCCTGATGTTGGCAGTAACAGATGGTACTGGCCAACTTGGTGTTACAAGATCTTTGGTAACCCCACAGATCTGATGCACTTCATCCACAAATGTTGGCCACTGATAATTGCAGAAATGATTGTGTGAAATGTTGTGGCTAAATGGGGAGGTACCAGGGGAATCAGGTGAGACACTCATGATTTACTGGGTGATTTCTCATTTCAGACAGTATCCTCAGTCTACAGCTTGTAATGCCCATGAATTACTTAGAGTTACCCATGTCCCTTATATCGGTAATTCAGAAGTGGGGAGAGACATTGTCTTAATTCTCTGACTCTGTTGCTTGTCTCGGTTGGGTGAGGGGGTGCATGAAGTGCAACAAACCTAGATCCTGCAGCAGGGTATCCTGAGATGGTGAGGCATCCTGGCTGATCTCTTTCCCAAGACCACAGTTCATTCTGTGGACATTAAGGAGTTCAGTAACATGTCTGAGCAGGAGCCAATACAAAGGGTTGGGAAAAAGAAGCAGAAGGAATAGACTTAATTAGAAAAGGCATGAGAGGGAGACCATGAGAGTAAGGACAAGAAAGATATCTGGATAGAGAAGGCACCAGAAAGGAGAGGTATAGAGCTATCTAGTGTAAGATGGGTGAGGAAAGAAGACATTGAACCAAGATGAAGTAAGCTGAGTGGAGGGGTGAGATAACAGAGGCAGTGGCCGGCTGATGCAGGGGAGATGTGAAGCATCTAAATAAAAGTGGAGAGTGGTAGAGGTAAAACAGGAGCTAGAAAGTTCTGAGATGGCAACTAGGAAAGGTGGGGGGAAAGGGGCAGTTATTGAAGAATCTTTCTAATAGAGGAAGATGGAATCTGAAAGATTGATGTCAGAGAGTGTTTGAGGTATATGTGGGGTTGGTGGGATGGTGGTGTAGATATAGCAGTAAGAAAAGTAGACAGGAGGAGCTAGAGATAGTGATAATTAGTTGTCAAAGACAAAGATTAATACTGTGTGGGATTGAGTAAAGAGAACTCCAAACTTGCTGGTCCAAGGAAAATGGGTATACAGTTGTTAATGACCGTAGCATCGTAGGGAGGGAAAGATGCAGGTGAATGTGAGACAGGGAGGAAGAAATATGAGCAATTAGAGTGATAAAGTTGGAGGTGAGAGTCAAATTCTGGACCCATAGAGAGGGAGGGCATGCAGAGAAATCCAGGAGAAAGAGGGGAGACAGCCTGACAAATACAGAGGTAAGATAATGAGAGGTAGATGTGATGGGAAATATGCGAGCAATTGTAATGAGAGGTGATAGTGGAAGGAAACAGGTGATGGAACGGTGAGATGGATATAACAAAGGTGTGGTTAAGAGATAAACTGGGAAAGAGGTGAACATATCATGGGATGATGTAGAAAGACTGTTAAGATGATGGGTATGACCAGAAATGGTGGAGGTTAGAGGAAAATGGGGAAAGAAGGCGATAAGATAGCAGCTATGGAGGTGAGAGGGATCTTGAGGCAAAGTTAAAAAGGTAGGGATGGTGAATGAAAGAGAAATGTAATGATATAATAAAGATATTCAGAATATCTCTGTTTTAATAATTTTGCACTAATCTTAGAATTTATATCTTAGAAATGTATTTCTTATGATACCAGCGTCAAAGTTTGCGTGGCCTCACTTCTACAAAGACATCAACGGCTCTATGATGTCACTACATGTGAAATCATTGGGGGAGTAACAGGGCATGTGATGTCACTCCTGTACCCTTGGTATAATGATGAATCATTGTCCATGTTTATTCCCACATAAGCCTATTAATTGGACAGAGCTTTAGTCACTTACCAGTAATTGGATGTACCATAAACATGGCAGGAAAACTGAGGTTCCGTGACAATTGTAAGTGGTGTTTCCGACTCGCATGAATATGGTCGAGTCTGGTATCTATGAACCGCAAATGACGAGTTTAGTGGGTGTACGCAGTTTCGCTGTGCTAACCTAAACCGTTCGTTTGTTACGTGGGTTTTTCTATCTGTACCCACGGTTTCCATCTTAGATACGGCATCCATTTTGTCTCTTGCCCTCAAGTAGCCAGCGAACGGACGTTGTCCGCTTCGCGACCCTGGGATTCCCAAGATATCTGCGGAAGACACATGTCCTTTGAAAGTGTCTTTATGACAAGGGGGATGATGCTGTAAGGCAGATGGCCCCGCTCGAGGCACATCTTGCCGTGCCGGTTTATTGTCTCAGCCGTGCATCTCATTAGGCACGTCCCTTTGATGCCTGTAGCTCGTGTTTCTCGATACCTCCCCTTTTACACCCTTTCCAATCTCCCCACTGTCTCCATCTTCCTCTGCACCTGTTCTTGTTCCTTCTTCGATCTGTTTTACTGCTAATGGAATGTACTAATGGTGGGAAGATGGGTTTTTACAGTTGGGAACCGCCAAATGTTTCCGCACTCATGTTCCAGACCTTGAATGTATCAAAGTGACCAAAGCGACCCCTCTCGGGGATAATTATGGGAACCAAGTCGTAAACCTTTGTGTACCATGTAAACCTATGGGAGAATTATGTATAAAAGGAGCGATCCACAGAACCAATTTGAAGCAGTCTCCACGAACTACACCCGTTGTACTTCCTGTGACTTCTGTGTTTCCCTGCAGTAAATAAACCTTGAATCTTTGACGCTGAAGGAAGTGTCCCGTGTCTCTGTCATTCGTACGCCGGAGCAGGTTACCCACAAAGGTTTCAGGTGTTGTCCCCTGGCACCGCTGGGTCTTAAATAACCCAGTCCTTCAAAACTTGCTATGTTTTTAGGGTGAATTGCCACATGTTACACACTACGTCAGAATAGTTGCACCAGCAATTCAGTGCCCACCTGCAAAGGCCTTTAAACCACAAACCTTGTTTGCAGTTGTAGCAAAATGCTCAAATAAATGGGAAGAGATTTCATTCTGGGCTGGTCACAGACCACGGGAGTCAGCCTTTATATTGCATGCTGTGTAACGCATGTGATTACAACATGGTCACCACAACGACCGCGTTGTTACAACGCTTACCATTACAATGCAAATTGTTTCTACGACTTGTTGTAGGGTGCGCTCTAACTAATTAATAGTATAATTGACTATTTCAACACCTTCCCTAATGTTGTGCACGCTGGAGTTGGATGAGTAAATTATACTATTCCTAAGTCCAGCGCGCCCCCTACAGCAAGTTGTAGAAACAACTTGCAATGTAATGGTATGCGTTGTAACAACGCGATCGTTGTAACAACCACATTGTAATCATATGCATTGTACCACATGCGATGTAACATCACATATTCCAGACACACCAGGAAAATGCTGTATATCCTCTTACTATCAATCGATAAAACCATAGAATTATAACCATGTGATTTTCTATAGGGATGACACCAACTCCTCAACAATGTACTACTTAAGGGAGTGCATTTGCTAACATCTATATATCCCCTCATAATACACCAGCAAAATCTGTAGTACCAGAGGCTCTGAACCAAATTCAAGAGTATCATGGGCCATCTCCTGTAATGTAAATGTAAATGTAAATGTATTTGAGCTTATATAGCGCACAGCTACCCACAAAGGGTTTCCCGGCGCTTGCTTAGGGAACCCGTCCTGGTATTCCCCTGTGAGATAACCCCGGCAGGGTATCCACAAGGTGAAAGCCAGGCATCCCGCCGCGAGGGGCCGTTGTGGAGATTAAGCAAGCTATTGCCCAGAGTCGCAGAGTGTGAACCCATGAGTTGAGAAGGCACCGGAGCGAGAATTATCGAGTCCGTGGAATATTTTGAGCCCAAGACCCGCCGAGGTGGGGAATTGAACCCTGGTCCAGGGCCGATCTCAGCATCCGGGTCTGCCGCCTCTAACCCCTGAGCCACACTTCTCCACGTAGAAATGTAATTGCTCGGCAAATGTGATACACTTTCTATAATAATTTTAAGCAGCATACAATAAGTGATGAGAATCTTAGACGGGCGCTTTCACAAAGGGATATGGAGTTGCCATCATATTATAACAAGTCTACAATAACATAGGATGATATACTTTAGGGATCTGCCCACTTTATTCCCAGTTTGAACAAAAAGAGAACAGAAGGACCTTTTAAAGTGAAATGTCAGGAGCAGATAAACCCAAAACAGGAGACTATGGTAAGTATAGCTGTTCATTTCTTTGTAGGAGATTCAGGTCCCAATGTGAGAGAGAGTCCTGTTGTTAAATGCTGAGAACTAATAAAATAATAAACTACTAGGAATGTATAGCCACTTTGACAAGAGCTATTGATTATATTTACAGGATCTAGGGTTTAGCACACTTTCAGACATACTCCGGAGACAGAAGCAGTGACCAAGGAGACTCCATTAGGACTCGCCATTCTACCCAGAAGAAAGCCTCAGGCAAGGGACATGAAAAGCAGTAGGAAGCAGAAATGGTTAAAAGAAAGGAAGAGATAGATTCAGAATGGAAAACCTGTTTCTAAAAGAAAAACGTAGCTGAATTGGCATCACAGAATAAAAGTGCCTCGGAAAGATGGTGTTCTCCTAATAGACAAGACTTTGACCATTGCATTGATAGACCGCGCACCAAAGATTATTGCTGATCATGGATCTCCAGTCTGAAACAACTTCAACCGTCTAATACATTTTGGATGTGTCCCCTACACAGACTATTTAATGTAGTTCGTAACAACTGAGCTTTATGTGGCAAACAGTTTTTTATCCAAAGAATGACCTTTGAGTCACAGTATTTGAGACTACCTTCAAAATTGATATTCAGCTAAAACACCAATGTCCCTAATACAGAATGAATTTCAGGTAACCTGACAGTAAGGTAGTGATATGTTTGTCAGAAGTCAGAACATAAAACTAGTACCAGAATGTCAACAACATAATATCCATGGATAACACATGGATGTACTAAGAACTGTTTACAAAATGAAATTTCTAAAAAGACATGGTTTATTCAGTACAGTACATTATTGTATACATTAAATCAATATCATAAAAACACATATTAAAATACAGGTTAAAAATTATAAGTTTCCTGTCACCAGGTGAACAACAATATGAAACAAAACAATGGTTTGGAAAAACACAGTTTTCGATGCAGCGTTTCGTTTTTTTGCTTTAAAACACCTTCTTCAGGACAGTTTTTCTGAATGGTAAGAAACATACAATTAATCACATCATATTTAAAAACAGCCTTTCTTTTAACAAGAACATCAGTGGAACAGTTTGACATGGTACAGTTACAATCTACATTCTTTTAGGCATAAAATGTTTTAATATAACAGTTCTGAGCTCAAACAACCACTGGAAACATAACTACTACCTTCAACTAAAGTTGATACAAATATATGTTATATAGACACATGTATGTTTAGTATCTACTATGTGATATATACTGATCTCTGGAAGCCCGTTTTGCGGAAGTGCCGCACTGCGAGAAAATCGGGGCAGCAGGAAAGGGGTTAACAATGATGCTACAAATAGGAACCAAGGATACTTATAACTCCAACAAATACTTTTACTTAATCCATGTATAACGTACTTGAATTCATAACATGCAATCTTTTATACAGATCCACTGGCTGTGTGTGTCATAGGAGCAAAACATGATTATTCTGCTGCTTGGACAGTTGTTCAGAGTGGATTCAAGAGCTTCCCACTGCAGACTAAATACTCTAGAAGGAAGACAACTACTACAATGGCTAAGACAGAATGTAGTCTCCTTACTAAATAACCTACCTCTTGGGTATATGCTACTCTCTATGGCACATAAGAATGAAATATTATACTCTAAAGGTGACACCACAGCTGGATCCACTGTGACACAACCAGAACTACCCTCAAGGTTGAAACCATAAAAAGGGTCTAATACATGGGAACCTGCAGTCCCTGTATACAAGTTTATCTCTGATTTGCTCTGTATAGGCAACTTGTAACTTCTCAAGTGAATTGAAATAAAGAAATGCCATAGCTGTTAAACTGTAATAATGTATTGCAGCTGAGTTCTGATGACATATTGCCTGCTGCCAGAGCCATCAGCCAAAGGGAAAATTAGGACACAGAAGCAAAATTAAGGTGCAAATATAAACAGCAAAAATGCGACCTGCCTTTTCCTTCTTCTGCTCTCTTTTTCTAGATAAAGAGTGATCAAAAGAAATGAGATATTTATGGAACTTGTTTATGTTGTTACACTCTTCAGATAAATATAGGAACGACACAATCTCTCTGCATGTTTCTACACACTCTGAGCTGCAGTGTATTTTAAATTCTGATTTCTATTAAAAACTGATTCTAAAATCCTTTTGCAACCAATTTCTAACTGCCTTTTGGTGTGTTTAGTTTTGCACTACAGATTCTATTTTTATTCTTTATTTCTGCAAACATTCTATCTCTTTCAGATAACAGAGCAACACGCCAGGGATTTAAGTGGTTTGTGACCTTGTATTATAACAAAAATAAAGCATCCCCTGCCCTACAATGTAAGGATAATGCAAGTCACCTCAGAGTTCCATGATCTTATAATGGAACTTGAACTTCGTCCTCATTCCTCTGTAGGGTCAAAGAACTCCTCTGTGACATGCAATATCTTTATAATATAGAGCAGGCAAAACCTTATCCCATAAGTATACAAACGTTTACACACATATTACATTAATGATGCATGCAATTTTAAAACAACAGAATCCACCAAAATAATTTCTTGTCAAGTATAAGTATATTCTGGGATCGGGGGACAAACCTATGGATTGCATTTATGGAGTGGACAATAGACATATTACAAATGCAACAGAAAGGAGGATCTCATTAAATCATCCCACAAATGGCTGGCCTCGACTCATGTTACTACATCAAATATACTGATGACTACTGATGCCAAAGCAGACAAAAAATGTTAGCTTTTATTTTTTTAGTAGGATTTGTTTATTTTTATTTTATTTGCAAATCCAGATGACAAATACAAACAACAGAAGAACATGATGCAATCATTTTGATAGAGTGAATTGCCTTTAACCATGTCAAAGAGCTCTTTGTGCTGGGAAGTCAACTAAGCAGTTCTCTTGTATACTACTCAAGAGTTTTCACGAGTGTATGCAAAAAATGCAAGATGGCTTAGAGATAACTCCCTGCAGTTTAACCTAGATAAAACAGAAATTCTGTACTGTACAGCAAAAAAAGTCCCTCTCCCGTTTCCAAACAACTTCTGGCCTATCCCTACATATAAGCCACTAACACCCTCTAAGACAGAGCGCAATCTAGGGATAGTATTTGATGACAAATTGAGCCTTGAAACCCAAGTGAATAAAACGGTTGAAACCTGCTTCTCCCTTATCAGAGCATAACGGAAAATACTCCCAATGCTTCCAAACTCAGCTAGAACACTTATGGTGAGAAGTGTCATTCTGAGCTGGTTAGATTGTTGTAATGCTCTGTTATTAGCCACCCCACACTCTTTGATTTAGAAACTGAAAAGAATCCAAACAAGAGCTGCAAAGCTAGCTTTAAAGAGACCGCACAGAGCATCTGCCTCTCTGTCCCTCAAAGAGCTTCACTGGCTCCCAATGAAACAGAGGATACAGTTCAAATCGCTCTGCATTGTAATCAAGGCCTTACATGAAACTTGACCCATGCCAATGCAGAGCAAATTTGTGTGGTATGCCCCGACCAGAAGCCTTCGTTCTTCAGCAGCCAATTTGGCTAGCATGCCCAGATTCAAAACAGGAATGTTTGGAGGAAGAGCATTCAGTTGTACAGCTGCTCGACAATGAAATGAACTTCTCCCCAATCTCAGACAAACAAAATACTTTTTTACACTTCATGAAGAAGCTTAAAACATGGCTCTTTCCATAGGTGTAATGTAGACTAGCCATCCTTTACAAATAATTGTCATTCTTATAGTAACAAGTGAGAACAGTGGAACTAATGTTTTTCAGCGCCTGGATACACATGGGGTGGTAGTGCAGTTTATTAGACTATATAACATAACATAATGTATTAGATACATATCAACATATTACATATTTAGTTCAAACCTTCCAGATCTGTGATGACCCTTACCAGTCCAGGCATTTTAGCATTCCAGTGAAGAATGTGGATAATGAAGGAATTACCAATGCAACTACGCAGGTTTATATTTCCCAGTTGGATTATTATTTGATCCATTGGCCTGTTCACCAGAATCCAAAGAGAACTCAGAGTGGAAACCCAGGACCAACCTCAATACCAGTACCTCTGCATTGCCATGGGAATGCACTGGTCCCTCTCAAAGTAGTTCACTTTAAATAATTATGCTCTGACCTCCCAGAAACCTTAGGAAGTTCCTGAGATATTCTTAGGGCGTGAAATAGTGGGAATTAGTTTACGCTGATATCCAAAACATCATTACTAATGAGATGCGCTATCTATGATGTAGACCGTCTGCCTTATTGGAGTGTCACCCTTCATTTTTCTAGTAGTAATACCATATTTGTATACCTTCTCTCCCCAATAGGTACTCAATTGACATATCCCATTCGTGCGAAGAGGGGTTAAGGGGATACTTGAATGTTTATCATTTTTTAAAGGATTATAAACATTTGAGGCAAAATTTGTATGTAACCCACTTTATCAGTATGACATAGTTGGCAACCAGCATCCACTTCCAAACCTTTTGTATTGAGACCAGTTGATGTGTAATGTAGTATGTGCAAGAATTTAAAGTGTATAATTCTATGTTTGCTATTCCAGGATATCTTCTCAGATTGGGAACATCAAAAGTGCTACATTTTGCCAGAAGTTATTTCTTATGTCTATGTCTTGCTCTTTGCTCTAGCCTTTATACCAGGGACCAGTCTGTTTTTCGGAACAGCTTTGTATATTTTATACATAAGACCCCCGATGACTACTTCTAGTGATGAACTGTGTTAGGGTGACCAGGGCCGAAGGCATGGTGGGGAAATCAGTGTATTTCCCCCTTATGGAGTTACAGACCAGAAATTACAAGAAAATGTCTAGGGGTGAAGATCCTCTATCTCCTTGAAGCAATCCAAGGTCAGAATCTCACCTGTGACATAGATGTCTCCCAATTTAGTTGTATGCAGCTGTGAAAGTTGTTTTCGAGTACTAACAGGACTTCCTGCCAGGGATTGTTGCTCATGGGGATCTCAAGTGAGTATACTCCATCCCATTAGATCAAGACCCATTACTTCAGGCAGCTTCTGAGAAGTTCATGACTTGCTCCATTTGACCTATACTCTTCAATAGAGACCAAAATATCTGATCTGCCTAATGAGGGCAAATACATGGTTAGACAGATCTCATTTGTAAAACAGTATGCTATCTGCATACATTGAAATTAAAACAAAAATATTGTCATTGATTAAAAGGTTCCGATGTGTATGGAATTCCCTTCTGACACTTCAATGGCACATAACAATAGTGAAATAGGGCACCCCAGTCTCATAGCTCGAGTGATCAGGAAGGTTGGAGAGGTTCTCCCATTCAGCAAAACGCAGAACACCAGTTCATCATTGAAAAGGGCTCTCCAGCCAAGTCTCCAGCTCCTTCTGTCCCAGCAACTTGAACATAGAGGGCAATTCAAGGGAGTCAAATGTTTTTTGTGTGTTTAGTGTCATGGCCACAGTAGATAGGTCGGGATGTATTTGGTGTGCCAGGGCAAAGAAGATACATAGATTGTGTGATATTGACTGACTTGGTATTAAGCCTGCCCGTCTGGCAAAACCAGACCTTGCATTATTTTATGATATGGGAAGAAGCAGATGTCTTTTCGCAAACTCTACATCCCAGTTTCATGAAAGATCCAGTAATAGCTAACATAATAAGTCACTATCTGTCATGGTAAAAGATAAGGATCTTAACAAGATGGAGGGTGCTGATTCACATCTGGCTATAGTTTACATCTCGTACTCCTCAGGAGATACTGCTAAAAAGATAACTGCTTCGGGATCTGCCAACCAGTCGGACAAAGATGTTGACTCTCCTCCTAAATCTCCTTCTGCTTTGACTTTGGATTATCTAATGGATAAAGTAAAAGATCTGTGACCCTTTGTACTTGAAACTAATGCAACTTTACGTAGAATGGAAGAACAATAGTCTTCACTGGATTAAAGAATGTTACATATGGGACTAAGCATTATGATATTGAGGACTTTGTGCTTGATGTATCTCAACTTGCAAAATGCATTGAATTACTTAAAAAGGCCAAAGAGGATTAGGAGAGTAGAAACAGAAGGAACAATCTCAGACTTTATGGCTTTCCTAAGGGGGCAGAAGGTCCCGACATGGTCTCTTTTGCCCAAAATATTCTACAGAAGATTTTTCTTACCTCTTATTATCTAATAGGTGCATCGTTTAGGTCCCAAACACTTCATCATCCAGAACGAAACCCAGAGGTATCATCCTCCTGTGTCTAAAATATACAGATCTGATGCAGATTATCACAGCTGCCAAGATCCAAAGACATCTCTAAGAATAGTAATGCAGTCTTTTTCTCCCAGGACATATCTAATGCAACTTCCAACGGAAGGAAACAGTTTTTTAGGTCTACGATCTCAATTTAAGGCTCTAATTGCAAGATATTGACTTGTTTTTCCATGCTTCTTCAAGGGTACTTATAAGGATGAAACTACTACATAGTAGATCCGGCTCTTTCGAAGGTCCTTCTTCAGTAACAGAGAATAGATGAAATGGATACCAGGGCACATGACTTTGACTGACTGTATTTATTCTTAGATCATTTGTGTTGTTCTCTTATGCTTTTCTAGGTTATTGCTTTTAGTTTATACTAATTTCTATTCCTATCCTCTGTTGTAACATTACTTGATTTTTTCATTACATGTTTATGTCCCCATACTTGTCATGCAATGATGTCTAGTCCTCTTGTTCAGTGGATTTTCAGTCGTTTTATGTTGTATTATTCATTTGCAGTCCATTCATGTCTTTTGTTTGGTAAGTAGGTTATTCCTGTATATATCTTTTTGACAACATTTCAAATTAACATCATTGGGTATTATTGTTCACTTTTCTATTAAAACTATTTCTCAATCTCTTACACAATGCAGTTTTTTATGTTTCTAGTACGTTATGGAGCCAAAGTCTGCATGTCTTCCTTTAGCATTCCTGCACTTTCAACAGCGTTCATTTTTCATCAAATAATGATTCACTTGGTGTGACATCGACAAGGTGGGGGCTGTACTTCACACTGTTTTCCTGCTTCAAGTTGGCTGGGCTGTGCTCTGCTTTCTTTCCTGCCGGTCCCTTCTCCACCTCGTTTGCTGGCCGGGCTGTGCTCCGTCAGCACTGCTGGCCGGGCTTTGCTGTGCTTCCCTGTTGGCCCGGACTGCATCTTCCAGGGGCCTGTGCGCGGCGAGGACGCCGCTGAGCATCACCAGACTTGCGCCAGGAGGCGCTTAAAGCCCCGGGTGGGGCCGACTCCTTGTGTGTGACATCGACAAGGTGGGGGCTGTACTTCACACTGTTTTCCTGCTTCAAGTTGGCCGGGCTGTGCCCCGCTTTCTTTCCTGCCGGTCCCTTCTCCACCTCGTTTGCTGGCCGGGCTGTGCTCCGTCAGCACTCCTGGCCGGGCTTTGCTGTGCTTCCCCGTTGGTCCGGAAAGCATCTTCCAGTGGCCTGTGCGCGGCGAGGACGCCGCTGAGCATCACCAGACTTGCGCCAGGAGGCGCTTAAAGCCCCGGGTGGGGCCGAGTCCCTGTGTGTGACATCGACAAGGTGGGGGCGGTTTTCCTTAACACTGTTTTCCTGCTTCAAGTTGGCCGGGCTGTGCTCCTCTTTCTTTCCTGCCGGTCCCTTCTCCACCTCGTTTGCTGGCCGGGCTGTGCTCCGTCAGCACTCCTGGCCGGGCTTTGCTGTGCTTCCCTGTTGGCCCGGACTGCATCTTCCAGGGGCCTGTGCGCGGCGAGGACGCCGCTGAGCATCTCCAGACTTGCGCCAGGAGGCGCTTAAAGCCCCGGGTGGTCCCTCGTCCCGCGGGACGTGCACAGGAGAAGCTCGGGCAAAGGACGGGCCCTCTGTGGCCCTCAGAGGACCGAGAAGGACGGGATGGGCCACCCCCCTTGGCTCCTACTGAACAAGGTATAGTGAGACCTCCACCTACATCTCTGCACATACTGTTGCCTCAAGACACTGGGACTCTCATTGACTTTTTACGGGACTCTGTTTGCTGCACTTTCACCATGCCTCTTAAGGGGGCGCCCAAACCCAGTATTCCCCCAAGTGACTCTAGTAGGGGGAGGTTAGACTGCTATGTAGACAGGGTATTATTACCCGTTATTCATGATTTGGAAGATCTAGAAACTCGTTTGCCCGCACATAGCGTAGCCTGCAAACATCCCGAGGCGCAGCTAGCCGACACAGCATCAAGTTTGTCCTGGTTGGAGGAATTGAACGCCCTATGTCACATTCGATATGCACCAGTCGAAACCATAGCAGACCCACCCCAAGCCCTTTCCAGCCCAATACTTCCCATACATTTGCAGTCTAGCTCCTTATTGAACGCAAACGATAACATTCTGGCTGCCCATTCCTTATCCCCGTTAGTAAAAGCAAACACTAAACAACTTGGAAACCCTAAAACTCTTACGGTCACAAGAAAGCGTTCCGGGGATAACTGCATGGGGAGGGAAGCAAAACTGCTAAAGCCTTGCACAAGTTCCTCACCGTCCGTCAGCACCCTACCTACAGCTTCCCAGGCCTGCGATAACATTGAATCCATTGAATCCTTTGCACCCCCCTACCAGGCAGTTCTTCTGGACCTGATTGAACGCCTGGTCACCTCTCTAATATCCCCTTTGACTGCAAGAATCAACTCCCTAGGGGATAGGTTAAGGGATATAGAGATCTCAATTAGGGCACCGACTCAACCTAATAAGAACCTGGCAGGACTTAGCCAACCACAGCCCTTACCCGCTACCGTGGTTTCTAACTTAGCTCCTCAAAGAAGTAGCATCCCTCTCAACAGACCTACAGTCCCACAGAACCGCCCATGTATCTCCTCGTCATCCGACATCGAGCCCACTACCACTAAGAGTATCATCGCTGAGGTAGGGGTGCCAAACGTTCCCACACCTCATGAGGAGAAAGCTACTAAATTAGATTACACTAAACATATACATTTGCCTCCAATGGCCGCCCCCTTTGTCTGTGTTCTCACTGGTGTTTTACCAATCACAAAGGGAAAAACCGAGAGATCAGAGGATCTAAAACACAAGGTCATCTATTGGCTGACTAGGAACCGACCCTTGCCAGTGAACATTGATGGTGCTATTCGAAGTGTTAGAAGGGTGGGATGGCTCGGCCCCCTTCCAAAAGATCTCCCAGGCGACCTGGTGTTAGTTAGATTCTGGAGTGACCGGGTTGTGCCTTATTTACAAACTTGGTTTCCACAATTAGAGGATGGCCCGATCTCTGTCTGGGGACTCCATGATTTCTACCCTAGGTCCCGCTACCCTCGGCCCTTAAATACAAGACTAGAGAGAAAACACCATTTTCCAGAAAGAACAAGTTTAGAGATTAATTATCGGCCGGATCGGAGTGTGTATGTACAGAATGGCTTTAACAACCCCATCCCAAATTATTTTCCACGAAGCGTTTTTAGCAGTGGTATCCAGTGATTAGCAATTCGTTTGAACTGATTTAATAATGTCTTAATTTATTATTAATTATTGTAATGAAATGGTTCTTAATGATGTGTATATATTGAATGTTGCTTTTATGATTTTATGTATCAAAATCGAATAAAGCTAATCTGACTGACTGACTGACTGATTCACTTGGTGGCTCACTGCTCAGTCACCTTATCTTCTTGCCTTATATGTCTCTAGGATCACAGTCTCATCTTCTCTTTACCTCTATATACTCCCTTTCTACCTTTTCTTTTTCTCTTTCAACTGCTATTTATTTCATCATGGCACTTGACGGTGTCTATCATCATCCTCTGATTTGTAACTTGGAATATTAAAGGCCTAACACATCCCATTAGGAGGCGGAGAGTATTAGCTCACCTTGCCCGACTTAAAGGGCAAACTGTCCTACTACAGGAAACTCATCCCTCTGATACTGATATGCTAAAATTGCTAAAACAATGGGTTGGTCAAATATTTTTTCTTTATCTACTGAGAATAAGGTGGCATGGCTGTTTTTCCTCTTAAGCGACTAAATGTAAACGTGGTTCTGGAGGAAAAAGATTCTGAGGGTACGTGGTTATTGGTTAAACTGCAAATGAATAATATGGATTTCTGCATTTTGAATGTGTATGGTCCAAATCAACAAAACACTCAGTTTGCTCTAAGAAAATCACTAATTATAACACAAAATTGTTCCCTCAGTTTTATTCTGCTCCTCTGCTCCCAACTCTCCTCTGTCCGTTCTACCCTCCTCCTGCGACTCTCCACACGCCTTCTCTCCTCCTCGCCTGCAATCACCTCTGGTGTACAAGCACACCTGTTCCTTGTGGTCTTCGGTTTTTGACGGCACATCAGGCTCCGCCCATTCACCCAGCTCTGACCAGTTAAAGGGGCCGCTTTCCTCTTCCTAGTCAGGTATACACCAGGGTTCGCCGGTCTGCCTCCATTCTGGCTGCTGTGGAGAAAAGAGGGGTGGGTCACAGGATAGGTCCCCAACAGGGGTTACATAGGACCTCTGTCGCTGGGTCAGCGGGTCCCCAGGTTACAGTGTTCAACAATAATAGCCTGTAGTTGAGCCCTTGCACTTAAATGAAAAAGTTTGACTCCACCGCTATCCAACACTTTCTCTACTGTTGCACTGACTAGATTGGGAATAGTAAATGTTATCCCTCCACTATCCAACACTTTCCCTACTGTTCTACTCACTGGAGTGGGATTAGTAATTTGCACCCCGCCACTATCCAGCACTTTCCCTACTGTTGCACTCATTGGAGTGAGAATAGTCATTTTTACCCCTCCGCTATCCAAGGGTCCCATTAGGATGGCGGGCAGACTTTGTCCGCCCGCCATCCCGACGTAAAACGGGACCGCCCGCCATAAAGGCAGCGGTCCCGTGGGGGCCATTAGGATGGGCCCGCCACACTGGCGGACGCATCCAGCATTTTTAACATTGCGGCGGGCGATGCGGAAAGTACTGCCCGCCGCAATGCTAAAAATGCACATTGCTCAATTCAATGCACAACGTGACAGGCACCGTGCAGTGCCTGCCAAGTTGTACAGTGAAGTGGTACCCCCCATGTGCACCTCTCACCCTCCCAGAGTCCCTCGGGGCCCGCAACGGGCTACCACAAGACATTCCCACAGGCCTTTCCCGCCACAGAAAAGCATGTTTCCGCCCACATCCTAATATGGATGGCGATGTCTAACAGACACCGCCACTATATGAAACCCTTTTCTGCCCAGTCAACTCGTTGACCGGGCGGAAAAGAGGCGGATGGTCTTTCCGTCCGCTGCGGTTTCCCCGCCATAGTAATATGACGGGGGGAAATGGGTGATGGGCGGGGAAGGATGTCGGGCAGATCGCCACCGCCCGCATGGTGGTGGTGATTCGCCCGACATGCTAATGGGGCCCCAAGTCTTTCCCAACTGTTGTACTCATTGGAGTGAGAATAGTAATTTTTACCCCTCCGCTATCCAACACTTTCCCCATAGTTGCACTGACTGGAGTGGGAATAGATTATTGTTTTGAAGTGAATATATATATGTGTTAACTATTATGTATGTGTGTTTAACTTTTTTTATATTTGTTGAAATGTATATTAAATGTAATTTTTTTTATACATTGTATTATTTAATTTATTTAATATTTATTATTTTATTTTATATGTTTTAAAAAATCAATATTTTGTTGTATGTTTTTGACATCGATATATTTTTTTCGATATTTTTGTACTTACCTGTACAGGGAGTCGATATTTTTGCATTCTATATTTTTACCTCAATATTTTTTTCATCTATATTTTTGAAGTCGATATTCTGTCAGTGAATCCTTTTTAGGAATGCTGTTGGACGCAAAGCATCTAGTATATAGGCTGTGGAATGTGCCATCTAGGCACGAGCTAATCACAGGAGCGAGCCCTCAAGCGAGCACTCTTCAGCTTGCGTGGATATTGGCTTCCGACATTGGAGTTCTTGGTGAGGAATGTGCCAGCGAGGAGCGTCAGCTACATTGAAAACCTCAGATGGAGGGATTCCAACAAAAACATACCAACAAGGAATGTGCAGCAGGGAAGAACTCTGACGCTCTGTCGAGCGTATCACCCCACGACTGCCGACGTCACTACACAACGTGAGACTCATCTATTGGAGGAACCAAATATGAACTGTTTTTAAAATGTTTAAAGGACCTGAAATATGTCTATTGAATGCGCTGGGCCAGACTGTACGAGAGAGAGAGAGAGAGAGAGAGAGAGAGAGAGAGAGAGAGAGAGAGAGAGAGACTTTTCTCCTCTCACAGCAGCACCGGCACAGAAATACACTTTTGGAAATATACGCCGGTAATCATCTCCATCATTTAATGTTATCAATGTTTTCTGCAACAACAATTCTCTGACTTAAAGAAATTACTACTTATGGTGTCAATGGTAGACAAAATCAAGAATTTTTTGTTGTGGGGCTAGAGATTTGATATCAGTTTACCCTTTGACCATGGCAGTCACCAAAATGTCACAACCCCCCAGCATTCCTATCTAATAAGGGTGAACCTGTGCTACTGTGGAAACGTTTGAGGAAATTATTTGATTCCTATGAAGTAGTTATTGGTAGTAAGTTCTCTGCGCACAGGAATCAGGTAATCCTCTTACACAATCTTGGGATAGAAGACTGGAACATTTAGAAAAGCATAGACGAGTTGCCCTTGAAGTTGCTAGAGAATCCTCTGATGTATTTGAAATGTCACTAAAGATGCTTGAACAGTGCTTTGGGCCTCGCATAAATCTGGTGTTAGAAAGGCATAGATTCTTTACCAGAGCACAGGAGACAAACGAGAAAGTGGGCAATTAAAAGTATTGTCACGCACAATCGAGTTTAGAGAACTTACAGATTGCCTTGTAAAGGACCAATTAGTGAGGTGCACTAACAGTAGTAGAGTACAGGAGAGATTCTTGGAAATAAATCCATCACTTAAGGAACAGATTGTTATTGTGGAGAATGTCGAAAATACATCTGGATGGGTTAAAGAGATAGGAGCAACACAGTGACACCAGACACAACTGCGCAAAGCAGTGTACATGAACTTTTGTACACAGGAAGATACAGATACCAATATTTTTAAAGCTACTGCGAAGACCAAGTTTAAAACTCCATCCAATGGCAGTAGATTTAAATGCTTTAGATGTGGTAGTTTCAGTCGTATGTCCAACAATCCAATGTTCTGCAAGAAACCAAACCTGTTACAAGTGTGATCTCAAGGGACATTAATGAAAGGTTTGCAAGTCAGTCTAAGGGAGTATGCATGGTTGAGAGGATGCATAATGTCACAAAGTGTGTGCACAGAGGTTTTGAATGTAAAGAATGGACAGAATGGTGTAGATTAAGGGGAGATGGTTATGCCCAAATGAGAAGTTGCTGTTGGTGGAAAGAACTTCACAGTATCAGCAGATTTGGGCTCTCCATTCGCCATGATTGGGAATGAGGTTTGGGATGACAGATTTTCCAATGAGAAGGTGCTTCCGCCAGACATCAACCTGGTCAGTTATGGCAGTGCTTACATTGAAGTTTTGGGATATGTCATAAACAAAATTCGATTTCAAGGCAGAGAAACAATTGGTAAGATCTACGTGGCCAAGATAGGAAACAACCTCCTTGGCTGGAGGCAGCAAAAACAATTGGGGATTATATTGAATCCCAAAGCACGAGATCACGTGATGCTGGTATAGAGTGGTAGTGGGGACAGTTTCTATAATGAGTTTGCTGAAGTCTTCAAAGATGAACTAGGTTTTCTCAAAGACTTTGAGCATAGTATTTTATAAAAGAAATTGAGTCAAGCCCTGTGTATATAAGGTACGCAAAGTCCTCACCTTATGCTGGAGCCTTTGAAGAAAGAATTGAACAGACTGTTGGCCTCAGGGATTATTGAAGAAATTGAGTCATCTGAGTGGTTGGACCCAGTAGTTTTGGCACCCAAAGATGGAAGGAAGGCCATTAGGATGTATGTGGACTTGAGGGACCTCAACAGGTGGATTTGGGTGTATCGCCAACCACTCCCTAATATTTCAGAATCACTAACTATGCTGAAGGGGGCCAACATATTCTCTTTTCTAGATTTCTCCTCAGCCTGTAATCTGGTGCTGCTACACCAAGACTCGAGGCATCTCACCTCCTTTGTGATGTTGTTGGAGGTCTACTGATTTATCTGGATGTCATTTGGGCTGGCCTCGGAGGTGGCCTGTTTTCAAAGGATAATGAAAATGGTCCTGGGGGCTATCCGACTTCTTATTCCTCCAGGACGACATTCTCATTTATGGTAAGGATGCTGATGAACATAATGTGGTTCTGAGCGGAGACTTGAAAAGGCTACAGGAGACAGGGCTCACAGTGAAGAGACAAAAGTGCAGAATAGGAATTACATCAGCTACGTACTTGGGCCATGCTATATCAGGGGAAGGCAACCAACCAAATTTGAAGTTAGTTGACAGCATTAAGCGAGTCCCCACTCCTACAGATAAGGAACAAGTAAGGTCCTTCCTGGGACTAGCTAAATTTTACCTCAAATTAATTGGGAGTTTTTCCAGTGTGGTTAAGCCCATTAGAGCCTTGCTTAAGAAGGGAGTTCATTTTGTGTGCCACCAGAGTGCGAGGAGGCTTTCCAAACAGTGAAATCTGATATTAATGTGATGCTCACTCTTGGACATTTCAACACCAAAGATTTTTTTTTACCATTGACGTCAGATTGAGGTGGCTTGGGCGGTCTTGTCTCAAGTTGATAATGGGGAAGAAAAAGTGGTGGTGTTTGCCTCCAGGGCTCTTAAGGAAGCGGAGGGGCATTAATTGTGTATTGAGAGGGAAGTTTTAGCGATAATCTGGGCTGTGAAGCACTTCAAATTTTACTTGTGGGGCATTCCCTTTTTAGTGAGGACAGATCATAGGCTCGTGTTCCAAGTATTTTCCTGCAGCCATAGTGAGAGCATGCCTCCAAGACTCAAGAGATGGAGAAAAGGGTTGGAGGACTTTAATTTCCAGGTCCAATATCTCCCAGGACTATCAAACAAGATGATAGACTGTTCAGAATACCTGCAGAAGGTGGGGATCAAGGTAGTGTTGAAGATGTGATTTGTATATGTTGGGTAAAATAACCCACCATGGGGCGTGGCTACCGGCCGATCAAGATGGCTGCTTAGCCTGTGAGCTCCGGGGACCCAGCCGCCCTTTTCGATAAATCCGCACACTTATCCTGATAAATATGCTGCTCTGACGACAGCCCTTAAGATCGGAGTACCGGCAGTATCGCCTGGTGTAAAATTCGTGAAAATCGGAGGTTTGGATCAATCCGAGTGAACTGCTGACGAACTGCGGCCTACCTGAAAAACTGAATCCGGGGACTAAAGTTGAGATCCGGCCGACGCCAGCGAACCGGAAGTTCGAAGACGGCACTCCCTACCCGCTGCCTCGAGTGGGCGGAAGTTGCCTCAGCAAGGATAAGTGCTCGCCTGGAGACTCAATATCGTTAACTGCTGCACGGGGTTCTGAGGTTCCGGCTGCTGGCCGCAACAGACTTTCAACTGTGGGCTGTGGGGAGTGCTACCACCGTGAGAAAAGCAGCCTACGCCCTAAGGGCAACCCTCTCCCCCTCTGCTTTCGTTCCCCGGCACGGACTCCAGCATGGCCCGGCGCAAACTTGGATAAACGATTACATCATGGGCCTGCCCCCCTGCTCATCAAAACTCTGGAGTGACACAGCACCTGAAACTGAGGGGTGGTGCACCGTACAACATTACTGCCCCTTTCATCGCGGACTGACAATTTATTGGCGCCCCCACTGCCCCATTCTTTCGTAATACTGTGCACAACGGACATAAGTCGCCATGGCTGGCAGGGGACCGCGGCACACCGCCACACAGGCGAAGCTGCATAAATACGCATACGAGAAAGGATCATCTCATGGCCACTCCCAAACTAAACCAACAGACAACGAAGGGACAAAAAAGGTCACTCTTGAAGACGTGATGAAGGCCCTTGCTAACGTTCAAGCAACGGTGGGCACTATCCCTACGGATGTATCTTTGCTGCATGCTGATCTCCACAAAATGGCGGACAGGGTCAAAGAAGTGGAGATAGTTGCCAAGTCTCTCGTGATGGACACCTCTGAATTGCAGACCTCGGTCTCCCAGCTTGAAAAGGAGAATAAGGCGCTTGCTGAAAAGCTCGACGAGCAGGAAGGGCGGGCGAGGCGAAATAATGTCCGTATTATTGGTATTCCGGAATCGGAAGGCACAATAGCTATGGACTTGTATGTTGAAAAGCTCATTACCACCAAACTACAACCTAAGGGACTATCAAACTTTTTCTCAGTGGAGCGTGCACACAGGGTGCCCGGTGGCAAACCTGAACCGGGTGCGCCCCCGAGACCGGTCCTTGCTAGGTTTTTTAACTTTCGGGACCGAGACGCCATTTTACAAGCAGCAAGAAATGCCTCTCCTATCCGGGTCTTGAACTCTATGGTCTCGTTCTTCCCGGACTACACAGCGACTGTTCCAGGAAAAGGCGACGTTTTTGGAGGTCAAGAAATTACTTAGGGTGCAGGAACTGCCCTATTCAATGCTCTTTCCGGCAAGACTTTGGGTGGTGGCTGATGAGAAGACTTGGTTTTTCGATACCCCTGAGGCTCCACATGACTGGCTGGAAGGATGGCGCACTGTGGACAGATCAGAGCGTAGACCAAAATCACATTGACACCGGGATGCTGAAGGTGCAACCGGGGGATCTAGCTCTGGCGACCCCGATATGCACCAAACTTCGCACCTTGAAGAGGAATGAGCCCTGTCTCCATAATGCTGCTCCTTTGTTACGGCAGTGATCCGGTGAAAACTCGGGCCTCTGCTGTCGGGGACTCTGACCTGGGTCGAGACTGGGGGCATTAAGGGGCTGGTACCTGGCTGAACTCTTCCCCCGACAAGCAAGTATTGGGGTTTTGGGAGGGATAGAGCTCTCTGCTGAGTTGGGGTGGCGGGCAGTTGAAAGTTCGTCTAGCAGGGAGGGTGGGTGGGACACAGGGTGGGAGGGTGTTTGGGTTGCTCTTCACTGTTTTCTTTTCTTTTTGTATGATGATGAAGACAACATTTTTCTTGAAAGTAGATGCATTACAGGACTTATCCCCCATTGATAGTGCGATATCGCACACACTGACAGATGGCTGCACCAGTAGCGGATACACCTGAGAATCAAATAACCCGCCAGTCGGCCTTGACAGTCCTAACGTGGAATGTTCGGTGATTGGGGGACAGGGTGAAGCATGGACTAGTGCTGCAATACCTAAAGCGCAGGTACAAGTTCATTGCACATGCAGATTTTTCATCGGGTTCGAGAGGGACAGGGATACTGATAAGGAAGAACTTCCAGAT
Source organism: Lissotriton vulgaris (assembly GCF_964263255.1). Taxonomy (NCBI): domain Eukaryota; kingdom Metazoa; phylum Chordata; class Amphibia; order Caudata; family Salamandridae; genus Lissotriton; species Lissotriton vulgaris. The sequence goes on along the minus strand of NC_141686.1, from coordinate 24,400,763 downwards.
GGTGGTGCAACAGACACGTATAGATAATCAGGGACGTTTTGCGGCTGCAACGGTGAGGTGGGAGGGCCAGCTTTTTCATTATGTGTCCGTGTATGTCCCGCCAGGCCTACATGCTACAACACACACTGCCCTCACAGCCTTCCTTCTGACTCTGCAGACCGCAACATTGGTGATAGGGGGCGACTTCAATGACATTGCTGATCAGGAATTTGATAGACACCCACATGCGACGGCGGGGCGGGGGGCCGTACGACTCCTAGGGCTACTCAACGCATTGGGACTCACAGACTGTTGGAGATACAAACACCCATATGATAGACAATACACTTATTATTCAGCTACCCACGACAGTCTCTCCTGGATAGATTGCATCTTGGTGTCTGGCAATGGGCTGCAGAGCGTTGAGGAAGTGGAGATCCGTCCCAGGGGAATATCAGATCACTCTCCACTGCGACTTACTTACACGAACCACCGCACACATCGCAGACGCATTTTCCCTATCCACGGGAGCTGCCTGCAGGTCACCCCTATCATGAAAATTTTGAATAGTACCACTAAACAATATTTTCAGGAGAATGCTGGATCGGTAGACTCACACACCATCTTGTGGGAGGCTTACAAAACGGTCTTACGCGGACAGGCCATATCCTCCGTTGCTGACCACAAGCGAACGCAGCGGCAGGAACTTAATACTCTAGAGGAGGCACTTCAAACTGCTATTTGGAAGCAGGAGACTGACCCGTCCCTTGGAGCGGCCCAGGCTGTCCGGCTACGGCGCACCGAGTGGATGGCATATCAGAAAGAAATGGTGCAAAATACAATTCAGGCCACTTGACATAGGGTTTATGAGCTGGGGGATAAGGCCGGAAAGATGCTGGCATGGCTGGACAAGAAAGAGAAAGCGGGTAGAGTCATAGCCCAGCTGTCGTCGCCATCTGGACATGTGACCTCGGATCCTGGGGCTATAGTAGACCTACTTGCAGACCACTTTGAAACACTATACACCCCCCAGGCACAGTACTCGATTGAGGAGGCATTTGATTATATCAAAGACCAGACCATTCCCGGCCTCTCACCGGAAGCAGCGCTTCTGCTTGAGGCAGATATCACAGTAGAAGAAATACAAGAGGCAACCTATGCCTTAGCATCGAGTAAGGCACTGGGCCCCAACGGGTTTCCAGTGGAGCTGTACAAGAACACGGTCCAAATCACTGCTCCCCATCTCATTAAAATGTTTACCGAAAGTCTGGAGGCGGGAGAACTCCCTGGAGATCAGTGCCTGGCCACGATCATTCCAATTTATAAACCCGGGAAGGCGGCGGAGGCTTGCGCCTCTTACCGCCCTATCTCCCTAATAAATGCGGAACCGAAGATTCTCGCTAAATTACTTGCACAGCGACTGGCTCTGCATCTTGCTACCTTGGTGCACCCAGATCAATCTGGCTTTATGCCATCCCGCAATACATCACACAACCTGCAACGTTTACAAGCAGTTTTGGCCCGTCGAGACTGCATAAAAGAACCTGCGGTCCTCCTCGGTATACAACTGTTACAACAAAGTTTTTACCACGCACTACCATTACATCGCAGGCATTACCACGCATACCATTACAACGCATTGCGCTGGGGGGCGCTCTAGGATAGGGAATAGGTATAATTTTATATCCAACACCTTCCCTAGTGTCCACGGGGACTGGAGTTGGAATATAAAATTATACTTACCACTATCCAGCACCTCTAAGCGTTATGCGTTGTAACGGTATGCGTTGTAAATACCGCGTTGTAATGGTATGCGTGGTAAAAGTATGCGTTGTAACGTCATACATCCGTCCTCCTCTCCCTTGACGCCACTATGGCATTTGACACTGTGGAATGGCCCTACTTGTTTGCTGGGGTTCAACACATGGGCTTCGGCCCCAAGTTCTGCGCCTGGGTTTGTCTATTATATACCAGACCCCTGGCCCAGGTAGTGGTAAATGGCCACATATTTAGAGACTTCCCTCTCGGTCGCTGAACCAGGCAGGGCTGCCCGCTCTCCCCCCTCTTGTTTACTTTGTTCCTTGAGCCGTTAGCGATCTGAATCCGATGGGAACCATCTTTTAAAGGTATCCGGTGGTCACCGACGTGGTAAGATCGTATATCTCTCTACGCGGATGACATCCTTCTTTATCTCACCTCCCCCAAAAAATCGATTCTTGAGCTTCTTAATGTCTGTGAAAAATTTGGGAGAGTGTCGGGATGTAGAATTAATTCGACTAAATCGATACTCTTTGTTCTTGCAGGCCACCCGCCATTGCTCCTGGCGAGCTGCCCCTTAAGCTATACGGACGCGGCGTTTAAATATTTGGGTATTTACGCTTCGTCAGACCCGAACGAATTCTACGCCCTGAATTTGAAACCTCCCCCTAGACCGATTTAAACGGGATGTAAAGGTATGGCGCTCCCTCCCTCTCACTCTCCTGGGCAAAGCTGCATTGTTCAAAATGATGACGCTTCCCCGCTTCCTCTACATTCTCAAAAACACGCCGTTCCCGGTCCTGCCCTCCTACTTCACAGCGATCTCATCTGCGGTCTCGGCCTTGCTGTGGGACGGTAAACCGGCACGGATCGCACAATGCAAACTGGTGAAAGATTGGTACGATGGAGGCATAGCGCTCCCTAATATTGAACTGTACTACTGGGCGGCCCACCTCAAACAAATCAACTATTGGTTGCATGCCCCACAGACTGAACCTGCTTATTTGGCAGATAGGCAATGCTTGGAGCCCAGAGGTTTGCTGAGAAACTTATATAGCCGAAGTGTTCCGACTGACCTAGTGGGACCGACACGACACACGATCCAACTCTGGTACAAGTAACAGACACCTTCAGTGTGCTAATACAATCACGCAAATGACGCCAATGTGGGATTCATACAGACTGGGTTTCTTTCGCAACAGTAAGGGGTTCCAAGCTTGGGACAACATAGGAATATCGGTTGTGGGAGACCTTTGGAAAAAGCGCAAGGTAGTGGACTTTAAATTCCTACAAACCAAATATGAGATGGCACAGTCTGAACACTATAGATACATACAAATCCGTCATGCACTGCAAACAGCCATCCCTGCAGAGTCAGTCTTGCCAGAATCCACTCCTCTTGAGGACAGGTTACTGACAGAACACATGCCCCGTAGAGCAACATCTTTCACGTATCGAAAGCTGGTCAACAATCTCCCGGACAGGTTGGTTCAGTTGCGGTTGAACTGGTCGAGGGACGTGGGCGACTTTGATGACTCATAGTGGCAGGAGGCAATCTCTTCGCCGCAGGAAACAGCGATCCCCTCCAGGCTTAAATTGGTGCAGTTGAAAATATTGCACCACACGTATTACACCAGAATAGTCCTACATACAATAGGAAGGGCCTCACATGAGTACTGTATCCGTGGGTGCGGAGAGAGAGGAACATTCTATCACACTATTTGGGATTGTAGTCGAGTGGCTATGTTCTGGGCTGCTGTGATGCGTACCATCTCCCAAACCATGAATGTTTCCCTGCTGCCTGATCCCCGCCGTTGCCTGTTAAATGTGTGGGACGCAACGGATTTGACTCTTCGACAGCAGGACTGGGCCATGCTGGGGATGATGGTTGCAAAGCGAAACATTGCTAGACTATGGGGCGCTGAGGCATCGCCTACGCTGAGGGACTGGTGTAGGGACATGGATGTAACGATGGTGGCTGAGAAGGCGGTGTTTGTTCATCGTGGGTGCCCCAGGAAATGGGGGCAGATATGGGGGGCGTTGAATAGGTTCAGAGGAGATATCTGTGAACCGCCTCAGATTGACTCAGACGAGGATCTCTCAGACTAAGAGTCCCAGTCCCATGATCATGTACTACATGGGTGGTTTTCAAGCCATCCCGAAAACTTAGCCACTACTATATAAATGCTATACCGATGGGGTCTCAACTGTACTTGCACTACGAATATTCAGAATACTGCATATATTGTTGTTTTTGTCGTCTTCTGTGTCTGATGCAATGTTAATAAGTTAAAAAAAAGACCCATGCAGAGTTATAATCCTATTGTGAAATGTGTACCTGCATTGATATAAACCGCCGCCGTGCCCCCGGGATGTCGGCTCCTGGGCTGTGTTATCCTAATATCACGGAGTACAGATGAATAAGTTGCGGCCGGCCCAAGGGGTTTGTCATATAGTTAATGCTTTTCTATATATTGTGTTAAGTTAGCATGAGTTTATTAAATGTTTAAATGACATATTTTCCTTCGGCTTCAGTTTGCACACGGCACATAATTATTATTGTAGCTTTCAACCTAGACAAAAGATGTGATTTATTGAGAATAATATGTTATTGCTCTGATATCAGTCGTGCCTGGGACACTTGGTACACTGTCTGCACACTGAGAGCTATAGCCTCTGAGAATAACCTAACACAAGGTTGCTGGGAGGCCTGATCCTCGCACCACATTAGACATAACACAAATAAATTTGCTGCCAACATTGGGCTCTACGCGGGTTTAAGATAGAGTTACTGAGAATGCAAAAACACACTTGATGGTGCTTCGCATGCAGAGAGTTGGTAGCTGATGATGTGATCTGCTTCTGCTGACATTTAGAGGTATGGGCCCGCCCTGCTAAAACCCAAATGAGACCTTCTTAGATATAATATAGTATGCTAAATAGGGTGCGCGAAATATAGGTGATACAGATTTCTATAGATTTTTGCATTATAATATGCTATCACTGTTCGCTTACTATGGACTAGTGACTATGCTGTTAACTCTGATTTTTATAATATGTATTCTGGTATTATATAAGATACTGCGTTTGAGAACCTTGCATTGAAAAATAAATATTTCAAACATGCACGTGTGTTCTTTTACTCCCCGTTGTGGTTTGAAATGATTAGAGAGCGAAAGAGTGTTCACAATCTAAACAACACTTTACATAAGGCGCATGATCCCCCGATATGCCTACTAGCTGATCCTACTGGAGGACCATTTTTATATACTCTGTGTATAAACAATAACTCTGTAACACCAACACCCCAGAAACTGATACATGCAGCTTTAGTTAATGCTCGCTCGCTCCCTTGTCACAGAATTTACATACTAGAGTTGATTAATACTTATACAATCTACCTCCTGTTTCTTACTGAAACTTGGGGAGACGATGCTTCAGGACCTGATTTCAAGGCTGCCATGCCTGAAGATTACTGTGTCCATAGGCAAGACCGCATCTCCGCTCATAAAGGCGGAGGGATTGCTATAATATACCGAAACAGCCTCCGCGTTAAAGCCATTGATCTTAAACATAAGAGCTGTGAGGCGTTTGCCTTCACGGTCACTCTTTCCACCAATCAAACATTTACAGGTACTCTTTTGTATCGACCACCTGGTTCTCGGTCGATTTTTCTCTCTCAACTCCATCAACTGAGTGAGTTAGCCGCAGACCACAAACACTTTACTGTTCTGGGTGATTTTAACTTTCACTTAGAATCCCGGTCAGATAAAGACACTGACCAGCTTATTAATGACCTTCTCTCTGTAGACCTTGAACAACTGATAACAGCTCCTACACACAAAGCAGGTCATACGCTTGATGGCATTTTTTCTAGCAACCCTTATATTATCAAGAATAAAATACTTCCCTTAACGTGGTCTGACCACTTTGCCATTCTATTTGATATCCAAACTAAAACAAGCGTTACCAAAAATACATCTCAGAACCTTCATCTAACCACCAGAGACTGGAAAAACCTAGATTACAATCAACTTACACAGACTCTTACTGATGCTTTTTTGGGTATAGACAATGTAACTGACCCTAATATTGCAGCTATCACATACACTTCTATTCTGGAAGGGGCCTTTTCTACATTAGCTCCACCCAGAACATCCAAATACAACAGGAAGATCCCCTCGGCCCCATGGTTCACTGAAAATCCCAGACTCCAACGACAACATTGTCGTAATCTTGAGCGCCATTGGCGTAAATACTACAACCTATCAGACAGAGCAACATATAAAGCTGCACTTCATAAATACAAGCAGAGCATAGCAACAGAAAAAAACATCTATTATACTACTCAAATAGATCAAGCTAAATGCAGTATGAAGAAGTTATTTGAAGTTGTAAACCACCTTGCCGAACCTTCCAACCCTCCTACCGAAACATCTCAAACCCTTTGTAATACATTGGCTGATTTTTTCTCCGAAAAGGTCTCATCTATATTCAAGGATTTTACCCCACATTCCAATATTACTGATTCTTTTAACTCTCAGACAAACTTGAACTCGACAGCTTTAATGGAATTCACTAGGATAAACCCACAATACATTCATAAATTAACTCAGTCAATCAAATCTGGCTCCCCACTGGACCCTTGCCACCCTTCCATATTCAACACTATTTCAGATACTATTACCCTACCACTGACACATATCTGCAATATTATGTTTTCAACAGGTTCTTACCCTGCTATTTGGAAAAATACCATAATCAGGCCTCTCCTCAAAAAACCTTCCCTGGACCCCGCACTACCTTCCAGCTACCGTCCTATTGCATCTCTGCCGTTCCCAGCTAAGATCTTTGAATCTGTCATGAACAAACAACTGTCTGACTACATTCAAACTAATGACTTGTTGGATGATACCCAGTTCGGTTTCCGACAAGGTCATGGAACAGAGACTGCCTTGATTAAGGCGGCAGATGAAATAAGGGCCACGATGGACAAGGGTGGACAGGCTGTCCTGATTTTGTTGGATTTGTCGGCGGCTTTCGACACGGTCGATCACTCTACATTGATCGGCCGTGTCGAGGCCATTGGTATTAAACATAGAGCCAGAGATCTTATTACATCTTTCCTGGCTGACCGCAAGCAGGCAGTTAAGCTAGGTACTTTCACTTCACCTACTTTCAGCCTTCCTTGTGGTGTCCCTCAGGGTTCCTCGCTAAGTCCAACTCTTTTTAATATCTATGTTTCGGACTTAGCGAGGGTAATAAAAGAGTATAACATCAACCTAACAACATACGCCGACGATACCCAGTTGGTACTATCCATACATAAAAATGGACTTAATGTTGCAGCCAACTTCAAGGACGGGATGAGGGCCATCAGTAGTTGGATGACTTCCAACTGCTTAAAACTTAATTCATCTAAGACGGAGGTCATGCTCTTTGGAAATATTCAACCTTTGTGGTCCCCCTTATCGTGGCCTGAGGAACTGGGAACTCCACCCCAACCAGTCAGTAAAGTCAGAAATTTGGGAGTAATATTCGATGATAAACTCCTTTTCCATCACCACGTGAATGCTGTAGTATCTTCATCTTTTAACATCTTAAGGAAAATAAAGAAACTTCTTCCATATCTTCCGATAACTACAGGAAAAACACTTATATCTACACTGGTGTTTTCACGTACTGACTACTGCAATGCCCTCTTCCTCAATGCACAAAAAAAGGTTATTTCCAAATTACAAATGATACAAAATGCTTCCGCCAGAGTTTTACTGGGCATTCCAAAATATAGCTCTGTCTCTGGACATCTGGACCAACTGCATTGGCTTCCAGTCAGAAGTCGCACGAAGTTCAAGGCCCTTTGTATTGTCTACAAGGCAATAAACAATACGGGACCTAAATTCCTCAGAAGCTCCTTCAAGCCTTTGGCAACCCCCAGAACGCTCCGATCCAACACGGCTCATCTGCTTCAGATACCCAGAACAAGGAAAGTTAACTGGGGAGACAGATGTTTTACCACAGCCGCTGCAAAATTATGGAACTCCCTCCCTCTCAATACAAAATCCAGTCCATCTCTGATTGTTTTCAGAAAGCAATTAAAGACTTGGCTGTTCTCTCAACGACATGAGCAACCATAAATTATTTCAACTCTGTCTTAGAGATCTAATTACCGGTATCAGCTTTTAGTTCCCAGCGCCGAGACACCCACGGGTAATTGTAGCGCTTAAAAAATTGCAAAAATAAATAAATAAATTCATGTGTTCCACGATACCTGAGGTACCCTAAGTTCATGTTCTGGATTGTCTAAGTCATTGGGAGTTTGTTATGACCAATGAGACACTGTAGCTAGCTCGGTAAGGGGATTTCTGATACTGAGGTGAGTTTTGGGTCACATATTTTCCTTCGGCTTCAGTTTGCACACGGCACATAATTATTATTGTAGCTTTCAACCTAGACAAAAGATGTGATTTATTGAGAATAATATGTTATTGCTCTGATATCAGTCGTGCCTGGGACACTTGGTACACTGTCTGCACACTGAGAGCTATAGCCTCTGAGAATAACCTAACACAAGGTTGCTGGGAGGCCTGATCCTCGCACCACATTAGACATAACACAAATAATGTTGCTGCCAACATTGGGCTCTACGCGGGTTTAAGATAGAGTTACTGAGAATGCAAAAACACACTTGATGGTTCTTCGCATGCAGAGAGTTCCAGATCTCTGTGCACAGTTCTGTGGGAGAACGGAAACCCTGCTACATGGCGCCCAACGGTTGTTGGCCTTATATCATGACACTCGAGTAGTATATCATTCATACCTTAACCCCTTCATTCCCGTTTGCGGAAAACAGCGGTGTCGGAAAAACCTACCTATTTTTGAAATAGGTCTTTTCAAGCTTGAATCTATCTAAAAACGGTTTCCTTGAATTACTACCCAGTTGTGCTACAAAGTAATCTTTGTTTTTTCGCGTTCCTGTGCAGTCATGGCACAAGCCGTGGACATCCCGCTGCATAGTCGCATTGCGGTGCGTGATCATTTGCGGACTTATGATGTTCCTTTGGAAGGCTTGTCTGTGGTTCTGGTGGTGAGTGCGGAACATGCTTACCCATACGAGCTGTTTTATTCGTGGGTGACATTTCCACCAGTGGACGCGAATTCTGGTGTGTTCCACTCGTACACTCCGTCAGCTGTACCTGCTGCATATGCTCCGTACAGAGCACAGGAAGTACCTATTGATGTTTGGCAGCATGGAGTCTGGTTTGGTGGTGCCCTACCACACGCTTTAACCGCTCCGAGGTTAGGTCCTTTGTCCATTCCGGGCACACCTTGGCCCGCTTTGGCTGGATTTACTCCTCACCCTAATCGCGCCACTTGTAACGTGGGCGACCTGCGACGTCTTCACGAGGTCGCGGTTGAAGTGATTAGGGCACTTGTTCATTACACAAGTTGTAATGTTCAAGGCGCAGCCCCTAGGGGTGCGCAGCTTCAAGCAGGTCAGGCTGGTTTGAAAATCAGTCCTGTCATGGTGAATTCCATAATGGGCAAGAAGCCACAGGATAAGGATGACTTTCCTTTCTGGCTTGCAGAGAAATTCGACCAGCTGGAGGCTGTGTTTCCTAATACGAATCCTGGTGAGAAACACCGGATTCTTACGCTTAGTTTGCCGAAAGATTTGGCCCCTGAGCTTGTTGACTGTGAAACATGGGGTAAGACTTTTGCAGCGGTCTATTTGAGGTGCTTTGGCTCCCGTCTATGTCCAACCTGTCTGCGGTCCTTAAACGTGTTCAAGATGATCACGGACCGGAGTCAGTGGTTGAGTTGGGTATGCGCCTGTGTGGCTCCTTTGAGGTGGTTTGCGATCTGATCCTTGCGAATGTCAAGGGGGATGCAGTGAACTTCCAGGTGGCTAACGCCTTGGCGTTGATTCCCGACGCGGACAAACCCCGTCAGTTGGCAAGGATAATTGTGGCGGCTTATAAAATGGTTGGCCGCAATGCCAAGGGTCTTAAGACTTTTTCTGATAAGGAGAAAAAGCAGCCCCCGGGACAGTCTTCGGAGGCGCAGAATCAGGGTAAGCAACAACAACAACAACAAACACAGGTTTCACGCCCTGCATCTCCGTTGCCTGCGCAGTCGGAACGGGTTTATGATTTGCGTGACCGCGCGATGATTAAGACACCTGAACGTTTTCAGGCTTCTGACCAACGCTCTCCTCGTTCCTTTCAGGACTCATCGGCTCCGTCAACCGGTGGTGGAGGGGGCGGCAGGGGCCGGGGTGGCCAGCAAGGACGTGGTCAGCCTCGCCCGCGCAACGGTGCAGACAAGCAGGAGGGCTCTACGCCTCAGAGACCGCAGTTTGCCAAGAAGAAAGTCGCAGCCTTGACAGCGCATCGATATGCCCCAGATTGTGAGAACGAGGCTTCGGAATCTGACTTGGGCTCTGACCTTGCTGGACAGCGCGGCAGAGATTACCATAGTGAGAGAGGCCCTCCGTCCACTACTGAAGGTGACAGCGACTGACACTTATGTTGTGATTGAAACAGCAGATACAAGAGAGTTGCTCCCCCTGATAGACTTTTTGAAATTGTCCTGTTAATTGAAGGTGACATACAGCGTACAGTTAAAGGGGTATTTTGGGAAAATCTTTCGTCTACATATGACATTTTGCTTTCGGAGGCTGACTGGCCCCACCTTTTGTGCTCACAGCTCCACGAGGGGAGGAGGTAATCCTCCCCAGTTTCGCGAACACAGTTTCGAGAGTGGAAGCGCTGCACTTTGCAGAAGAGTGGGCTCTGGCGCTTGCACCGGCTGTGTACCGTAATCAGTGTGGCTGGGATAAATTGTCCCCGAACCACGAGATTCCTTTACGGTCTCAGCCGCAGCCTCAACCTCAATATCCCATACGACGTGAAGCCAAAGCTTCGGTCGCAGCGATCCTTGAACAATTGGAATATCAAGGTGTAATTGAAACGTGTGTGTCACCGATGAATAACCCCCTTTTTACTGTAAACAAACCGGACGGCTCTTACCGTTTGGTTTTGGATTACCGGCATTTAAACTCGCATTGCCGTAACTGTGCAGTACAGAATACTCACGGCTCTGCCCTTGTAAATAGTCTTGTGCGTAAGCGTTTCAAATCCACGCTTGACATTTCCAATGGTTTTTATGCCCATTCATTGGACAGTCTAAGTTCCCAATGGTCTTCTTTCACATGCGGCCGGGTCCAAAAAATTTTTTGGCGTCTTCCAATGGGCTATAAGAATAGTCCTGGCGTATTTTCCGCACGCATTGTCTCTCTGTTGGAGAGGATCGACCTAGATGCTTGTTCCTATGTGGATGATATCTATCTCACAGACGACGAACTTTGGGAGCATCTGTGTCGAGTGAACAGTATTATTTGTAACTTTGCAGACATGGGTTACAAGTTTAATTTTGCAAAATCGCACATTGCAGAATACACAGTGTTGTTTCTAGGCTATGAACTAACTAATGAAGGAAAAGGCTTGGCTCCTCACTTCCTGGAGTAGTGCGCACAGTTGCGCCCTCCGACAACACTGAAAAAATTACAATCTTTACTGGGCTTTTTGAATTTCGGGAGGACATACATTCCGGAATATGCCCAGCGTATCAAGCCTTTGTATGCTTTGATACAACCATCTTTTTCCAAATCATGCTGGCTGCCTGAGCATTCAGCTATTCTTCAGTCTTTGCAAGCTGATTTGCTTGCTTCTAAATACTTACAGACTCGTGATAACCAGACCAACCTGGTGATAAGAATTATCCCGGGGACGATAGGTTTCACGTACCTAACTTTTAATGAAGGAGATACAGTACCTATAGCTTACAAGTCACACTTGTACACTTCGGCTGAATTGCATTTTTCCACTGTGGAAAAAGTTTTGACGGCTGTGCAGATGGCAATTCTCAAGGAACGTGCCCTGTCACAGGGAAAACGCATGTTGGTTGTTACCCCGTGTCCTGCCTTGGAGGCAGTTACGAAAGCCAGTGTACCTAATTCTAAAGCTTTGCACCCTCGGTGGATTCAATGGGCTACATCCTTGTCATCCCAGGATGTCACGTTTATTTTTGACGCCACTTTACGGTCGCAGGAGTTCTTACAGTATGAATTTGTTCATCCTGCTCCTTTAGCAATGCGGCCGTTGGAGGATTTCCATTGCATCATTTACACTGATGGTTCGGCGCAGGTTGCGCATGGCTCTAAACATGCCTACGTTTCCGCTTGCGCCATTGTGGTGGGTGCCATGGTGAACGATGAGTTCAAGTCCAGTGTTGTGCACACGCAGACGCTTGGGGACTGCACCGCACAATTGGCTGAGCTTCGTGCTCTGATGCTTGCATTGGAGTACGCAGATCCGAGTGTGACGACTTTGGTCGTAAGTGACTCTTACTACTGTGTCCAGTCTTACAATGAGTACTTGTTCTTTTGGATTCAGAATGAATTTCGTGATTCCAAAGGTAGTACTATAAAACATAAAATGATCTGGGTCCGAGTGGCCGAACTCAAAGAGAAGTTGCCACTCGTGTTTGTAATTCATACTCTTGGCCATCAGCGCGTGGGAGTCCACGCTGTCGGAAATTCGCTTGCTGATGAAGCAGCGAAGTCAACAGTATCAAAATACTTAGTTGCAGCAGTCACGAGGTCCAAAAGTAAGATAGATGATGACATCTTGGCAGCGGTTGCTGCTACTGAGAAGGGAAGTAAATATCCTGCGGGGTTCCCTTCTAAATACACATACCACTTAAGTCCCGATAAGGTTCCTTATGTGAAAATTCCTGAAGTTTGCGAACGTTTAATTCCCAACTCGGATCGCAGGGCTTCTTTGATTACAGCGGCTCATGAAGGTGTGGCGACTGCGAATGCGGGCGTCTCGGCCACTGTAACTCAGCTACAACAGAGGTTCTGGTGGCGGGGACTGTACAAACAGACGTGCGATTATGTCCTTCAATGTGACATTTGCCAGCAGATTAAACCTTCAACTGCTGCCCGTCCGCCTCAGACACAGTTGTACATTTCTAATAAACCACTGGGGTGCGTTTATTTAGATCACTGCGGTCCTTTTTCTTCTGATACTGCGTATAAGTACATCTTAGTCGCAGTTGATTCATGCACACGCTTTGTGTGGGTATGGCCCCATCGGAGCGCTGATTCACGGACTGTCATTAAGGATTTGCGAGTTTTTGTAGGGATTTTTGCCTGTGGTACCTTCCATTCGGACCAGGGTCCGGCTTTCGCCTCTAAGGCGTATAAGGATGCTATGGTTTCGTTGGGGGTCCAAGTCAAGTTTTCGTCTCCGTACAGACCCGAGGGAAATAGTGTAGTTGAATGAATGAACCGTGACTTAAAGCAATCTTTGACAGCTCGAGTTATAGGCACTGGCAGAAACTGGTTAGCCCACCTCAATGGCATGCAGCGTGCGCTTAATAATCTCCCTAGAAGGTCTCTGGGTGGGCGGACCCCATACGAAATGCTCTTTGGTATCAAGATGTACTCCCCTGACCTCGACGGTCTAGACTGCAAGGCCCAGGCCACGGGCTTTGACGTAGATGAACATTGCAATGTTTTACAGGATCTACAAAAGACCAGAGACAGTCTAGCAAAGGAACATTTGCCCTCCACATCGGATGATGCGTTGCATATCCCGTTAGTTGGCTGGCTACCCCAAGTTGGAGAACTGGTTCGAGAGAAGATCGATAACAAGAAAGAGTTTGGTCCCTCATATCGTGCACCGGTTTGAGTTCTTGGAGTGAAGGGCACAAGAACAGTCATATTACCACCACTTCCAGGTCGTAAGGAAAACAGATTTATCTCTATTGACAATGTCAAGACACACAGGGTGGCCGATTCTTCATAGCATGACACCGGCAAATCCTGTCCTTCCATGGTGAGGCATTCTGTGCTGGCTATTACTTCTTGTGCAGAACAGGAGGTGTCCCTCGAGATGCCTGCCATATCCAGTCCTTTATTAAATACTATTCCTGTTACTAACATTGATGAGCTGAACTACACCTATCCTGCTGACTTATCTATGCCAGATTTGCAGACTCGTTTGGCCGACCAGTCAAGATTCTCTTTTGACTCTGTTTCGGAACTTTCAAAGAAACCCTCAACTATTGCAAAATATGCCACCTTATTTAAAAAACATTTTTTAATTCCCCCTTGGACATACATTTGGTTGATTCTATTTTCATTTTATCTTTTTATGTCAATTGGTTTTGTGTTTTATTTTTTCCGCCTGATCGATGGTCACTATGTTAAAGAAAGAACAGGAATTCGGTACCTTAATGGAACATTGGCCCCTCTTTCCTCTTCACATTCAGCACACAGACTGAAACGAAACTTGAATACAGTCAACATTACTGCTTGGCCTGTCCTTGATGGGATTGTGTGGGATGCGGTTAGATTTCAAATACATGGGCCCACTGAAGTGATTAATGTTCCAAATGTGCTTAGAGTAAACATGGGGGATGTGATTAAACAAAATATACGTTCTGATGATTGGGATATTCAGGCCGTAGAAGCATTATTCTCTGATTTGAAATACTATGCTGCCTTTGATGCTGAGGATTTATATTTAGATTCTATTAATCATGGTGATTTGTTTTGTTTTCAACATTATGGTAATCATTTTTTACATAAGACAAATTCCAGGATGGTTGCTGTAAATTACACACAGTGGGAACATTGCCCTGCTCCATTGGGAGGCAGCTCCAGTACATTTCTGAAAAAATATTCTTATTTTACAGATTTTAATCAATCAAATCCTGAGTCATTTTATTTCAAAATGACACAAAAGTCCATGTCCAAAGTTAGACTTACCGATACAAAAATGCTGTATTCGAAGTCCTTTCTAGACAGATTAGCTGTAGATGGCTACGAGTTTTGGAAAGGAACAATTGACCTTAAATCGGTTTGGGGCACCAAAGATTGGCAGGTACAAGGCACTGAGGCTTTGCACCGTGCATGTCTCATCCCGAATCACATGTTGTTTCTAAATTCATCCATTTTCCAAACAACATGCTTTGGATTGGCTACTTCTAAAAAATTAAATACACCAATTATCCCCGAATTGGAAGAATATTCAGGATGGGGTAATTATGCTGAATTGTCCATTCGTGAGTTACAAGCTCTATTGCACAATTCGTCCTTTAATATATCCAGTTTGGATCCAAAGGGTTGGCTGATGTGGCAAAGAAGTGCTGATTCTTGCCAACGTCTTTTTTTGGGTTTGGCTGAAGGGTTCACACAAGTCAGACCTGATCCACGTTTTGAAACTGATTATACTGTCACTACTTACTCTGTGGGGAAATTGTGTCAAATTGGTTACAACATTCCACGTTAGCTGCAGTTAAACTACATCTGTCTCAGTTGAATGATAATGTGGATTTAAATGATTTTATAAAAGGCCCGGCTAATGGTAGGTCTAAACGGTGGATTTATGCGGTTTACAATGAAATGTGGAAATATTCACAAATTGAGGCTGCTAAACGCCTAGGAGCGATTGACCAAGCAAATTTGGAAAAAATGCTTGCAGTTGTCGATAACAGTATTAACATGCTTTCTTCCCGAATTTACACGTTGAACAATATTTTCTCTTCTGTGGTTGACATTGTAAATGATGAAGTATCTGATTTGTATCATGGACAAAATCAATTGCGTTCTGTGATGCAGTTTGCATAGACACTACAGAATCTGAAGGCTGGTCGCGTTCCTTGGAGTTACATGAACGTGTCATCCCTATTTGCACCGTTTAATTTGACTGACAAGCAGTGCATGCTTTCCATGCGAGATGCATCATTTTCTATGTTGCACATTGAAAAGTTAGAATTTTTGACCTTTTCTGTAGCTGAGGCAGCTGCTGCTACATGGCTTATCCATGGTGTTATTACTTTACCTTTTGCTTTATATAAATTTACTAATTGTATGCGATATATTGCAATAGGGCGATATGAACCACTAGGCAGTGCTTCACATAGCTAACACACGCACAGAGGTGCAGGCACTTTTAAATACTGACTTGCCGTTTCATTTCTGCGAATTAGTACATCAGATCTTTAATGCCTCCTCCACGTCTGGCTTAGCTCATTTTTTAAAATTGGTTAGCAGTGGTCTTGTGACTACATTTGAAAAGATTTTTGGTGTTATCCCTGCTTTCTTCCATTCAATATTTTCGAGCTTGTTTGGCGGATTTCCTGTTTTGCTGGCTTTAGCTGCAGGCGTTTTGATATTATTCTGCTTCCTAAAACATGGATGCCCATCCTGCGCAAGAAGCCGCTCAGCCCCTTCTGACACTGTTTCGCAACCGGATGGTTGATTACTATGGCACCCTGCCGCTTGCGACCTTAAGCACAGCATTTGGATTATCGTTTCGATTTTCCTATTTCACATGTGTCCAGCCTGTGTTTCATTGCCTGAGCTGCGATTTTGACTGGGCCATTGATTTGTGTCTCTGCTTGCCGTTATCTCCTGAAGTCGATTTTAATCACCTGATGGGCCCCGTAGTTGCTCACAAGTTGGTTTGTGCTGGCGAAAGGATTATGGCCTTGGCAGCGATGCATGGACTAATGGGTCAGTGGGACATCCCCGCAGCGGCGCATGAGTTTCTGGCACATAGCGTTTTTGAGAACCCACGAGTTGTCCTCTGATGTTGCTAGAGGGTCCGGTGATGGAGGAGGACGTATGTTCTTTCCCATTGCTTAATTGGATGGCTGAACTGTTTTTGGATGATGACAGTGATTTCATGTTGGAAGCTGTGGCTACCTATTTTGCATATTCTATCCACCCATGAGTGGCTTTGGAGACTTTCACTATGCTGGCACGTGACTTTTTAGTAATTCTGAATGGTGCCATTTTTCTTACGAACAATTTACTTCATATGTTCTAGGCCTGTGATTTTATATTAGGCCTCAAGTTCGAGATTTTTTACATTTTTGTTTGGCCACTATAGGCATTCATACATATTTTGTGTTGATTCTTTTTATATACATATACAGACATTTAGCTTGGCTCAATATTATTGAACTCTGCTTTCATGTTATGCCTTCATTATATTATTGGCTTGTTTCTTGACCGTCCTCGGATCATTGGGGGGGGGGTGTCATATAGTTAATGCTTTTCTATATATTGTGTTAAGTTAGCATGAGTTTATTAAATGTTTAAATGACATATTTTCCTTCGGCTTCAGTTTGCACACGGCACATAATTATTATTGTAGCTTTCAACCTAGACGAAAGATGTGATTTATTGAGAATCATATGTTATTGCTCTGATATCAGTCAGAATGTTTCCCTGCTGCCTGATCCCCGCCGGTGCCTGTTAAATGTGTGGGACGCAACGGATTTGACTCTTCGACAGCAAGACTGGGCCATGCTGGGGATGATGGTTGCAAAGCGAAACATTGCTAGACTATGGGGCGCTGAGGCATCGCCTACGCTGAGGGACTGGTGTAGGGACATGGATGTAACGATGGTGGCCGAGAAGGCGGTGTTTGTTCATCGGGGGTGCCCCAGGAAATGGGGGCAGATATGGGGGGCGTGGAATAGGTTCAGAGGAGATATCTGTGAACCGCCTCAGATTGACTCAGACGAGGATCTCTCAGACTAAGAGTCCCAGTCTCATGATCATGTACTACATGGTGGGTTTTCAAGCCACCCCGAAAACTTAGCCACTACTATATAAACGCTATACCGATGGGGTCTCAACTGTACTTGCACTACGAATCTTCAGAATACTGCATATATTGTTGTTTTTGTCGTCTTCTGTGTCTGATGCAATGTTCATAAGTTTAAAAAAAGACCCATGCAGAGTTATAATCCTATTGTGAAATGTGTACCTGCATTGATATAAACCGCCGCCGTGCCCCCGGGATGTCGGCTCCTGGGCTGTGTTATCCTAATATCACGGAGTACAGATGAATAAGTTGCGGCCGGCCCAAGGGGTTTGTCATATAGTTAATGCTTTTCTATATATTGTGTTAAGTTAGCATGAGTTTATTAAATGTTTAAATGACATATTTTCCTTCGGCTTCAGTTTGCACACGGCACATAATTATTATTGTAGCTTTCAACCTAGACGAAAGATGTGATTTATTGAGAATAATATGTTATTGCTCTGATATCAGTCGTGCCTGGGACACTTGGTATACTGTCTGCACACTGAGAGCTATAGCCTCTGAAAATAACCTAACACAAGATTGCTGGGAGGCCTGATCCTCGCACCACATTAGACATAACACAAATAATGTTGCTGCCAACATTGGGCTCTACGCGGGTTTAAGATAGAGTTACTGAGAATGCAAAAACACACTTGATGGTGCTTCGCATGCAGAGAGTTGGTAGCTGATGATGTGATCTGCTTCTGCTGACATTTAGAGGTATGGGCCCGCCCTGCTAAAACCCAAATGAGACCTTCTTAGATATAATATAGTATGCTAAATAGGGTGCGCGAAATATAGGTGATACAGATGTCTATAGATTTTTGCATTATAATATGCTATCACCGTTCGCTTACTATGGACTAGTGACTATGCTGTTAACTCTGATTTTTATAATATGTATTCTGGTATTATATAAGATACTGCGTTTGAGAACCTTGCATTGAAAAATAAATATTTCAAACTTGCATGTGTGTTCTTTTACTCCCCGTTGTGGTTTGAAATGTTTATAGAGCGAAAGAGTGTCCATGTGTTCCACGATACCTGAGGTACCCTAAGTTCATGTTCTGGATTGTCTAAGTCATTGGGAGTTTGTTATGACCAATGAGACACTGTAGCTAGCTCGGTAAGGGGATTTCTGATACTAAGGTGAGTTTTGGGTCACCCTAATTCATCCAGGTTCTAGATCTCTGTGCACAGTTCTGTGGGAGAACGGAAACCCTGCTACAGGTTGTAGGCCAGACGCTGTGTACAAGGTTAAAGGTACAATAAAGGTCTTTTAAAAAAAAAATAACCCACCATTGCAAAAGATGAGAGGGTGAAAAGTGGTGAACAGGATGTGCATCTCTCTGAGATCAAGTATTATGTGATGAAGGGTTGGCTAGATTGCAAGAGGCTCGATCCAGAGTTGAGATCCTTCTGGCCCGTGAGAGATGAACTCACATTGTGACAGGGTGATTTAATGAGGGGTTTGAAAGTTATACTGCCCCAAGGCATGTGGTGCAGGGTTGTCAATCTAGGTCATGTAGTACACCTGGGTAGGAACCGCACTAAAGCCAGGGCCCGAGAGAGATACTGGTGGCCAGGTATGGATCATCATGTTGAGCAGGAGGTGAGTGCTGTTTTTGTGCGTCTGAGGATAAATCTCATGTTACCTATACAGGTCCTTACCTCCTGTGGTGATACCAGAGGAACCCTGGATTAATTAGGCTTAGATATCATGGGACCTTTTGAGGTACTACAGCCAACTGAGAGTTTTGTACTACTCCTGGTTGGCTACACATCTAAATGGGTTACTGCTAGGTGTGTGGGTAATGTTCTCACCAGGACGGTCTGGGAATTTTACAAGACTATAAATGAAGGGGTCCCAACGTATCTGGTGACAGATAATGGGGTTCAGTTTACCTCACATCAAATGAAGGAATTTATGTGTCAGTTTGGAATAGTGCACCAGAAAACAGCTCATTATGCACCCCAGGCTAATGGTTTGGCAGAACGAATGGACAATATGGCAAAGGCATGTGTACAGAGGGCTATGGAGACTAAAGAGACGTAAGAAGTGAAATGTGGGGGTCAGGTCCTGGCCAAGAAGCTGAGATGGGACAGGAAGGGTGTGTCTGGGTTCATGTGTCCTTTCACCATAACTGGCCAGACTTGTGAGGTATCCTGGTAGGAGTGGATCTGACAGTTTAGATGAGAAGCGTATTGTGGAACATACAGGTATGGGAAATTGTTTGTTCCCTCATGCCACTAGGAGTAGGAGGTTCCTTACTCACGTTAGAGATTTTGTTATGAAATGGTCATAATCCTTTTTGGTGTTATAAATGTTCTTCATCCTAAATTGTAAAAGGATTTCTATTTATTCTTAGAGTTATTTGTGTAAGTTTCCTTTCCTCCTCATTTAGCTCCTTTGTATTATCATTTTATTTTTGTTTTTTCATTCCTATGTATGGGGTGTGTTGTGGTTTAATGTATGCAGCTCCTTTAATTGTGCATGCAAAGCTAGTGCCAGGAATGTTCATGTGGAGAGTTCCAGTGGAGTCAGTTAGAGGCTGGAGGTGGTCTGGGCAGACTGCGTTGCTGGTAATGTTACTTGGATCTCAAGTAAACAGAGATGAAGGATCTTTAAAGACCAAGGGCCTAATTTATGAGGCCTTGCGTCAGTTTTGCGCTTCCGATGCGTCACTTTTTGTGGCGCATTGGTGGCGAAAAACATGCTTCCTGTTGCGCACTATTTACAAAGTGACAAATCTAAGCAGATGCGTCACTTTGTAAACCCCTGCGCTACATTATACCTGCGTCAGGTATAATGTATTCAAAAAGCTTCGTAGAAGTGACGCAGTGAAATCTATGAGATTTCACTGCATGACTTCTAGGACGCCGTTGCGTCAAAATCTTGCGCCTGCCTCACAGCAGGCGTAAGACTGATGCAGGCCCTTTCACATGGGGCTTGCCCCATGTGAAAGGATGCATTGCTGGAGTTGCGTCACTTTTGTGACACACTCCAGCAATGCGTCACTTTTGCGCTTACAGAAATACTGACGTATCTGTAAGTCCTTGCGACATGATGCATCATACAATAAATATGACGCATCAGGTATGTCGCAAGGAGTGCACACTGAGAAGTGAAGCATCGCTGCTTTCACGCAGCAATGCGTCATTTCACATAAATGAGGCCCCATGAGTCTTAATATATTTAAAAGGTGCACATACTAACGGAAGAATGACTTATGGCGGATCATGCGGCTGGCTGAAAGGAGTCACACTATATAATGGCCATCTTTATCTTTGCTGATGGGTCTCTGCCGCTCCCTCGACTGTCAACTTTGTTCATTAATGACTTCATCCATCAAACTTTGCAGCCTTTTGAGGTGTATATTTGGGACATACTAGACTCCTTCTTCCTGTAAACAAATGAAAACATATTTTGGTTGACACAGAATATTGCTCCAGATTCATCTGGTTTTGGCAACAACGCAATCACCCTCAGTGCTCCAAAAGATTTGGGGCCAGATGTAGGTGAAATAGATTTACCGATTTTAAATTACCGAATTTTACCGATTCGGTAATTAAAAATCGGTAAATCTATGGGGTCGACATGTAGGTATTCCAGATGTGCTGGAATACCGAATCGGATGATTTCGGTATTTACCGTTTCGGTAAATACCGAATCGGTAATGCCCATTCATTCCTATGGGCTCTGAAGCCCATAGGAATGAATGGGCATTACCGATTCGGTATTTACCGAATCGGTAAATACCGATTTTCGCAAGGGTGCAGGGGGTGTCACTTTGACACCCTCTGGCACCCCCAAAACAGGCTTGGGTGCCATGTGGCAGGCATACATGCCCTGAGGGCAGGTCTGCCTGTCACATGGCATAGGTGTGCATGCACACATGTGCATGCACACCGGAATCGGTATTTTACCATCAAATTGGATTTGATGGTAAAATACTGATTCGGTAAGGCTCCTGGGACTCTGAAGAGTCCCACCTACATATGGGTGGCTCAGATTCGGTAAATTTACCGATTATTTATTTTACCGAATCGGTAATTTTACCGATTCGGTAAAATAATGCCCCCTACATGCCTATCACCTATTTACTGATCGGTAGCGGCCGAAAATACCGATTTTCGGCCCTTACCGACCGACCTACATCGGGCCCTTACTCTCTTTAGTAATACTAGATGCTGAGTAAATATTTCACTCAGATCATGGACTGCTTTCACTTCAAAAGCTTTAGTTGTGGCTCTTTTTCCTATATTCTAGCAAAATTGCAGTTCTCATATCCCTTACATCTGAGGTTGAATGGAATTATTGAGCACAATATTAAGTCAAGCCCTGTTGTCACTCATGCTAATCACTGGCGTCTTGCAGGTATAACAATTTATATAATGCACAAAGAACCCTAAAAAATCTGAACAGAAATGTACTTAAAAAACTAACCTCATACCTAAACCTAGTTAGGATTCGTATGTATGTCTGCAGGGCTGGCTTTAGGGCGGTGCGACTGGTCCTGCTGCACTGGGTGCTGACATGTTTGGGAGGCACTGACCTCAGGGGGGAACTGTGTGTAGCAATAACTTTTTATTTATAGTCACCTGCAGAGTTCCTTGTGCGTCCAGCTTTCAGGTAGCAATACAAATGTCAAGATAATTCTTTTGATTAATGTTCCTGTCAGAGAGAGATCGGAGTTTTGTCTAGTGGCATGTTTGGCTCACTATAAAGCAGCTGAGAGGGTTGGTTTGCATGCTGCAAAGAACAGATCTCTATTTTATGTGGATAGCTGAGTAAATTAGTAGAGCCGGCCTATAGCAGCTCTTTAAAACGAATGAAATATATGTGGTAGAGGGGCCACGGAAAGATGAGGGGCACTTTTGCCGTGTGGTAGGGAATCTGAGGAGGAGTTCTTGGGGTGGGGTGAGGTGAGGGGCAGGAGGGATTGCCAAAAACGTTTTACACCAGGCACCATCATAGCTAAAGCCGGCCCCTTCATGCCCAGGACAGGAGTCTTAACAACATCATGCATTGATCTGTTAAAGGACCTGCGAGAGACCAGAGAACATTTGGTCACTGAAAGCAGGCAAGCTTGTGCAAGATAAAAAATAGATGAAGGCATTTGGACAGGAGTAATGCCTACTCATTCCAATAATTGGGAGAACAAGTAATGTGCAGATAATCCTGCTACTACCAATGCCTGTATCAGTGGCATAACAATTGCCCCCGTCGTGTGAGGGGGGAGCCAAGCTCCAGAAAGCACCCCTCTGGCACTGTGCATGGGCAGCGGGCTCCTGGCCTGGGAGCTCCTGAATAGGTCCAGAACATGGGACGCCCCACTCCCCTCATGTTTTGTTACGTCACTGGCTAGTATCAATGAAAAATGCCAGTTTTTTAATAATTTTGTTAAACGTCATGAAGTGCCAGGTTCTGTTAAGATGCATTCATTCATTGATAACTTTATTTCGGTCAAATGACCATAAAAGTGCACATAAAATACATCAGCATGAACAATAAAACACTAAATAGTCATAAAATGTTAAAAGAGAATCTGTTAAGATGCCCTCTTGCACCAACATCAGCACCAACCTCCAGCTGAATACTGTTTGGAACATTCCTTTCTTGACATTCCTTTAGTCAAGCTGTTGCTCCTCAAATATCACAAAATAAAGCACCTCCATCTGACAATGAGACCTCAGCAGATTCAGCAGGATCTTTCTGCCAGCGCCAGACCCTGCCCCTGCTAAGTCAACACTTCCACCCACATGACATTTCAGTACACAGGCACTACTATTTTAAGGAACTGTCTCAACAGGTATCTGCATCTCTGCCCAAAGCAGAACGTTGTTGGTAAAAACTTTAATGTTGTGGTTTATTACAGTGGTAATTCAAATGTGCATGGCCACTATTTACCAGATCTTTAAAACGCTAGCTCTCGTTAATGTACATCTTCATCTCACCAGGTTCAAAATGCACATGACCTGTTAACCTCACTGTGGCTCCTCAGAAAAAGCATGGGCAAAGTAAATAGGTCTTGCCTTAGGGGCCTATTAGCTTTGATAATGTTTTTTAGCTGTGCAAAAAAAGAAATAAAAAAGCCTATGACATGACTAATCATGTAAGTTTATAGACGTGCAGATTATTAATGCGCGTGCCTACAAAAAAGGTGTTTTTTTAATGTGTCAATACAAGTTCGATAGATGGTAAGAGAGATACATGGAGCACTGCAGAGGGTGCAAAAAGGAGTCAGCTAGCAAACACATGCACTATTCTGGAGTGCTTAACTAAAACGAAAAAAGTAGTACTTGGAAAGTAAGCAGTGGAAGGACATAAGTATTGACGTAATGCGCCAGGAGAGGGACAAAGAAGAGAAGAGGGAGGAAAAAACCACCAAAGCTAGCTAATAAATAAAAAGAAAGTAAAGGAGGGTGACAATAAAGGCAACCAATGGTGAGCAATGGGAGGCATCTAAGCCCATTGTAGACTGACATAGGTCTTTTTGCAAACCGACAGCTTCCGCTACCTGGTACGCAAGACCTAAAAATGGCATCTGTTGGACTAAAGTCAACTACCGGATCCTGCGACCAACTGAGTTCAAATAACACATTTTTCATTTCAACTTGAACATTATCATACTCTATGGAAATCCACGGGATAATGATACCCTTAAACAAATTATGTCTAATTTAAAAGCTTATACTTCATTTGACAACAACCTCCCTTATCTGAATGCATATAACTAAAAAAATATGTTTTGTTTTTATCAATCCAGCAATCGGCTTATCTATCTGGCTGTCAAGATGCCATTTTGCCAAGTGATCTTTGCATTGTATAAAATCATTTGAATTTAACGAAATAACTGCAATTAGCGTATTACCTTAATTTGTGTTTCAAAGGGAATGTTAGTTTGGACCAAACAAATCAACCACTGCAATCACCGCTTTCAAAGTAAGCCTACTTGTCCTTCCACTAGCAGACAAGATATCACGCACACTTTACTTGCTGTCACTGTTGTATTATTGAATATAGATCTCCCTCAGAATATCAAGGGTCAAAATATCAAAAGGTAAGTGCATATAGGGAAGAACAGATTCACTATTCCTAACTCTACATCTTTGTATCTCCATGGTGCATGTGCGTGGAATAAGGTATAGAAATTCTAATCTAACCTATTGATATTTTATTTTTAATGTTTTGTTTATTAATATTGCATCCCGTCAGTATTCTGGCGTAGATATTCAGACACCGCTGTCATTACCATGAGCATAGAGAAATTATTTCAGATATTTGCCCAGATGCATCTCACACACAACCACACAGATACCACAGACATCATAGCATTTCTTTCAGATAAAGCTTGATTTGTGAACCTGAAAATTGAACTAATCACAGATACATTGTTTGTACTTGTAAATTTGGAAATAGAAACTGTTGAACACACTAGGTAACTCAACCGCACCAATTACAGCGGACATTCTCTGCTATTTCTGATGATGTGCAGGCTTACTCAAAATATATATTTTGTTTACGGTATAATATCTTAAGCATTTGATGTTTTTATAGACGATTTTCATTCTCTTTGGGCAGAACAATGATATTAACATACCAGCATCGAAATAAATCAGGTATTAAACTTATGCCCACATGCATCAAAGTCAATTGCATTCGCAAACGGTGCGAATCGCAATTTTCGGCCGTTTGCGAATGCAATTGACTAATTTGGAATGCATCATGCATTTCGCAATTTTAGGAATCGCAACCATGTTGCGATTTCTAAAATTGCGATTGCATTTAAGAAATCGCAATTTCAGATTTCTTAAATGCAATGCATGTTCATTTTTTATTTGCGAATTCGCAATTTGGAAGTGGTAAATTAGCATGAAGTTGAACTTCATCCTAATTTACCAAAAACTTTCAAATATGCACAAATTGCATTTTTGAAAATTTTAATTTACACACACACATGCCCTTGGGGCATGTGTGTGTGTAAATTGCATTTAAAGTTACATTTCAGGGGTGCAGGGAGGGGTTCTTTGGACCCCCCCGCACCCTTGAAATTGCATTTACATTTTGCAAATCGCAATTTGAAATTCGCAAAATGTGAATGCCTTCCCATTCATTCAATGGGCCTTTTGGCCCATAGGAATCAATGGGAAGGGTTTTCCTTAATTGCCATTCACAAATTGTGAATCGCAATTAAGGAAAAATACAGAATTGCAAAAATAAATGCGATTTGTTCATGCATTACCGTTTGCGATTTCTAAATTGCGATTCCTTAATTTTCGCAATTTAGGAATCGCAAACGATGCAATGATGCATGTGGCCGTTAGTCCCTGATTAGGAGTGGATTGGTGTTTTTCTACCCCTGCATAAACTCTAATTTGTGCAAGGGATGGATTTACGAGTCGGTGGTATTTACTGTATCTAGTAATTACCATGTGCCTTAAATATCTCACTCTTTATTAAATTTGGATAGTTTATTGTACGTACTGTCAGTGGTGGCAGGCACGAGTCGAGAGTAGCGGGATGGAGGAGGGGGTGGTATTTAAGGTGTGTAAAAAAAGATGAAAAACATTTACCTCTTCACCGTGTGTCTTCTCATGGTCCCTTTTCGTCACCCCTCTGCTCCAGCCGGGTCCGGAAACACCCAGGCTCCCCTAAGCCAATCACAATGCTGTATTGCATTTTTTTGGTCTGAGCACTGTGGTTCCGCGCTCAGCCAGGGAATGGGAGCCTGGGCATGTTCTCCACCCAGGCATGGTGCCTGGCCTGCCATCGCGGGTTCGTGAGCATATTCCTGCCTCCCAGTGTTCCAACCTCCGTGTCAGGCCTGTTTCCTCGCGCTTACATTCAAGATGCTAGCACCTGGGTGAACCATGTGCCCAGTCTGTCCGGTTTCTGGCATTCCAGCTGTCTTCAGCCCGGCTTGCTTGAATCCAGTGACAAAGTGAGCAAGGGACTCACATCTGAGCATACCCTGCCACACCTATGGCTGCCAAAAGCAGTACAAAAGGGGTTGGTGATGGACGGAGCATCTGAATCAATCAAACACTCACACCCAGCCACTGGATTCAAGCAAGCCGGGCTGAAGACGGCTGGAATGCCAGAAACCGGTCCTCGGAAGCTTGTTTCCGGTCCAGGGAAGACATGGCTTGGCAGTTCGGGCTGGACTGTTCCCATGAGGCACAGGGTCAGACTGATTTGCATATAGCCATGTCTGAACTGGGGTGGCAGAGTGGGATAAAGAACGGTGATGGATTAAACCCAGATCTTTTGACTGGGTGTGAGTGTTTGATTGATTCAGATGCTCCGTCCATCACCACCCCCTTTTGTACCGCTTTTGGCCGCCATAAGTGTGGCAGGGTATGCTCAGACGTGAGTCCCTTGCTCACTTTGCCACTGGATTCAAGCAAGCCGGGCTGAAGACGGCTGGAATGCCAGAAACCGGTCCTCGGAAGCTTGTTTCCGGTCCAGGGAAGACATGGCTTGGCAGTTCGGGCTGGACTGTTCCCATGAGGCACAGGGTCAGACTGATTTGCATATAGCCATGTCTGAACTGGGGTGGAAGAGTGGGCTAAAGAACGTGATGGATTAAACCCAGATCTTTTGACTGGGTGTGAGTGTTTGATTGACTCAGATGCTCCGTCCATCACCACCCCCTTTTGTACCACTTTTAGAATATGGACATTTCTATGCTCCAAAAGTCTCGGGGACCATGGTGCCTGGCTCCAGTGGATGCCAGGGTTCAGGGGGAGCACATCTGTGCATTCCCCGAGCAACAGATTTAAACCATGGGCATCCCATGAATGGTAGACCTCTACCATTTGAGGGCTGAATCGGATGGATTGAAGAAAGAGGTTCAGACAATTAGCCTCTAGGGGCTTGATCATGGTCCCACAAAATATTAAGATCTGCACTCCATGGCCCCATGGCAGATAGGCCTACAATCTGTGGTTCAAAAGGAAACCCCCTAAACCACCCGGACATAAAAGACACATGACAGTATAACTATGGGTGCTCTTGGCAAGCGTGAACATGCACTTGATACATGGCCGCACAGCACAAAGATTTATTTAACAATGTTAACTAAATTTGTTATATGGTATGCACTCAGTGATGCAGATTACAGGCAATTAGACTCTGTTTATTGTTATGGATAATTTTCCACTTGTGTCAACGTCCTATCACAAGATAATGTTCAAACATTTATAATAATACATTCAAGTTTGTTTCTTTCACATATGTCGCACTATGTGGGAAGGGTATGCCCAGACGTGGGTCTCGTGCTCACTACACCACTGGATTCAAGCTAGCCTGGCTGATGAAGGGTGATGCCCTGAAACTGTTTCCAGGATGCTTGTTTCTGGTCAAGGGAGGACCTGGCTTGGCAGTTCGGGCTGGACTATTCTTACAAGGAACAGAGTCAAGACTGATTTGCATATGGCTGGGTCCAAACTGGGGTAGTGTGGTGAGCAAAATAATGATGGATTAAACCCAGATCCTTGTGACTGGGGGTGAATGTTTGCATTGTCCAGCATTCCGTCCATCAATTGTTTCTTTCGCATGTCACCCTAAATGGGAAGGGTATGCCCAGATGTTGGTTCGTGCTCACTACACTACTGGATTCAAGCTAGCCTGGCTGATGAAGGGTGTTTTGTTATGTTAACAAATTTTTGTAAAGCGCGCGGACACCCAGAGGCTTCACGGCGCTGACTAACAGAACATCCTGACAGCGTAGGGGAACACCTAGGCAGATTGAAAAAGCCAGGTCTTAAGCTGCCTTCTGAACGTTAGGAGGTCGGTACAGGAACGCAGCCCCAGAGGAAGAGAGTTCCAAAATCTGGAAGCAAGGGTAGCTAATCTGCGTCCGCCCTGGCATTGCAGTTTGAAAGTTGGCGTAACCAGAAGTTGGAGATTGGTGGAACAAAGGTTACGAGAAGGGATGTATCTGGGCAAAATGGTGTTAATAAATTGAGGGCTGCAAGCATTGAGGGATTTGAAAGCCATGCATGCTGTTTTGAATTTTACTTGTTGGGCAAAAGGGAGCCAGTGGAGTTGTTTCAGCAGGGGCATAGCTGACTGCCTGGGGGCTGCCGGTGAATCAGTCTGGCAGCCTGATTCTGAACCAGCTGAAGTCGCTTACTCAAGTAGAGAGGTAGGCCCAGATAGATGGCATTGGCATAGTCCAGGTGGGACAGCACAAGTGCTATCACCACCTGGATCACAGCCGGCTGGGTCAGCATCCGGCTGATCTTCCTTATTCTCCGTAGTTGGTAAAAGCAGGTGGATACCACCGAGCTCACCTGAGCCTTCAGTGAAAGTTTACTGTCTATGATGACTCCCAGACTCTTAACCGATGCAGAGGGCATGGGTGGATGTCCTAATTCAGAGGGCCAGTAATGTGGGCCCCAGAATAATTGACTTTTGCCATTGAGAATGATTTCCGTCTTGCCCGGGTTTAACTTTAAATGGTTCGAGTCCATCCAGTGAGAAATATGGAGCATGGTCTCTTGAAGTTCCCTAACAGAATCAGTGGAGCTGTCCACAGTAAAGATAAGCTGCAAGTCATCTGCATAATTAAATGTGGTGACCTTAAATTTCCTCAGGGATTGAATCAAAGGGACTAGATAGAGGTTAAATAAGAGAGGGGACAAGGAAGAACCCTGAGGGACCCCAAAGTGATCGGGAGTTTAGTGGCAGTGAACGGGGCTAGACGGACCGCTTGAGTGCGGTCACTGAGCATCCACCTGTATGCTGAACCACAGATACCGGCTTGAGCGACACGGTCGAGCAGGATGGTATGATCGACCGTGTCGAATGCCGCAGACAGGTCTAGAAGAATCAGAGCCTGAAGTATTGCTTTGTTGGCGTTAGCATGGAGGGAATCCAGGACGGCAGTAATAACAGATTCAGTCAGGTGGGCCGGCCGGAACCCAGCCTGGTAGGGGTGCAGATAATTAGATTGTTCAACAAAGTTGGAGAGGTGGCTGGTGACATGGCCTTCAAGTATGTTGGCCAAGTAAGGGAGAAGAGAAATTGGCCTGTAGTTAGAGAGAATTGAGGGGTCTGCACCAGGTTTTTTTAAAAGGGGTACGACCACTGCCTCTTTAAAAGCCTTGGGTACCACCCCTTGTGAGAAGGCATTGAGGAGAGTGAGGAAGAGGGCAGGAATGGCTGAAATAATTTCTCTTTGAATATATGGGGGGCAGTAATCCCTAGGGGAACCAGACTTTACCCTTGTGGATAGGAAACATAAGGAGTCAGCATTAAGAGCTGGAAGATGATCAAGAAGATGGGCACAGGGGTTCAAGGGAGTGGTATTCAATTCAAGATCGATAGCAGAGATTTTGTCCCGAAAAAATAAATTGAGGGAATTACATAAATCTTGAGTCACAGTGGGTTCTGTGAGAGCTCTTTCCATATTAGACAACTTATTGACGATGGAAAAAATGTCTTTCGACTTATTTTCGAAACGAGTTATAATGTCAGAAAAATAGGATGCTTTGGATTGGGTAATAGCTTGTTTGTAGGCAGTGCGGGCAGCTATATAAATAGTTTTTGCAAGGGGGTCATAATTGCTCCTCCATTTACGTTCTTTTTGGCGTGTGTCAAGTTTTTTTGCCCTCAAATCCTCAGAGAACCATTTCTGGGAATCCGGATGGCGGCTGCTTTTAAATTTTTTCAGCTGCGCATGTATGTTACTTGCCGCCAGCAGCCAATAGGAGGTGTTAATTTCGGCCTGCTCAAGATCTGAATTATCGTCAGGAATCGTGCTTACTAGGCTGTCTATAAAAGCTAGCTTATTCAGGGTACTCCATTTACGAATGAGGCCTCCAGCCATAGTGCAAGGTTTACTGAGTGTTACAATGGAGATAGTGAATTTTATCAAGAAATTATCAGACCATGCGCAGGGATTTATGGTGGGGGTAGAGATGGCAAGATTGTTGCTCCATACCTGGTCAAGGGTATGACCCTTGACATGTGTAGCAGATGTGATGTGGTGGGAGAAATTAAGGCCAGACAAAGGTTCCATGAGTTCGGAGGCCTGCGGGCCGCCCAGCTCATCGTTGCACCAATAGTTAAAGTCCCCAAGCAGGAGTACTTTGGTATAATCAGTGACTATAGTGGCCAATTGTTCAAACAGAGGAGAAGGGGAAGGAGGCCATATATTGAGGGGGTCTATAAACTAAGACACAAATAAGGGGACCAGATTTAGATTGAAGTTTAATTACCAGATTGTCTACTCCAGGAAGAATTAAGGCGGTCAGGTAAGTAAAAACATGCTCTTTTTTAATGATTGCGGGTGATGCCCTGTAACTAGTCCCAGGATGCTTGTTCTGGTCCAGGGAGGACCTGGCTTGGCAGTTGGGGTTGGACTGTTCTCACAAGAAACAGGGTCAAAACTGATTTGCATATGGCTGGGTCCAAACTGGGTTGGTGTGGTGAGCAAAAGAAGGATGGATTAAACTCAGATCCTTGTGACTGGGGGTGAATGTTTACATTGTCCAGCATTCCGTCCATCAATTGTTTCTTTCTAATCTCTCCACACCTAGCCCCTCTCGAGGACATCTCGGCACTGGTTAGTAGTGAGAGAGATTGACTGTTTTGAAGGAACACTTCGAGACTGCATGACTTTTTGTTTTTTGAGACCTGTGGGTAAATTTCTGAAGTTGCTGCTAACCTTCCCTTGCTTATGTCTACCTCCTAATTTGTTACATATTGCCAACTGCTTCCCATGGACTCAGACTAAGTGAGACTTCAGCCGCGTGTGGCCCATTGTCTGGGAGGTGTGGTATGTTATCTTCCATCCAAAGGTATAGGTCAATTGGGGTGAACTAGACGGTGGAGGGAGGCTTGGGCCACAGAGTCTGCAGAGGGTGAAGTATTGAAATGCTGGGTGCCTGTGGAACTCTATTAGGGTGCTTAGTGTGTATGTTTGTGAGAGTGTTTCGTACGGACTGGCTGATACCTGTCGCACTGCATAGTGGTGCGGAGTGCGGGTGTGTGAGTGGGGGTGATTGTGTGTGGACCGCCTGTGTTTCACGATACTCACTGGCTGTGCTGTTTTATATGTTAATACAAGATGTTCTCCCCAAGCACTCTAACAGATATCAACTACCATTACATCACTTCATGATATAGTATATTATCCACAAAGTTCAAGTTTCAATGTCCATAAATGTATTCAAGTTCCTTTAAATCAGCTATTCTTCTCTTGGTACAGTAAATTGTCCATATCCAAGTATCCAAAATATTGTGTTTCGTCATGCACAGTAAAGCATCGTTGACTTCTTCAGGGCTGCAAACCCAAATAAGCAAAACCCTTCTCTGCACTGGGAAACCCTTCTTGGGTAGCTGTGCACATTATAAAACTAAATTAGCATAACATAACATGACATAAACACGATTATTTCTAAAATTTGGTAAATACATATATGTCCACCTCAATTATAATAAAACTGATTTCGATTAAACTATAGAGTAATGAAGAGACAGTCAAGTTGTCATAGTAAACCATCACCCATTGTGCAATAGAACAAAGTCTCAGTAGAAGATTAAAAGTATGGATCAAAGCACAAAGTATCCCCCGCATACACACCAGAGAACATGAGAGCCCAAGATCAAAGATTACGTGTGAACATAATTCACTTTATATAATCAAATCTCCTGAAATTCGAATAACAAGGTATGAAAACTGAGTATTTCCTCCTGCATAGAACGCCTAATTCTATATCTGTAAAATCAAAAATCATAATATCAAAACGTGGAGAACAAAAGTACATCTCCAGTTAGAGCAGAACATCCCCCAATACCATGATTCAGTCTCATAGTCAATTTACTTATTAAAGAGATTGCAACATGTAACACACACAAACCTTTCCATCTAAAGTATGTAAACACGGTAATACACAGTGTCCTATCAATAAAAATCCCTTAAGTTATATACATTCAGTACCACCCTAAACTATATATGAAAGACCCCAAATTAAATAGTACACTGCACAAAACATTACCATTTCTCTCTCTCCAGTAGACATAATGAACTGAATCAAAATTTCTCGGTTGTCGACACTCATCAATATATATTCATGAACAAGTATCCCACTTCTCACATTTATCCATTTAATGAAAATTTTGCTCAGGAATCTGAAAATAACAGGCATCAAGGGTATCCATTAAATATTCTCAGAATACCTCACAAGCAAGCAGTACTTCTAAGTTTTTCATAGACCATTCCCTGTCATCCTTAATAATCCAGCAGTTATTTAGAATAAAAAACACTAAATCAAGTCATATATTAAAAAGTTAGTGCATGGTGAATGCCTATATTCAAGACATATCCCCGATACTTAGGTAATTGAATCAACCATATTATAATAGTCTGTCTCACCCTTCTTCACAAATCACCCGTAACTCCAAAGTTCGTAACAATTGGGTACTATCCAAAAACACACGCGTACGTGGTCTGAAATTAAAAGAAAACATGCTGGATTGGTTAGAGTGTTCCTCGTCAACCGTATGTAAAGCAGGTAACGATTGTACTATAACTAATCTCCCACTTACCAGACCTAAGTCGTATGCCTCTATATTGTACAGAAACCCGGCGTTCTGCATGGGTGCCATCTTGTAACCGCTTTATATATATATATATGTATAGCGAGCGCAATCTTTTAATGTGCAAAATACATAATATAAAAACTTTTAATTTCCCGACTTCACTATTACGGTTTAATCCTATCAGTAGTATTGTTTTATATTATAATCAAATACTATATATTGTTTTTATTATGTTAATAAATAAAAACGCAATTTCACTCGTAACAGCAACAGTTGTCAATATTGATACTAGCGTTTCAACATTGTTATTTAATTCATCTCCTAACATTGTTGAAGGTGGCTTTAATAATCTCCAAATTTAAATCGTATCTACCATCAAACTGAAGCTTACTAACACAAAAATATATTGCTTGACCCTGTTCACAGTTGCCAATAAAGTTGTCCAACATCAACACTAATCCTACTGTTATTGCCCCGCACCACAAATCCGCAATCTTAGAACATTAATAACCCAAAGTACTTGTAATAGTAGTAAGAGTTGGTAGTCAAAAAATAGTACACAAACAGACCACCGCGTGCTCAAATATCATACCCCAATCTGTTCCTATGATCGATTCCTCGATCCATCTCAAGTGTAATTGAATCTAGAATATATTATTATACATCTACTTCCCGCTTCACATCAGTCTAATAACTTGTTATTGTGATACGTCTTCACCACGCTTTTCAAAATTTCAAACTCTAACAACCGAATAGCCCACAATAATTACTGCACAGGTAACATAATTTTCAACATAAATCTATGTCACATTCCATTAAGGATTAATTCCAAGTCACTCATAAGTGACAAGACTCCAATGCATAGTCAAGATTAAATAGCCACATTCAGTAAAGAAATATCAAGCTAATAGTCTCCAAAGAGAGAAATTCACCAGAGGTTGAAGGAAAGGTATAAGAAAAATATAGGAAAAATATGTCTAGATGCACAGACAGGGTACTTCTATACACACATTGAGTCTATAACAATTAGTTTCAGTTTCATAAGCAGTAAACAAAATGTGTTCAAAGGTTGAATATACAGTTAAACATGTACATGTACATAGATAGTCCAAATATTCAATAAATGTAGTTGTAAATCCTCAAACTTTCTCCGATAAACATATCTTCGCAATACAGTAAATCCATACTGATCAAAAGGTTAACTCCAACATTATAAAATTCACAGAAATACTAGTACTTACAAAGTAAATCTCTAGTACACGGATAAAAGAGTTTTAGTCGTACCTTGTCAATCATTGTCCCAAGAAATATTGTAATTCACTATCTACATTCATTCCCATTTCCACTACTTTCATTTTAATTAGCCAAATGGCTTCTTTACGTATTAATTTTAGTGTCTGTTGCCATCTCTTCTGTCCATTCTCACTTGGTCAATACCATGAACGCTAAATTAGTGATTCTCTTTATCCTGATAATTTTGTAATTCATGAGCCGCAATAGGATATAGTGTGTCACCATTCTTTTGTGCCCTGAAATGTTCCATCATCCTATTGCGTAGAAGTCAAATTGTGCTCCCAATGTATATTTTCTTACAGGTACACACAATGACATAAATAACATAAGTCGTATCGCAATTAACAAATTAATTTTACACGTCCTAGTATTATTGTAATTGAAAGTAGTTATTTTGTTAACAGCCCAGCTACATAAGCTACATCGTCCACATTTATAGATTCTTTCATTTGATTACTTAACCAGTCCAAACTATACATTGTCCTAGGATAACTAGGACTGACAATATTCGCAAGAGTTAATCCCTTCCTGAAGGTAAGGCTAGGTCTATCATTCAAGTAAGGCATAATATCTTTGTTCGATCTAAGAAGATGCAAATACTTGTTAAGTATTGAATAGA
Source organism: Lissotriton vulgaris (assembly GCF_964263255.1). Classification (NCBI taxonomy): domain Eukaryota; kingdom Metazoa; phylum Chordata; class Amphibia; order Caudata; family Salamandridae; genus Lissotriton; species Lissotriton vulgaris. Next base: position 24,365,884 of record NC_141686.1, on the reverse strand, counting down.
ATTTATGACTTTCTCTATTAAAGTTCGTAATCAGTCTAACCTTGTCAATGTCCTGTTTCCTTCTGTCCAAGTTTGTATTTTTGATCTCCAAGTTATCCTTTCTGTTTAGTTTGTACGCCCTCCTTTTGGCAGAACTAATCACTTTCGGGTCATAACCTCTAGCCTCAATTCTATGGGTCATGTCTTCCAGGTTATCTTCAAAATCATTCTGCTCAGAACAGTTCTTCCATGCCCTTACCATCTCACCATAAGGTATAGCATTAATTTGACATCTAGGGTGACAACTTTCCGTGTGAAGTAGTGCGTTACAGCTGGTCTCCTTGCGGTACATTCTACTACACAGTTTGTCTTTGTCAATGAATAGCTCTACATCTACAAAGATGATACGATTACTGTCATATTGCGTGGTAAAACTGAAATTTAAATCATTGCTATTCAAATAGCTGAAGAAACCTTCTAATTCACTGCTAGTTCCAGTCTAAATGAGGAGACAGTCATCAATGAACCGTCCCCAATCTTAAATACTGTCAATCCATTTTTTCCCCCTCGGGCCCCAGATCCACTTGCCTCAAACCAACCCATAAAAAGGTTGGCAAAAGACGGAGCAAATCTGGATCCCATGGCAGTACCAAGTCATTGTCTATACCACTTGCCAAATAAAAAAACATTATTTTGTAAAACTATGTTAGTCATTTCTAGTAACATCATGGTGTGGTCATTATATTCTGCCGGTCATTTATTAAGAAATGTCTCTAATGCCTTCAATCCTAAATAATGATGAATTTTAGTGTATAAGGATACTACATCTAATGTAGTAATAATCATTCCAGTTTCCCATGAAATGTCACTTATGATGTTTAAAACATGCTTAGAATCCTGTATGTATGAAGGTATATGTTGGACGTAGGGTCTCAGAAACGTGTCTATGAATTGAGAAAGTCTCTCCGTAGGTCCCACTATCCCAGAAATTATTGGTCTTCCTGGTGGTTTCATTCTGTTCTTGTGAATTTTTGGTAGACTGTACATACAGGGAGATCTAGGGTGTTCAACCAATAAGTATACATATTCGTCGTAGTCAATTAAAGTCTAATCATACCACTTTTTGAGATTACTGTTAATCAGACTTGTCAGTGCCTGTATTGGATTACACGTCAAACACTCATAATATGTATAATTACTCGGTTGTGAAAGGATTTCTTCATTGTAGTCCCACTTGTTCATTATAACACTGTTCCCACCCTTGTCTGCCATACGTATAAACACATCTTGGTTATTAGTCAATTCTTTCAATGCTAATCTCTCAGTTTTCGATATTATGCCTTACTTGAATGATAGATCTAGCCTTACCTTCAGGAAGGGGTTACCTCAGTCCTAGTTATCTTAGGACAATGTATAGTTTGGACTGGATAAGTAATCAAATGAAAGGATTCTATAAATATGGACTATGTAGCTCATGTACGTGGGCTGTTTACAAAATAACAACTTTCAATTATAATAATAATGGGCTGTATAAAATACTATGTTTATTAATTGCGATACGACTTATGTTATTTATGTCATTGTGCGTATCTGTAAGAAAATATACATTGGTAGCACAATTAGACGTCTACGCGATAGGATGATGGAACATTTCAGGGCACTAAAGAATGGTGACACACGCTATCCTATTGCGGCTCATGCAGTACAAAATTATCAGGATAAAGAAAATCAAAAATTTAGCTTTCATGGTATTGACCAAGTGAGAATAGAAAGAAGAGGCGGTACCAGACAACTAAAATGAATAAGTACAGAAGCCATTTGGATAATGAAAATGAAAGCAGTGGAAATGAGAATGAATGTTGATAGTGAATTACAATATTTCTTGGACCAATGATTGTCACGGTACGACTAAAACTCTTTTATCAGTGTACTAGAGATTTACTTTGTAAATACTAGAATTTTTGTGAATTTTATAATGTTGGAGTTAACCTTTTGATCAGTATGGGTTTACTGTATCACGATAATGATATGTTTATCGGAGGAGTTTTGAGGATTTACAACTACATCGACTGAATATTTGGAGTACCTATGTACATGTGCATGTTTGACTGTATATTCAAAGTTTGTACACATTTTGTTTACTGCTTATGACACTGAAACTAGTTGTTATAGACTCAATGTGTGTATAGAAGTGCCCTGTCTGTGCATCTATTATAATTATAATTTTTGACATATTTTTCCTATACCTTTTCTTCACCCTCTGGTGAATTTCTCTCTTTGGAGTCTATTAGCTTTATATTTCTTTACTGAATGTAGATACTTAATCTTGACTTGGAGTCTTGTCACTTATGAGTGGCTTGGAATATATCCTTAATGGAATGAGACATAGATTTATGTTGAAAAATTATGTTACATGTGCAGTAATTATTGTGGGCTATTCAGTTGTTACAGTTTGAAATTTTGAGAAGCGTGGCGAAGATGTATCACAATAACGAGTTACTAGACTGATGTGAAGTGGGACGTAGACTTGAGATGGATCAAGGAATCGATCGTAGAAACAGATTGGGGTATGATATTTGAGCATGCAGTGGTCTGTTTGTGTATTATTTTTTGACTACCAACTCTTACTACTATTACAAGTACTTTGGGTTATCAATGTTTTAAGATGAGGGGCAGTAACAGTAGGATTAGTGTTGATGTTGGACAACTTTATTGGCAACTGTGAACAGGGACAAGCAATATATAAATGTGCTAGTAAGCTTCAGTTTGATGGTAGATACGATTTAAATTTGGAGATTATTATAATCACCTTCAACAATGTTAGGAGATGACTTAAATAACAATGTTGAAACGTTAGTATCAATATTGACAACTGTTGCTGTTACAAGTGAAATTATGTATTTATATTAACATAATAAAAACGATATATAGTATCGGAATATAATATAAAACAATACTACTGATAGGATTAGACCGTAAAAGATGGCACTCGCTATACATCAATATATAAAGCGGTTTCAAAATGGTGCCCATGTAGAACCCCGGGTTTCTGTTACGAGACAGAGGCATACGATTTATGTCTGGTAAGTGGGAGATTAATAATAGTACAATCTTTAACTACTTTACACGCGGATGACGAGGAACACTCTAACCAATCCAGCATGGTTTCTTTTAATTTCAGACCTTGTACATGTGTGTTTTTGGACAGTAACCAATTGTTACAAACTTTGGAGTTATGGGTGATTTGTGAAGAAGGGTGAGATGAACTCTATTGTAATATGGTTGATTCAATTACCTAAGTATCAGGGATATATCTTGAATATAGGCGTTCACCCTGCACTAACTTTTTAATATTTGACTTGATTTAGTAGTTTTTATTCTAAATAACTTCTGGATTATTAAGGATGCCTGGGAAGGGTCCAAGAAAAACTTAGAAGTACTGCTTGCTTGTGAGGTATTCAGAGAATATTTAATGGATACCCTTGTTGTCTGTTATTTTCAGATTTCTGGGTGAAATATTGATTATATACATATATGTGAGAAGTGGGATACTTCTTCATGAACATATATTGATGTGTGCCGACAACCGAGAAATTTTGATTCAGTTCATTATGTCCACTGGGGAGAGAGAAATGGTAATGTTTTGAGCAGTGACTATTCAATTTGGGGTCTTTCATCTATAGTTTAGGGTGGTACTGAATTTATATAACTTAGGGGATTTGTATTGGTAGGACACGATGTATTACCGTGTTTACGTACTTTAGATGGAAAGGTTTGTGTATGTTACATGTTGCAATTTCTTTAACACCTTGGCTGCTGATTGAATTCCTCCCCTGTGCTGGACAATGCAGAACAGGGTGTGGTCGTGACGGAACCATTCCGTCATCAGCACAGCTCAACTGTGACTGATGACGGAATGGTCCCGTCACCAGCATCGAAGGGGTTAATAAGTAAATTGACAATGAGACTGAATCATGGTATTGGGGTATTTTCTGCTCTAACTGGAGATGTACTTTTGTTCTCCATGTTTTGATATTATGATTTTTGATTTTACAGATATAGAGTTAGCCGTTCTATACAGGAGGAAATACTCAGTTTTCATACGTTGTTATTCGAATTTCAGGTGATTTCATTATATAAAGTGAATTATGTTCACACGTAATCCTTGCTCTTGGGCTCTCATTTTCTCCGGTGTCTATGCGGGGGATGCTTCGTGCTTTGATTCATACTTTTAATCTTCTACTGAGACTTTGTTCAATTGCACAATGGGTGATGGTTTACTTTGACAACTCGATTGTTTCTTCATTACTCTTTAGTTTAATCGGAATTAGTTTTATTATAATTGAGGTGGACATATCTGTATTTACCAAATTTTTGAATTAATCGTGTTTATATTTTGCTTATTTGGCTTTGCAGCCCTGAAGAAGTCAAGGATGCTTTACTGTGCATGACGAAACACGTGTTGGCTGCTTTGAATTTTATACACTGAAGAATTACCATATTGAATATTTTTGATACTTGGATATGGAGAATTTGCTGTACCAAGAAAAGAATACCTGATTTAAAGGAACTTAAATATATTTATGGACATTGAAACTTGAACTTTGTGGATAATATACTATATCATGAACTGGGTACACAGACAAAATATCGAGTTTTAAATTTCGATATACAATAATATCGAAGTTTAAATATCGATGGGACAAAATATCGAAGGTAAGTAATATCGACAGTCTTAATATCGATATTAGTATGATATCAGTAATATCGAAGTTTTAAATATCGATGTCAATAATATCGAAATAAATAACTTCGATGTTACTAATATCAATTTTGAAATAAATTTAGTGTATATTATATTGTATTTATTATGTTTTATTATTTATTTTTAATGTAATTTAATTAAATATTGTCTTTTACTACTGTAGCGGGTTGTGGGTTTATAGGGGAATAGGGTGGGAAGTAATTTAATTATGTTAAATTAATTATTAATTAGTAGGAATTATTCAATTAATTAATTGAGAATTAATTTTTAATTAATTTTAATTAATTGATTAATTGATAAATATGTTCTGTAGCGGGTTATGGGTTTATAGGGGAATAGGGTGGGAAGTAATTTAATAATAATTAATTAATTAATATATGTTTGTACATATTTTAATTAATAATCAATTGGTAATTAATTTATATTAATTAGTGAATTAATTAATATAATTTTGTACATATTTTTAATTATTAATTAGTTGGTAATTAATTAATATTAATTAGTTAATTACATTAATTATAGTAATTTTTTTATATATTTTTTTGTTATTCTTAATTAATTAATTGGGAAAAATAATATTAATTATTAAATTAAATGAATTACAGCTAATGTGCTAATATATTTACTTTAGTGTTATTGTTAATTAATAATTAATTGGTAATTAAATAATATTAATTAATTTTGGGTAAAGGAGTATTTTTAGGGTTCAGGGTCAGTTTTCAGTTTTTGGGTAAAGGGGTATTTTTAGGGTTCAGGGTCAGTTTTCAGTTCTTGGGTAAAGGGGTATTTTTAGGGTTCTGGGTCAGTTTTCAGTTTTTGGGTAAAGGGGTATTTTTAGGGTTCAGGGTCAGTTTTCAGTTTTTGGGTAAAGGGGTATGTTTAGGGTTCAGGGTCAGTTTTCAGTTCTTGGGTAAAGGGGTATTTTTAGGGTTCAGGGTCAGTTTTCAGTTTTTGGGTAAAGGGGTATTTTTAGGGTTCAGGGTCAGTTTTCAGTTTTTGGGTAAAGGGGTATTTTTAGGGATAAGGGTCAGTTTTCAGTTCTTGGGTAAAGGGGTATTTTTAGGGTTCAGGGTCAGTTTTCAGTTTTTGCGTAAAGGGGTATTTTTAGGGTTCAGGGTCAGTTTTGGGTTTTTGGGGTACAGGGATATTTTTAGGGTTCAGGGTCAGTTTTGGGTTTTTGGGGTACAGGCGTACAGGGTAAAAACAAAAAAAATTACATTAAATCAATTAAATAACATTAAAAAAAAATACATTAAATTATTAAGTGTTTTATTCATTTTAAATGTATATGTATTAGTTTTAATTTTGTTTTAATATTTTTATTTAATATTTGTAAAATTATATGTATTTTAAAATTATTTTTACATTATTATTAATACAATAAGGGGGGCAAGGGTGGGAAAATATTTAATGACCTTGCATTGTTGCAGTCCCTATAACTACATAACAAACAATGTGCAACAATGGGTCAACGCAAGAGTGCAGCAAACTATGTGACTGTGTGTGAAAAAGGGGCACAATTCCTGAATCCCAAGTATCCTTGGTGAAAAAGTGTTCCCATCAGATACCCGTCCTGTACCGCCCTACATCACTTGGGATCCTTCACCCGAAGGAAGTGGAAAGAACCACTTAGGATTAGGTAGAGTGTAACCTAATCAGAGTTTGAAGGAATGTGAAGTGTGTGGGTTTGAACTGAGTGTAGGTATCAGGGGGTACAAAGAATTAACAAAAAAGCAGTGCATAAAGTGCTCAATGTGGCAACTAGAAGTGAAAAAGTTAATATTGGGTTGTAGGAGTGGAAATTAGAATTTAATGGAGTCCTACCCACACCCAAGGTTAAAAAACAGTGCAAGTAGTGGTAACAAATAACTACTCAGATGGTAACTAGGTCGACATGTTTCTGCAGTGAGTTGGTTCAAGAGATACCAGTCTGCTTCATCAGGACCTTCGTAATGTTAAAGTGCAACTGCTGTTATCAATGGTTATAAATGTATGAAAAGAGTCATATCACCTGCAAGCGCCAGTGGATATGGTCCAAACAAATAGGCAATAGACAAACACACATAAAGAGAAACACACACAGTTATTAAAAAATTGCTGCAAAACACAGAGATATGCTCGTGAAATATTATTATGCCAAGCAGTTCATGGTCAGTATTTGTAATTTTAATCAAATGTATGGACCAGGTGCATACATCCTGGGCTTAAGTCTAGTTGTTTCACTCACCCAAGTTCTGGGGAATGCGTTCTCCACCTCACCCGGCAACAGCTCAGGTACAAATGGAGCACCGCTCTAATGGATGTGAGACAGAAAAAGGAAAACATGAAAGAGGAAGAGATCACCAGAACTCCATCCGGCACCCCATCCACTCCATTATTATGTATTACTTTACACAAGGTGACGTGATTTATACCACCCTAAAAATTTCCACTTGATGATGTAGTAATCAACTCACATTTTGGTTATGCACTGTTTGCTCTGTTAAGTCTAAAGCTGCCCGTTTAACGCTGCTCTGCTACTTAAAAAGGAGTGACTCAGAACGACATCTAGCTCTACATATGCAAAGAGCAACCTCGCCTTGACATGGTATACCATGTGTTTTCTGGAATGCCATCCTATCGCCAAGGTTCTGTATTGGACTATTTATGTAGTGTTCACAAAGAACAGATTTTATTTGCCCAAACAAACGGCTTCTGTGTCTTTGTTACCGACACTAAAAAAACGGAAAGACAGCAATTCGCTCTATATGCGCTTTTTAGTGTCTGCCCCCAGTGCATTGGTGTTCTCCTCGTTTTTGATTAACGCGCATCAAAAATCGTTCGCCTGAAGGCGGTTCCACCCGGGGAGGACTAGACTCAACAAACGATTCCTCCCTTGCTCCCCATAGCGCTTACCTGTCCGTCGGTACTCCTCGCCTTCCTCTAGGCTGACTTGTGGGAGGTACCGACTGGACAGGAAGCGAACTACTTATCTGTATGCTGGTTGGTCCGGTGCGCTGCATGTGTGCTCCGCGTCATCCGGCGCGTCTACCAACAAGCTGGTGTTGACTATCCGCTGATTGGCTAAACGTAACCACGCGGTAACACGCATGCTCCGTTCTTAGTCACTGTGTAGTATTTAGCGCGAGGACTACAAAGCTATTGGGAATTGTAGTTCTGGCATCCTTCGTGTATTATGAACAGAGCATAATCAGTGCTAAGACTACAAAGCTGATGGGATTTGTAGTACAATTGTGGTGTTCGATCACTATGTAATTTAATTAACCCAAAGGATGTCTAGTTTGCTGGAAGTGGTTTTTTCTAAAATTAATTTTAGTTGAGAAAGGTCAAAGATTTAGACTGTAACTTTACAGCTCTGAGTCTTTATTAAACCTGTGCCATAGTATGGTTTTTTATTGTCAGACCAATATTTTATTCTTTATATTCTGACTGGAATCAGGATGATGGCTAATGACAACCTGGCATTTTTAATGATTGAAAACAGTTGGCCCTGTGCTCTTGGTCTCAAAATTTATAGGGACATCCACGGGATATCTTCATTTAAACCCGTGATGTCCGTTTGGAGTTTGTACACCCACCTCTGTTCTCTGCGGTGTAGAAATGTGCTGACATCAGTAACATGTTTGGGGATCATCGGCTGTTCAAGCACAGTCCATTGGAGGTCTGTTGGTGTATGATGTGCCTCCAAAAAATGTTTAGTCATACGGGTTGCTTGTTTGTTACACCGTATTGAGCTCTTGTGCTCAGAGATCCTTATCTTTACCTTTCTCGTGGTCATCCCCACGTACTTTTTTCCACAGGGACAGTTTATTAGATAGATGAGGTTCGAACTGTTACAGTTCGTAAACCTCCGCTGTTCCCAGGGATGTTCTGTACCAATATCAAGTGTTGTGGATTTGCGGGTTTGAGGACACGCTGTACATTGTCCACAAGGATGGTGTCCGGTCACAGCTGGCAAATCCCATAGGGTGCCTATGTTTTTAGGGATTTCAGTTTTGGGTCTTGTATGGACCAATTTGTCCCTAAGGCTGGGTCCCCGTTTAAAGGCAAAAAGGGGGACCGGTATTGTGTCATTCCCCGTGTTCAAGATGCCCCAATGTTTTTTAATGACGCTAGTTATCTGATTGGACATTGTGCCAAATGTTGTTACACACGTCATTCTTTCTGTTTTGCCTTTTGGTGTTGAATTCTCAAGGAGGCTCGCTCGATTGTTATTTTGTGCTCTTTTTTTGGAGCGATTTATTAATTGTTTGGGGTAGTCTTTCTCGAGGAGGTCTTTTCTTAAGTTGTTAGCATGGTTTTCAAAAGAACCTTTGTCTGAGCAATTTCTGTGTATGCGAAGAAACTGCCCATATGGCAGATTGTCTCGAAGGGCCTTTGGGTGACAGCTATGGTAGTTCAAAAGGGAATTGCGAGCCATGGGCTTTTGATACAGTTCGGACTTCAAACCCTCCGCAGTGCCCATTAACATCAAATCCAGAAATGCCAGTCTTTCTTTGTCAAATTCCATGGTGAATTTTAAGAACTGGTTTCTGAGGTTCAGCCACTCATGAAACTCTTTCAATTCGGTTTCTGTGCCTCGCCACACCACCAAAATATCATCTATGTAGCGTTTCCACGCACGCAGACACTGAAGATAGGGGTTGGTGTCTACGAGAATGTGCTGTTGTTCAAAATGATGCACATACAGATTAGCGAGACTCGGGGCAAAAACGCTGCCCATACTGGTCCCGCTAATCTGTAAATACAAGGAGTCTTCGAAAGCGAAGAAGTTCTCCGTCATGGCCACGGTAGCGAGGTTCATGATGAGTCTAACAGGGGTGATGGAATTGAGTTCTCGAGACAATAGCAGATCTTCTATTACTTGGAGTGTCTCAGTCTGCGGTATAGAGGTGTATAGGCTTTCCACATCAAATGACACCAATAGATCTGTTTCGATGTCATACTCCATCTCGGGCAACAGTCTTAATACGTCTTTGGTATCTTTTAAATATGATGGCATCTCACGTACCATTGGCTGCAAAAATACATCTACAAAGGTTGATAACGGTTCTAATATCGAACCTAACCCTGAAATTATGGGTCTGCCAGGAGGTGGACGTTGGGCCTTATGTATTTTAGGCAGCTGATAAAAGTATGGAATAACCGGGTGTGATACCTGCAGATATTGACCCTCTTTGGGGGTTAGCCAGCCTTCGGCTAATGCTTCTTCTACTATGTTAGCTATGATGTTGGTTAATCTAGCCGTGGGATCCTCCTTGAGTTTTCTGTAGGAACGCACATCATTAAGTTGGCGAAGGCACTCATTCCGATATGCATCCGCATCCAGAATGACCACTCCACCCCCCTTATCTGCTGGTTTAATTACAATAAGGGGGTTCTCAGTGAGTTCTTTAATTGCAAGTTTCTCCACTTTGGACAAATTAGAGAAAATTTTCTGTTTGTGAGAGAAGAGTTCTTTGACATCATGGTTAACCGCTCCCTCAAACGTTAACACCTTGGGTGGTTGGCCCAGCGTTGTAGGATTGAATGACGAGGGTTTCTTCAAACCGGTATTGCTGATAGTGGATTCTTGGGAAATTCCACTATTTTTACTCGCAAACAAAAAGTGCAGCCTGATCTTACGGTAAAGTTTGCTAAGTTCGATTTGGGCCTGAAAGGGATCCGTGTGGTTTGTTGCCACAAAACCCAGACCTTTGTTTAGCACTTGCTCTTGGGTTGCAGAAAGTTGTTGGGAGCTAAGATTAATCACTAGACTTGTTCCGCTGCGGTTGTCGTTTGTTCCTGTGGGATCTTCTTCCCACTCCTCAGATCCATGGTCTGGGGTGGTATATTCCAGCGGACCTGTCCTACTTTGGGGGTTCTTTGACGGCCCCGGCTCCTCCGGCCCCCTCCTAAAAAAGGCTGTTGATTTTGATCACCGTAGAATTGAGGTGGGCCGTATGGGTTCATCATGGGTGGGAAAGGGGCTTGTCCCCATGGCGATGGTTGCCACCAAGGTGGAAATTGTGGTTGTGGGAAAGCGGGATTAAATCCTCTCCACCCTCTCCTATTACCTCCTCTACCCCTTTGTTGTCTAGAGGAAGATTGACTGGTGTCGGAATCACTTGAGGCTCCGTCCGAACTGGAGCTTCCATAACTGGAACCACTTTTGTTTCCAGATTTCTGATTGGTGAAACAAAAAGTGTCGCTTGTATATGGGTATATCTTTTCAACAGAAAACTTAGCCAGATCCTTTTTGAATTTTTCTAATTTAGTAAACAATATCGTGTCTCTAAATTCTTTGCTGGACTTATTACCGTCCTCCTGGTGTTTAGTGAATATTTTACTTGAAGAGATTGTTGTTTTTATTTGACCTTCCAAGGTCTGGATCTCTATCAATATTCTGTCGGCGTTTTTTTTAGCCGTTTTTATGATTAAGCACAGCCAATCGCGCGTGCATTTCCACGCTATTAGGTACCAATCATGGAGGAAGGTTTTATCGTCTAAAAACAGACGAGGAACGTTACCTACTATGAGGCCGATGGGTGCACAGTTGTTCCTTAGGTAATCTGCCATAATAATCCCATGTACACACACTCTAGCGTGATTCTTTTTTAAAGTCAAAACCTTTGCCCAGCCATCTTCAGAACTAGTTGAGGTAGTAGGTGTTGAAGTAAGCATGTCCAGCATGCTTGGATTGTCTGCGAGTAAGGTCTGAATTTCATCTTCGTCAAAAGCCAATCCTAGATTAGTGGCCATGGTAAATGTAGTGATGTCCAGATTTTCGCTCTGATAGAGCTCCTCTACTCAATCACACCCTATCTATGTCACATCCGTGAGTTGGACAATTAATGACTGCCCGTGGTCAGCTGACTACACTGGAACTATAATACAATAAGGGGGGCAAGGGTGGGAAAATATTTAATGACCTTGCATTGTTGCAGTCCCTATAACTACCTAACAAACAATGTGCAACAATGGGTCAACGCAAGAGTGCAGCAAACTATGTGACTGTGTGTGAAAAAGGGGCACAATTCCTGAATCCCAAGTATCCTTGGTGAAAAAGTGTTCCCATCAGATACCCGTCCTGTACCGCCCTACATCACTTGGGATCCTTCACCCGAAGGAAGTGGAAAGAACCACTTAGGATTAGGTAGAGTGTAACCTAATCAGAGTTTGAAGGAATGTGAAGTGTGTGGGTTTGAACTGAGTGTAGGTATCAGGGGGTACAAAGAATTAACAAAAAAGCAGTGCATAAAGTGCTCAATGTGGCAACTAGAAGTGAAAAAGTTAATATTGGGTTGTAGGAGTGGAAATTAGAATTTAATGGAGTCCTACCCACACCCAAGGTTAAAAAACAGTGCAAGTAGTGGTAACAAATAACTACTCAGATGGTAACTAGGTCGACATGTTTCTGCAGTGAGTTGGTTCAAGAGATACCAGTCTGCTTCATCAGGACCTTCGTAATGTTAAAGTGCAACTGCTGTTATCAATGGTTATAAATGTATGAAAAGAGTCATATCACCTGCAAGCGCCAGTGGATATGGTCCAAACAAATAGGCAATAGACAAACACACATAAAGAGAAACACACACAGTTATTAAAAAATTGCTGCAAAACACAGAGATATGCTCGTGAAATATTATTATGCCAAGCAGTTCATGGTCAGTATTTGTAATTTTAATCAAATGTATGGACCAGGTGCATACATCCTGGGCTTAAATCTAGTTGTTTCACTCACCCAAGTTCTGGGGAATGCGTTCTCCACCTCACCCGGCAACAGCTCAGGTACAAATGGAGCACCGCTCTAATGGATGTGAGACAGAAAAAGGAAAACATGAAAGAGGAAGAGATCACCAGAACTCCATCCGGCACCCCATCCACTCCATTATTGTGTATTACTTTACACAAGGTGACGTGATTTATACCACCCTAAAAATTTCCACTTGATGATGTAGTAATCAACTCACATTTTGGTTATGCACTGTTTGCTCTGTTAAGTCTAAAGCTGCCCGTTTAACGCTGCTCTGCTACTTAAAAAGGAGTGACTCAGAACGACATCTAGCTCTACATATGCAAAGAGCAACCTCGCCTTGACATGGTATACCATGTGTTTTCTGTAATGCCATCCTATCGCCAAGGTTCTGTATTGGACTATTTATGTAGTGTTCACAAAGAACAGATTTTATTTGCCCAAACAAACGGCTTCTGTGTCTTTGTTACCGACACTAAAAAAACGGAAAGACAGCAATTCGCTCTATATGCGCTTTTTAGTGTCTGCCCCCAGTGCATTGGTGTTCTCCTCGTTTTTGATTAACGCGCATCAAAAATCGTTCGCCTGAAGGCGGTTCCACCCGGGGAGGACTAGACTCAACAAACGATTCCTCCCTTGCTCCCCATAGCGCTTACCTGTCCGTCGGTACTCCTCGCCTTCCTCTAGGCTGACTTGTGGGAGGTACCGACTGGACAGGAAGCGAACTACTTATCTGTATGCTGGTTGGTCCGGTGCGCTGCATGTGTGCTCCGCGTCATCCGGCGCGTCTACCAACAAGCTGGTGTTGACTATCCGCTGATTGGCTAAACGTAACCACGCGGTAACACGCATGCTCCGTTCTTAGTCACTGTGTAGTATTTAGCGCGAGGACTACAAAGCTATTGGGAATTGTAGTTCTGGCATCCTTCGTGTATTATGAACAGAGCATAATCAGTGCTAAGACTACAAAGCTGATGGGATTTGTAGTACAATTGTGGTGTTCGATCACTATGTAATTTAATTAACCCAAAGGATGTCTAGTTTGCTGGAAGTGGTTTTTTCTAAAATTAATTTTAGTTGAGAAAGGTCAAAGATTTAGACTGTAACTTTACAGCTCTGAGTCTTTATTAAACCTGTGCCATAGTATGGTTTTTTATTGTCAGACCAATATTTTATTCTTTATATTCTGACTGGAATCAGGATGATGGCTAATGACAACCTGGCATTTTTAATGATTGAAAACAGTTGGCCCTGTGCTCTTGGTCTCAAAATTTATAGGGACATCCACGGGATATCTTCATTTAAACCCGTGATGTCCGTTTGGAGTTTGTACACCCACCTCTGTTCTCTGCGGTGTAGAAATGTGCTGACATCAGTAACATGTTTGGGGATCATCGGCTGTTCAAGCACAGTCCATTGGAGGTCTGTTGGTGTATGATGTGCCTCCAAAAAATGTTTAGTCATACGGGTTGCTTGTTTGTTACACCGTATTGAGCTCTTGTGCTCAGAGATCCTTATCTTTACCTTTCTCGTGGTCATCCCCACGTACTTTTTTCCACAGGGACAGTTTATTAGATAGATGAGGTTCGAACTGTTACAGTTCGTAAACCTCCGCTGTTCCCAGGGATGTTCTGTGCCAATATCAAGTGTTGTGGATTTGCGGGTTTGAGGACACGCTGTACATTGTCCACAAGGATGGTGTCCGGTCACAGCTGGCAAATCCCATAGGGTGCCTATGTTTTTAGGGATTTCAGTTTTGGGTCTTGTATGGACCAATTTGTCCCTAAGGCTGGGTCCCCGTTTAAAGGCAAAAAGGGGGACCGGTATTGTGTCATTCCCCGTGTTCAAGATGCCCCAATGTTTTTTAATGACGCTAGTTATCTGATTGGACATTGTGCCAAATGTTGTTACACACGTCATTCTTTCTGTTTTGCCTTTTGGTGTTGAATTCTCAAGGAGGCTCGCTCGATTGTTATTTTGTGCTCTTTTTTTGGAGCGATTTATTAATTGTTTGGGGTAGTCTTTCTCGAGGAGGTCTTTTCTTAAGTTGTTAGCATGGTTTTCAAAAGAACCTTTGTCTGAGCAATTTCTGTGTATGCGAAGAAACTGCCCATATGGCAGATTGTCTCGAAGGGCCTTTGGGTGACAGCTATGGTAGTTCAAAAGGGAATTGCGAGCCATGGGCTTTTGATACAGTTCGGACTTCAAACCCTCCGCAGTGCCCATTAACATCAAATCCAGAAATGCCAGTCTTTCTTTGTCAAATTCCATGGTGAATTTTAAGAACTGGTTTCTGAGGTTCAGCCACTCATGAAACTCTTTCAATTCGGTTTCTGTGCCTCGCCACACCACCAAAATATCATCTATGTAGCGTTTCCACGCACGCAGACACTGAAGATAGGGGTTGGTGTCTACGAGAATGTGCTGTTGTTCAAAATGATGCACATACAGATTAGCGAGACTCGGGGCAAAAACGCTGCCCATACTGGTCCCGCTAATCTGTAAATACAAGGAGTCTTCGAAAGCGAAGAAGTTCTCCGTCATGGCCACGGTAGCGAGGTTCATGATGAGTCTAACAGGGGTGATGGAATTGAGTTCTCGAGACAATAGCAGATCTTCTATTACTTGGAGTGTCTCAGTCTGCGGTATAGAGGTGTATAGGCTTTCCACATCAAATGACACCAATAGATCTGTTTCGATGTCATACTCCATCTCGGGCAACAGTCTTAATACGTCTTTGGTATCTTTTAAATATGATGGCATCTCATGTACCATTGGCTGCAAAAATACATCTACAAAGGTTGATAACGGTTCTAATATCGAACCTAACCCTGAAATTATGGGTCTGCCAGGAGGTGGACGTTGGGCCTTATGTATTTTAGGCAGCTGATAAAAGTATGGAATAACCGGGTGTGATACCTGCAGATATTGACCCTCTTTGGGGGTTAGCCAGCCTTCGGCTAATGCTTCTTCTACTATGTTAGCTATGATGTTGGTTAATCTAGCCGTGGGATCCTCCTTGAGTTTTCTGTAGGAACGCACATCATTAAGTTGGCGAAGGCACTCATTCCGATATGCATCCGCATCCAGAATGACCACTCCACCCCCCTTATCTACTGGTTTAATTACAATAAGGGGGTTCTCAGTGAGTTCTTTAATTGCAAGTTTCTCCACTTTGGACAAATTAGAGAAAATTTTCTGTTTGTGAGAGAAGAGTTCTTTGACATCATGGTTAACCGCTGCCTCAAACGTTAACACCTTGGGTGGTTGGCCCAGCGTTGTAGGATTGAATGACGAGGGTTTCTTCAAACCGGTATTGCTGATAGTGGATTCTTGGGAAATTCCACTATTTTTACTCGCAAACAAAAAGTGCAGCCTGATCTTACGGTAAAGTTTGCTAAGTTCGATTTGGGCCTGAAAGGGATCCGTGTGGTTTGTTGCCACAAAACCCAGACCTTTGTCAAGGAGGATCCCACGGCTAGATTAACCAACATCATAGCTAACATAGTAGAAGAAGCATTAGCCGAAGGCTGGCTAACCCCCAAAGAGGGTCAATATCTGCAGGTATCACACCCGGTTATTCCATACTTTTATCAGCTGCCTAAAATACATAAGGCCCAACGTCCACCTCCTGGCAGACCCATAATTTCAGGGTTAGGTTCGATATTAGAACCGTTATCAACCTTTGTAGATGTATTTTTGCAGCCAATGGTACGTGAGATGCCATCATATTTAAAAGATACCAAAGACGTATTAAGACTGTTGCCCGAGATGGAGTATGACATCGAAACAGATCTATTGGTGTCATTTGATGTGGAAAGCCTATACACCTCTATACCGCAGACTGAGACACTCCAAGTAATAGAAGATCTGCTATTGTCTCGAGAACTCAATTCCATCACCCCTGTTAGACTCATCATGAACCTCGCTACCGTGGCCATGACGGAGAACTTCTTCGCTTTCGAAGACTCCTTGTATTTACAGATTAGCGGGACCAGTATGGGCAGCGTTTTTGCCCCGAGTCTCGCTAATCTGTATGTGCATCATTTTGAACAACAGCACATTCTCGTAGACACCAACCCCTATCTCCAGTGTCTGCGTGCGTGGAAACGCTACATAGATGATATTTTGGTGGTGTGGCGAGGCACAGAAACCGAATTGAAAGAGTTTCATGAGTGGCTGAACCTCAGAAACCAGTTCTTAAAATTCACCATGGAATTTGACAAAGAAAGACTGGCATTTCTGGATTTGATGTTAATGGGCACTGCGGAGGGTTTGAAGTCCGAACTGTATCAAAAGCCCATGGCTCGCAATTCCCTTTTGAACTACCATAGCTGTCACCCAAAGGCCCTTCGAGACAATCTGCCATATGGGCAGTTTCTTCGCATACACAGAAATTGCTCAGACAAAGGTTCTTTTGAAAACCATGCTAACAACTTAAGAAAAGACCTCCTCGAGAAAGACTACCCCAAACAATTAATAAATCGCTCCAAAAAAAGAGCACAAAATAACAATCGAGCGAGCCTCCTTGAGAATTCAACACCAAAAGGCAAAACAGAAAGAATGACGTGTGTAACAACATTTGGCACAATGTCCAATCAGATAACTAGCGTCATTAAAAAACATTGGGGCATCTTGAACACGGGGAATGACACAATACCGGTCCCCCTTTTTGCCTTTAAACGGGGACCCAGCCTTAGGGACAAATTGGTCCATACAAGACCCAAAACTGAAATCCCTAAAAACATAGGCACCCTATGGGATTTGCCAGCTGTGACCGGACACCATCCTTGTGGACAATGTACAGCGTGTCCTCAAACCCGCAAATCCACAACACTTGATATTGGCACAGAACATCCCTGGGAACAGCGGAGGTTTACGAACTGTAACAGTTCGAACCTCATCTATCTAATAAACTGTCCCTGTGGAAAAAAGTACGTGGGGATGACCACGAGAAAGGTAAAGATAAGGATCTCTGAGCACAAGAGCTCAATAAGGTGTAACAAACAAGCAACCCGTATGACTAAACATTTTTTGGAGGCACATCATACACCAACAGACCTCCAATGGACTGTGCTTGAACAGCCGATGATCCCCAAACATGTTACTGATGTCAGCACATTTCTACACCGCAGAGAACAGAGGTGGGTGTACAAACTCCAAACGGACATCACGGGTTTAAATGAAGATATCCTGTGGATGTCCCTATAAATTTTGAGACCAAGAGCACAGGGCCAACTGTTTTCAATCATTAAAAATGCCAGGTTGTCATTAGCCATCATCCTGATTCCAGTCAGAATATAAAGAATAAAATATTGGTCTGACAATAAAAAACCATACTATGGCACAGGTTTAATAAAGACTCAGAGCTGTAAAGTTACAGTCTAAATCTTTGACCTTTCTCAACTAAAATTAATTTTAGAAAAAACCACTTCCAGCAAACTAGACATCCTTTGGGTTAATTAAATTACATAGTGATCGAACACCACAATTGTACTACAAATCCCATCAGCTTTGTAGTCTTAGCACTGATTATGCTCTGTTCATAATACACGAAGGATGCCAGAACTACAATTCCCAATTGCTTTGTAGTCCTCGCGCTAAATACTACACAGTGACTAAGAACGGAGCATGCGTGTTACCGCGTGGTTACGTTTAGCCAATCAGCGGATAGTCAACACCAGCTTGTTGGTAGACGCGCCGGATGACGCGGAGCACACATGCAGCGCACCGGACCAACCAGCATACAGATAAGTAGTTCGCTTCCTGTCCAGTCGGTACCTCCCACAAGTCAGCCTAGAGGAAGGCGAGGAGTACCGACGGACAGGTAAGCGCTATGGGGAGCAAGGGAGGAATCGTTTGTTGAGTCTAGTCCTCCCCGGGTGGAACCGCCTTCAGGCGAACGATTTTTGATGCGCGTTAATCAAAAACGAGGAGAACACCAATGCACTGGGGGCAGACACTAAAAAGCGCATATAGAGCGAATTGCTGTCTTTCCGTTTTTTTAGTGTCGGTAACAAAGACACAGAAGCCGTTTGTTTGGGCAAATAAAATCTGTTCTTTGTGAACACTACATAAATAGTCCAATACAGAACCTTGGCGATAGGATGGCATTCCAGAAAACACATGGTATACCATGTCAAGGCGAGGTTGCTCTTTGCATATGTAGAGCTAGATGTCGTTCTGAGTCACTCCTTTTTAAGTAGCAGAGCAGCGTTAAACGGGCAGCTTTAGACTTAACAGAGCAAACAGTGCATAACCAAAATGTGAGTTGATTACTACATCATCAAGTGGAAATTTTTAGGGTGGTATAAATCACGTCACCTTGTGTAAAGTAATACACAATAATGGAGTGGATGGGGTGCCGGATTGAGTTCTGGTGATCTCTTCCTCTTTCATGTTTTCCTTTTTCTGTCTCACATCCATTAGAGCGGTGCTCCATTTGTACCTGAGCTGTTGCCGGGTGAGGTGGAGAACGCATTCCCCAGAACTTGGGTGAGTGAAACAACTAGATTTAAGCCCAGGATGTATGCACCTGGTCCATACATTTGATTAAAATTACAAATACTGACCATGAACTGCTTGGCATAATAATATTTCACGAGCATATCTCTGTGTTTTGCAGCAATTTTTTAATAACTGTGTGTGTTTCTCTTTATGTGTGTTTGTCTATTGCCTATTTGTTTGGACCATATCCACTGGCGCTTGCAGGTGATATGACTCTTTTCATACATTTATAACCATTGATAACAGCAGTTGCACTTTAACATTACGAAGGTCCTGATGAAGCAGACTGGTATCTCTTGAACCAACTCACTGCAGAAACATGTCGACCTAGTTACCATCTGAGTAGTTATTTGTTACCACTACTTGCACTGTTTTTTAACCTTGGGTGTGGGTAGGACTCCATTAAATTCTAATTTCCACTCCTACAACCCAATATTAACTTTTTCACTTCTAGTTGCCACATTGAGCACTTTATGCACTGCTTTTTTGTTAATTCTTTGTACCCCCTGATACCTACACTCAGTTCAAACCCACACACTTCACATTCCTTCAAACTCTGATTAGGTTACACTCTACCTAATCCTAAGTGGTTCTTTCCACTTCCTTCGGGTGAAGGATCCCAAGTGATGTAGGGCGGTACAGGACGGGTATCTGATGGGAACACTTTTTCACCAAGGATACTTGGGATTCAGGAATTGTGCCCCTTTTTCACACACAGTCACATAGTTTGCTGCACTCTTGCGTTGACCCATTGTTGCACATTGTTTGTTATGTAGTTATAGGGACTGCAACAATGCAAGGTCATTAAATATTTTCCCACCCTTGCCCCCCTTATTGTATTATAGTTCCAGTGTAGTCAGCTGACTACGGGCAGTCATTAATTGTCCAACTCACGGATGTGACATAGATAGGGTGTGATTGAGTAGAGGAGCTCTATCAGAGCGAAAATCTGGACATCACTACATTTACCATGGCCACTAATCTAGGATTGGCTTTTGACGAAGATGAAATTCAGACCTTACTCGCAGACAATCCAAGCATGCTGGACATGCTTACTTCAACACCTACTACCTCAACTAGTTCTGAAGATGGCTGGGCAAAGGTTTTGACTTTAAAAAAGAATCACGCTAGAGTGTGTGTACATGGGATTATTATGGCAGATTACCTAAGGAACAACTGTGCACCCATCGGCCTCATAGTAGGTAACGTTCCTCGTCTGTTTTTAGACGATAAAACCTTCCTCCATGATTGGTACCTAATAGCGTGGAAATGCACGCGCGATTGGCTGTGCTTAATCATAAAAACGGCTAAAAAAACCGCCGACAGAATATTGATAGAGATCCAGACCTTGGAAGGTCAAATAAAAACAACAATCTCTTCAAGTAAAATATTCACTAAACACCAGGAGGACGGTAATAAGTCCAGCAAAGAATTTAGAGACACGATATTGTTTACTAAATTAGAAAAATTCAAAAGGATCTGGCTAAGTTTTCTGTTGAAAAGATATACCCATATACAAGCGACACTTTTTGTTTTCACCAATCAGAAATCTGGAAACAAAAGTGGTTCCAGTTATGGAAGCTCCAGTTCGGACGGAGCCTCAAGTGATTCCGACACCAGTCAATCTTCCTCTAGACAACAAAGGGGTAGAGGAGGTAATAGGAGAGGGTGGAGAGGATTTAATCCCGCTTTCCCACAACCACAATTTCCACCTTGGTGGCAACCATCGCCATGGGGACAAGCCCCTTTCCCACCCATGATGAACCCATACGGCCCACCTCAATTCTACGGTGATCAAAATCAACAGCCTTTTTTAGGAGGGGGCCGGAGGAGCCGGGGCCGTCAAAGAACCCCCAAAGTAGGACAGGTCCGCTGGAATATACCACCCCAGACCATGGATCTGAGGAGTGGGAAGAAGATCCCACAGGAACAAACGACAACCGCAGCGGAACAAGTCTAGTGATTAATCTTAGCTCCCAACAACTTTCTGCAACCCAAGAGCAAGTGCTAAACAAAGGTCTGGGTTTTGTGGCAACAAACCACACGGATCCCTTTCAGGCCCAAATCGAACTTAGCAAACTTTACCGTAAGATCAGGCTGCACTTTTTGTTTGCGAGTAAAAATAGTGGAATTTCCCAAGAATCCACTATCAGCAATACCGGTTTGAAGAAACCCTCGTCATTCAATCCTACAACGCTGGGCCAACCACCCAAGGTGTTAACGTTTGAGGGAGCGGTTAACCATGATGTCAAAGAACTCTTCTCTCACAAACAGAAAATTTTCTCTAATTTGTCCAAAGTGGAGAAACTTGCAATTAAAGAACTCACTGAGAACCCCCTTATTGTAATTAAACCAGCAGATAAGGGGGGTGGAGTGGTCATTCTGGATGCGGATGCATATCGGAATGAGTGCCTTCGCCAACTTAATGATGTGCGTTCCTACAGAAAACTCAAGGAGGATCCCACGGCTAGATTAACCAACATCATAGCTAACATAGTAGAAGAAGCATTAGCCGAAGGCTGGCTAACCCCCAAAGAGGGTCAATATCTGCAGGTATCACACCCGGTTATTCCATACTTTTATCAGCTGCCTAAAATACATAAGGCCCAACGTCCACCTCCTGGCAGACCCATAATTTCAGGGTTAGGTTCGATATTAGAACCGTTATCAACCTTTGTAGATGTATTTTTGCAGCCAATGGTACGTGAGATGCCATCATATTTAAAAGATACCAAAGACGTATTAAGACTGTTGCCCGAGATGGAGTATGACATCGAAACAGATCTATTGGTGTCATTTGATGTGGAAAGCCTATACACCTCTATACCGCAGACTGAGACACTCCAAGTAATAGAAGATCTGCTATTGTCTCGAGAACTCAATTCCATCACCCCTGTTAGACTCATCATGAACCTCGCTACCGTGGCCATGACGGAGAACTTCTTCGCTTTCGAAGACTCCTTGTATTTACAGATTAGCGGGACCAGTATGGGCAGCGTTTTTGCCCCGAGTCTCGCTAATCTGTATGTGCATCATTTTGAACAACAGCACATTCTCGTAGACACCAACCCCTATCTTCAGTGTCTGCGTGCGTGGAAACGCTACATAGATGATATTTTGGTGGTGTGGCGAGGCACAGAAACCGAATTGAAAGAGTTTCATGAGTGGCTGAACCTCAGAAACCAGTTCTTAAAATTCACCATGGAATTTGACAAAGAAAGACTGGCATTTCTGGATTTGATGTTAATGGGCACTGCGGAGGGTTTGAAGTCCGAACTGTATCAAAAGCCCATGGCTCGCAATTCCCTTTTGAACTACCATAGCTGTCACCCAAAGGCCCTTCGAGACAATCTGCCATATGGGCAGTTTCTTCGCATACACAGAAATTGCTCAGACAAAGGTTCTTTTGAAAACCATGCTAACAACTTAAGAAAAGACCTCCTTGAGAAAGACTACCCCAAACAATTAATAAATCGCTCCAAAAAAAGAGCACAAAATAACAATCGAGCGAGCCTCCTTGAGAATTCAACACCAAAAGGCAAAACAGAAAGAATGACGTGTGTAACAACATTTGGCACAATGTCCAATCAGATAACTAGCGTCATTAAAAAACATTGGGGCATCTTGAACACGGGGAATGACACAATACCGGTCCCCCTTTTTGCCTTTAAACGGGGACCCAGCATTAGGGACAAATTGGTCCATACAAGACCCAAAACTGAAATCCCTAAAAACATAGGCACCCTATGGGATTTGCCAGCTGTGACCGGACACCATCCTTGTGGACAATGTACAGCGTGTCCTCAAACCCGCAAATCCACAACACTTGATATTGGCACAGAACATCCCTGGGAACAGCGGAGGTTTACGAACTGTAACAGTTCGAACCTCATCTATCTAATAAACTGTCCCTGTGGAAAAAAGTACGTGGGGATGACCACGAGAAAGGTAAAGATAAGGATCTCTGAGCACAAGAGCTCAATACGGTGTAACAAACAAGCAACCCGTATGACTAAACATTTTTTGGAGGCACATCATACACCAACAGACCTCCAATGGACTGTGCTTGAACAGCCGATGATCCCCAAACATGTTACTGATGTCAGCACATTTCTACACCGCAGAGAACAGAGGTGGGTGTACAAACTCCAAACGGACATCACGGGTTTAAATGAAGATATCCCGTGGATGTCCCTATAAATTTTGAGACCAAGAGCACAGGGCCAACTGTTTTCAATCATTAAAAATGCCAGGTTGTCATTAGCCATCATCCTGATTCCAGTCAGAATATAAAGAATAAAATATTGGTCTGACAATAAAAAACCATACTATGGCACAGGTTTAATAAAGACTCAGAGCTGTAAAGTTACAGTCTAAATCTTTGACCTTTCTCAACTAAAATTAATTTTAGAAAAAAACACTTCCAGCAAACTAGACATCCTTTGGGTTAATTAAATTACATAGGGATCGAACACCACAATTGTATTACAAATCCCATCAGCTTTGTAGTCTTAGCACTGATTATGCTCTGTTCATAATACACGAAGGATGCCAGAACTACAATTCCCAATAGCTTTGTAGTCCTCGCGCTAAATACTACACAGTGACTAAGAACGGAGCATGCGTGTTACCGCGTGGTTACGTTTAGCCAATCAGCGGATAGTCAACACCAGCTTGTTGGTAGACGCGCCGGATGATGCGGAGCACACATGCAGCGCACCGGACCAACCAGCATACAGATAAGTAGTTCGCTTCCTGTCCAGTCGGTACCTCCCACAAGTCAGCCTAGAGGAAGGCGAGGAGTACCGACGGACAGGTAAGCGCTATGGGGAGCAAGGGAGGAATCGTTTGTTGAGTCTAGTCCTCCCCGGGTGGAACCGCCTTCAGGCGAACGATTTTTGATGCGCGTTAATCAAAAACAAGGAGAACACCAATGCACTGGGGGCAGACACTAAAAAGCGCATATAGAGCGAATTGCTGTCTTTCCGTTTTTTTAGTGTCGGTAACAAAGACACAGAAGCCGTTTGTTTGGGCAAATAAAATCTGTTCTTTGTGAACACTACATAAATAGTCCAATACAGAACCTTGGCGATAGGATGGCATTCCAGAAAACACATGGTATACCATGTCAAGGCGAGGTTGCTCTTTGCATATGTAGAGCTAGATGTCGTTCTGAGTCACTCCTTTTTAAGTAGCAGAGCAGCGTTAAACGGGCAGCTTTAGACTTAACAGAGCAAACAGTGCATAACCAAAATGTGAGTTGATTACTACATCATCAAGTGGAAATTTTTAGGGTGGTATAAATCACGTCACCTTGTGTAAAGTAATACACAATAATGGAGTGGATGGGGTGCCGGATGGAGTTCTGGTGATCTCTTCCTCTTTCATGTTTTCCTTTTTCTGTCTCACATCCATTAGAGCGGTGCTCCATTTGTACCTGAGCTGTTGCCGGGTGAGGTGGAGAACGCATTCCCCAGAACTTGGGTGAGTGAAACAACTAGATTTAAGCCCAGGATGTATGCACCTGGTCCATACATTTGATTAAAATTACAAATACTGACCATGAACTGCTTGGCATAATAATATTTCACGAGCATATCTCTGTGTTTTGCAGCAATTTTTTAATAACTGTGTGTGTTTCTCTTTATGTGTGTTTGTCTATTGCCTATTTGTTTGGACCATATCCACTGGCGCTTGCAGGTGATATGACTCTTTTCATACATTTATAACCATTGATAACAGCAGTTGCACTTTAACATTACGAAGGTCCTGATGAAGCAGACTGGTATCTCTTGAACCAACTCACTGCAGAAACATGTCGACCTAGTTACCATCTGAGTAGTTATTTGTTACCACTACTTGCACTGTTTTTTAACCTTGGGTGTGGGTAGGACTCCATTAAATTCTAATTTCCACTCCTACAACCCAATATTAACTTTTTCACTTCTAGTTGCCACATTGAGCACTTTATGCACTGCTTTTTTGTTAATTCTTTGTACCCCCTGATACCTACACTCAGTTCAAACCCACACACTTCACATTCCTTCAAACTCTGATTAGGTTACACTCTACCTAATCCTAAGTGGTTCTTTCCACTTCCTTCGGGTGAAGGATCCCAAGTGATGTAGGGCGGTACAGGACGGGTATCTGATGGGAACACTTTTTCACCAAGGATACTTGGGATTCAGGAATTGTGCCCCTTTTTCACACACAGTCACATAGTTTGCTGCACTCTTGCGTTGACCCATTGTTGCACATTGTTTGTTATATACATTATTATTAATACATTTAAAAAAACGATATTTTTAATTCCGATATTTTTGTACTACGATATTATTTTTTCGATATTTTTGTACTTACCTTTATGAAGATATGATACCGATATTTTTGATGTCGATATTTTTGTGCCGATATTTTTGTATTTCGATATTCTGTCTGTCGATATTATGTCAGACATTCCATGAACTGATGTAATGGTAGTTAATATCTGTTAGAGTGCTCGGGGAGAACATCTTTTATTTGTTTTGTTATCCTGGTTTGAAGGAAAAGGTAGGGTTGTGGAGGTAACCAACCTTTATTCCCCTATGAGCACCACTAATACACATTGTAATTAGTTACACCACCCCAGATTCAGAGTTGAGCGCCCCTCCTGTGACCTGGTTACCTAGTATTTAATTGCTACTGCTTCATATGTTGATTGTATGCCAAAAGCACAAAACATTTGATATTCGGTTTTCCTGCGTGGCTCCAGCCCACGGTGCTGCTAAAAAGTGTTCTACTTCCATGTACGTAATTTTGATATCGTGAACCACATAAGGGTGCTCTCTCTTTCTCTCTCAATGGGGGGGGCGATGTAAGATAAAAATTGCCTACAGTGTGCCTACTATTGATATCATAACAATACAAGCGGGTCTAGTACTGTTAGTAATATCTTCCAAATGTGTTTTATGCCTAAAAGTATATAATTTTAATGTTATAAGGGTTAAATATGTGTGTTCAATCAAACATCCTGTGTGAAGTCTCTTTCCTGAGGCTTGGTGTATTTATCGCGTGTTGCTGCTTTGCCTTTGCTTTACACATTGCCTCTGATATAAGCTTGACTGCTCAGTGCCAAGCTACCCAAGGGTGAGCACTGGTTGCACAGTGAGTGTAATCACCTACCCTCGATCGAAGCAGTAGATTCTGCCTGTCTGGGAGCATTCCTTCAGCCAACGAGACACAGCTGGTTCCAACAACACTGTTCCAATGTTCTTAAGTGGTGTGATACTTGTTGTGTTCTTTGTGCAAAAATTAGATCTTCATATCCAATACTGCAGCATTCTTGGCAGTCATAGTAGCAAAATATGAAACTATCAATCTACTAAGCATCGCTTAGTTAGTGAGATTTGTGCAGTGAAGCAATCTCACATTTTCAAGTAAAAAAGGCAGTGGGCTGCAACATAGAGGGGTGAGTTGATCACGGCTTGTGATGGACTGTTTCCACGAGGAAAAGGGTCGGAATTGATTTGTATTAGGTGGGCCTTTCTCTAGGGTGGCACAATGAGCAAAAATTATTTCATGGAATGCTTCACTGAGAGATTACCATTGGTTATACTTCTTGCAAGCATTCATTGCATTATCTTTTGGGTTTTTCATTACCAGTAGTATGTCTGGAAAGGTGAGACTGGCACAGCTTTCTAAGCTTATAACTGCAAAGGCACTGACATGCTATTATCAGGATTTTTACATCCTAGACAGTGCTTAATTTGAGCCGGTGGTTTCCGGTGCTCAACACCAGCATTTAATTGCCAGCACCAGCGCTTGGGACAGCCTACCACAAGGCGGTGCTGTCTAAGTAATTTAGAGCTGACCACAACAACAATCAATTATTAAGGCTGTATTCATTTAAAACTACTATTACCTGCCACCCCAGCCATTCGTATTGATTAGGGAGCCTGAAAAAGTCCGAATTGTCACACTTGTAGGAGTGAGACAGTTAGTATTTTTATGTTGTCACTATCATTGGCAGCATAGCAGGGCAATGTGCGGTGCAAGCTGCAGTGGCCTCTGATGAGAGCCTTGGCACTTATTCTTTTACATATTTAACACTGATCCTAGAGATATTCTATCTGGTAGTTCTTGTAAGCGGAGTGTGGCTTCTAATGGCTGTAAGTCTGTTGTGTGATGCAGTGGTGTGGTTTGGCTGCAGTGCACTGTGCATTTATAAGTAATGAAAACATTGTGAAAGACAGAGTCCAAACTCCACTTGTATGTCTGCAAACAACCACATCCCTCAGTGAAGAAATTCCTAATGTGTTCCATCCCTCAAATCTGGCTAGACAGTTCACTTGTGGGAGTAGAGCACCCACCCATAAGTGGGTTGTTGCTGTCAATTTACTGTCTTACCCCATCATACGTAGGGCATCCTTCTAAACCACCAGGACCACCAGAGTCGCTGGTGGATCCCCGTAGGTTGCATGGCTCTAGAGCAGAATTTTGCAAACTGTGAGTAGGGAACTGATTTTTGGAGGGTCGGGAAAGTCCAAGCAATAAATAAGACTGACTTTAAATTCAGTTTTTAACTTGTCAAATTTGCTGGTGCTACAAGAACAAAGTAAAATGTGAAGCTATGTTTGTGTTTACTTTTCTTTCTCTGCAAAGTGAGAGGAGTTTTAAAAAAAAATATTTGACAATCTTGCTGGAGTACAGGAATGTGAAAAGAATGGCTGTAGAATGTCTTTTTTTGGAACACACAACAAAATGTAAATATCTAAATTAACTGTATGCATTCAGCAGTTTGAAAAGTACAGATTAAGCATGTTTTTTTTCGTAATTCTGAGAGTGCTGGAACCATAGATTTTGATAAAAGCCAAACAAATCAAAACACTTTTCTTGGTGATGCACAAATGATAAATATTGACTACATCCCGAGTTCTACGTGTTATTTTTTTAGTGCGCTATATAGTTCTGACAGTGTATTTCTTGCAAAGTTAGCGCCCATTTCAATCGATAATGTACTGCCTGTAAATGACAATCCACTACTACACCAAGCTTTAGTTATGTTAAAAAACTTGCTCCTCCTCATGTCAATTAAAGGTCGGTAGGTCGCGAATGTTTGTCATTCTAAAAAGTGTGTCATGGTTCTAAAAAGTTCCCGATCCATTCCAGAGCCTGTTTTAAGCCCAGCCTGTTCCTCAAATTTTACTCAAAATTAGGGTCAGAGTTAATTGTGTCATTAAGATTTATCAAAACATAGCCCATGAATGAGACAGACGGATCCAGGGCCACCCCTGAAGCCTGAAGTGTTGTACGCACTGCTAGTGCTTTCCGCTAGAGGCTCCACAGCCAGTGCTGTGGTGCGAGATGTCAACCCTAACAGGTGCCTTGGGAAATATCAAACTGTGCCAATAACGCCCATTGAACTCTACCCTGCCTCTTGGTCAGTGGTATAATAACCTCACCCATGAGAAAAAGTCGAGGCCCAAGTTCATCTGGACTAGATGATAGGATCTTATCACAGTTTTTTTGCGTACACTCCATAAATTGCTATTTCAGATCCAGGCTCTATGTCCAGGGTGCCCTTTATGTAACCATATCTGATTCAGCAGGACTTTGCGGAAAAGGTATTCAGTCTCGTGGAGCCCTTTTTGGCTACATCATGTAGCCTTGCTCTGCTAGAGATCTCAGCACCAAATAAATGACAAACTGTGAATGTAGAAAAAGTGTTCAGCCAACGAGAGACGTTCCTTGAGCTATCTGATCTTGTGGAGCAGTCCTGGGGTTTACTGTACTAGTTCATTTGCATACTATTTTATGTACTGGGTTGTATGTTTGTATTGGGCGTAATATATTAGTTGAATGTACACCTTTCACTTTGTATGCTGGTTTCCACTTGTGAAGCACTGTTTCACATGCATATCTTACTGGTTTGCATGAATACGACATTTATATACATGCATACTTTACCAGTTGATACACATGACTGTATGGTGTGTATAGGTAATATATTGCTTTAATCTTGTAATGTACTGGTGTGTATGTGTAATGTATTGATATAAATGTACACCCTATAGGTTGGAAAGCATTAGATGCGGATTTGAATGCACAATTTACTTATTTTTAATGCATACCCTGCATAACATACCGATTTGCACACATTAAAAACTGGTAGACATGTTGTATGACGAGCACGAATAATGGTTTTTGTTTGAAAACACACTATATGTGTTTGTAAGCTACCATTCTGTCAACACGCTTACTAATTATTGGGCACAATATACAGGCACATATTGTTGGTATGCTTACTGCATAACATTTATTTCCCCAATCACACTGGTTAATGAACAGCAAACACTTTAGTTTGATTGCATTTGCACTGAAGCCTGTGCTTAAGCATTGGTTTGTTCTCAGTACGGTATGGCTCACCTCAGAAGATTTTAGAAACTGGAGACAATGACACAGATGACAAGGTCTCTAGAAGTGGGGGCTCAGCTTTCTCAAGCCAGGGGAGAAGTCACTTTCTGTGAAGCCGAAGCACTTGCATGTTAGCTTCCAGAGGAAAATGTCTTGGGTCATTTACTCATGTTATCTGTTGACAAAGGCATGGTTCTGGCTTTAAAGGTAATGTTTCACATCTTAAACTGTTTTTGTTTGCCCATCTGAAGTGTGATTTAAAAGACTTTAAAATAGTTATTATTTAAGCATTATTTAAAGAGTGTGCTGTATATCACTAGTGCATGCAACAGTTACGAATCCATGTAGATGGGCACTGCTTAACAAGCAGCAACAGACAACTTACACATTCACAATAGAAGACAAACTGCATGGTTGACAATCCTTTCTTCTCCAATTGCAGAGAGACTCGTGCTCTTTTGAGATCTTTTGATGGAAACACAGTCTAGAAAAAAATCATCTGTTAACATTATAATATGTTGGGATCTCGTGGTTTGTTGAGTAATGGAACCTGCATTTTGGAGGTCCAGTGAACTGTACGACAAGGGCCACTGCCCTTCGATCACCAGCATTGGTCAATGGAATTTCTAAACCAACATTGCCATACATCGGGAGTGGAGATGCCCTATAATGTTGTAGACAGTAAAGGAAAGCCAGGCCCCTATTTGACCTCGGAAGTCATAGCCATTC
This sequence comes from Lissotriton vulgaris, assembly GCF_964263255.1. Classification (NCBI taxonomy): domain Eukaryota; kingdom Metazoa; phylum Chordata; class Amphibia; order Caudata; family Salamandridae; genus Lissotriton; species Lissotriton vulgaris. The sequence goes on along the minus strand of NC_141686.1, from coordinate 24,335,777 downwards.
GTATCCCAGTGATGCTCTCTGCCCCTGCCATATGAACCACAGCATCACTGGTTTGAGCTCAGCAGAGCACTCCTGACACACAGGGGTTCGGAATGCATAAGTTAAATGCATGGCTCATGACATTCATTTTAATCGTGATAATGTTACCGATTCATGACAAATTATGCAAAAAGATTGAAATAAATGTGAGAAATTAGTGTTATAGCGTTCTTCTGGATTTTGGTGGAGTTTGGATTCTGAGGTTTTTGGCCAGCAAGGGCATTCACTTCAGCTGGTGGCAGTGTGAGATGTAATATTTCAAATAATAATTTTAAATCTGGATACTGTCTCAAAATCTCTAGGCAGTTATTTTAACTGTCTGAGTATGGTAGCTGGCAACGTCAATGACAGCAGAACAGCATTGCGAATAGCGTGATTTTATGTTCTAGCTCAGATAAATAAATGGTCTTTAATTCCCCATCCGCCCGAATTCTTGACGTGAATGGTTCCATGCCAAGGGCATGCAGTAGCGGGGAGAGAAGGCACCCCTATCTAGTTCACCTCCCATGTAGGAATAGTCTAGGAAATGTTATGTTTCAAGTAGTTTTAGGGATTGGTAGTCCACCATCACTATCTTAAGGAAGAAAGGGCCAGACATGAAGTGTTGCAAGGCCTTAATCAGGAAGCACCTCTCAACCCCTGTTGAAAGCCTTTTCTGCATCAAGCAAGGCTAAAATTACTGGTACTGCTTATTTCTTTTTACAAGTAGGTGGACTATTGTCCTACTATTATTGTGTACCTGTTTTCCCAGGATAACGCCTGTCCAGCCACACACTGGTAGAGCTGGCATCCTTGGAGTGTTTTCCCCCTAACCTTTTGCCTTCAGCCCTCTTGTTTTGCTGTCTTTGATTTTGCTGGCATGAGGTCTCTGCACACGTTACCACTGTTAACCATTGCTAAAGTGCTTGTGCTCCCTCCTTAAACATGGTGCAATTATTGTTTGCCTACTTGGCAGATTCAACTTACTTATAAGTCCCTAATAAAGTGGCACTACCTGTTCCCATGACCTATAAATTAAATGCTACTAGTGTGTCTGCAGCACTGATTTTGCCACCCACTTAATTAGCCCTTTAAACATGTCTCAGGTTTGACATTGTGCCCTGTGTTTGCAGTTTCACACTGCCATTTCGATCTGGCAAAGGAAACCTTTTGCAAGGCCCAAAACCTCCTTTTTAATTCATATAAGTCACACCTAGGTTAGGCCCTGGGCATCCCAAAGGGCAGGTTGCACTATATTTAAAATATTGGACATGTACTTTTAGGTTTTACATGTCCTGGTAGTGAAAAACATGTGTGTCAATACTGCCAAGCCTACCTCTCCCATCTCCTGACATTGAAGATGCCTTATTACATTTAATAAGCTGTGACTTCCCAATTGTACATCAGTTCATGTTTGTTGTCTTTGGAATTGTAATGAAAAATCTTCTCTTATGGTAAAGTCTGATTTGAAATTACAATTTTGAAAATGCCACTTTTAGAAAATTGATATTTTTCTGCCTTAGCCATTCAGGTCCTCCATCCTGTCGCTGAGTCACATGACTGGAGGTAATTGATAGTTGGGGCTTTATGCATTCCTCCTAGACAGTCACAGACAATATAGGGCTTAGGTGTGACTGGATGGGTCCTCACTGGCAGGATGGGAGAGTGGAGCTGGGCATAGCCCTACTTAAACTTGAATAGGCTGTGTCCTGCCTCCACACAAAGGGCTGCATACTCCTTGAAGCTAGGGGAAGGGACGCAGAAAACCTGTGCTCTTCTAAAGGAAACCTCTAGAAGCTTCTCCCACTTCATAGGTGGTAGCTGGTGTGAACATGTGTCCTCAGACACCAACTCTTCAGTACAAATCTGGACCTGTGGAGACTCTGCAAGGAAGAAGGACTGCTGTGCTGCTGAAATTATTACCACTCTGCGGGACCGCTAACCAGCTGGACTACCTCGCTGGACTGCTGACTTGCTGAACTGCTGCCCTACTGCCCTCCTGTCCGAGTCAGAGGGATTGGACCTGCACCAATACTTAGGACTCCCTGAGTGACTCCAAGTGCTAGTTAGCTCACCTTCCTGTTCGGAGCCACAGGCCCTAACAGGCTCCCAACCATCTGAACCAGCACCCAGATGCAGCTGGAGTAAACCCCTAATTCCCAAGTTGTGCCCCTCAGTTCTTGGACCTTTGGTGTGGCCTTAGTGGAGCTGAATTGACGTTTTTGAGCTCTTTGCGACCGTGAAAGGCCCACTGGCGCCAAAACCCTGTCGTTCCCACTGCTCGCCAATGTGAAGGTCACATACACCCAACCCTTTATGCTATAGATTTGATTGCTCACAGGGAACACCATGAGAAGCACCGGCCCAACTGTTCACAATGAAAACTGGATATTCGTGCTACAGCAAAGACCATCCTGATGTTAGGCCTGCTTTTGATGCTACATGGATGATCGTCCTTAACTCCCTTCACCGCAAACAGGACTTTTGCACTGGACTGAGAAGGGGGCTTTTCCTCCGAACTAACCTGGTCCCTGTATCTGAAACTCACTCCATTGCAATCGCCATGAACTTGTGACTTTCTTTCAGTCTCACAGGACCAGATAGCCACGAGTGGTGCTTTGGGCTTTTTGGCGCTATTTTCACTTGGACTAACCTGGTCTCTGTACCCGACCTGCACTCCATCACAGTCAGCCTAAATCTGTGACTTTCTCCGAGTCTCGCAGGGCCAGATAGGCGCAATTGACGCTTTGGGATATTTGGTGCTATGTTCAATGAAACTTTAGAATTGCATAGCTCTGGTTCTACTGATTTTTAAATGTTGCTCTATCTGGCTAAATTGGTGGGGGATTTTTCTTGTGTTGAGTTTTCACTTTATTACTGTTGAAGTGCTACACAAATACTTTACACATTGCCTCTAAGTTAAGCCTGACTGCTCTTTGCCAAGCTACCAGAGGGCTGAACACAGGTTTATTTGGGGTTTGCTTGTGCCTCACCCTGACAAGGATTGTGGTTGCTGCTTGAGTAGGGTGATACCTCCCCTCAACAAGTATCCCAATATCTTGCATGCATGGACCTCAGAAATTTAGCAGCTAAGCCATATCAGAGCTTCGGACACACATCTAGATGGCCATCTTTCCAGACTACGTCCTCAATTTCCTGTCTTTAAGACGCACTCAGTTAATGACATACACAAAGAAAACTATAAAATCTCCCCTAGAGTTTCGTAGGCGTTCATGGTATACTCTGCCGGGCTGTCTCTAAATCACGATTCTTGGATGCCTATGTATGATCATAAAAAATAAAAAAAATACACACTGCTTTGAAGCATGCTCTCAATACACAGTTTAGAGCCGCCAAGTTAACCACCCCCCTCTGCAGATTAATTCTCTGCAGTGAGTAGTGTGCTCCCACATGTACGAGAAGACCTAGTGGAAGATATGGTTCTAATTAAACAGGATGTCATTGAAACAGGATGTCACTGCTGCTGAGAACTGTCTTCAAAGCTGAGCTATTTTTAGAACGCTGGACTGTGCCTACAGTCTGTTTTAGTTAAAAATGGGTAGAGCAAAAAGTGACAAATCATTTGTGCATCTCATGTTCTGAATGGAAATGTATGGTTATTTATTAAAAGTAAAGTTCTGCATTAAAATATTTCATTGTGGTTCAACATTGCAGAATCTAAAACGATAAAAATGGAATGTCGATAAATGCACATGCTTGTTTCCTTGTGTTTTGGACTGCACAGTTTTGATGCCGAGGTACAGTGTACATTCCCTGAATAGAAGATTAATTATGCTTATATTGAAAACTTTTAGGGGCAGATTTTTAAAAAAAGTCATGTAACGCAGAACAGCAGCCAGAAATGCTGCGTTGCGTGGCAGAGGGAGCAGGAGCGTGCCATTGGCGCTCTCCTCCCCTTTCCCTAGCACTGGCGCTGATTTCAGCTGCAGTGCGCCAGGCACATACCTTAGCCTCATAGCTCTAATCTAGCATACGTTTTGTACAGGAAGAGACCCCTCCCTGTACAAAATAAAATACTATGTCCAGACAAGTCAGACACTTTTCTTCCAACTTCGTATGTGTGCTGTACAGTGCAGCAGATGTGCAAAGTAGGAAAAGAAAGGAGAAATGAAAACATTTCTCCTCTTAATGCCTCCTTCCAGATGGAGTTAACTTTTGGCGCCAAACCCTGTCTACAATTGTTTATAGATAGGGTTTGGCGTCAAAAGGCATTGGTGGTTGCATGGGAACGCCCATGTACCACCCATGAAACACCCCAGTGGCGCTAAGTAACGCAAAGTAGTGCTTCACACTGCTTTGTGTTACTTGCATGGAACTTTCCAACTCAAAACAAGTTTTGCGCTGGAATGTAAATTGGTAAAAAAACATTTTGTTCTGGTGAGCGTCACATTTGTGATGCTAACACAGCGCAAAATGTTTGAAAATCGACCCCTTAGTCTCTGAGAGTAGAATAAAAGCTGTTATGTTATTGTTTCAACTTAATTACCTGTTGCTTGTGAAGCAGGCATTTTAACTTTGAATTGTTGAGTTTCATTTTGGAATTAATTGAGAAATAATTCGGAGTGTATGTAGAAGAATTGGCTGTTTTCTGGAGTTTCATTCATACAGGTATTTTTCATCTTGGACAGTTCAGGGAAAAGTGTCAAGAGAAAGGAACTGTGGGCGGGGTCTGCAGGCTTTCTTAACACAAGGGCGAATCAGAAAAGGGGGGTGGTGATGAACAGAGTGTCTGAATTAAGCAGACCACTCTTACCCAGTCCAAAGATCAGGGCTTGATCCATCACCGTTTTTTAGCTCACTGCACCATCCCAGCTCAGAGCCTGGCTATATGCAAATTAGTCTGTCCCTGGCCCAGTGCATCATGGGAAGAGGGCAGACCAAACTACCAAGCCAATTCTTATACTGGGAAGGAAACAAGCTTCTGGGGACCGGTTTCCGGCATTTCAGCCGTCTTCGGCCCGGCTTGCTTGAATCCTGATGGTGCAATGAGCAAGGGACTCACATCTGAGTATACCCTTCCACGCTTATGGTGGACAAAAACGATTCAGAAAAGGGGGTGGCGATGAACAGAGTGTCTGAATTAAGCAGACCACTCTTACCCAGTCCAAAGATCAGGGCTTGATCCATCACCGTTTTTTAGCTCACTGCACCATCCCAGCTCAGAACCTGGCTATATGCAAATTAGTCTGTCCCTGTCCCGGTAGCTTGTCTCCTTTCTGGTGAAGAATTGGCTTGGTAGTTTAGTCTGCCCTGTTCCCATGATGCACTGGGCCAGGTACAGACTGATTTGCATATAGCCAGGTTCTGAGCTGGGATGGTGCAGTGAGATAAATAACGGTGATGGATCAAGCCCTGATCTTTGGACTGGGTAAGAGTGGTCTGCTTAATTCAGACACTCTGTTCATCACCACCCCCTTTTCTGAATCGTTTTTGGCCACTATAGGTGTGGCAGGGTATACTCAGACATGAGTCCCTTTCTCACTGCACCATCAGGATTCAAGCAAGCCGGGCCGAAGACGGCTGAAATGCCAGAAACCGGCCCGGTAGCTTGTCTCCTTTCTGGTGAAGAATTGGCTTGGTAGTTTAGTCTGCCCTGTTCCCATGATGCACTGGGCCAGGGACAGACTGATTTGCATATAGCCAGGTGCTGGGATGGTGCAGTGAGATAAATAACGGTGATGGATCAAGCCCTGATCTTTGGACTGGGTAAGAGTGGTCTGCTTAATTCAGACACTCTGTTCATCACCACCCCCTTTTCTGTTTCTTAACACAAGAACAAAACTGTCAACAGTCAGGGTAGACGCTGCTAAGGACCCCTCGCGCTAGCAAGTTATGTTTAGGTTTTAATTTAGAATTTAACTTTAATCTCAGATATAAACAACGTAGAACGAGACAGAAATAAAACCCAATTGGATGGATAAGAGAATCACACTTGTATGTTTGGTCAGTGTAAGCGTCTTCCAGAAGAGGGTGGGCTTCAGTGACTTAGAAATAAAGTAGCATCAGGGGAAGATTAGCCTAAGGGTGCCATTTCCTTCCTTACATGAGTAAAGATAATAATATTTCTCTCTGAATAAAAAAACAAAGTTTTACCAATAATACCATTCATATACAATAATTCTGGAAGCTTTTGTAACATAATGAATAATAACAAAACCCACCCATATTGTATCACCTAACCAAGGAGTCACTGACAAAGGTCAAAGGTCATAAATGTAAAGCCTGCAACACTCCCCGATGAAATAATAACATGGTGAGAGCTTTACTGACCCTGAACTACTATGAGTAAATACATAAAATAAATCCATATATACACTATAGCAACGTAATGTACGTCGATGTGTGTTCAGAAGAGCAATCTGAAAGAATTTGGACACATCCAATATATAAGAAATGTCACACTTGCACAAAACAGTGGCAAACAATCAAAACCAAAAGTAGATTGGCACCAGTGCAGAAATGGTTACATAAAGGGTCTAAGTCCCAGGTTTCACAGGATGTTAGGAGGAGTACACTTTGGCACAGCCCAAAGTTTTAGAACCTCAGGAACTGGATTTGGGGGACAATTCTCAATCAAGAAGAGGCCATCAGCAGGGTCAAAAGCAGGTCCAGTTGGAACTAGTCATCTGGACAGAAGCAGGAAAGGCCTGTTGTTGTTTGTTGTGTTTCTATAGCTTGAACAGGAGGTCAGCCTTATGATCCTTGGAGTCCACTTCTTTGCCTTGGGTAGAAAAGAGAGCAGGCCCTTTGCTTCAGGGATGTTCTGCGGTCTCAGCTAGCAGGTTCAGACCTCTTCTGATCTGAGAAGGGGCCTAGGCAAGCCACATATGTGCCTGGCACCAGCCTGTTTCCTGGTTCCTTCCAAGCCAATAGGGTAAAAGTTTCCAGAGAGTACCCTGGCCACTTTGCAACATTTGCTGTGTAGCGTGCAGCCAACAATGCCAGTAAGGCATGCATGGGTGACTTATTAATATTTAAAAGGAAGGTTCAGACTTGTCAAAAGGGTTTATTTTGACAGATTGAATTGCAGTTTAAAAGCTGCTTAATTTATACTACAATGTTAGGCCTGAAGCAATGTTTTACATTAACAATTTAATGGATGGGAGAATGGGTGCTGGGGTCCACTAGTGACATTAAACCTTCAGGCCAGGGGCACATTTTGTACCATATCCTAGGGTCTTATAATTAAGTTAAATATGGCAATTAAGCTTATACCAGGTTGATCATGTTGAAAGGAGGAGCACAGGCACTTTACTACTGGTTATCAGGGTTAAAATGCACAGAATTCTACAGCCAGCAAAAGCAGCTAAGGAAAATATTCAGGAACATCAAGCAACATATAGTCATTTGCTAAGGAAACCAGTAAAACTTGTGTGAACCAGTGCAGTATGCAAAAAGACGCATCCAATATGTTTCATATTTAAACCAATGTAGGTACCATGTGAACCACTATAATTGGTATAAATCAATGTGCCACATATGAGGTAATTGAATTTTGGTGTGTTTGGCACTTCACAGTTCACAGCATTTCGGGACCTTTGCTGAATTCAGGCTAAGGTAATTCTTCACGGTTTAGCAAATTAAGGGGCATATGTACAAGGAGTTAACACTGCCGCAGCATCAATTTTTTTGACGTTACGGCGTCATTTTTTTAAATCGCCATATTTACAAGTTGCTGCGAACCACAGTTAGCAGTAGCTTTCCAGCGTAAACGTGCGTTTTTGGGATCGCCAGTTCTGTTAGCAGGACGTAACGAAAATGAGATGCAAGGTACGAGTTCCTGTGCAAAAACTGCCGCTAACCCCCACTTTGCAATATTTACCAGGAATTCCTTGTATGGTGCAAATCCCAAAAAACTGCCTCTACTTCCAGTTAGAGGCAGTTATCTAAGACCGGAATATAGGTGGTCTTTATAAAAGATGCAAACACTTGGGGGGTCATTTCAGAAGGTTTTGGTGCTAGACAGCGCAGCAAGGAATGTTGCTGTGCTGCCCTGCGACAAAACTACAAGGCAGGAATGCACACCATCAATAAGATAGGGTGCATTCCTGGGCCTCAATCATGAAAAGTGTTGCATCGCTGCGACAAAACGGCAGTGCAACACTTTTCACTAAGCCCTTCTTGCGACACCATGGATGCGCTGTATTTACTCTACAGCAATCCATGTCTCAAATAATTACGGATACGCCTGAAATCCTGACGTATCTGTCAGCGCAGAAGTCATGCATTGCTGCAGTTGTGTCACAAGCATGATGCAACTTTAGTAATGCATAGAGCCAGATTATCCCTCTTGCACTGCGTCACCCTTACGCCTGCCATGAGGCATATCAGGCGTATGATGAGGGTGCCACGGAAGGTGGTGTTGGGGTTGGTCCGGATCTGGAAGTGGAGGTGTTCCATTGTCACCGCCGGGTCATTAGAGTGTATGGTCAGCCAGAGTGTGCCTTTTTTGAACCAGGGCAATTCCTCCTCCTGGCCGCTGAGGGTGGTCCGTGCGGGTGAATTTGTAGCCATCGTGGATGGTGATGGCAATGTCCGGTCCGGAGAAGAGATTGGTCCAGGTTTCCATGAAGAAGGCGATGTCTAAAGAGGTGGCGTCGAGGAGGTTGCGTGTTTGTGGAGGGACCGCATGTTGAGGAGGATGCGTCAGCTGCGTTGTTGGTCAGCTGGGAGGCACTGGTGTGCTGATGTGGCAGAAGGTGCACTTGCAGTTTCAACAGGCGCTGGGTGCAAGAGAAATCTACAGTCTTGCTAGATGGCAGGCGGTGTGGCTTCCAAGGTCGATGGCGAGGAGGCTGCTGGCGGTCGGGGAGGATGGTTCCTTGGTTCTGGGTGCGGTCCAAGGATGGACGGATGCAGACAGGTTTGCCTTTGTCACACCAGTGATACGCCCACTGTGCATAGCCGCACAGTGGCTGCCATTATGTAGTGCTGCGCGGGGACTGGACAGCTGGGAGGCAGGAAACATGGTACAGGACACTGGAGGTTACGGGGGCGCAGGGGGAGCAAGGGTTGTCAATATATCTCTTAAAAATTCTTATCTCAAGGCCGGGTCCTGCATCTTCTGGTGTCCTGATCTCCTGAGTCTGGTTTCAGGAACAGGAGGCAGGCGACCAGGGTCCCTCCCCTAAGCAAATCAAAATGCTGCAATGCGGCATTGTGATTGTTCTTGAGTGCTGTGACAAGGCATTTAGCCAGGGAGTGGAGGGATGGGCATGTTCTCCGTGCAGGCTATAATGTAGCCGGCATTGTGAACAGGGATGTGCGCATGACGGCTTTGGGCGGCCTGAGAGGGCTGACCAAACAGTCATTGCACACTTGAGTGAGCATACCACTCTGCCCCTGCCCTGCTCCGTGAGTAGAGCAGCCCCACCTACCCTCCCTCCTGAAAAGGAAACATAGCATCAGTACATCAGAAAGTTATCATGTTATGTTTCCTCTTCTTGCACTGCTTGAAAGCAGTGGAGCAATGTACTTCCACCATAGCGGATGAGCTGCCACTGCTGGTGCGTCACTTACAGGTGGTAGGACGGGGCCCTATTCGACCCCCGGGCCACCTCTGCTACCGGTTCCACCTTCTCATCTGCTGCACTCTCTCCAAATCTGTGACTCAGCCAGCAGGAACCTCAGTCAGGCGGGATTTCACAAGCCAGGGCACAGTAGTTGCCACCAAGTCCGCTGTGGATCCTCCTGATGCAGGGGATGGAACAGGGCCCTCTTAGATGTGAAGTTGCAGCCCATCTGCCAAACAAGTTTGGTGCAGATCAGGGGCCTCACTCTCCACTAAGGTTGGGCGTAAAATCCGTTTCGCAGGCGAATTTGCGGATTTTCCGCAATTTCGTGATCCGCAAATCTCGCGAAATCGCGGTAAAATCCGCGAATCAGCGGGGACGAATTTACAGCCAAGCAAGGGTTACAGCAGCAGGTGCAAAAGTTGAACCTAATTTCGTTGTAACCTTTTACAAAAGGGTTGCAAGCAAATTAACTTCAACTTGGACACCTGCTGCTAATTGCTTCATGGCGCCTCGTTGCCTACTTGCAACTATTCTCTGACCCTGCTCTGACCCTTGAAGCAGGGTCAGAGAATAGTTACAAGTAGGCAACGAGGCACCTGTCCAAGGAATTAAACCTCATCAGGAAGCACTTACAGATATAAAAAACAGGAAGAAGGGAGAGGATGGCAAATACACCCATTTTGAGTTGTCAGGAGGGGTTAAACTAAAAGAGACCTTTACAGCACAATTTTCATATGCATTTTGCTAAAAATAAAAATGTGTATGTTCTGTAGGGGCAACTCAGGAATCTGGCCCTTCAGAGATCCGGCCTCTCTTTCTTTCTCTCGTTCTCTCTCTCCCTCTCTCTTTCCCTCTCTTTCTCTCTCTTTCTATCTATCTATCTATCTATCTATCTATCTATCTATCTATCTATCTATCTATCTATCTATCTATCTATCTATCTATCTATCTATCTATCTATCTATCTATCTCTCTCCCTTTCCCATAAACGATTACAAGAGTAACTTCGCTATGCAAGAGGCTCGCGAAGATGCAAAATACCTGCGAACATGCAAAAAACATTGCGAACACGCAAAAAACCCAGCGAACATGCAAATAAACAAAAATCCGCAAATTCGCACAAATTCGCGAATTTTGCGGATCGCGAATCTGCAAATCCGCAAATTCGCGGATCGCGAATTCGCAAAATTCGCCCATGCTTACTCTCCACATCCTCTGGCCTGTAATGCAGAGAGGCGCGGCCCACCATTGGTAATCTCCTTCGTGCACCCTGGTGTAGTGGTGGTGCATGGTAGGCAATGCAGACCTCCCTATGTTGGTGGGAAGGAGCATCTCTACCATTCACTGCTCAAAGTGAAACCAGGTGGTCTTCTCACACAGGTCAGCAATGTGTCTCCATGCGACCTGGCAGACTTCACCACCAGGTAAGGGCAATTGCCGAAGCCTCAATGTCTACCACCGTGGCCCAGCAACTTCACAGCACCTCTGCATCCCACTCCGGGTCCCAGACACAGGCCCAGTGAGGCCGCTGGGCCCCGTGGACTGTCCACGCTTTCAAGGTTTTGGATGCCATGGTGTTGCAAGGTGTGCGCAATAATACGTTTTTCATCACTGGTTTTGCCCAGCGAAGCACCTCTTTTCATGATTGTAGCCCTGGATTTCATCTTCCCGTGGGTCATCCTGGCTGTTGGAGGTTTGGGGGGATTGTACATCTGTGTTGTACTGGGATCTGACAGCTTCAATCTGCATCCCATTACTTTTGTTTCCTATTTTTCATTGGAGGTGGACTTATAGACTATTTTGCCTCGAGAGGCAAAAAAAGTCACATTGGGCTGACTAACGTGAGTTTTTTGCCCGCATTTTGGCATTTCATTAGTTTTTGCCTGCTAAAGCCAGAATTTGTATCACCTTCACACTTGTGTTAGCGGCCGTTTACACTGGGCAGCCTGAAACTATCGCCATGTAGCGATGTATTGGAAATACATCGTTAACAGGGAGAAAGTTTTTGGTGATAGGCCGTGTTAAGAAAATTGCCGCTAACTAATGTTAGCGTTAGTTAGTGGCAATTCTGGTACATATCCCCCTAAGTGTATCGGTCATATTGTGAACAAGAACTCTCCTTGCTAGCATTGTGCTTCATATGTCTGTAATTCCCACAAAACAAACATAACCTTTACATATGTTTTCCTAATTGGTAAATAGTAACTGAAGCCCTTCTTTTAGGCAGTATCTGAGAGGATAAAGCTGTGCTGGGAGGCTGTCTAAAGGGTGAACTCGAGATATGCTAATGGGATTGACCTCCTCAAAAAGGAGGCCTGATTATACTGTGGACAACCTAGGAAAGGTACTGGGGGTTGGGTTACACCCTCATTCAATGTATATAGTGTTGATATTGATCTCTGTACCCCTTTTTTCACCCTAAATAGATTTTGCTCACTACTAAATTAAATAATTGTTTATCTCTCCCAGTCTCCTTCTTTTTGCAGTTTATGTGCTTGATTGACAAAAATTGTCCATGATTATTACCTGTTGTAATATTACTTATATAGCGCACGTACACCCTAAGGTTTCTTGGCACTAGTAGGTAACAATAGTAGCAGCCAGGGAACAACTATACTGGTTTACAAATGAAAGACTATTTTTAATAACCACGTTTTTAAATCATTCTTAAACCTCTTAAAGTTATTAGTAAAGTGAAGGGCAAGAGGGAGAGAGTTCCAAAAGGTTGGAGCAAGTACGGAAGACCTATCACTCATCCTTTTCTTTTTGAAAGTCAGAATAGTTAGCAGGTTGGATGAAGAGGAACATAATAGATGACTAGGAGTAAAGTATAGTATACCTATATCTTCTTCCACCGCAAGATAGCAGACATCCACAACAGCTTCAACACCCAGACAGCCCCAACAGACAGCAACCGCAAGATAGCAGACATCCACAACAGCTTCAACACCCAGACAGCCCCAACAGACAGCAACTCAACAGACCCTACACACACCATCGACCACGTACCCTTGCTAGCCTGGACCAGCATGAGCGTTGATGACACAATCAAGACCATGAGCACAATCCACTCCGGCTCTCCGTCAGACCCATTCCCGCACCACGTCTTCAACAAAGCAAGCAGCTCCATCACACCCCACGTATGCAACGTCATCAATCTCTCCCTTGAGACCGCGACCTTCCCAGAGAGCTGGAAACATGCAGAGATCAACGCCCTACTCAAAAAACCCAAGGCAGACCCAAGAGCCCTCAAGAACTTCCGACCCATCTCTCTGCTCCCCTTCCTGGCCAAGGTCATCGAGCAAATCGTTAACAGACAGCTAACCCGATACCTCGAAGAGAACAGAATCCTGGACCCTTCCCAGTCAGTGTTCCGCAGCAACCACAGCACTGAGACCGCCCTCCACCGACAACATCAGGACTCAGCTAGACAACGGGGAGACTGCAGCACTCATCCTCCTAGACCTCTCCTCCGCCTTCGACACCGTCTGCCACCGCACACTAGGCACATGCCTCCACGCCACAGGGATCCAAGACAAGGCACTGGAATGGACCGCCTCCTTCCCCTCCGGCAGAACCCAGAGCGTCCGCCTCCCCATTATGTTCCGAAGCCTCTGAGATCATCTGCGGCGTACCCCAAGGATCCTCCCTCAGCCCGGCACTGTTCAAAATTTACATGGCCCCGCTTGCACAAGTCGCCCGACAGCACAACCTCAACATAATCTCCTACGCAGACAACACTTAACTGATCCTCTCCCTCACCAAGGACCCCATCACCGCCAAAGCCAACCTCCATGAAGGCCGTCGCCGACTGGATGAAGATCAGCCGTCTGAAGCTGAACTCGGACAAGATGGAGGCCCTCATCCTCAGCTCCAACCTGTCAGCCTGGGACGACTCCTATTGGCCAACAGCACTGGGGGCAGCCCCGACTCCCACCGACCACACACGCAACCTGGGAATCATCCTCGACTCAACGCTCTCAATGACCAAGCAAGTCAACGCCGTCTCCTCCTCCTGCTTCAACACCCTCTGCCTGCTCTGCAAGATCTACTGATGGATCCCGACAGATACAAGAAAGACAGTCACCCAGGCCCTTGTCAGCAGCAGACTCGACTGCGGAAACGCCCTCTACGCGGGAGCCCCCACCAAGCTCATAAATCGACTACAATGCATCCAAAACGCCTCAGCACGACTGATCCTCGGTGTACCACAACACGGCCACATCACCCCCCACCTGAGAAACCTGCACTGGCTCCCCGTCAACAAGAGGATATCCTTCAAGCTCCTCATCCTCGCACAAAAGGCACTCCACAAGACCAGCACAGCCTACCTCAGCAGACGGCTCTCCTTCTACACCACCAACCGCCAGCTACTCTCGGCCGACCTCTCACTCGCCACCGTCCCGCACATCCGAAGAACAACTTTCGACGGGAAATCCTTCTCCCACCTCGCCGCCAAGACATGGAACACCCCCCCACTGAGCCTACGACAGACCCAAGACCTGCTGACCTTCAGGAGGATACTAAAGACCTGGCTATTCGATCAGTAGCAGCCCCATCCCCCCCCCTAGCACCTGGAGACCCTCGCGGGTATGTAGTGTGCTTAACAAATGACTGATTGATTGATTGATTGATACCTGATTCTAGTTTGAATAAATGGGGGCCAAGGTCATGTAGGGCCTTAAAGGTAATGCAAAATACCTTAAATATGTTCCTCTGTTCCTGTGAAAGCCAATGTAGGTCTGATAGGAGTGGAGTGATATGGCAATATCTAGATTGGTAAAAAATGAGTCTATCAGCCTGATTCTGTATAATCTCCAGTCTACTCTCTTGACCTTTAGAAATACCCAAGGAAAGGGAGTTAGAATAATCCTTATTGGCCATTAACCTAGCTATCTTCTTAATGTTCCGGAGCATAAAAATACAATTTGAAATTACCGACCCTATCTGAGATTTTAAAGACATCTCATTGTCTATAACCATCCCAGGGTTCTAGCAGATCTTTTGGGGGAGGGAGGCGCCCCCATTACCAATGGCCAGATGGAAGAAGTCCATAGGCCTGCTTTGGTGTTCACTAGAGCAATCCCTGTTTTTTCGGTGTTAAGTTTGAAAACATTGGTGCCATCCAGTCCCAGGTAAAACACATTATACTTTGAAAATTCCGTTGGGAAGCAAGGGAGCCACTGAGTCTAATCATACATTGAGAGTCATTGGTGTACTTGTAAATTCTACAGTTCAAGAAAGCCAAGGGTTACGTGCCGTTGATTGGGCTCTCTTATATTATGTTGTTATAGCACGGTTATTATTCACCTATGAAAAATATAAAAATGTAATTATACGGTCATGTCAATCACTTCGACAGATTGTTTCAAACATACATCCTGTGGGGTTTTCGTGTGGTGCCCTACATGTCTATGTTCTAAATGTTCAATACAATAACAAGCATTAGCAGAGCCTACTGACCTGGCTTTAATTTGCTAACATATGTACACAAGCTCGGGTAATAAAAAACAGGGAAAATGCATAGCTAGTACATAAAGAGACATGTTTAGACAAAGCATAAATTGTGAATGTTTGTATGTGCTGTGATAACTGATCAGATCCACTGCCTGTGCCAATGCTTTGCACAAACAAGCCAAAAGTTAACTAACATTAAGAATAACCATGTTGCAAATGACAACAAAAATGGGGCAGACTAATATTTAGCAAACACACCAGGTAATATTAGTACTTACATAATACTATGCATTGCTATTTTTGGTGCTGCTGCAAAACATATATGTTTCTAAACACCAATAATAGCAAGCACACAACTCATGACCTACTATGCAAAGAAACTAACTCAGCAACACAGCACGTTAAATACAAGTTTAATAAAAGCAATACACTGCTATGCCATTAAAAAACATAAATACATAAATGCACAGAAAATGAGTCATATTCCCTATGTTCATGGAGTGAAACAAACAGCGACAGGCAGCGTGATGCACATACAGGGGCATAGATTTGATACATGCACACTAGTACCACTATTAAAAACAAGCTGGCCAGCATGTTGATTCTGAATGTGGGGTCCATGTTGAAACACTAAACAATAAGGGCCTGATTCACAAAGAGCCTCCGCAGTCATAGCGGCGACACCACAGCTGTGGCAGGATATCCGCAATGAGAAACTGCAGTGCGGACATGCCGCCAGCAGCGTGGAGATCCTGCCACGACTGCAGGGCATGCGCCAGACCGTGAATCGGGCCCAGGGTATTTAGAATACCGTTCCGATGACCCACAGAGACAATGCTACAAATAGTTATTAATCAAGTCACTAGGCCAGAAGTAGTATTACTGCCTATCTCCACTCTGATGTATTTATGGCTACTTTCTGGAGTTCTCTGTAATGGTAAGTTCATGCAGTTTCCTAAACGTCTAGAAAATATCTCATAAACCTCCCAGGCTTGGGATCCCAATCTGGCAAGAGGACATGAACAAAATGAAAGCCTAAAGGCCAGCTTTGGCTGTTTTTGGTGCCAAAATGAGCTATTTTTTTGGCCAAAGCCAGTTGCTTTCTTAACGACTAATGCATTACTACAGAAATGACTGACACTAATGAGCAAAACAGCTGTTGGGCTGTGGCTGGTCCTATGAAGCCTCGCTGTATGAAAGCAGACTGGAGGAATGTCACAGAAACACACACACACACACCCCTAGCAATTTTGCATACATGCACTTAACACAGACACCCATCATGTATGCACATAAACCACCACAATCACCGACCCCTTGGGGCTGCACAACCTCATTGATGTGTCATTTGACACTAAAGTTTACCCGCAATTACTTTAGAGGATAGCTCAGGAGAGGTGCGTTAAAATTCTATTGAGCTTTGCACACCATTACTGGCTTGATGCTATTTAAACTGCACTACTTGCCCCAGGTTTACAGGTTTTACTAAACGTTCACCACTATTACCAGGCAGGGAGTCATGAAAAGTCTCAAATTGTCATCTGTATATATGGGAAAATATTAATTTTAGTGCCCCATCTGAATTTAAGTGGCCTGATTTATGATCCCTGATGTTTTTCAAAATAAAAAAAGAACTATACACAGATAATCAATCAAGATATTTGCAAAGCTGGATCTGATTTCAGTTAGGTGCAGGCAGAGAACTCTGCTCCGCCAGCTTTTTTGCAAGAAATGCGCATGCGCGGTGGCGCGCACATGCGCAGTATTCGCAATTATTACTCAACGTAGAAGAGAGACTGCGAGGAAGAGGAGGAGGGCAACACAGGGACACCGCAGTAGAGGTAAGTGTTTTTTTGTTGTTTTAATTAATGTCTAATTAATTTTTAAAAGGGGCGAGGAGGCGAGGGCAGTGCAGAGTTCCACAGTGTTTGTTCCCAACTCCGTGGACCTCCTCGTAGTCCCACTCCGCCAGCTCAGCCCAGAGTAAATATCAGTCACTTCGAACTAGAAGACATTGAGATGAAACATATGTGTGTCAAAGAGCCTCCCCGAGGCAATATTATGACAATATTTGGATACAAAATCAATCATAGCTATGTGTTCACTGATGTAGTAATTGTCCATTGAAGAGCAGACAACTTAAAACAGTGGAAACATTCTCACATCCCCGCATATTAACTGTACTACCCAGGAATAAATCTCTTGTGAAATGTGCCCCCACAGTCTCCTTCTGCTTTTTGTGGTTAAAGTTTTCAGTATCTGCAAAAAGAAGTTTACTGGTGGGAGTCCTGCATGGTTATTATTGTAGGGTCATATGATCATGTGCAGTGGGACCCTTGTGATAATTAGAGGACTCCTTAAAAAGTTAGGTAATCAGTTGAGAGGTTTCTGGGTGTGGTCAATAAATTTCATGACGTAGTGCATTCAGTTAACGCCTGCATGCCGAAGAATAAAGACGTGTTAGAGAGCTAAATATCTGACATGGTAATTTGAGTGCTCCAGAGCTGGAGAGGATGCGACAACTAGCATCGAGTAGGGGATACATGCCCGAAAAAACAAGACTGCTCTCTCTAAGAGTTTGCAAAGGTTCAACAAACTGCTTGTGCATGCCTTGTGCTCACCAAGAAACTGTCTACGTTTGGCATATGTGGAGTCAAAGAGCCACTCTAACTCCTACAAGGCCCTTGAAGAAAGTGAAGCCCTCTAGAGAAGCACAGTCAGAAAGCCCATCAGAAGCCTACTGGTAATGCTGAAAGAAGAAATACTGTGCAACAGCATAACACAGAGCCATCATCAAAACAGAAAGAAGTGCTAAAGGCAGGGACAGCCAGGTGCAAGAAAGCGCTACAGGCAGAGATAACCAGGCACAAAGAAACGCTAAAGGCAGTGAGAACCAAGTACAGAGAGTGCAAGTGCACTTACTCGCTCGAAAGAAGGAAGTGCCATTGACCTCGGATTGGGCCTATTCGAAGGCTGTTGCATCTAAAGTAGCCAGTGGCATCTAATCTGATGAAAAGACAGTTGGAATAGTGTCATTTTTAATGGCTGCAAAAAGGAGTGGAGTTCTAATTTTGAAATCCCCCACTTCCTTTTGATACTGCCAAAAATCAGAATATTGACGCCAGACAGGCCACATGGATCAATACGTGCAATTACTTCATAGATACTTTAGAAGAAGTAGATGACAAAAAGATCATCAAATACTTAAAGAACCTTGCAGGTGATGGAGTGAAAGAGGTGATAAAAGAAAATATCACAAGCTAATGAAGTATAGTACCTTCAAGTAAAAGAAACATTGTAAGCCAAGTTCAATCCAATGCCGACCATGAAAGGTAGATTTTCAATCAGATAAGACAGCAAGCTGAAGAAAGGATGAATGAGTTTGTCAAAAGACTAGATACCCTCATCAAGCACAGCAAGGGGGGGGGGCAAGAGGGCACGCGAGCAAGATGGCCACACTTGCGTGAGGCTCTTGCAGCTCAGGACAAATCATGATATAAATCCTGCCCAAATGCTGGAAAGATAGCAAACCTGTGGCAGGGACACACATCGGAATACCTGCGGCAGTCCGGGTGACCACAAGAATGGAACACGGAGGCTGAGGTGCTGGGTAAAACAATGAGATGAGCCGAGCTCTGAGGCTTTTTTTTCCAAGATGGCGGGGAAAGCCGGGGACTAGCTGCTGCGATTACTGCAGACGACAGAAAAGCAAGGCTGCATGAGACAGCAGAGCCGTCACTGAAGGGACCTGCGTGGCTGTTGCGACAAACCAAGAGAAAGAACCCCTATCCAGAATGAAGACACAGTGGCCAAGGAACACTAAGCACGGTGGCTCGGCGAGCCTGACAGCATCAAAACACCTCCTCCCCCTCAGCTTGAGACACCAGCAAAGATACAAAGCATCACTCACCACACAGAAGGGAGGGCAGCTCGGAACGCCACAATTCTGCAGCGAGAAAGGCACAGCTCCCTGGCGCCCAGGCAGTGACCCACAAAATGGAGCAGAGAGGCTGCAGTGCTGTCGTACTGGGCCTGGCCGCTTACCTTCAAAGAGAGGCAGGAGCAGAACGGCGGGGTGGCCCTAGTCGGTGCTGCACTGTGGCAGAGACAGCGATCACTGCGGGGACTTGGAAGAGACCGCACACTCGGCCATGCAACAACATTAAGGCAGTACACAACAACACGAAAAGCTCCTGGTGAAGGGGGTACCGCTAGGGTGAAAAGTGACATGCACAATCATATTTAATTGTAGATGAAAGAGGGTTTTTCTGCCTGGATGGCATGACAGTGTGGGCGCTCAACAAAGCAAGGATATAGCGTTTTTGGCTCTGAAGCTGAGCATTAAGCATGTGTACATAAGCGGCAGCCAAGATAACCGCAGGCGAAGAGCTTGGCGTGAGGAGCTGTACCCATATACAATTAAGACAAGAAATAGAAGCCCTAACTAAGGGTAAAACAGCTTCATCAATAAACAGCGCTCAGATGCAACCGTCAAGCTAGAGCGAGGGGGCACTCTGGAACACACTATAAAGCCCAGAATCAGAAAAGACACTAAGGAGAAACAATACTCATGCGAATGCAGAAACAACAGAAATAGGTGTTGCTCACATTGTACCCAAGAGTTCATCCATCCCCCTCTGGCTGCAGGGAAATGATAAAGGTCTGAGGGACAAAGATACATCAACATGGGGAAGGCTGATGGAAGGCTGATGGGAAGCAACCAAACAACAATTCAATGCCCGAAAATCAGCCCGCACGCATGAAGAGCTCAGACACTCACACCTCAATAGAGGTCCTCAAA
Organism: Lissotriton vulgaris; assembly: GCF_964263255.1. NCBI lineage: Eukaryota > Metazoa > Chordata > Amphibia > Caudata > Salamandridae > Lissotriton > Lissotriton vulgaris. The sequence goes on along the minus strand of NC_141686.1, from coordinate 24,315,965 downwards.
TAACTTTTACTCACTATGAAAAATAGCCTAAATTCCACAGAGACAGAAATGGGCAATACGTGCACACACATGGACAATATATCGCACAAAATGGATCAGCATGACAAACGTATTAAGGAAGCAGAAAAATGCATCTCTGACCAGGAAGACACTTCTACTGGATGAAAGAAACAGCTATTAAATATGAAACGCCTCTTAAAAGTCATTGCAGCCAAAAACGAAGACCTAGAATCGAGATCACGCCAAAATAACTTACGAATTCTGGGCATGCCGGAATCTACAAACATGGGGAAAATGGAGGACTACGTTGAGTGCTTGCTCACGACAGTGTTTGAAAGAAGTGCTTTTTCGCTATGCTGATAGCAGAGAGAGCACACCATTCACTGGCTAATCGACCACTGCCCATAACCCCCCCCAAGACCAATAATTGCCAGACTGCTAAATTATCGGGACGGAGACACTGCACTTCTGCTAGCAACGGAGAAGAGGACACTTTTATTTGAAGGAAATGACCTGGTGATATACCCAGATTTAACCATGGCGGTCCAAGAGACACGTAAAAAATTCCTACCAGTTAAAAGAAACTTCAGCAGGCAAACATCACCTATGCCATGCTCTTTCCCGCACATCTCCAAAGTTCGCATCAGGGCAAGCAGCATTTCTTTACAAATTCACAGCACGCAGTTGACTTTTTTAAAACTACAGCACGAAGATCACTGCAACATGAGACTGCCTCTAACCCATCCAGATCTACCCTTGCTTTATCTAATATAGAATGAGCCTGAGGGAACATCTGAAGCTGGTTTCCCTTTAGAAAATGAGTAAAGACACGGTGTCTCATGAAGTGCTTCTTGGCCGTCTGAGGGATGTAGGGTTGGGAGGAGTGGCGCTGTCCTGGATGGAAAGCTTTCTTTCCGGCCGCTCCCAAGAAGTCAGGCTGGGCTCCCATAAATCCATCTCCAGGGAGCTCACCAGGGGTGTGCCACAGGGCTCATGCCTAAGCCCCACATTATTTAATGTGTATGTGGCCCCCCTGGCCGACTTGGTGAGGTCTTTTGGGTTTACCCCGGTGTCCTACGCCGATGACACCCAACTTCTGTTCCCTTTTAAAACCTTCACCCCTGCACTACAAAATTCTTTTTCAGAAGGAATGAGGGCAGTATCAAAATGGATGGCGGAGAATTGCTTACAGTGCAATGTGGGCAAAACAGAAGTCCTACTGTTTGGGGAGGCGGTGACATTGTGGTCTGATGAATGGTGGCCCGCAGAACTAGGACCAGTACCTATCCCAAAGCAGACTGTTAAAAATCTAGGAGTACTGTTTGATCATGACCTGACTTTCAAACATCATGTCGATCAAGTCGCTGGTACATGTTTCAGGATCATTGGTCTACTGAAAAGGGTGTTCCCTTACTTACCTGATAATCACAGAAAGACTCTAGTCCAGGCACTAGTGGCCAGTAGATTGGACTACTGCAATGGCCTTCTTTTTTCAACTAATGAAGGCCAAATGAACAAAATGCAAGTAGTCCAAAATACGGCGGCGAGGTTAGTCCTCAATGTTCCACCCAGGACCCCCTCCCAACCTCTACTGGCTAAACTTCACTGGTTGCCTGTGCGGCAACGCACTAAATTTAAAATTTTGTGTACGATTCACAAATGCTTGATAGGGAAGGACCCCAAATATCTCTCTAAAGCTTTTCAACCCTACATCCCTGGCCGCTCCTTACGATCTAGCAGCCTCCACCTACTACAGGTCCCTAAAATAAGAAAATCTCGTCAGGGAGGCCGGGCCTTGGCACACACTGGACCAGTGCTCTGGAATTCCCTTCCCCCTACATTAAAAACCATTACCAATCACCTTCTTTTCCATAAAACCCTCAAGACCCATCTTTTTAGTAGCAGTTATTCTTTCCACTTGTCTTAGTCACTGAAACGATCGTGCACAGGACAGTCTCCTCCACTGGCAAAAGCGCAGAGATACCCCTTCGGGGGTTTATTCAGGCGCTATAAAAGCACATAAATAAATAAATAAATAAAAGGAAGGAGGGGGAACAGAAAGCAGATTAGAATCACAGGAACGTTGATGGTGCACTGTATCAAACACCATGGATCCCCGGAGGGATATAAATCCTGGAGTAGAATAGGGCACGGAAATATAACGTTGACAATGCTACCCCCAGATGCAGTAGTGTACTAACCTGACATAAGGAACTCACAATTCTGTCCTGAGCACCCTCGTGACCACGAGAGAGAACCATAACACCCCCCTGCGGTCCCCCAGAAGGTCATCCCTCACATGACCTGGACTGACCTTTCCAATGTTGATTTGCCGCAATGTCCCATTGAGGACAAAGTAAATGGGTTAAAGGGAAGGGAGAGAGGGGGGAACATCTCACGACAGGATTGGGCTGCTGATGTGGGAGGAGGGAGGGAAGGCTGGCATGTTAACGACACCAAAAATCGCCAAGACTACAAGAATAGTTGTAAGTTAATATGCTACCCTGACACAATATACTAAGAATACACACGACTCATACTATAGGAAAGACATGACAAACGAATCATCCAGAACCTTCTAGTTATAACTTTGCTTCATGGAATGTGCGAGGCCTAGGCAACCACCGAACATGTCCTAGCATACCTGGATAGGCACATGCTGCAGGAAACTAATATTGGGCCCTCTTCCCCGACCACGTTTGGAGATAATATACTGGAAGAAAGGAAGTAACTATGAGCAAACTTACTATGTAACACGAAAAAGTTGCACAGTATATTTAAAGTCTGATTTTACATTATAATCAATTTGGTACTAGTTTAAAAAATACATATAAAAATGAATAATGTCTCAAACAATTTTTGAATTATTAAATATAAATTTATTTCTCTGATTCGTTTTCAAAATTAAAAAGAACTTCTAATAATTCATTGTCAGAAATGTTCTCATTTTCAATCTACTGATTCTACACATTGCAGAAGTTCAAAGTCCCGTGATTCATCAAAGAATTCAGAGTCATTGCGTTCAATTTCTGTATCTTTGTTTCTTTCCAGAACAATTTTGATGGTATTTTTTTGCTCTCCTTCCATTTTTGTGCTGTAAATTGAACTTAAAAAAAATATATCAGTACAGATAGGGCACTGTTGGGTTTAAGTACAGACAGGTAGTTTGGTTTTTTTAAACAGTGATTTTATCTTTGGGCAGTGTATGGTATCAGACTGGAAGTAGAAATATAAAAAAATGTATGTGATATAGCCTAAGTAAATTCTTAATTATACAAGACAAGCCTAACTCCATCCATAACTAAAACAGAGAAGTCTATCTTATTCTATAACTATTACAGAGGGATAGTATATAACTATCAGAAAATGTTTTCCTAATTAACTTAAAGTGCAGAACATACTTCAGTTTTTAAAATAACATCTTACCTTTCAAAAAGAAGTTTAAGTTCTCAGTTGAAATGCACTTGATATGTACTTCAGGAAGTAGTAGTCAAAATGGCTGTGTTTCTCTCTCTTTCTTTATATATATTCAGGTACATAACCAATCAAATGTCATGAAATAATAGAAGATATTGAAAGTAGCATTTTAATTGGTTGTCAACTCTAACACTTCATAAGTGTTTTTGTTAGGTAATTTACCTCAGGATATTTAGTCAGGCTTACAGCATAATTTTCTCAATGGAATTCCATCAAATTTGGGTAAATGGTAGGGACTGCTATGTAGTAGGGCCTATTCTATATTTGATGAAAGTGTCTGTAGTGGTTTTTCTGTAAATTACTTTCCCACCTTTTTTTATCGAGCGCTTACCGGTGCCATCCCCGGTACGCGAACCGGCAGCGTTACGGGAGTCCTCCATTTTGTGTATCGGTAGAATTGAGACACAAGATGGAGGACAAACAATGTTCGGAATGGGTAGAAGGGGGCACGGTAGACACTTTGTGACCCTATAGGTTTTCTGAGGGGGGCTTAGGACGCTGATATATGCAAAAATAAAAAAATAAAAATTGGAAAATTTCGCGGGGGGAGCGCCCTGTACGCGCACCGGTAAGCGAAACGGGGAGCGTACTTTGGTGAAAAAAAAAAAGTTAGAAAAAGATAAACGTTTTGAATGATCAGAGGTAGGGTAGCTCTGAAAAGAGCTATTGGGTTCTGTGGCTAATTTAGGTACCTACAAGTAGGTTCCAATGAACAGTTTTAAATAAAGGACGAATATTCTATTCCCTTCATCGGAGAAGTGCACACCATCTCTTCTGTAGATGTCTTGAATGTTGTAACGCAAGTTATTGTTGTATATTAAACCCATTCCATAGTCTCTCATGTAAGCAGAAACAGATTTATTCACATGTTTCCGTGCTTTCTCAAATTGTGGAAAAAATTGGTTGGACCACTTTCATTTCTGTCTTTGGCAGTTTGGGGAAAAAGTGTCATCAATTGATGAAAGGTGTTCTTTAAAAGCATTTCCAGACCAACCCCAGTCATAGTGCCCAAATCATTTCCACCACAGTGCACTATTAAGAGGTCAGGGTTTGGCAGATGCATATTTTTTTTAATTAAAAACATATAAAATATATTTTTTATTTAAAAGAATAATACATTTTACAGCTTCTGATATTTGCTATTAAAAAACCATTGAAATTCACTGAAAAAAACATAGGTTATAGACCATATATAGTTAGGAATTAGCATTTACAAAACCTTGACAATTCAATTAAAAAACCATAGGTTATAGACCATATATAGTTAGGGATTAGCATTTACAAAACCTTATTTTACTCACACAAAACCATTGAAATTCGTATATATAGTTAGTTGCACTAACTATATATCGCACACCCGCAATCCACTGCTGATGATGTCACATATTACATCATTGATGACATGGTCAGTGACATCACTGATGACATCACTGATGACAACTCAAATGACATCACTGACAACATCACAGATGACATCATTCATGTGTTAATACGATGAACCTCTACAGACTCTGATATAACCTTAGATACACTCAGTGAAAACAGACACTCGCAGATTGTCACTCATCCATGGAGTTACTCATACACCTAGACAGTCATGCAAAGAATCAATCAAACCTCCATTTCCTCAACTATACAGTTATACACACCTTACTTATTGAAACATATTCTAACACATATTTACTCTCTTATACAATCACTGATACAAGTTTTCAATGATCCATGCAGCCACTCACACATTCACTGGCTCTTAAACACAGTAATTTATATATGTCAACTCTCACATGTACTGTGTTTTACATATGTACTTACTTTGACATGTAGCATTGAGATATCCATTCACTCACTAATACACTCATGCACACAGTCAACCACCCATACAGCTCCCAACCTCTACTGGCTAAACTTCACTGGTTGCCTGTGCGGCAACGCACTAAATTTAAAATTTTGTGTACGATTCACAAATGCTTGATAGGGAAGGACCCCAAATATCTCTCTAAAGCTTTTCAACCCTACATCCCTGGCCGCTCCTTACGATCTAGCAGCCTCCACCCACTACAGGTCCCTAAAATAAGAAAATCTCGTCAGGGAGGCCGGGCCTTGGCACACACTGGACCAGTGCTCTGGAATTCCCTTCCCCCTACATTAAAAACCATTACCAATCACCTTCTTTTCAATCAATCAATCAATCAGTGACACTTATAAAGCGCGCTACATACCCGTAGGGTCTCAAGGCGCTGGGGGGGGGGTGCCGCTACTGCTCGAACAGCCAGGTCTTCAGCTTCTTCCTGAAGGAGAGGTGGTCTTGGGTCAGGCGCAGGTCGGACGGGAGGGAGTTCCAGGTCTTGGCGGCCAGGTAGGAGAAGGACCTTCCTCCTGTAGTCGCTCTTCGGATGCGGGGGACGGCGGCGAGGGCGTGGTTGGCTGATCGGAGGTGGCGTTTGGGAGCGTAGAAGTTGACTCGGCTGTTGAGGTAGCTCGGGCCTTGGTCGTGTAGGGCTTTGTGTGCGTGGGTGAGGAGGCGGAAGGTGATTCTCTTGTTGACGGGGAGCCAGTGAAGGTCTCTCAGATGTCCGGAGATGTGGCTGGATCGTGGGATGTCGAGGATGAGTCTGGCTGAGGCGTTTTGGATCCGCTGGAGTCTCTTCTGGAGCTTGGCGGTGGTCCCGGCGTAGAGGGCGTTGCCGTAGTCCAGTCGGCTGGTGACGAGGGCCTGGGTGACGGTCTTCCTGGTCTCTGTGGGGATCCACCAGAAGATCTTCCGTAGCATGCGTAGGATGTTGAAGCACGCCGAGGAGACGCTGTTGACTTGCCTGGTCATGGAGAGGGAGGAGTCGAGGATGAAGCCCAGGTTTCGTGCATGGTCTGTCGGTTTGGGTGCGGTGCCCAGGGCGGGAGGCCACCAGGAGTCGTCCCAGGCGGAGGGTGAGGAGCCCAGGATGAGGACCTCCGTCTTGTCCGAGTTCAGTTTCAGGCGGCTGGTCGTCATCCACTCGGCTACCTCTTTCATCCCTTCGTGCAGGTTGGCTCTGGCGGCGGCGGGGTCGTTGGTCAGGGAGAGGATCAGCTGGGTGTCGTCGGCGTAGGAGATTATGCTGAGGTGGTGTTTGCGTACGATGGCCGCGAGGGGGCTCATGTAGACGTTGAAGAGGGTGGGGCTCAGGGATGATCCTTGGGGGATGCCGCAGATGACTTCGGAGGCCTCTGACTTGTACGGTGGTAGGCGGACTCGCTGTGTTCTTCCGTCGAGGAAGGAGATGATCCATTCCAGCGCCTTGTCCTGGATTCCGATGTTGCTGAGGCGCCGTACTAGGGTGCGGTGGCAGACCGTGTCGAATGCCGCGGAGAGGTCTAGGAGGATGAGGGCCGCTGTTTCTCCATTGTCCATCAGGGCTCGGATGTCATCGGTGGCGGCGATGAGGGCGGTCTCGGTGCTGTGTTTGGCTCGGAAGCCGGACTGTGAGGGGTCGAGGGATCCGTTCGTCTCGAGGAAGGCGGCCATCTGCTTGTTGACGGTCTTCTCGATGACTTTGGCTGGAAACGGGAGAAGCGAGATGGGGCGGTAATTCTTGAGGTCGGTGGGGTCCGCTGTTGGTTTCTTGAGTAGAGCGCTGAGTTCGGCGTGTTTCCAGCTTTCAGGGAAGATGGCGGTGTCGAAGGAGGTGTTGATGATGTCTCGCAGGTGGGGTGCGATGACAGCGTCGGCCTTGTTGAAGACGTGGTGAGGGCAGGGGTCGATCGGTGATCCGGAGTGGATGGAGTTCATCGTGCGGATGGTGTCTTCGGTGCTGATCGGGGTCCAGGCGTGGAGGGTGGTGGTGGGGGGGGGTGGCTGGTTGGTCGTGGTGTGCGTTGGTTGGTTGTTGAAACTGCTGTGTATGTCCGTGATCTTGTTGTGGAAGTATGAGGCGAGGGAGTTGCAGAGGTCTTGCGATGGGGTGATGTCGTTGTTTCCTGCGCTGGGGTTGGAAAGCTCTTTCACGATGTTGAAGAGTTCCTTGCAGTTGTGTGCGTTGTTGTCCAACCGGTCCTTGAATGCTGTTTTCTTGGCGGCGCGGATCAGCTGGTGGTGTTTCCGGGTGGCAAGTTTGTAGGAGGTCCTGTTGTCCGGTGTCGGTTCCCTTTTCCAGACTTTCTCGAGGGCTCGGCAGTTCTTCTTGGAGCTCTTGAGTTCGTCGGTGAACCATGGGGCCTTCTTGCTGCCGGGTCTGCTAGGCGGGGTCCTCAGCGGGGCGAGTTCGTCCGCGCAGTTGCTGATCCACTTCGTGAGGTTGTCGGCGGCCTGGCTGGGGTTCGCTGAGCTGGCAGGAGGGTGTTGGCTCAGGGAGGTGGCGAGCTGGTCTGCTGTGATCTTGTTCCAGCTTCTGCGGGCGGTCTGTTGCTGGTGTTGGTGGGTCGTCGTTCTCTTGAAGGTGAAGTGGACGCAGCTGTGGTCCGTCCATTGAAGCTCTGTGGCGTGGCTGAAGTTGATGTCTGTGCTGGATGAGAAGACGGCGTCGAGTGTGTGTCCGGCGAGGTGGGTGGGGGTGGACACCAGTTGCTTGAGTCCCAGGTTGGCGAGGTTGTCGAGCAGGGTGCTGGTGTTGTGGTCGTTGTTGTTCTCCAGATGGAAGTTGAGGTCTCCCAGGAGGATGTAGTCAGCGGAGGGGAGGGCATGCGGGCTGATGAAGTCGGCGATGTCCTCGCTGAATTGCGTGCGTGGTCCAGGGGGTCAGTAGATCAGGGTGCCTCTGAGGGTGGTGTTCGGGTTGGTGTGGATCTGGAAATGCAGGTGTTCGGCGCTGGTCAGGGTGTTGTCGGTGCTGGTCGTGAGACGGATGGTGTTCCTGTGGATGATGGCGATGCCTCCTCCCATCTGGTTGGCGTTTCGGTCCCTCCGGACGATCTTGTAGCCCTCTGGGATAGCGATGGCGATGTCGGGAGCTGAAGAGGCGTTCATCCAGGTCTCCGTGAGGAAGGCAACGTCAGGGGCTGTGGCGTCTAGGAGGTTCCAGAGTTCGATGGCGTGTCTGTGGACGGAGTGGGTGTTGAGCAGGATGCACTTGAGGTGGGTGCTGCTGGAGTTCGACTTGGCGGGTGCTGGTGCGGGGCTGGTCCGGATGCAGGAGAACTTGCAGGCGTGGCAGCTGAAAGGTCCGTGGGTGCGTCTTGGAGTGGCTTGGTGGCATTCTTTTCCATAAAACCCTCAAGACCCATCTTTTTAGTAGCAGTTATTCTTTCCACTTGTCTTAGTCACTGAAACGATCGTGCACAGGACAGTCTCCTCCACTGGCAAAAGCGCAGAGATACCCCTTCGGGGGTTTATTCAGGCGCTATAAAAGCACATAAATAAATAAATAAATAAAAGAAAGGAGGGGGAACAGAAAGCAGATTAGAATCACAGGAACGTTGATGGTGCACTGTATCAAACACCATGGATCCCCGGAGGGATATAAATCCTGGAGTAGAATAGGGCACGGAAATATAACGTTGACAATGCTACCCCCAGATGCAGTAGTGTACTAACCTGACATAAGGAACTCACAATTCTGTCCTGAGCACCCTCGTGACCACGAGAGAGAACCATAACACCCCCCTGCGGTCCCCCAGAAGGTCATCCCTCACATGACCTGGACTGACCTTTCCAATGTTGATTTGCCGCAATGTCCCATTGAGGACAAAGTAAATGGGTTAAAGGGAAGGGAGAGAGGGGGGAACATCTCACGACAGGATTGGGCTGCTGATGTGGGAGGAGGGAGGGAAGGCTGGCATGTTAACGACACCAAAAATCGCCAAGACTACAAGAATAGTTGTAAGTTAATATGCTACCCTGACACAATATACTAAGAATACACACGACTCATACTATAGGAAAGACATGACAAACGAATCATCCAGAACCTTCTAGTTATAACTTTGCTTCATGGAATGTGCGAGGCCTAGGCAACCTCCGAACATGTCCTAGCATACCTGGATAGGCACATGCTGCAGGAAACTAATATTGGGCCCTCTTCCCCGACCACGTTTGGAGATAATATACTGGAAGAAAGGAAGTAACTATGAGCAAACTTACTATGTAACACGAAAAAGTTGCACAGTATATTTAAAGTCTGATTTTACATTATAATCAATTTGGTACTAGTTTAAAAAATACATATAAAAATGAATAATGTCTCAAACAATTTTTGAATTATTAAATATAAATTTATTTCTCTGATTCGTTTTCAAAATTAAAAAGAACTTCTAATAATTCATTGTCAGAAATGTTCTCATTTTCAATCTACTGATTCTACACATTGCAGAAGTTCAAAGTCCCGTGATTCATCAAAGAATTCAGAGTCATTGCGTTCAATTTCTGTATCTTTGTTTCTTTCCAGAACAATTTTGATGGTATTTTTTTGCTCTCCTTCCATTTTTGTGCTGTAAATTGAACTTAAAAAAAATATATCAGTACAGATAGGGCACTGTTGGGTTTAAGTACAGACAGGTAGTTTGGTTTTTTTTAAACAGTGATTTTATCTTTGGGCAGTGTATGGTATCAGACTGGAAGTAGAAATATAAAAAAATTTATGTGATAAAGCCTAAGTAAATTCTTAATTATACAAGACAAGCCTAACTCCATCCATAACTAAAACAGAGAAGTCTATCTTATTCTATAACTATTACAGACGGATAGTATATAACTATCAGAAAATGTTTTCCTAATTAACTTAAAGTGCAGAACATACTTCGGTTTTTAAAATAACATCTTACCTTTCAAAAAGAAGTTTAAGTTCTCAGTTGAAATGCACTTGATATGTACTTCAGGAAGTAGTAGTCAAAATGGCTGTGTTTCTCTCTCTTTCTTTATATATATTCAGGTACATAACCAATCAAATGTCATGAAATAATAGAAGATATTGAAAGTAGCATTTTAATTGGTTGTCAATTCTAACACTACATAAGTGTTTTTGTTAGGTAATTTACCTCAGGATATTTAGTCAGGCTTACAGCATAATTTTCTCAATGGAATTCCATCAAATTTGGGTAAATGGTAGGGACTGCTATGTAGTAGGGCCTATTCTATATTTGATGAAAGTGTCTGTAGTGGTTTTTCTGTAAATTACTTTCCCACCTTTTTTTATCGAGCGCTTACCGGTGCCATCCCCGGTACGCGAACCGGCAGCGTTACGGGAGTCCTCCATTTTGTGTATCGGTAGAATTGAGACACAAGATGGAGGACAAACAATGTTCGGAATGGGTAGAAGGGGGCACGGTAGACACTTTGTGACCCTATAGGTTTTCTGAGGGGGGCTTAGGACGCTGATATATGCAAAAATAAAAAAATAAAAATTGGAAAATTTCGCGGGGGGAGCGCCCTGTACGCGCACCGGTAAGCGAAACGGGGAGCGTACTTTGGTGAAAAAAAAAAGTTAGAAAAAGATAAACGTTTTGAATGATCAGAGGTAGGGTAGCTCTGAAAAGAGCTATTGGGTTCTGTGGCTAATTTAGGTACCTACAAGTAGGTTCCAATGAACAGTTTTAAATAAAGGACGGATATTCTATTCCCTTCATCGGAGAAGTGCACACCATCTCTTCTGTAGATGTCTTGAATGTTGTAACGCAAGTTATTGTTGTATATTAAACCCATTCCATAGTCTCTCATGTAAGCAGAAACAGATTTATTCACATGTTTCCGTGCTTTCTCAAATTGTGGAAAAAACTTGGTTGGACCACTTCCATTTCTGTCTTTGGCAGTTTGGGGAAAAAGTGTCATCAATTGATGAAAGGTGTTCTTTAAAAGCATTTCCAGACCAACCCCAGTCATAGTGCCCAAATCATTTCCACCACAGTGCACTATTAAGAGGTCAGGGTTTGGCAGATGCATATTTTTTTTAATTAAAAACATATAAAATATATTTTTTATTTAAAAGAATAATACATTTTACAGCTTCTGATATTTGCTATTAAAAAACCATTGAAATTCACTGAAAAAAACATAGGTTATAGACCATATATAGTTAGGAATTAGCATTTACAAAACCTTGACAATTCAATTAAAAAACCATAGGTTATAGACCATATATAGTTAGGGATTAGCATTTACAAAACCTTATTTTACTCACACAAAACCATTGAAATTCGCATATATAGTTAGTTGCACTAACTATATATCGCACACCCGCAATCCACTGCTGATGATGTCACATATTACATCATTGATGACATGGTCAGTGACATCACTGATGACATCACTGATGACAACTCAAATGACATCACTGACAACATCACAGATGACATCATTCATGTGTTAATACGATGAACCTCTACAGACTCTGATATAACCTTAGATACACTCAGTGAAAACAGACACTCGCAGATTGTCACTCATCCATGGAGTTACTCATACACCTAGACAGTCATGCAAAGAATCAATCAAACCTCCATTTCCTCAACTATACAGTTATACACACCTTACTTATTGAAACATATTCTAACACATATTTACTCTCTTATACAATCACTGATACAAGTTTTCAATGATCCATGCAGCCACTCACACATTCACTGGCTCTTAAACACAGTAATTTATATATGTCAACTCTCACATGCACTGTGTTTTACATATGTACTTACTGTGACATGTAGCATTGAGATATCCATTCACTCACTAATACACTCATGCACACAGTCAACCACCCATACAGCTGTTTCCACATGCAGTTTTGAACCCATACATATAGTGAATCAACTGTTCACACATCTATGCACAGAGTCACACACCTCCCAGCCACCTCCACACACAAACTCACTCTCCCATACAAATACTTGGGCAACCAATTAATAAGCCATATAGTTACTCATATAGCTACTGATCAACACATGCAGCAGTTTACAGAACAACATATATAATGATGCACAAATTAAGACAGTTTAATCACTAACCCATGCACTCAGTGAGACACATTTAATCACTCTCTCATACAATCAGTCATGCACCTACTAAATCCTTCATCTAGACATTTATAAATCCACTCATTCTTCAATATGTAAGATATATTTTAACTTTACAGAAACATACAGTCACTGGATGTTGTCATCAGTGATGTCATTTGAGTTGTCATCAGTGATGTCATCCGTGATGTCACTGACCATGTCATCAATGATGTAATATGTGACATCATCAGCAGTGGATTGCGGGTGCGCGATATATAGTTAGTGCAGCTAACTATATATGCGAATTTCAATGGTTTTGTGTGAGTAAAATAAGGTTTTGTAAATGCTAATCCCTAACTATATATGGTCTATAACCTATGGTTTTTTCAGTGAATCTATATATATATATATATATATATATATATATATATATATATATATATATATATATATCCAAACCACAAAGTTTGCCTGGAGTGAGGAGCCCAACGCAGGTGAGTAAAGGTGATCTCTCTTTAATGGATAAACCAGCAGTAGATAACAGCACGCAGGACCACCACTTGTAATCTAGTTCTGTGAAAACGCCCGACGCGTTTCATGTAAAAACATTTCTTCAGGGGCTCACAGTCGCACGCAGAGTTACTGGGCACAGCTGTTTAAAAGGCACTGGGTATTGCATCCCGCCCTGATGGGCGTGGCCACGAGCGTGGCCTCCTGGGTCATGTAGTGCCTAGTGTGAAGACTCATGTGAGTCGCCGTGCACAGTCTCCAAAGTTCTGCATTGATTGACACCCAAGTGGGCAGTGAGTGTCACCCACGGCGTTACCGGTGCTCCCAGTGCATTAATCCATTGAGACTCTCCTGTCCTGGCCCCGCAACCTCGGATGAAGTCACAGCAGGACTGTGTGAAAACACAGTAGGGCTTTCCTTGCGGCTCAGGCAGCGCCGCTAAAATCCAAACCACAAAGTTTGCCTGGAGTGAGGAACCCAACGCAGGTGAGTCAAGGTGATCTCTCTTTAATGGATAAACCAGCAGTAGATAACAGCACGCAGGACCACCACTTGCAATCTAGTTCTGTGAAAACGCCCGACGCGTTTCATGTAAAAACATTTCTTCAGGGGCTCACAGTCACACGCAGAGTTACTGGGCACAGCTGTTTAAAAGGCACTGGGTATTGCATCCCGCCCTGATGGGCGTGGCCACGAGCGTGGCCTCCTGGGTCATGTAGTGCCTAGTGTGAAGACTCATGTGAGTCGCCGTGCACAGTCTCCAAAGTTCTGCATTGATTGACTCCCAAGTGGGCGGTGAGTGTCACCCACGGCGTTACCGCTGCTCCCAGTGCATTAATCCATTGAGACTCTCCTGTCCTGGCCCCGCAACCTCGGATGAAGTCACAGCAGGACTGTGTGAAAACACAGTAGGGCTTTCCTCGCGGCTCAGGCAGCACCGCTAAAATCCAAACCACAAAGTTTGCCTGGAGTGAGGAGCCCAACGCAGGTGAGTAAAGGTGATCTCTCTTTAATGGATAAACCAGCAGTAGATAACAGCACGCAGGACCACCACTTGTAATCTAGTTCTGTGAAAACGCCCGACGCGTTTCATGTAAAAACATTTCTTCAGGGGCTCACAGTCGCACGCAGAGTTACTGGGCACAGCTGTTTAAAAGGCACTGGGTATTGCATCCCGCCCTGATGGGCGTGGCCACGAGCGTGGCCTCCTGGGTCATGTAGTGCCTAGTGTGAAGACTCATGTGAGTCGCCGTGCACAGTCTCCAAAGTTCTGCATTGATTGACACCCAAGTGGGCAGCGAGTGTCACCCACGGCGTTACCGCAGCTCCCAGTGCATTAATCCATTGAGACTCTCCTGTCCTGGCCCCGCAACCTCGGATGAAGTCACAGCAGGACTGTGTGAAAACACAGTAGGGCTTTCCTCGCGGCTCAGGCAGCGCCGCTAAAATCCAAACCACAAAGTTTGCCTGGAGTGAGGAGCCCAACGCAGGTGAGTAAAGGTGATCTCTCTTTAATGGATAAACCAGCAGTAGATAACAGCACGCAGGACCACCACTTGTAATCTAGTTCTGTGAAAACGCCCGACGCGTTTCATGTAAAAACATTTCTTCAGGGGCTCACAGTCGCACGCAGAGTTACTGGGCACAGCTGTTTAAAAGGCACTGGGTATTGCATCCCGCCCTGATGGGCGTGGCCACGAGCGTGGCCTCCTGGGTCATGTAGTGCCTAGTGTGAAGACTCATGTGAGTCGCCGTGCACAGTCTCCAAAGTTCTGCATTGATTGACACCCAAGTGGGCAGTGAGTGTCACCCACGGCGTTACCGCTGCTCCCAGTGCATTAATCCATTGAGACTCTCCTGTCCTGGCCCCGCAACCTCGGATGAAGTCACAGCAGGACTGTGTGAAAACACAGTAGGGCTTTCCTCGCGGCTCAGGCAGCGCCGCTAAAATCCAAACCACAAAGTTTGCCTGGAGTGAGGAGCCCAACGCAGGTGAGTAAAGGTGATCTCTCTTTAGTGGATAAACCAGCTGTAGATAACAGCACGCAGGACCACCACTTGTAATCTAGTTCTGTGAAAACGCCCGACGCGTTTCATGTAAAAACATTTCTTCAGGGGCTCACAGTCGCACGCAGAGTTACTGGGCATATATATATATATGTATATATATATATCTATATATATATGTATTAATTTTATTTTTTTGTATTTTAAAGTTACATTAATTATTTAATAATGTAACATTTATTTAATTATTTTAAGTATGTTTAAATTAAATATATTTATCATTATATTACTTTTAAATAGATTTTAAGACATTTAAAAAATTCGATATTTTGACAGTCTATATTTTTTACAATCGATATTTTGGAGTCAATATTTTTGTACTTACCTGTTTGTAGATAGGCAGTTGATGTTCTGGCATTCTATGTTTTTACCTCGATATTTTGGTAGGTCGAAATTTTGTCTGTCGATATTATTTCAGTGATCCCATCTAGGCATTTGACACCCTGGAGCGGGATTACTTGGTTGGCGTCTTGAAAAGGATGGGCTCCCCCCCTTTTTTGGCCTATATTCAATTGCTTTATACCAAACCACATGCCAAAGTTTTAATTAATGGGACCTGCTCCAGTAGCTTTCACATCACAAGAGGGACGAGGCAGGGATGCCCACTTTCCCCCCTCCTTTTTGCACTGGCCATGGAGTCACTGACGGCTGAAATCCAACATCATCAGCGAGAATATGCCCTCCAATATCCTGAAAAGCAAATCCTAATTTCACTATATCTACAAGATCCTGAGGTAAGCCTCAATCCAATACTACGTGAATTTATACAATTCGGAATGTTTTTGGGAGTCAATATCAATTGGAGTAAGTCCCAGATCTTCCCCCTCACTGACGCGGTCAAACGATATGAGCCTGATTACCCCTTGACCTGGTGTGACGGTGAAATAAAATATCTTGGAATAGTGATAACTAGAGACAGGGCAGAACTTATTAAGGCCAACTACGGAAGATCGCTTGACACACTGACGGATTCCATCACTAGATGGATCGCTATGCCTCTCTCATTTGCAGGCAATACTCCCTAAGCTACTATATCTCTTCATAAAGGATGTATGACGTTAGCACGCATACTATTACCACGCATACCTTTACAACGCGGTATTTACAACGAATACCGTTACAACGCATAGCGCTTTGAGGTGCTGGATAGTGGTAAGTATAATTTTATATTCCAACTCCAGTCCCCGTGGACACTAGGGAAGGTGTTGGATATAAAATTAAACTTATTCCCTATCCTAGAGCGCCCCCCAGCACAATGTGTTGTAATGGTATGCGTGGTAATGCCTGCATTGTAATGGTAGTGCGTTGTAAAAAATGCGTGCTAAACGTTGTATACCCTTCATAAATATTCCCTATGGACCCAGCAAACATTTCTTCAAAATCCTCAAATCTCAACTTATCCGCCTGACTTGGGTGGGCAAACAGCCCAGGCTAAGGTGGGAAATATTGACTCATCCTTTTACCAAGGCTGGATTCGAGGTGCTGGATATGGAATTATACTTTTGGTGTGCTCAGGCTCATTTCACCATGTACAGGATGGACCCACCACCGTATATGCTGCATCTCGCTGTAGAGCATGGATACATGGTACCCACTCTCTACATGGCATATTTAAGTTCACCGAATAATCTTAAGGGTAAAGATCCAAATACAGTTGAATGCACAAGTAGAGCATGGCATAACATAGCCAATCGCTTGAAACTTGACACAATATACTCTCCCCTGCTGCCATTGCAGATCCGTCTAGACATCCCGGTTACGTAAGAAGGGAGCTGTAGACAAATGCTTTGCAAATTTGAGGTATTGACATGGGGGCGCTATACAAGGTGGTGACTTTTTGTACCGGGAATTTTTTTTCAAAGAGTGACAGCCTACTTCAATGAAGCTCTTCATGTACGTTAGACTACGCCATGATGTTAAGACTGCCACCCCTGCATTTCCTGCTGAACCCCTGACTCTGGCCGCTGTGCATGCCTTACTCCAAACATCCACCCCAACACATATAGTCTCTCTGCTATATTGAACCACCCAGACAGACAGATCACACATTATTCATACAACACGAAGTCGCTGGGAGGAGGACCTCGGTACCCCCCTTAGGTATGGCCAATGGACATTCTGCTGTCAGCAAACGGGACAAGTTTCGGTCAGCAGTAGACTACGCATAATTCATTTTAAATATTTACATTGCTTTTTCTATACTCATGCAAAACAACTCCGCTCCCGACTAAAGGAAAATGATAACTGTGAAAGGTGCGGGAAGGCAGGAGCCGATTTCTTACACTTGGCCTGGGAATGTGCTCCCGTTAAGAAATACTGGGACGCGGTGCCTGCGGCCTTTCATCAGATGACTGTGTCCCCCGTGACTAATACCCCGCTTACTACACTATTAGGATACACAAAAGACCTTGAGGCCCCAATCAGACGGTATGTTTTGCCGGGTCTACTTCTGGCTAAATGCAGGGTGGCCTGCAGGTGTGGAAGGGGTCGAGCACCCAAATTTAAGGACTGGCTAAATAATTTTATATTTTGCCAGGAGCAATTACCTACATATGCGGAATTGATGCCACGTACATATCGACCACTGGATATTTGGGAACCCGTCAGCACATATTTGCTGGAACATTCTGACACAGTAGAAACTGAAGGAGGGAATTCAGAAATCCACATACAACACAACAATGAACAGGAAAATGCACAAGGGGCAGATGGTGGGACAACACTGGGTGTGATTAAGAATGCACAAAAGATTCATACAAGATGTAACTGGGTACTAAGAATGCACGAATGATTCATACAAGATGTAACTGGGTACTAAGTAAATTAGAAGTACATAGAGTGTATGTTTAGTTGTGGACATCATGATTCTATCAATAATGCTAATATTGTGTTCTGAGGCTGATTTGAGTCGTGTTATGTTACCTTACTGCTGGGAAAACCAATAAAAAGTTATTATTTTTTTAAAGCACTGCAAGTTCAGTGAATTCAATGATGAAGAAGCCATGCGTCTCAGAGTCATTGATGGTTGCCTCTCCGATCCGTTCAGACGCTGCATATTGAGAGAGACATTCAGCCTAGAAGAGGTACTCATGGCTGTAATAGCTGAGGAATGTGCAGATCGACAGGCTGCTGATATGGAAGCCGGAACAGCCCAAAACTAATCAGTGTTGATCATGAAAAGTAAGCAGAAACACAAGGTGAAGCCCAATAAGATGAAAAAAAAATAGATTTTCCTATGTGGATTCTCATTTCCAAACAAAAGTAAATGTCTCGCCACTGGACAGATATGAAAAGGCTGTCAGAAAGAAAAACATTTCAAAAGGTCTGCAAAGCGAAAGAGAAATTTATTGTATCATGACAATAAGAGAAATTGGACGCCAGAAAGTTCCAGAAGAATTCTAGCCCGGACCACAAGGCCAAACGACAGCATCAATTGAGGCAAGCAGAAATTAAATCAAGTTGATCGTCATCAAATTTATCTTCCAAAGGCTCTTCCATGTCATCATCGAGCAACAGTGAAGAAGATGGATGTGCAATGGTGATGCCAACCGCAGAATGGCATGCACTACATTGACTGCTTGCAAAGACGAAAGTAAGTCAAAGAGAGATCGCCACATGAAACGCCAAACTCATTTAGACAGTGCCCCAAATTCACACTAAGGGCCCCATTACGATATCAGGCGGATTGCCTCCGCCAGGGTGGCGGTGGCCCCCGCCACCCAGGCGGAGGCAATCCGCCCGACAAACACTCTCGTGTTCCCCTCCGCCTGATTAGGATGGCGGAGGGGACAGCGGCGGACGGAAAGACCGTCCGCCACTTTACCACCGCGGTCGGCTTGCGACCGCGGCGGTAATAGATTAATATAGTGGCAGTGTCCAATGGACACCGCCAGCCATATTACAATTGCAAAAAGCAGAGGCCTTTCCTTGGCGGCAATGCCGCCACGGAAAGGCATGCGGTGATTGCTGCGGGGGCCCCCTGCAGGGCCCCCAGGTTGGCGCCACTGTCTGTGGGGCACATGGGGGGTACCTATGGTACCCCCCCACATTTGCATATGCAAAGCGGCAGGCACCGCGCGGTGCCTGCCGCTTTGCATATGCAAATGCAAAAGAGCATTTTTTACATTGTGGCGGGCGGTGCAGAGTGCACCGCCCGCCACAATGCAAACACTACAGGATGTGCCCGCCACTGTGGCGGGCACATCCTAATTCCCCCCGCAGGACCCCCACCCTTATGGCGGGCGGTCCCGTTCTACGATAGGGTGGTGGGCGGACAATGTCCGCCCGTCATCCTAATGGGGCCCTAAAGGTGAATGGCTGCCCATTAACTTTTATTATAGATAGTGGTGCATCGATCAATATCATGCAGGCAGAAAAATAAAATGAGGTCTCTGATACCACATCTAACACCATTGAAAAACAAAGGTGTACACATGGGCTGCTTCTAAGCCATTGTAATATCAAGGGTCGTTCGTAGCTACCATGAGGTGTAAGTAAACAACAGCACAAGCACCAATTCATGTCCTCCAAGGTACTTCTTTGAGTGTATGTCTACTCAGTTTTAGCACTGCTGCTGACATGGAACTGATATCCATTAACTACAATGTCAATGCACATTTTTAAATAGTTGGTCAATTCCCGTTGTTTAATGGCCTAGGGAAACTCAAGACAATGAAGGTGCAACTTCACATTAATTAGGACATTCGTCCTGTTGCTCAGCAACACAGTTGGATTGATTTTCATTTACCGGAGGCCACTGAGAAAGAATTAGAAACAATATTAAAGCATGACACTATAGGGTGCCCTACTGGCCCGACGCCATGGGTTTCACCAATAGTGGTAGTGCAAAAAAAAGGACAGTGGAGGTGCAGTACGAATTTATGTGGATATGCCCCGGGCCAACAAAGCATTAGAGAAAAAAAGACATCCAGGTAACATATAGTGTATATGATTATGCAGCTAAACGGTGCCAAAATCTTCTCCTGTCTTGATTTGAACAAAAGATACCATCAACACGAGCTGGAGAACTGTAGGTACACTACTACTTTTTTAACTCATGCTGTTTGTTCAGATATAAAAACTTAGCTTTGGTGTGTGGTCGGCTGCAGAAATCTTTCAGGATGTCATTTGCTGAGTAATTCAACCCCTCACATATGCTTTCAACTACAGTGACGATATACTAGTGTTTGGGGCTACATGAAACAAAGCTCCTATGCAAGTATACTGTCTGCTTGCTGATGCAGGTCTCACTTTAAATGCAAAAAAGTGTGAGTTTCACAACACCAAACTCAAATACTTTGGGCACATTTTCTCTGAAGGAGGAATGACTCCTGACCCTGAAAAAGTACAAGCACTGTTATTCACTTTTCCCCTACAATATGTAACAATGTTACAATCCTTCTTAGGCATGGTTAGCTATTGCTCCAGATACATTAGTGACTTTGCCATTGTGAGTGACCCATTAAGAGATTTGACAAAGAAGAATATTCCCTTCCATTGGTCCTCTGAATATGACCAAAGTTTTAAGAAAATCAAACATGCAATTGAAAATGCAACTGAAATGGCTCATTTTGATCCAAATGTTCATCCTGAGATCATAGTAGATACAAGCCCGGTGGGGTTGGGCGTGATTGTTACTCAACCCAATGGACATCCAAATGGACAGACACACATTGTGGCCTATGCTAGCAGAAGTCTTATTATTATTATATGAAATTTGTAATGCGCTCAGCTTACCCGGGGGCATCTCATACTGAATGTACTTTTTCACGGCCAGAAAATAGAGAGTCTGGCTGTAGTGTGGGCATGTGAACATTTTCATGTGTTTCTGTATGGAAAGCATTTCATCCTTATCAATGACAGCCAGGTGCTGCTCACCCTTTTCAGAAATCCGAAAGCCAAGAAGCCCCCTCGCATCGAGAGGTTTGAGATTGCAATTTCAAGGGATCAGTGACAAAATATCAGAAATACAAATATCATGTGGACAGAATATTGTGCCATGGATTTG
Source organism: Lissotriton vulgaris (assembly GCF_964263255.1). Lineage (NCBI taxonomy): Eukaryota > Metazoa > Chordata > Amphibia > Caudata > Salamandridae > Lissotriton > Lissotriton vulgaris. Next base: position 24,295,009 of record NC_141686.1, on the reverse strand, counting down.
GAGGGGATCAGTCTGAATGTTTTATGGAGTAATCAAAGGGTGTTGAAGCAGGCTGAGGATACAGCGTTGATCTGGCGGTTCATAGTGGGCGATGAGTCCTATGTGATGCCATGGTTACATGCCCGGTCTGTTAAGGTGGGTAGGTTTCCGAGGGCAGGGAACAACCAGGTGTCGTACCAAGCTGAGGGGGTGGAGCTGAGGATGAGAACTTGTCTCTGAGTTGAGTTTCAGGCAGCTGTCCTTCATTCAGGTAGCGAAGGCTTTAATCCTTTCTTGGAAGTTGTGCCTGGTGTTTCCTTTTTACCCTTCTCGCTTAGCTTTATTAGTTCTGCTTGTAAAAATAGATATGATCCCTCCTTGGCAATTCATGGTGTACTGATTTAAGAGAGCAATTTAGGAGAAATAATGCTGTTTTGTACCAGATAGCTGAACAGACAAACCGGGAGGAGTAAGTCACTGTAGGTTTTAAACTAAGTCCTTGCCTATTGGCCAATATTAATTGACAATAATTAGGATGCTTGCCTGACACCTGTTGATTAACAAGCATTTGCAAAAGCAAATACATATTGGCCATGAAACCTACTGGCTTTGCCAATGCTATATATTATCTTAGATAGGTGGGTGCCGGGGATGTGCGCTTATCCATAGGGGCTGTCTTTAAATTTGATGAAATGTAACAAACTGCATTCAAGGATAGCCATTACAGAAGCATGCACATCACTGGCAGCCATCTATGAATGCATTGTCTTATTTTTTTATTTTTTAAGAAACCCAATTAAAGGATGGCTGCCAAGGATGCACGCATATCCATAGCAGCCATCTTTGAATGTATGTTGCTATATTTTAAAACAGCCTGTTCAAAAAGGGCTATCAAGAATGCCATCTTTGAAAGCTTTTTGTTACAGTTTATGAAATTATACTAAAAGATGCCACCTGAGGATTAGTGCATATCCGCAGCGGACATCTCTGGATAACTCTGCAAGGTCATGTTTGTTTGGTGATTTAAAGCGCCAGGGGCCATATGCATGAACACATTTCCCATGGACACAGAATGGGTAAAACCCTCTGATACATCTGGCTCTAAATCATTGCGATTTTTACACTTTGCTTTTTTTTTTAATTGTGTGTTTTAAAAAGTTTGTTTTCTCTGCTTCACCTTGCTCTGTTTAGATTGTTTTTGCTGCCATCTTGAACGCTAGCAGTCTAGTTCATTATGGCTGCTAACTAAAATCCCTATAAATGTGCAGGCCGCGATGTGTGCACTGTTAAATTTGGGGGGATGCAAGTTTTTGGTGCTCTGAGGGACTAAATCATTGCTATTTTTAACTGTGGGCCAGATGTAGGTGGCCAAATAGCGATTGCTATTTGGCTGCGAGCAATGTAGGTGAGTTTAAACCTACTAGCAAATAAGGAATCACAAAATTGTGATTCCTTATTTTGCTCTTGAATTTAAGGATTCGCAAATTGTGATTCCTTAAATGCAATGTAAGTAGCACAAAAGAAAGTGCACTTTAGCCTTAAGGAATCGCGAATTACCACCAACTTCAAGTTGGTGGTAATTAGTGAGTTCCTTTAAAAAAGCACTTTTTGCTTTTTTTGAAGTGCCGCGTGGCACACATTCATGCCTTTAGGGCATGTATGGGCGTCACATCTGCACGCATGCACATTTTAGCGGTGCAACAGGGTGTCCTTTTGACACCCTGGCACCCTTGAAATAGTGCTCGCTATTTGCGATTCTCTAATAGCGAATCGCAAATGGAGAATATCTTCCCATTCATTCCTATGGGCCTCCTAGCCCTTAGGAATAAATGGGTAGGTATTACTTATTAGCAAATCTCAATTTGCGATTCACTATTAAGAAATATCAATGATTCGCTAATATTTTAGCCATTCCTACCTACATTCAATTTTGCGAATCCTTAATAGCGAATCAGTAAAATTCGCTAATAAGGATTCGCAGATTTGATTTTACTTACATCTGGCCTACAAGTTTCCTTTCTCTGCTTGACCTTGCCCTGTATAGATCGTTTTTGCCCGTCATCTTGAAAGTTAGCCGCCTACTTCATTGTTGCTGCCAAATAGAAGTTCTATAAATGAGCAGAGTCGCCATATGCCCCCATTTTCGCCCGAGTTGGAGTAAGGGCCAGGAACCCTGCCCATTCTCGTTAATATTCAGACTTGGAGTATCCCAATTTAAAACAGATCAGTCCTTTCCTTGATTGAAAGGTTGATGAAACCTTGTGGAGAGCAGACTCACTTAGAAACCCTCCCCCTGTGGAGTGTTCTCCAGTCACCACCCTACCTAGTTCTCCTCTGTGCAGCTCTCCTCCTCTGTTTGCCCTCTTAATAATTCCTATCATTTTGTGCACATGGCGCTCCACAGTACCATGTATGTTAGTAAGCATAGCATAGCACGGAAATCTACAACTCGCTGGGGGAGAACTCACTAAACCTGCTCTGGCTTAGATAAATTTTGCTGGAGGAGTCATCAATGCCTGATATTTTGGAGGCTTTACCCTCTTAATATATCATATTTAAATTCAATAGAGGATACCACAAGAGGGTGGGGGGTTGCCATTATCACCCACTGCACCCTTAACTCATCCGTTGTGATCTGCACCTTCGATTCCTCTAGTGGACATTAAGCTTGTAAAAATGCCATTTCCCTCTTGCTGTCTAGTGTTCATGGTCGTGTATAAGCCACTGCAATGCATGCCCAACTTTACTGACTCCTTATTTCAAGTTATATGAAACCTGAAAACACCTCACAATCTGTTGGGGATTTTAACTATTGTTATAACAACCCTCCTGCAGAATTCCAAGGACAAAGAGTTCTTTGACCTCATGTCTTTATTTTTCTTGCAACAGGTCCAATTACTCACCCATGCTGAGGGGTATCTTTTGGATTTGGTATGGTAACACAACACACCTAACAAGAAAGTTTCGGTCCTCTCTCGCATATGGTCAGTTCACCTCCTCATTACATTTCTGAGGACTAGCACTGCATTGTGTAATGTGTGCCCAAACACCTTCCACAAATGGAGCAGGGTGAGTATCCAGGAAAGGGCTAGTACACGCCACAAACACATGTCCTGTCCCCCAACCCCTTTGTTGAACAGACTTCTGTGGGCTTTTTCACTGGCTGCAGCACGCTTGTGATGTGCAGGATGTACCATGTTACAACGCATACCGTTACAACTACCTACTATTACAACGCGACCATTACAACGCATACCATTACAACGCATAGCGCTTTGAGGTGCTGGATAGTGGTAAGTATAATTTACTATTCTAACTCCAGTCCCCGTGGACCCTAGGGAAGGTGTTGGATAGTAAATTATACTTATTCCCTATCCTAGAGCGCCCCCCAGCGCAATGCGTTGTAATGGTATGCGTTGTAAAAGTCGCGTTGTAATGGTAGTGCGGAGTAACAAATGCGTTGTAACAGGTGTATACCTGATGTGCATGTCCCAGAATGTACTTGAGTGATGCAGCCTCCTTCTAAACAAGCTCTGTGGTTCAATGATGAATTGAAAGCGGCAAAGTCCAGGGTACGCCATCTTGAATGGCAGTGGTGTAAGGGCTATCACAGTTTAGGAAGAGATGGTTTTAGTGAGAGTTTGGGTATGTTTAAAAGATTCTTCTTTGCCATCAAATCCTCTTTTTTATTCTGACAGCATTAATTTAGCAGCACAACAAAACTTTTAAGGTATTGTCCCAAATGAGTAACCCGGGAGATCAAACTCTCCCAAGCTCTGCGCGACACACTCAACACTTTGTTCAGGTAGAAAATTCGATCAATCAAGGATAACATTCCGACCGCTTATCTTCCTCAACACTCTGGGGAGGAAGTGGACTCTGGTGCCATTAATTCTCACTCCTTGGTTCAGTTTACCGAGTTCCAGCACAAGACTCTTATTTCTCTCATAGATAAGGTTAAATCTGGGTCCCCACTGGATACCCCCTCCCTCCCCTATATGGAAGCTCTGTCTATTATAACAGCCAACGCTCTGTTTCACCTTTTGAACAAGTCCCTCGCTCAGGGCACTGTCCCCAATTGGTTTAAATCTGCAGTAATAATTTCCTTGCTGAAGAAGCCAGGAGATAGATGATCCTAAGCTGCTAAAAAATTATCACCCCATTTCACTTCTCCCATATGCAGCAAAATAGTTAGAAATTTGTGTTACTCAGGAGCTAAGCAGGTTCTATTATTCATCCAACGTTCTTCATCCTTTACATGCCGATTTCCGCCCAGCCCACAGAACAGAAGTAAGGTTACTTACTGTCCTGGATGATCTATGCTGGAAGTTGGAGTTGCGACATGTGTCCATAATAGTTCTAGATCTAATGCCAGCCTTAGAAATTGTTGATTATGCAATTCTGCTGAATCATCTGAAGGCGGTCAGTTTATCAGATCAGGTTCTAAGTTAGATATCCTCCTTCCTAGTGAGATGCACACAGCAAGTGCAGTTAAACATGCTGCCCTCTTCTAAGATCCATGTCATCTGTGGGATCCCCTAGGGCTCAGCATTATCTCCTTTGCTGTTTAATGTTTACATCTGCTCATTGATCTCTGCAGTGGCTAGGCATGGTTGTAGATTCCACAACTACGCTGATGACTCGCAGCTCATCTTCCTTCTTCCTGCACAATCCCATCAGGAATTTCAATCTACCCTGAAGTTCATATTGTACTGGGTGAGCACCAACTCCCTCAAGCTAAATGCTGATAAGACTGAGCTGCTTATTCTCAATCCCAAGATGGATCCATTGGGCCAACAACTACTGGCCCTCTGAGCTTGGTTCTCCTCCTAGCCCCGCAGCCTCTGCCAAGAGCCTGGATATTGTGGTAGACAACTAACTGCCTATGATTACCCTGATCAAGGCAGTGACGGCAAAGTGCTCTAACCAATTGAAATCCATTAGGAAGAATGCTCCTCTACTGTCACCCTGTCATGTGGTCACGTTAAGCCCAGCCAGGGACATCACAATTTGACATGTTCACATTTAAAGTTGACATCTTTTCTTGAATGCCGACATTTGACACACATTTATGTGCTGTTTATAAGGATAATGTACCATGAAATAACTTTGCATACATTTAAACATCTTCGTAGGCATATTATCAGAACCTTGAACATCCTGTACGAAAGCTAACGTTCACTGCGCCAAATGATGTTGTTTATTATTTTTCGTTCTGAAACAGCTTTGTCAGGATAGAATCAATAATGACAGCCTAACTGGGACTTCAGCATGGCAACATGGGTGAAGTTTATTATAAAAACAACTTTACTCCTTTGTACTCCTAGTACTAGGTAAGCGTGATTAACTCCCATTATCGAACCAATAAAATGGGTTTAGGTCGGATGTGTATCTTTTTTTAAGTTTTCATCTTAGTTTCTGTTTTTGAGGACTAGACTGCGCTGTCTTCTGTTTCAATTATGTTGTAGATCTTGCAATCGGAAGGCACCTGACAGAGGGCCATAGATGACCCAAAATGAATTGGGAAGTTTCGTTGGAGTGATTACAATGTAAACTGTTGAATATTGTATACCACAATGGATACAGAATATCATGGAACATCTCAGCTAATTAAATGTGATGATTGATGATTGAAACGTGTAATTCATTGGAAACAATTTGAAGAACATTTAAAGTTTGGAAGAAAAACATTCATGTTTTGATGCTAAGTGTGACCAGCAGCTAGTGAGTGGTTTTTTCGCACCTGGCAAACATTTGCTCATTATACTGTACAGCGCTCTTCAGACACAGTGCCACTAACTGGGACGCACACTATGAAATTGATTGTTTGAGAAGGTTTAACTGATAATGATCAGGAGTGCACCACGGTAACATAAACTTTAATGTTTTGAGGTTGCTCATACGACCTGTTACCTTGCTAGGTTTGGGGTGCAGATTGGGCACTCTGAGCTAGCCAGGACTAAGGCCAACATATCCTGATGGTATGCATAGAATCAGTCTGGCACAGTTTTGACATTTATGTTGTCCAACAAATGCACAATTTTACTGAGAAAGTATGAACCGTATGACAACCCAAGGCTTTGAAAGTGACTATTGCAGCACTAATTGTGTCCAATTTGGACTATGCAAACTCCCTGTATTTGGATCTATCTGCAACTTCTTTACACAAACTACAAATCATTCAAAATACAGCAGCAATGATAATTTGTAAAGTGTGTAGACATGCTCATATCTCTCCTGCCTTACTAAAGCTTCACGGGCACTCTGCCAAATAAAGAGCTCTTTTTAAAATGAATTGTATTATTTACAAATCCTTTCATGATAAGGCTCCGCCTTTGTAGCAAGCAGAATTAAGAGATATGTTCCTACTCAAGCTCTCAGATACTCTCTTGCCAATCAGTTGCGGATCCCTCAGTTCAATTGAAAAAGATTGGGGGCAGAAGCTTCTCTGTCCAGGCCCCCATCTTATGGAGCTCTCTCACTTCCTCGGACAGGCTGGAACCTAAATCTCTTAGGATCATGAAGCTTTTGAAGCCCTGGCTGTTCACACATGCTTATGATTATCCTGAGCTCTCTCTACTTTCCCTACAGGTTGTTACAGCACCAAGGAACCCTAAGGTGCCTGTGATGAGTGCCGCTCGAGAGAGATGTTTCTAAGGAGCGTAGGCTGGCAAATAATTATTAATGAATTATTCATAATCACAAACTGCTACAGAGCTCTTAGGTAGTGCTTACGTTGAGCCGGGTTGTTCCTGTGCTCAGGGGCGGCTCTAGGCTCATGACGGCCCTGGGCAGGTGCTCAGCAATGGCACTTAATTTTCAACGCCAGCGCTGTGACAGTCTACCACAAGGTGGCACTATCTGGCTACTTTAGAGATGACCGAAACAACAATTAATTTTTAATTCAAAATACTTTAAATTACCTGTCGCCCAAACCATTCTTATAGCTTTGGAGGCCTGGAATAGTCTGAATTGACACACTTGTAGGAGTGTGATGGTTCGTAGTGGTGTTGCTATTACCATTGGCAGCATCGCAGAGGCAATTTGTGTTCCAAGCTGCAGTGGTCCCCTGATAAGAGCCCGGGAACATGTTTTTTTTTTTTTTACAAATTAAGCACTGCTCATATGAGCTCTGTGAATGGTGTGGCAAAGAAGTCTGCATTAGTCTAACGAATGATAAGTGACACAGGGCAGGGCCGGGCTTTGATACTGTGGCCGATCTCTGAGCAAGAATAATGGAAAAGTGGGCGAATGTCACCGTGCTCAGGCGCCCAAACTCAGTTTTGAAAATATTAACAAGCTGTCCCGTGTGTAGATTTGAACCGGTGATAGGGAATAAGATGGAGTCACTTCTAACGTTTAAAATGTCATTCCTCCCATAACTTAGAATGTCTAGAGGTGGTGTGGGAATAAGTGGATGTCAAAGTTTCGGGCGCGGCTCACTGCCGACTACTTTGTCTCGGCTATATTTATGGCAGACATCTTGCGTTCCTGCACGTTTGCGGCAGTCCGCTAAAAGGAACCTGTCCTGGCGTTAAAAGTTCAAGGAATCCGTCCCTTTATTTCCACGTATTTTTTTCAGTTATTAAATACTTTCCTCCCGTTAGTAGAGGTCGATTTCAAATTGAACACATACAGTTAAAATTGATAGCAGGTGCATAAACATGGAAACTCACTCTCATTATACTGTACAGCGCTCTTCAGACACAGTGCCACTAACTGGGACGCACACTATGAAATTGATTGTTTGAGAAGGTTTAACTGATAATGATCAGGAGTGCACCACGGTAACATAAACTTTAATGTTTTGAGGTTGCTCATACGACCTGTTACCTTGCTAGGTTTGGGGTGCAGATTGGGCACTCTGAGCTAGCCAGGACTAAGGCCAACATATCCTGATGGTATGCATAGAATCAGTCTGGCACAGTTTTGACATTTATGTTGTCCAACAAATGCACAATTTTACTGAGAAAGTATGAACCGTATGACAACCCAAGGCTTTGAAAGTGACTATTGCAGCACTAATTGTGTCCAATTTGGACTATGCAAACTCCCTGTATTTGGATCTATCTGCAACTTCTTTACACAAACTACAAATCATTCAAAATACAGCAGCAATGATAATTTGTAAAGTGTGTAGACATGCTCATATCTCTCCTGCCTTACTAAAGCTTCACGGGCACTCTGCCAAATAAAGAGCTCTTTTTAAAATGAATTGTATTATTTACAAATCCTTTCATGATAAGGCTCCGCCTTTGTAGCAAGCAGAATTAAGAGATATGTTCCTACTCAAGCTCTCAGATACTCTCTTGCCAATCAGTTGCGGATCCCTCAGTTCAATTGAAAAAGATTGGGGGCAGAAGCTTCTCTGTCCAGGCCCCCATCTTATGGAGCTCTCTCACTTCCTCGGACAGGCTGGAACCTAAATCTCTTAGGATCATGAAGCTTTTGAAGCCCTGGCTGTTCACACATGCTTATGATTAGCCTGAGCTCTCTCTACTTTCCCTACAGGTTGTTACAGCACCAAGGAACCCTAAGGTGCCTGTGATGTGTGCCGCTCGAGAGAGATGTTTCTAAGGAGCGTAGGCTGGCAAATAATTATTAATGAATTATTCATAATCACAAACTGCTACAGAGCTCTTAGGTAGTGCTTACGTTGAGCCGGGTTGTTCCTGTGCTCAGGGGCGGCTCTAGGCTCATGACGGCCCTGGGCAGGTGCTCAGCAATGGCACTTAATTTTCAACGCCAGCGCTGTGACAGTCTACCACAAGGTGGCACTATCTGGCTACTTTAGAGATGACCGAAACAACAATTAATTTTTAATTCAAAATACTTTAAATTACCTGTCGCCCAAACCATTCTTATAGCTTTGGAGGCCTGGAATAGTCTGAATTGACACACTTGTAGGAGTGTGATGGTTCGTAGTGGTGTTGCTATTACCATTGGCAGCATCGCAGAGGCAATTTGTGTTCCAAGCTGCAGTGGTCCCCTGATAAGAGCCCGGGAACATGTTTTTTTTTTTTTTACAAATTAAGCACTGCTCATATGAGCTCTGTGAATGGTGTGGCAAAGAAGTCTGCATTAGTCTAACGAATGATAAGTGACACAGGGCAGGGCCGGGCTTTGATACTGTGGCCGATCTCTGAGCAAGAATAATGGAAAAGTGGGCGAATGTCACCGTGCTCAGGCGCCCAAACTCAGTTTTGAAAATATTAACAAGCTGTCCCGTGTGTAGATTTGAACCGGTGATAGGGAATAAGATGGAGTCACTTCTAACGTTTAAAATGTCATTCCTCCCATAACTTAGAATGTCTAGAGGTGGTGTGGGAATAAGTGGATGTCAAAGTTTCGGGCGCGGCTCACTGCCGACTACTTTGTCTCGGCTATATTTATGGCAGACATCTTGCGTTCCTGCACGTTTGCGGCAGTCCGCTAAAAGGAACCTGTCCTGGCGTTAAAAGTTCAAGGAATCCGTCCCTTTATTTCCACGTATTTTTTTCAGTTATTAAATACTTTCCTCCCGTTAGTAGAGGTCGATTTCAAATTGAACACATACAGTTAAAATTGATAGCAGGTGCATAAACATGGAAACTCACTCTCTTTAAACTGTCACGCGTGGCACTACGTTCTGGCCCTGCCCTTGCTAAACGAGGCCCAGCCACTGCAGCCAGACATGATATATCTTAGCAGGACGTTAAACTACCACCTGCACGGCAGACGTCTCCAGTACAGACACGTTTGATCAAAGACACGCACTCAGAAAAGTTCCCTCATTCACCATTGATTTGTGGCTGTCTGTACTTCGTCGTCGGAGCTCCACCCGCCCGCGCGCTTTAAAGTCTGACCTGAAAGTCTGGTCTCCGGCCCAGCGTTCACGATACGCCGCTATTAGCCATGGCCACACATACTTATTTCTGTCAGCCCTGGCGATCTGTTTGCTCTTACATAAAGGATTCCTGCCTGAAAAGAGAGGTTTCATTAAACTGCTATTACGAGTGGGTGGAATTCTGAAATGCAAGGTTTATTGGCAGTTCTCTTTCTGATTACTTGTTGAGGAATAAAATTATACATTAAAGTTCATGCATTTCAGGGGGCATTTGCTTTACAAATAGGCTAATATCAAGCATTGCAGTTGTTACTCTTGCTATGAGCACATGAAATGACACGGGAGATTACAAATATGCATTTGAACAGGACCTTGAGTTTCTCTTTATAACTCTGTAGTAAAATGTCACACAAAAAGTACAACAATATGTTATTCTGTATTGACCTGGCAAGGCCTCAGCATGATAAGTACATCAATAATATATTTATTAATTTGTTAAAAGAATACAAAACTAAATGATATATTGTATTACAATCTGGTGCAAGTTGGATAGTTTGGGGCACAGATGTGGTCAGTACTTGACTGCCAGCACATGGTGAGTGCATCATCTCTGCACATACAATGTTTAGAGATGCTTGAAGGCATCTTGGCAATCCAGAGCTTTGCAAAATACCGAGTGAGATTTTCCATCCAGAGGGACAATCTTTCAGTAGTAAGGTATATCAATCATTTGGGGGAGAAGGAACAAAGTCTTGACCTTTAGTAGAACTGGTCAAACTTCGCTGGGACTTTTACTTACAAATAAAACTCTCTATTTACATTTTGCTGCTTCTATGCTGGCTCATGTCAGTACTTTGTTCTCTTGCAGATTGAATTTTAAAATGTTCTACTTAAACCTATGTTTAGAGAAGCAAATCAAAACCTATGTTGAATTCTCCCTCAATGTCTGAGGGTGTGGGCAGGCAGCCTGCCCAAATGCATATGGCTGAGATACCCGCCACCCCCTCTCAACACAATCCCCAAAGGAGGGAAACCGGAAACAGTTCTTGAAGTTTTTGGAAGTGGGAGGGAGTGACCCTCCCGGCCGTATTTATTAAAACAAAAAATTAAAACATTAAACATTTTCATATTAATGTACAATTTCATTACCACATTGCGATGTTTGGCTAACCTTAACAGATTCTCTAATACAGAGGTTCTCCTAGCCGAACTAACATCCTACAAAACATTTTCTTGAAATATTGAAATTGTACATCCTAACGTTTAAGGGCCAACGGCAAGGTCGTAACCGGTGTCAAGATCCCTAACCAGACATACCCCCCCCACTTGGGAGGGGCGACAGCACTGAGGCGTACTCAAGTGCAACTACTACCAATTTCCCTTGACTTGACGGGGGCACCTATCAACTCGACGCCAGTTAAAGGTCGTTCGAAGACTCGTGTGAGGTATCTAGAAGGTATCGTAGACCTCCCCCCAACCCCACACAACTTACCGCATCTGCCGTCGCAGATGTCACTGGCCCCGGGAAATTCCCCAGGAGGGGGCTGTAACCCCTCCTACACAGGAAGGGGCCTTGACCGCCTTTCCTTTTCTTTCGGCGACCCATCCTTAGAAGGGACCGCCTCCCCGTTGAGGGGCCAAAGGCCACCTCCCCCGAGCGCTCCCATCCGTGTTGGGTGACGCCCACTCATAGGGATCTTCCAATTAGTGCTCACCGATCATGACCTTACCGCCCGACCAAAATAAATACGACAAATGCTAACTAAACTAAAATTACATTGGCCACTATGACCGAAAAGCATGTTTATAAATGGACGTTAAATCCGAATTTCTTTAATCACCAAACTTATAAAATTAGACCAATCTTTATTACACATTCAACATCAACACGATACTAACACAACCTGTAAACGAAATAGAATTATCGATCAATTTTATTAAAACAACTGGCTGTCTTCAGGGGCTGGTGGGTGGGTCAAAATTGGCTCTTCGTTCCGTCTCGAGCTCACGTGCAGCGAGGAGGTGCAGCTTCAGAGCACAGGAACAAGAGGATGTCTTCTGGTCTTGCGTCCCTTTTTATCCATCTTCAGGGCGGGCGTAAACCCGCCCCTGCCTGCCCCGAGGGCGTGGCCGGCCGCGTCAGTGTCTAGGCCAGCCCACTCTAGGGCGGGAAAAAGCGCGCCCCGGCTACGCCGCTTCGGGCATACCAGCCGAGACGCGCCTCCCGCCCAAAATGGCTTCCCGGGGGGATCGAGGCACTCTGCCATACGTTCGGGGGGACCGAGTGGTCGCCCCTTTCCATATGGCTGAGATACCCGCCACCCCCTCTCAACACAATCCCCAAAGGAGGGAAACCGGAAACAGTTCTTGAAGTTTTTGGAAGTGGGAGGGAGTGACCCTCCCGGCCGTATTTATTAAAACAAAAAATTAAAACATTAAACATTTTCATATTAATGTACAATTTCATTACCACATTGCGATGTTTGGCTAACCTTAACAGATTCTCTAATACAGAGGTTCTCCTAGCCGAACTAACATCCTACAAAACATTTTCTTGAAATATTGAAATTGTACATCCTAACGTTTAAGGGCCAACGGCAAGGTCGTAACCGGTGTCAAGATCCCTAACCAGACATACCCCCCCCACTTGGGAGGGGCGACAGCACTGAGGCGTACTCAAGTGCAACTACTACCAATTTCCCTTGACTTGACGGGGGCACCTATCAACTCGACGCCAGTTAAAGGTCGTTCGAAGACTCGTGTGAGGTATCTAGAAGGTATCGTAGACCTCCCCCCAACCCCACACAACTTACCGCATCTGCCGTCGCAGATGTCACTGGCCCCGGGAAATTCCCCAGGAGGGGGCTGTAACCCCTCCTACACAGGAAGGGGCCTTGACCGCCTTTCCTTTTCTTTCGGCGACCCATCCTTAGAAGGGACCGCCTCCCCGTTGAGGGGCCAAAGGCCACCTCCCCCGAGCGCTCCCATCCGTGTTGGGTGACGCCCACTCATAGGGATCTTCCAATTAGTGCTCACCGATCATGACCTTACCGCCACAGGCCGGATAGTTGACCGGCTATCCGGACCCCCCACAAAACTCCTACCTAAAGGTCATGTTTCAACGATTTTAACCATGCTAAGAAGTCTCCTAAGAGTAACTCATTCCCCACCCAAGACAAATGCACACCATCCCCCAAATACATACTGTCATCATTAATACAGCTATGAGAAATAGAATGCAATGTCCTGGAACGGAACAACCTACTCACTTTGTTGTTAAGCTTTCTAACAGAATGGTTCAAAGCAGGAATAGAGATAGCCCCCCGCCACACCTTTCGTGGAATCAAATGGGACCATGCAATTGTGCACCCCGGAACTCTCCTCGCCAACCAACTTACAGTGGAAAGCATTGCCTCCAGGAGTAGTCGTCTACCGGTGGTGACCAAATCATTGCCCCCTATATGTACTATAACTATAGACGGCGGTGACCTTGTCCGCCCTAACAAACCCTCGAAAAATGTTTGAAACTGGTCAATACAGAGACCGCCTCTTCCGTAGAAGGACATCCTGTACCCGTATTCCCCAGCTACGTGAATCATGTCACCTGCTTTGAATACGTCTGCGGCACGCCTCACGTATGAGTGGCCCACGACCCACACCTCCTTTTTCACAGCCGGTGACGTCTGACCGCTGGCCCGGTGTAGGGTCGACTGCATAGTCCGCCCCGCCTCGTAGGCTTGCGTAACTGAAAACCAAACAAAAACAAGAAGCGTGAGTACATTATTACAGCTTCACAACATGTGCAACCGCACGTATCTCTTATAACAATTGGAGGACCAACGCCCCACTCGTTTCACTTGCTCAACATTAAGACCCCTGGCTGTAGCTTCCGTAGCAGCCCCTATCCGAAAGGAATGGGTCCCAAATTCGCCCGGGTTCAAGCCCGCAGCGGCAATTGACATCGCAAGCACCCGCTGAAACTGAAATTTCGTCAGTGGGGTGGCGTCTGCGTGTCTTAACAAAGTCCCCCCCCATGATGCCACCCTTCGTGCTAGGTAATCTTCTAAACACTTTACCGGACACATGGAGGACCCAGGAATCCTGCGTATGATGACGCAGTCACCCATCCCATCTTGATCAGTCTTGGACCTTACAAAGGAGACAGTCATTGTTTCTCCCCTGATCTGAACGTGTTCCTGGCACAAACCCCTTGCCACATCCAGTTTGTTCCTTGCAACTAGTTCGCTTACCCGCATTGCCCCGTGAAATGCTAGCGTAAAAGCGGCTCGGAACAGCACCGCCTCAAACTGAGATGAACATGTGGCCGGGAGTGTGGCCAACAACTGGGACAATCTATCCAAACCTATCGGGCGCCTTTCATCTATTCTGCGACCCTCAAGGCGTTGCCACCCACGCAGCGCTTTCTGTACAACGAATGACGCTGTCGGGTCCTGGATAGCGTGTGCTCTGGCAACAAAGGAAATGGCAGCACGATGCCTCTGGGCCGTAGCCACCGATTTCCCAGCCCTACGTAAGGACATCAGAAAATTCACTACCCATTCCTCGTGACCCCAAAGCCGCTCTCTATCAGTCCCCAAAAAAGGCTAAATAGGCCCGAAACGCCCCTTCGTATGCCTTCCTCGTCCTTGGTGCTAGACTCTCTCCCACGAGGTGACGAAGTTCGGGGCACCGAGAGACCAGAGAGCTTCGGGAAAGGGTGCCGGCTCTGGGTCCGCTGAGGGGAGGAAACCCGAGAAAGCCTGCATTTGAAAACGAGACAGTGCGTCAGCCGCCTGATTCATCACCCCTGGAACATGCTTTGCTCTGAATAGCACGTTCAATTGCATACACAGTAAAACAATTTCCTTAAGCAGTCTTAAAATCAGTTTACAACGTGCTGCCTGACTATTGATACACTCGACCACGGTCATATTGTCAGACCAAAATATGACAGAGTGATCTTTGAACCCATCGGGCCATGTTCTCAAGGCCACCAAGATGGGAAACAGTTCCAGGAAAGCAATATTACTCGTCAGACCATTCTCATGCCACCATGTCGGCCATTTTTGTGCCGACCATTTTGTGCCGAAGATGGCGCCAAAACCTATGCTTCCTGCTGAATCTGTCCATAGCCCCAGCTCTTCAGAGGACATGGCTGGTTTATTCCAGATGATTCGACCATTGAAGTCCGCCAGAAATGCTAACCAAATACGCATGTCCTGGCGGACCTCAGCCGATAGTCTCGTGCGATGATGGCCTTCTTTTAGGCCGACCATCGCTTGGGCAATTGAACGGGAAAAGGGGCGGGCCATTGGTATTACCCTCAGGGCAAAATTCAACTGTCCCACCAACTGCTGTAATTGTTGCAGCGTAACTTTCGATGCATTTATACACACTTGCAGCGCAGCCCTGAACTTCAACACTTTGTCAGCTGGCAAACGGAAACAACCCTCACTGGAGTCCAACTCGATCCCCAGAAACTCGAGGCAAGTCGTAGGACCCACTGTTTTACCCGGCGCCAATGGCACACCAAACTGTTTCATTAACACACAAAATTCGGCCAAGGCCCGGCCACATTCAAGATCCCCGGCTGCCCCAAGAAACAAAAAATCATCAAGGTAGTGCATTACATATTGGAAACCCGTTTTCTTTGTGAAGACCCATTGTAGAAAACTACTGAATTTCTCGAAATAGGCACAGGATATAGAGCACCCCATTGGCATACACCTATCCATGTAATAACAACCCTGAAACATGAATCCCAGGAGACGCTGGTCGTCTGGGTGTACCGGGAGCAATCGGAACGCTGACTCGATATCTGACTTCGCCATTAGCGCCCCGGGCCCCAGGCGATTCAAAATGGCTACGGCCTCATCGAAGGATGCGTACCGCACCGAACACACTTCTGGATCGATTGCATCATTTACGGAAAGACCTCGTGGAGCTGACAAATTATGAATCAGTCGGAACTCACCTGGGTCTTTCTTGGGGACTACCCCTAAGGGAGAACAAACAAAATTCTGAACCGGGGGTACACTAAACGGGCCGGCGACCCGACCTCGTGCAACCTCTTTACGGATCTTATCCTGTACTACGGGCGTATGCTGCAGGACGGAAAGTTGATTTTTGCACTTCCCCACACCCTGAAAGTCCCCTACCGGGATGCGGAAACCATACGAAAAACCGTTCCGCAGCACCCCAGCAGAAGTACGATCCGGGTATTCACTGAGCCAGGGAATCATCGCCAGGGTATCAATCGGGGTAGGTAAAGGCGCCCCTCGGACTATATTAGACCTGTTTGGCGCCTCCTCTCCCCCCATTATCACCCGTTCTGGCTCTGCACGAGGACTCAGGATGGGACGACCCGCAACCACTACATTCATGTTTGAATTTACACGATCCCTGGGGTCTATTACATTTACCTCTGTTGAAATTAAAGCAGAAACCCCTTTTTCCAGTATTGCCGGCAGGTTTCGAGTAATCGTCGGCACCCGTACCTGATCGAAAGGGCGTCCCCGCATATTGCCGGGAGGATTCGCCAACATTACTTCCTACCAACGGCATTTTTAACATTCCTGTCTCCTTCATTTTATCCCAAGTCAAGGAATCATAACAATCCCAGGTTAAACTTTTATTATGCTCCTTTGCCTTTCTGAAAAGATTATTGTAACAGAACCAATGGTTACCCTGGTGCGATGTCGAGTACCCCATGATTCGTGATTGATAGATTGGAAACTCGGAAAGCAACTCAGGCCTACGTTCCCCCAAGATTGACGTAAAAATTCCCCAAGCATTGCCCCAATTGCCAATATTCTCATTCACTTTAAAGGCGGCCATTTTTGCGCGCCAAACACTCGGATGCATGAGATCCTTCTGACTCTTAACATGCTCTACCTCATAATGATCAACAAGCAATGAGAAAATGTTCACATACTCCCCCGCCCAAATCTTTTCCTTAATTGCCAAAGGAACATGTTGACCCAACTTTTCTCTCCGAGAGGGTGTTGACTCATCCCTCGCAATCGGCAATGGCCGCTTACCTGCACCTGACGCTGCCTCTGTGGTCGCAATCGTCCCTGGTGTCTTGTCCACTACTGCAGCCGGCACGGACACCTTGGCTGCTTCCCGTTTCTCACGCAATTGCTTTATCAGCGCCTGCGCGTCGACAGCCGTGGCGCCCTCGTTACCTTTACCCAACCACGCTGCCAATTGTGCTGCCAGCTCGGGCGGCATATCATCCTCGGACACGGGGGTGACCACAACGGGAATCGGATTCCCCTCCTCCGGCACGGGAGTTGGTGCCTCGAGCGGGGCACTGGGACCCGGGATGTCTTCTCCCGCTGCTCCCCTCCTGGGCCTCTTGTTTTTCCCTCCCGGGGCTGCTCCCGCCAAAGGACGTTTTGGTCCCCCTTCCTCGTTCTTATCCACCCGCTTCTTTAGTTCGGACATCTCCTTCATGAGAACACGCAGCATCTGTTCAGTAGTCATGCGTTTTCCCACCTTCTTCGGCATTCTCCAACAAAGTAACTGTAAAACAAACAAGAACGATTAAAACGCTCAAAATTGGCTCTTCGTTCCGTCTCGAGCTCACGTGCAGCGAGGAGGTGCAGCTTCAGAGCACAGGAACAAGAGGATGTCTTCTGGTCTTGCGTCCCTTTTTATCCATCTTCAGGGCGGGCGTAAACCCGCCCCTGCCTGCCCCGAGGGCGTGGCCGGCCGCGTCAGTGTCTAGGCCAGCCCACTCTAGGGCGGGAAAAAGCGCGCCCCGGCTACGCCGCTTCGGGCATACCAGCCGAGACGCGCCTCCCGCCCAAAATGGCTTCCCGGGGGGATCGAGGCACTCTGCCATACGTTCGGGGGGACCGAGTGGTCGCCCCTTTCCAGAGTTCCTTTAGAATGAATTTCACCAGCACAGTAATGAGCAAAGAGCTAAGCTCACATTTCTGTGCAAGGGGTTAAACTAAGAGAGAGAAACAACAGGAGCACGCACCAATAGGATTATTCTGCAGTTCAGGTTGACTATCATATGTGCACAGCATGTCTCTCGGGAATGCTGTTTTGTTAATAGTTTATTATAGAAATTCAATGTGGTAATAAATAAGAGGAAAAAAAACAAAACACTTAAAAAATTGTTTTAATTCACTAAAAAAAGATAACACAAATAAAAGTTTCCCCCTCTAGTGAACGTGATTAGTATTTTACTTTTAATGTCAAAACATAAAACACTATAAGGAGATAAATGTAGCGGAAGCATAGGGGGTACAGGAATGTAAGTTTAATGACTAAGCGGATCAAGAAGACCATAAAAAGTTGAAAATACGAGATACAAAGGGGTGGTGAGAGATAAAATATTTTGAAATGAAATTGAGGGGTACAATTAGAGGGTCCACTCTCATTCCTGAAAGAAACCAGGAGGATCTTTGGGTGGGGCTGTGAAAGAACAGAAAGGTAAATTAAGTGTAACTCCCTGAAACCGCAATTTAAAACAAATGCAATTCCAGCCAGTGACATTATGGGAAGTAAGGTAGGGTGATGAAAAAGCTGATCATTGCAAACCTTGTAACAAACTACAGAGAAATGCCATTCTCATGATTAATGATATTCAAATCCGAAGAAAAAGCATGTGCAAGTCAATTTCGAAATAAGTAAATGTATTCTATGAATTGCTTTCTACCAAAATAGTAAATGCCATTTACTATGAAATTTTTAAATAAACAGTTTAGGTGGAATGGTTCCTCAGTATCGGTAGAATTGTTTTTTCCTGTGAAATCATATACTACTGTGTGTATGTGTATGTGCGTGTGCTGCAGCTATGAAGACGGGAAAAAGTATGTTTCAAGGTTTTGTTACATTAGCTCTGGTACATTGCATAGGTCTTTTATATATGTGTCATTATAATATCACAATCGGTGTATTTTAGTGCATGATGTCTTCCAAGGGGTCTCAGTACTGTTGACATGTAAGAAAAGTGTATTGCTAAACAATATTGCTGATGTGCTATCACTCCAGGAACGCTTTCTCTTGCTTGTGCTCATTTCTGAACTCTAAGAGTATGTGTGCATTACTGCTACCACTTGATTTTGCCTCCTCTCTCTTTGGTGCGTTCCTGCTCTGGGACAATTGCAGAGACAAGCTGGGCTCAATCCCTCCTCACCCTCCAAAGAATAGGTTACCTGGGTTAGGACATGGCCCTATCTTCCTGTCCACTACTCATTAAGACACAGTGTTAGTTATTTGATGTATTCACTTTGTGGCACAATGACATCGGATTACTGATTTTTGGTTGTTTGTTTAGAAAGTGGGTGCTGTGTTTATGCCTTAGCTTGTCATGAAGACTTAATTGTCTTCCTTACACGTTCATTGGCATGTGGTTAGATTTAGGCTTTTTCTTTGTTCACAAAGTAAAGGGATGCACAGACATATGTTTTTTTAAAGATCCAACAAAAAAACGGTCCTTTTGTGCATGTCCTACTTCTATTGCCATTTGACAAAGTTAAGACAAGATTATAGAAAGGCTTTCTAAAAAATGCAAAAACAAATCGTTTTATCTTCAACCCAGTACTGGAGCATGTTGTTCTTAAACAACCCCTAAAATACTCTTGCTAACAATAGCTACTAAACGCTAATTACTAACAGCCACTCTGCTTTGAACAATTTGCTTTGAATACACACCATGCCCTTTCTACTAACGCTAAATGTTTTAAAGCATACTAAAACATGTCCTCAATAATTTTGCACAAACTCCATTATAAAAAAGGATTAGCATCCTATTACAACTAACACCCTAGTATTGCTACGTTATACATACATTATTAATGATTTGTGTATGTGCAAACATGCTGGCCTTATTGTATAATACAATTATAACTACCCATCCTCTTTCATAATACTGTTCTATTACCTTTCAAACTCTACCCAGTTATTTTAGAAAAACGTTCTTTTACCAATAAAGCAATTAACAGTGATTCGGAAACTAAATTACATAAATGTCCAAATAAAAAATCAAACATTTCTTCAAAGCAACTATGTTTGCAGCATTTTAAAAGTTGCTCAAGCAACACAAATAACTAGCAGCATTTATTTGCTTTTGTATTTTTATTCAATGTTTTTGTAATACATCAGATACTACATATTCCTCTGTAGTTGTAGCCTACAAAATAATAGCAATTCTCTTCATCAATATGTAATTCACATTATAAACGAGTGCCTTTTAGTAAAATTTGTGGACTTTTTTTTACAAGTTGCATTACATAATTCATGAATGTTGAGAACACATTTGCGAATAAAATATCTAGCCAAGAGACATTTTCTGCTCGTACTAGTCTTGCAATAGATTGCTATGCGAAATGTACACTTGTACTGAATCAAGCCAATCCAAGAAACCAGTAAACCACTTTTTGCTCTTGATGGAGCAAGGTTTCATACATAAAGAGACTTACTTGGATTCAATCCTCTCGAAATTAATATGTAATCTATTAATCAACTTGTTTTGTATAACTAATAATTGCACCACACGACATTTCTAGCATCTAGGGGAAGCTTGCCTATGTGCTTTTACTAACGGTCACCCAAGTGTCTAAAAATGGCCGCAGAAAACACAGGAACTCTTCTGCGCATGCGTCTGCCACATCCACGTGGTGTGACGTATCTATGCTTTGGTGGGAATTTCTTGCAGCTGCACACTAGTATTAAAGATGGCCGCTTGATGTCTCACATACTAAAGCACCTGCTCCTGTTTTTACTAAACATTGTTCGTTCTGCTTAACTATTAATGATATAGTTAAAATAAAGTAATGGGAATAGATTAGAAATAAGTGGTATACAGTGCATTCATTTATTTTCGCATTGTAATGTGTTTCTCTTTGACTTTATTATCAGCTCGGATTTGGTCCTGAAGTGTGCAGTAAACTCCATTTTGAAAATCCCTGGTCATGCGCAGTCCAGCACACAGAACCTTGGAGACATGGCATTGACAAGCAGCCAAGTCCTGACTTACTTGTAATATTCCTGGGAAGATGACTGCCTGACCCCACAAGAGGAAGAAAATATGAACTGATCAAATACATTGTGTACAATATTGAAACATTTATTGCCGGGTGGAATAAAAGTACGTGGGAAAATAAAATTATGGGAGGGAACATTGATCTAAATGACTGAATGGAAATTATCTTGTACTGTTATGGTGTGATGACCTCTCCTCGCCTTTCTGACCAATCAAACCAAGGGAATGCACGAATTCGCAACACTGGGGGTGGTACATTGCTCTGGAAATGGTATAACTAAGGTAAGCTTAGTTACTAAGGGTGGGCGTAAAATCCGTTTCGCGGGCGAATTTGCGGATTTTCCGCGATTTCGAGATCCGCGAATCTCGCGAAATCGCGGGAAAATCCGCGAATCAGCGGGGACGAATTTTCAGCCAAGCAAGGGTTACAGCAGCAGGTGCAAAAGTTGAACCTAATTTCTTTGTAACCTTTTACAAAAGGGTTACAGACAAATTAACTGCAACTTGGTCACCTGCTGCTAATTGCTTCCTGGCGCCTCGTTGTCTACTTGCAACTATTCTCTGACCCTGCTCTGACCCTTGAAGCAGGGTCAGAGAATAGTTACAAGTAGGCAACGAGGCACCTGTCCAAGGAATTAAACCTCATCAGGAAGCACTTACAGATATAAAAAACAGGAAGAAGGGAGAGGATGGCAAATACACCCATTTTGAGTTGTCAGGAGGGGTTAAACTAAAAGAGACCTTCACAGCACAATTTTCATATGCATTTTGCTAAAAATGAAAAGCGGTATGTTCTGTAGGGGCAACTCAGGAATCTGGCCCTTCAGAGATCCAGCCTCTCTTTCTTTCTCTCATTCTCTCTCTCCCTCTCTCTTTCCCTCTCTTTCTCTCTCTTTCCATCTATCTATCTATCTATCTATCTATCTATCTATCTATCTATCTATCTATCTATCTCTCTCTCCCTCTCCCATAAACGACTGCATGGGTAACTTCGCTATGCAAGTGGCTCGCGAAGACGCAAAAATCCCAGCGAACACGCAAAAAACCCCACGAACACGCAAAAAACCCCGCAAAAATCCCCGTGAACACGCAAAAAACCCCGCGAACACGCAAAAAACCCCGCGAACATGCAGAAACACAAAAATCCGCAAATTCGCACAAATTCGCGAATTTTGCAAATCGCGATTTCGCAAATCCGCAAATTCGCGGATCGCGAATTCGCAAAATTCGCCCATGCTTATTAGTTACTTAGATTATCCGACTTGCCACAGACCTGTCGCTGACCCAACATTAAGCATGGAGAATTTTGCGAATCAGGCATTCGCGAATGTTGCGAATTTGCGAACTCGCAATCCGCAAAATCCGCGAATTCTCGCGAATTTGCGGATTTTTTTTTGTGTGTTCGCAAGGATTTCTGCCAGTTCGCAAGGATTTCTGACAGTTCGCGAGGGTTTTGTAACAGTTCGCAATTGCGAACTTACATGTCGGCTCGCAACGGTCACGATTATGTTGTTTCTACGTCTGGTTCATCATCACAGGTTCCCAGCACCCTCTGTTTCACCCCTGCCACCCTCACCCATGCCACCCTCTGGTACATCAATGCCATCCCCTGGTTCATCATCACTGTAGATTATGGGGGGAAAAAGCAAGCACACCTGCCTGCTTCAACTGACATGAATTAATTTGGGGTTGATTTATTAATGTGTCACTGTTTTAAAATTCCAGTCTGGCACCTGCTTCCTTATCTGTAATTTGCTTTCTGTTGCAGTGCAATTTTTTTTCCAGGACCTTTGTGGTCTACTTGTAGCTATTCTATGAGCCTGCTGTGAGGGTCAGAGCAGGGTCATACAATTGTTGCAACTAGCAACTGAACTCTGGAGGGGCCCTTGTCAGGAAGCACTACAGGGAACGGTTACTAATGATGAGTTTGAACTTTTGAACCTGCTTTCACTTTTGCAAAACTCGTTTTTCTGCAGAACAGCATTACAGCAACTGTAATGCCCCACCAAGCTTATATGAGAAAGTTGATTTCTAATCCAAAAGTTATCCAAAGAAAATCAAAAGGCCTCAAATCCAAAAAAGTGCAGGCAAATGTCAACCTGAGGAGTTATTCTGATAAAAATCATCATTTTCAGAAGGTCTATGCTGCTTGCTAGTAGATTTCTTGTGCAGAATTGCAATTTTTGTAATTTCGCAAGTGCGAGATTGTTGCTGCCCGCCGCACCTACATGTTCGCAATTGCGAACTTACACCGCAAAGAAAAAAAAATCCGCTGCGTGCGAATTTGTGGATTTTCGGTAAATTCGCGAGCGTTCGCGGATTGCGCATTTACCGAAAATCCGCAAAATCCGCGAACGTAACGGATTTTCCGCCCATGCTTACCCAACATATGCCAAAGGAGATCGAGAGCAGAGGTGCTAGTCGAGCACTCTGTCAGAATACTCGATAATTGCTGAGGGAGAAGAATCGATGTCCCAGTCGGGGTCCCAGTATTAGCCGCAGAGAGAGAGAGGGGGGTGTGACGATGTTGTTGCACTTAGCTGAGGGTACCTGTCCTGACCTGCATCTGTCCTGTTCTGATCCTCATTGGTCCTGATCTGAATCTGCACCTGTCCTGTCCCATTGGCACCGGATTAATCGGGAGCCTGGTCTTTGCCTCAGCCCCTGGCAAGGGTCAGTCTTCACACCATTCTAGGTAAATATAATCTGTGTGGTATGTCATTGTACTGTTTCCCTTTCTCATCCTTCCCAGGTATTAATGTCTAAAAGGAATCCAGTAATATATCTACATATAATTGCATTCATTTTTATTTCCTGATTGAAAAGGCTTTAACTGCTCTTGTATGGACTCCGACATTTAAGACTTTGCTTAGATAAAGTGTTTAAAACTTCACTGAGTCTGTCGTTATTTATGAAGGTAAATGTTTATATTCTACTTATTATTCTAACGCTCTTTGATCCCTTAGGACTTTAGGTACAGGTGACAAGGATTGGCAAGTCAAAGTGTATAGGTAGAAGTCCTAAAATGAATAAAATCCTGATAGGCGGAAAGTAAATGCAGGATTACCTGTTCAAATTGTGCATGTTTATGGGCCCAGGTGAGTATGTTAATTGAGCAGGTAACTCAGTGCACCATCAGTATTTTAATGGTAGCAGCTTGATGGTTAGGGTTTAGTTGAGATAGCTAGTTAGAGTTAGTAATATATTGATTATTGATTTTATATTGATTTTATGTATTAACCGAAACCCGTTTGTATTGTTAACTGTTGTCTGGAAGCCCCTGGGATATGGAATAGTGGGTGGTAAATGGAAGCCACACTGCTGTGAGGTTACTTGCCAGATGAAGTAAGTGTGTTAAGTTAAGTAGAACTTGAAGTACTAGTTAGGGATTTCTTGTGTAAAAGTGAGACTAAGTGACAGCAAAAGAGTTTGCTGGTGAAACTTTGGCCATATATCACCTAGAAAGGATAAGCCTGAAGGAGTAATAGGTTCTTTGATGCTTGTGTGAAGAGTAAGCGGAAGAGATTTATTCATAGTGAGTGAAGGGTAAACGGAAGGGACTTACTCACAGTAAAATAAATGATCTTTCCTTTGAATTTAGTTAATCAGGCACAGTTGCGAATGTTTCTGTGTTGTTAATTAATACATTTTGCATTAAAAAATTAAAAGAATGAAGTTTTCGTATTACCTTGCAAAGGAGGGAGTCAGTCGGGTGCTGCGCTGACGTCACTGGGAGCCGCGCTGGTATTGGTTGAAACAGCGGGTGTATAGCTGAGGTAAATTTGTAAAGGAGGGGTGAGTGCAGGAGCGTGAGAACCTGTCTCATGGGAAAAGCCGTGCAACTATTGGTTGAATTTATTTGAAATCTTATTG
The DNA here is from genome assembly GCF_964263255.1 of Lissotriton vulgaris. Taxonomy (NCBI): domain Eukaryota; kingdom Metazoa; phylum Chordata; class Amphibia; order Caudata; family Salamandridae; genus Lissotriton; species Lissotriton vulgaris. The sequence continues at coordinate 24,270,329 of NC_141686.1, read as the reverse complement.
TTGATTGGTTCTTGAAAAATAAGAAACGCACCAGTATTAGAAAAGTATTTAAGTAAGTCTTGTTGCTAGGACCTTAGAGAATATTTTTGTATCAGAGTTCATAAGCGTAATTGGCCTATATGAACCGGGTTCAGTGGCGGGCTTCCCCTTTTTTAAAATTATAACTATGTCAGCGCCTCCCCATGACCCCGGTATTGAGTCCCCGACCTGTGCCTTCTGCATCGTTGTAACCATGTCCTCCCAGAGGGCATCCCAAAATACCTTATAAAATTCCAATGGAATTTGGTCAGGGCCTGACGCTTTTCCAGAAGGGAGATTTGATAAAGCAATTTTAATCTCTTCTGAATCTAACAATTTTTCCAATCCTTCCGATTCTGCCTCCGTCAGTCGCGCCACTGGGATGTCTTCTAAGTATGTCCATATTTCCTCCGGGTCTCGGCCTTGCTGGTCATCATACAGTATGGCGTAGAATTTCCTAAATACCTCTCTTATCTCGTCCACCTCCGTGTATAATCTACCTGCAGAGTCCATGATTTGTCTTACTTCTCCCGAGGCGGCCTTTTGCCTTGTGCGTACGGCTAAGGTTTGCCCAACTGTTTTGCTGAACTCATGGCATCTCTCCTTTTTGGTCAAAAAATCTTAGCTGCCTTATTTGCAATATCCTCTTCCGCCTCCATTTTTGCCTTTGCTATTTTTAGGAGGACCTGGTCCAGCGGAGCCCCTGTTGAGACACAGTGATAAAGCTCTTCCTCTGCATCCGACACTGCCCTAGCCAGATCTCTATTCCTAGACTGTTCCAGTTTTTGTTTATGGGTATTAAAGCTTAAGGTTTCACCACGTGCTCCCGCCTTAAAGGCATCCCAAACTATACCTGTAGCCGCGCTACCCCTATTAATTTTAAAAAACTCTTTTAATCCAATGAGCCATGTGCTGTACATATTTTTGATTCTGCAGGAGCCCTCGTTCAAACATCCAAAATCTCTCCTTCCTGACCCTGATTATTGTACGTAACCTTAAAATCAGAGGGTTATGGTCGCTAAGTATTCGGGGGAGTCTCTCAATCTTAACACAAGAAATCAATGAGCTGAGGCGAAGAAGTAGTCCAGTCTCACACACACCTGGTGAGGGGCAGAATAGTATATAATTTCTTTATCACCAGGTCTTATTTCCTTCCAAACATCTGAGAGCATATTATTTCTTACCAATTGTCCTAAAGCTCGATGCACTCTTCTTTTCCTCCCCTGATATCTCCCAAATGACCCTACCCAAAGCCCATCCACTCCATTAATATTAAAATCCCCACCCAATATTACACGAGGAGCCCAAGCGGCTAACTCCACATCTAGAAACTCAAGAATCTCAGGATCATCTTCTGTTGAACCATAAATTATCCCTAAGGTAAGCCACTCTCCCTCCAAGAGACATTCGACTAATGCCCACCTACCCCATTGATCTTCAAGTTTCTTTCAAGTGATTGTCGTGTAGATATCTAGGACCCTAATTCTATATTCCCGATTTACGCCCTTGTGAGGTTATAATCAATAATATCCTGATAAAGGCATAAGAATCAGATTCATATTCAGTAATAGCCCATGCAATCCAAAGCACAGCACGGCTTCTCCCATCGACTCCTAGAAAGCACAACGCGTTCTTTAAACAAGCCAAGCCTCCAGTAGCCCGGGAAAACCCCCCTGCTTTTGTTTTGATTTGAACAAGAACTCCTGAAGTCCAGAAAGAACTGTTAGTTCTTAGTGACGTCTTATGTCCAACCTTACGTCAAACCCAGCACCTTCCAGGTATAAAATACCAACGGTTGCCTTAAGCAAACACACGGTGGTTTGGAGCAGAGCGGCCATCTACTTGCCCGAGAGCCCAGCTGATGCGAGTGCCCACGGAAGCCGCCCCTCCTGTTTGACGCACTGAGTGAGACGCTGTCTTTTTCTCCAGCCGAGAAATTCCAGCTCCGGTGTTTCCAGCCTACCCTTGCGGGTTGCTGGAATATCGAGTCCTGAGGAAAGAGATGCCAGACCTGCCACATTCTATTACCAAGGTACGGAGCTGACTAAACCCTTGAGAGAATTCTTATGCAGATTCTTGGCAAAATAATCTTAACCAATTTAACTTAAACTGCTACTTACTCATCCCTTCCCACGTATTAGGCTTAGGTCAGGTTCACCGAGGTAGGCTTAGTTAGAAGCACCAGTTAAGTACGTTAGTCAATGTATTTATGTATGTATATATTTTATCCATTTTAAGTATCATATGGCTAAGAAACCATATCAATGCTTTTACAGTATTATTTCATAATACTACTTTTACTGTACGGACTTTACTTTACTTTAAGTATTGCAATTGTGGCAATTCACTTCTCTTGCATGAGAAAGAAGACTGCTCAATAAATAACACCTTTTTATTGAAAACGCCCGTCTCTCTATTTCTCTGCGCTCTGGTGAAACTAAGTATGCACTGCTGACTGAGTGAAATAGCTGTCTATTGTTTTCACACGACTCTAGAGATATATTCTTATTCTGAGGGAGCAAAGTTGTCATGTTTATGCGGTTGTCGGAAACTGAATCCCTTCATGTCTCAGCCAGGGGAGCTTGTCCCTCCCTATTCATTCAAGATAGTTTCCAGTGACCTCTGAGCTAGCTGGCGCAAACCTAAATTAAGTTTAACATAGTCAGTAGAGACCTAGATGACCTCAGTCCTACGTCTACACTGCTATTTATGTTATTCCAATGCGCAGAGCCTATTGGGAAAATAGGAACTTCACTACATGACGCCCAACGTTTGATAGGGCGATAATCTAACGCAAGACACTAGAGTAACTCAGTCGTGCTTTTTCACACAGAACCCTTTCCCTGTAAAAACTCCAATAGACGTCTGGAGTGGGTGAAAGGTTAATATCCGCCGGAACTTAGTAGGATGAGAATCCTATCTATTCGTTTTTGGTTTGATCAACGTTGAAGGATACAGTGTTCCAAAATATTGTGCACCTAATCTTTGTTTCCTTGAAACTCGATCTGCAACAGAAAACTTTCAGTCAGTTAAATGGCAGAAAGTGACAAAGAAAGGGAGCGAGCAAGAATAGCAGCTCGACTCTTAGAGGAAGACGTAAGTCTCCATGAAACCGACCCGGATGCAATACTCATTCTGGTCAATGTAAGAAGAACTATAACTCTAAAACTTATAGAAAATGGACTGACACCACGAGGTGGTACAGTCATATTCGTGATAGAGGCACATGAGTACCGGCAGACAGAGGTATTCTATTCATGGATACATTTTCCAGCAGCACACGCTACGCCAAAAGACTTCCACTATTACAAAATAGAGGAACCTCCGGATGAATACACTCCTTTCGAGGAGATTGAAATCCCACTAAAATACCAGGAGCACCTGCTCTGGTTTAAAGGCACCCTAAAACATAAAGATCACATTATCAGGCTCGGTCCACTAGGTAGACCAGGAGCAACGGAGCTGGTTCCAGCCAGCTACACACCACATCCAGACATTGATAAAATGTCAGTTCCTGAACTTTTAGCTCAGCTAAAACTCTTAATTAAAATACATAGACAATGAGTCCAATATGTCATGCGGACCTCAATAGTCCAACCGACAATTAATATTCCACAGCAGACACCCCACCAGGGGAACATAAACAAAATCACAGCACAGAACATACAATCATGTCTTGGTAAGGTACCAATAAAACGGGAACAAATTCCATTCTGGTTAGCACAAAAAATTACTCAAATAGAGGCAGTATTTCCAGATACTAGTCCTACTGAGAAACACAGAATTCTGACTATCTGCCTCCCGATGGGGATCACACCACAATAGGAGGACTGTGACACTTGGGGCACAGTCTTTGCTTCCATCTACAAAAAAACACATGGTGTCCCGTCTATGGCGGTGCTACCAGATGTACTAAGGCAGATTCAAAATGAATACGGTCCAGAACCTGCTTTAACTCTGGGTATGAAATTACTGAAAGACTTCAAGCTGAGCTCGGCTGTATTACTAGCCAACATAAAAGTTGAAGCAGCATCTGTGGTGATCCGCCAGAAATTGAACGAAACAAATATAACACAACAACCATTTGAACTCGCCAGAATCATAGAAAAATCCTATGAAGAGCTAGGAAGAGATAGTTTGGGTGGGAAACTGGTAAAACCCCAACTAACTGAAAATCCTGAAAAAACATTTATTAAAAATAATTTAAAAACTCCAAAAAAGAGTTGGGATTGTAATAAGCAATCCACTCCCAGGGAAAAGCATTTCCAGTCCAGAGGAAGGTCTCCTCAGCGTAGAGAGAGATCTCAAGGCAGAGAAGACAAGTCTCCCCAAAGGGAACCCTCTGAAAAAAGATACAACCTTAGAGATAGGGATAAAATAAGAAAACCAGACAGATATCAAGATGTTGATACACGTCCCTCTCGATCCTTTTCACTGAATCTTTCTTGATCTTCCTCACAGAAATCGGAAAGAAGAGGACTGTCAGAACACAGAGAAGAGCACGTCAAGTCCAAAGACAAGGAACCTGCTCATCAAAGTAAAAAATTACAATATCCCAGAAAGAAGGTAGCAAGTATTAAGATTAAACATGCCGAGAATTCTGAGGACACAACTGAAAAACGGAGAGTGGGCACAGACAATGCTAGACAGTGCAGCAGAAGTGAGCATAGCTCGCAAGATCCTGATGAATCTTCTGGAGACAGTGGACACGAATGAGTACATTCAGGTGGAAACTGCAGACACACGAGTTAGTGTGCCCCATAAACTATATGAAATAACATTACGTATAGAGGGAGATAAAACTAGGAAAATAAAAGGTCTCTTTTGGGGAAAACTTTCAAAAGGCTATGACATTCTGTTAGCTGAGAAAGACTGACCACCAGAGTTTGTCAGGGAGTGCCCTCATGGCGAAGAAATGATTATGCCTGCCTTCTCGAATCACATCCCGATTCATAAAAAATACACATTGGCAAGAAAATGGGCAGTAGCCCAAGCTCCTGCTTTGTACAAAATCATGTAGGATGGGATGAGGACTCACCTTACCACAAGATCCAGTAAAAAAATCAGCCCACTGCACAAAGGCAGTATCCAGTTAAGCAAGAAGCTAAAAAACAAGTCAGGGAGATCTTAGATCAACTTGAATACCAAGGGGTGATCGAAACATGCACCTCTCAAATGAACAATCCATTGTTTCCTGTCTCCAAGCCAGACGATTCATATCGTCTAGTTTTGGACTACAGACACCTTAACTGCTGTTGTAAAACATTTGCAGTACAAAACTCACATAGTACAGCACTAATGAATAACATTATGCACAAAAAAATATAAAACGACATTAGATATCTTTAATGGATTCTTCTGTCAAAGCATTGCACCTGAAAGCAGGTATTTGACCGCTTTCTCAATATTTGGATCGCAAAAACAATTTTGCCGACTCCCACAGGGATTCAAGAATAGCCCGGGATTACTCTCAGCAAGGGTAACAGAGTTACTACAAATATATGATGATGAAGCATTATCATATGCCGATGACATCTATCTCACAGATGATGACCTGGAGACTCACTTAAAAAAGGGGAACACCATAATACTTGGACTCACTTCAGAGGGTTACAAATTCAACTTTAAAAAGTCACAAATTGCCCATCTAACTGTCCTATTTTTAGGATATGAGTTATCAAGAGAAGGCAAAAGCCTGGCAGACAATTTCTTAGAGAAATGTGCTGTACTCCAAGCACCAAAAACGCTGAAGAATTTACAATCACTACTAGGTTTCCTGAATTTTCGGAAGAACATATATTCTAAATCATGCTGAGAGGGTTAAACCTCTCTATGAATTAATAAGACCAGATTTCAAACAAACCAATTGGACTCAGAAACACACAGAGATTTTGAGGTCAATTCAAACAGACATGTTAACTAAAACAAAATTACAAACACGTGAGAATACACGCAATCTTGTAATCCGAGTCATCCCAGGAAGATGCGGATTCACATACCTGACCTCTAATGAGGGAGAAACGGTACCTATAGCTTACAAATCTCATTTGTACACTGAAGCTGAAATGAAATTCAGCTCTACAGAAAAAATTCTAACTGCGGTTCAAACTGCTGTAGCAAAAGAAAAAGCCCTGGCCCAAGCCAGAAGGATAACTGTTTTTACATCAGAACCAGCCCTTGAGGCGCTAACAAGTCCACGTAATCTGATTAAAGTGGCCTTAGATCCAGAATGGATACAATGGGAAAATTCTCTTGCTACAGAAGACGTGAAATACTATTTTGACTCAAAACTGGAAAAACTAGATGATCTAGTATATGAACGCGAATATCCACTGCCAGCTGAAATTCTGCCTCTAGAAAAATATACCTGCGTAATCTATATGGACAGATTCGCACAACACTATGATGTAGAAAATAAATCCTTTGATGCAGCGTGCGCGATTGTTAAAGGTCGCTGGCGCTCTGGTAAATTCAAACCAATGATTACCAAAACGGAATCACTCAGGAAATGTTCAGCTCAGCGAGCTGAAATAAGAACTTTAAAGATGACGCTTGAAAATGCCGATCGCAAATTCCCCACACTAATAGTGTGCGATTCGTATTTCCGCGTCAAATCCTATAACAGTGACATGCAGACATGGATCAAAAACGGTTACAAAGATGACACAGGTGCTACAATAAAGCATAAAAGGCTTTGGGAAAAGGTAGTTCTTTTGCCGAAAGGACTACGAAGGACTCACGTGATAAACGCATTGAGTCATCGACGTGATGGCATTCACGTTGCAGGGAATTCATTGGCTAACACAGCCACAGCGGAAGCGGTCCAACCGGCTTCCGTAGCCACAGAAAAGCGTTCAGAAAAACACATAGATGGGGAAACGATGCTAGCGGTGAAAGCCTCATTAAAAGGCGATTATGCAGCATTACCTCTCAACTATCCACTCAGTAATACATACATAATTGATGCAAACTCCGTTCCATTTGCTTGAATCCCTGGAGTGGGGGATAGGGTAATTCCAAACACGAACGGAGAATCTTCTTACTACAAGAAGCATATATGGGGTTGGGTCTGAGGCACCAAGAGATCCTGAAATCTCTGATGGAACTACAATCGGAGTACTGGTGGCCGGGAATGAGCGTAGATATCTACTATTTTGCAAAAAATTGCGAGGACTGCAACAGAGATCGCAGTTGTGAACCGGTCCAGCCTGTAGCCCAGATACCACTATTAGATAGCATCAGGCTGTCTATAACGCAGAAATCCAGTCGGAGAAATGCGTCCCCATAATAATTAAGACTGAATTCACTTAAAAATGTAGACCACTGGACTCGGCTGACGCCAGAACTGTTATAAAAGATTTGCGAGTCTTTATCGGCACATTCGCAATTGGCATGCTAAATTCTGATCAGGGTCCTGCGTTTAGCTCTCGAGCTTACAAAGAGGTCATGAACAATATGGGCATCGCGTTGCGGTACTCTTCTCCCTTCCATCCTGAGGGAAATGCGGTTGTGGAAAGAAAAAACCGGGACATAAAGCAATCTATAACGGAAAGAGTATTAGGTTCGGGTGATGGTTGGGTCAAACATTTAACAAGTGTCCAACGTAGTCTTAACAATCTGCCAAGAAACTCTCTAAAAGGTCTCACTCCATACGAACTATTGTTTGGAACTAGAATGCATATTCAGGACTTTGATAGTCACACTTCAGTGGTAGAAGAAAAAACCTTTGATATCAAAGATCGTTTGGCTGTTTTACAGGATTTAAATGAAAAAAGAAAAAAACTGAGTAACATAAAGTTGAAACAACAGTCGACAGCCACTGAAGAAAAACCACCTGTCCCAGAAAGACCTGTCTGGATTCCAAAGATTGGGGATCTGGTCAGAGAAAAGATTGCGGTAAAGAAGGAATTTGGGCCTTCTTACAGAAAAGCAGTACCTGTTCTAGCTATCAACGGAACAAGATCAGTGGTACTACCGCCACTTGCTGGTAAAAAGGAGAACCGAGTTGTATCCATCGACCTGGTAAAACCCCAATCATGTGGCCGATAATAAGTAGTAGACCCAGTGGACTCCCAAGAATTAGCAGAATACCAAAATTTGAAATTATACAAGAGGTTCAAACTGAGAGATTAATCACATTTGATAAACCTACAGTGCATAAAAAAGGACTATGCAACAAAGCAATGGAACTTGTGCCTCTTGAAACACAAATATCACCAGTTCGTCAAGAAACACCTGTCTACAACGATGTAGCCTCGGACTATGCAAATCAAACAAATACAAATGCAAAAACAAATGAAAATCCGGAAGCAATTCCAACAATTGACAGAACTGCATCAGGCTACTTCATCAATTTCGACAATTTCTCTGAAGATCCAAGCGAGCATGAAGAAACGCCTCCAACAAAAAGTTTTAAAAACAAAGTAATTGAACTTTTTCACCAACTGAAAGAGACATATCTAATTTCACCATGGATTGAATTTTGGATTGTGTTAGGTGTACTTTTCCTCCTGCTTTGGCTCATCATGGTTCTATGTTTGGGAAAATTCATTGAGGGGAAATATAGTACAATGGACACAGCAAGTCAGAACATCAACTTGGTCCTACAGCCACACACATCCTCTCACATCAAGAAAAGAGAACTGTCATCAGTGAATATCACAGCCATTCCAATACCCGGTGGGGTAGCATGGGACAGAACTGATTATGACATTTTTGGCCCGGTCGAGCTCTTGAAGTATCCTCACCAGATCAAGATTTCATTAAGTGATTTTGTGACACCTAGTACCTTCTCTGATGACTGGGACTTTGAAAACATTAATAATATGATGTCAGATTTAGTAATGTCAGCCAAATTTACAGAACATGATTACTTGCAGGGTTCATCCAATTATGAAGAGCTATACTGCAACAACCATTATGGTGATCACTATTTGCATAAAACTGCTCAGCCTAGAAATGTTTTATCTTTTAACCAGTGGGAACACTGTCCAACTCCACCAAAAGGTAGTTCGAAAACATTTTTTGAGAAATTCCAATACTTCTCAGCGTTTAATAACAGTGATCCAGGACCGTTTTATTTTAAAATGTTAAATAAAACAGGAATGAAAACAATGTTGACAAATACTAAATTGATTTATTCAGAAAAATTTTATGACAAAATGTCGACATTAGGTTTTGAATTTTGGAAAAAGACCATTGAAACAAAAACAATCTCGGGTTCCAAAGATTGGCAAGTACAAGGCCTAGAAGCACTGTTTAGGGCCTGCATGATCCCAGAACAAATGATATTCTTGAATGACACAATTCAACAAACTACTTGTCTTGGCCTAGCTAAGATAAAAGACTTGAATAAACCGTCTATTCCGAAACCCTTACCTGATAGTGACAGCACTACTGATGTGGAGATAGACGTTTCAAATATTTTACACCAAAACAGAACACATTCTGATTTGAAAAAGTGGTTGATCTGGCCAACAGACACGAATAACTGTCAAGATAGATTCCTGAACAAAACACAGGGGTTCAAAATGACCAGACCAGACCCTAGATACTCCCAGAGACAACATCCAGGGATAGTTACAACATACAGTGTAGGGAAACTATGCCTTGCGTGGCTGCCGAAATCCACACTGGCTGAAATTAAGCAACACTTGACTTTACTTAAAGACGGTGCTGACTTGCGTGATTTCTTAATGGGACTAAGCAAACAGCGTCAAAAACGTTTCATAGCGGCCGGTATATACGCTGCATACAACAAAGCATGGAAAGTAATGCAAATTGAGACAGCAGAAAAAATACAAGAAATTGATCGTATAAATTTGGAAAAATCACTTTCTGTTGTGGACAATGGGTTAACGACTCTGTCGTCCAGAATATATTCACTGGACAGCATTGTATCATCTGCCTTTGATTTTTTTTTTTTTTTTAAATATATTTTTATTGCAGGAATCAGTACAACAATACAGTAACGACCAGCATCATATTATAGCCAACTCTTACAAGATATAGCCCACCGACCCCCTTCCATAGCATTGCTATACAGCCAAGCGGCCCATATTCCTGGGGTTGGACGGCGAATGTAGCTGGGGTCAGTAGGATGCTGGAGCTGGTCCGGATAACACACTGTCCGTCATCTGCTTTTCTAAACAAACCCCAACCCCCAAAAAGATACCCCCCCCCCTCAAACTACCAGTCATTGTGAAACTCCCCCCTCCCCCCCCCCCCCCCCCCCACCATCAGCGCCAGGGAGTTTTATCACTGTAGGATCCACTGCTTGACCCTCGGGGAAGGTAATAGTGCTGTTAATGCTAGTGTCTAACGGGACTCGGGTCTAGTTGCTTCTTCGCTTTCGGAGTCGCTGGGGGTACAATAATCCCTGAGGGCCTGCACCAACGTTTCCCATTCTAACGCGGCCTCCTGCGCCTTCTCATTGCTTTGCCTCCAAGCCAACTGATATCGCAGCGCGCTCTCACCCGCCGCCCATTTCAAAAGTTCACCGTGCCATCTGCTGCCCGTAGGACCAGCACGTGCCTTCCAGTTCCTGGTCACCTCTCGCTTAGCCAGTAGGAGCCCCAGGTCTATAAATTTACTGGTGATTTTATTCCGGGGGGTATGGGGGAACCAGTGCAGTAGCCCTACCGCCGCATCGAACGATAAGTGCCTCCCCGTCACCTCTTCTAAAGTCGCCGCCACCTCCTGCCAGTAGGACGTCAGTCCGGGACAGGCCCATAGCATGTGTAGGAGGTCCGCCTCCTGAGCCGGGCACCTAGGGCATTCCGCCGAGGCTGTGGCAAAATAACGCCTGATCTTAACCGGGGTCAGGTACGCCCTATGGAGAACATAGTAGTGGACCAGTTGGAAACGGGCGCTACGTGTACCCTTCCATGCTCGCCTCACCAGCTGGGACCAGGTCGTCTCCGGGATCTCCCTACCGATGTCCTCTTCCCAGCGGGACTTCAGTGTGGTGAGAGGGACCAACCCCTCGGTAATCAACCTGCCGTAAAGGCAAGTGACCGCCTTCACCGTGCCCGCCGACATCATTACATACCGGCACACCTGAGACAACTGAGGTTCCTCTAGTCCGTTTTGCCAGTACGCCTGGATCACTCGCACAATGGCCGAGTGCAGCAGAAAGTCGCCCCGGGGGATCCCAAAGCGGGCAATGAGATCCTGAAAGGACAGGAGCACTCCGTCCTCATACAGGTCCCCGACGAGCTGTAAACCCGAATCCTCCCAGTCCGCCAGTCGCGACCAGTCTCCTCCGTGGGGGAGGGCCGTCAGCATCCCCAATGGTAATTCAGGTGCATATGGGGTCCGCAGGTGACCTCTGTTATGAGCCCGATTCCAACAGAGTCGGATAGTCCGCTCCTCCATCGACAGGTCCCGAAGGACCAAACGCTGTCGCAGCGCGATAAAGGAGAGGACGTGCCTGGCCATACCCGTCCCTCTACCGTCTTCCGGGCCTCTGAACTCCCTGGCTATCTCCTGGGTGTATGTCTGGAGCTGCGCCGCCAGGTAGTACTTCTCAAAGTCCGGCACAGCGAGCCCCCCTTCGTCCTTCGGCCTCATCAGGGTATTGAGGGCCACCCGCCGCCGGCCCGTGCCCCAAAGGAACCCGACCACCATAGAACGCAAGCGGCGAAACGTAGCCGGTGGGACCCAGATCGGCAAAGTCCGAAAGTAATACAATAGTCGGGGGAGCGCCACCATTTTGAGCAGGGCGATGCGTCCTGCCACGGAGAGCGGCAGCGTGGCCCAAAAATCCATGCTGCCTCGGAGTGCTCGTATGCAACGGGCAATGTTTCCGTCTAGGAGGTCGGGCTGGTCGTGGTACACAAATACCCCAAGGTATTTAAAGCAGTCGGGTTCCCATCTGATCTCCCTACGTAGCGCCGGAGTGGGGACACCCCTACGCATCGGGAAGAGGCAGGTCTTAGACCAGTTCACTCGTAGGCCTGAGACTTCTCCGAACTCCGTTAGCGCTAATTCCGCTCCCCGTAATGCGTCGACCGGGTCCTCCAGGAAGAGCAACAGGTCGTCCGCATAGAGCGAGACGTAATGCGGGCCCGCCGCTGTCCATAAGCCCGTATAGTGGGCTCCCGAGCGAAGATGCATCGCTAGTGGCTCCACCGCTAGTGCAAAAAGAAGCGGGGATAAGGAACACCCTTGCCGCGTGCCACGCTCCACCGGATATCGCGATGAAATCAAATCAAAGGGCCCGATCTAACCCTGGCTGAAGCGGAAGCGTAAAGAACTGCTGTCCATTTGATAAATCCCTCCCCGAGGCCGAATTTCCGCAATACCGCGCTTAAGTAGTCCCACTCCAGGCTATCAAACGCCTTCTCCAGGTCCACCGACAAAACTACCGGGGACAGGGCATCCACGAATGGTTCCCCAAGCAAGCGAAACAACCTTCGGATGTTCATGGTCGTATTTCGCCGTGGGATGAAACCGGCTTGGTCCTCGTGTACTAGGGAGCCCATATGTCCTAACAGCCTCGAGGCCAAGATGCTGCTCAATATTTTGTAGTCCACCGTCAGCATTGAGAGGGGACGGTAGGACCCCGGGTCAGACGAGTCTCGGCCTGGTTTGAGGAGAGGAACCACCAACGCCTCACACATCGAGCCGGGGAGGCGACCCAGCCTCTTCGCCTCCCTGTAGACCACCAATAAACGAGGGGCCAGAAGGTCAGCATAAGCTGCATAGAACTCCACCGGCAGGCCATCTAGGCCCGGGGTCTTGTTCCTCGCCATCCGTTTGATGGCCCCGCGGATCTCCCCCAAGTCTATGTCAGATCCCAGGGTGTCTGCCACTTCTCGTTCCACTGTGCGGAGTTCCAGCGGGCGAAGATAGTTATCGAGCCGGTCTGGGTCACGCGCGGAGCGACTGCGGTATAAACATTCGTAATAATGCCGGAAGCAAGTAAGAATCTCCGGTTGGGTGCACACCTCGGTCCCATCCGCCCTACGCATCCTAGTCGTCGTTTGGGACTGGCGCGTAGGGTTGGCCAACCACGCCAGTAACGCGCTCGACCTGTCGCCCTCCGCTATAGATCGGACCGTGTAGGCCTTATAATCGAAACAGCGGAGCCGTTCGACCTCCACCGCCACCTTCTCCCTCGCCTCTACCGTTTGTGTTTGCAATTCCGGGCGTCCGGGTCGGCTAATTTCGAGCGCGCGGAGCCTTCGGTCCGCTGCGTCTAAATCAGCCAGGATAACACGCCGCATGCCCACCCTCTTAGAGATACAGTACCCCCTCACCACCACCTTGAAAGCGTCCCATTCGAACGCCCTAGTACTCGCGGAACCGCCGTTGGATGCAAAATAATCCGTGATTCTCTCCCCTAGGTCTGCCTTGAAGACACTGTCCTCGAGGATCTCGGGGCGCATCTTCCAGGTGGGTACCGCTGGCGTCCCATGGAACCAGCGAATGTCCAGCAGGAGGGGGTTATGGTCCGAAATGGTCCGCGATAAATACTCCGATCGGACCGCTGCCGAGACTAATTCGGACGAACCAAGAAAGCCATCCAGTCTGACATGCAGCTCATGAAGGCTCGAAAAGTACGAATAATCTCTAGACGCGGGGTGATGCGCCCTCCATATGTCCGTCAAACCCCAGCGGGTCTGCCAATCTTGACGGCCCTTAGCCGTCCGCCGGACCGGGGAGTCGGGGAGCGGGGGATGCGAGCGGTCTATGTCTACATCTACCACGGAGTTAAAGTCTCCCCCCAGCAGGAGGGGACCGGTGAAAAAGTGGGCCAACGAGCCCGATAACCCGGAAAGGAAGGCAGTCTGGTCCACATTAGGGGCATACACACAGCAAACATTCAAGTCCCTCCCTCCTAGCGTGCCTGATATGGCCACGAAGCGCCCCTCTGGGTCCAACACTGTCCTCGTGACCTGGAAGGGGACTCCTGCCCTGATCCATATTAGCGCCCCCCTGGCATAAGCAGAGTACGCCGTGGAGAAGACCTGCCCTCGCCACCTACTCTGAAGCGCCGCCCCTTCCGCCTTGTTCAGATGCGTTTCCTGCAGCAGCGCCATTTGCACTCCCCTACGCACTAAATAAGCGTGGACCTTGTGACGCCTAGACATAGTGTGAAGCCCCCTCACGTTCCAAGTAATACATTTCAAGTTAGCAACATCAGCCATTGTCCCAAAGTGTTCTTGCACAGTCTCCCCGTCCGGGTCCCCACAAAGAAAAAACATCAATCCTCCCAGCGCTGTCGGCGGCCATTTTCCCCAACCAGAACCAAACCCCCCAAAAACCAACAAAACCCCCTCCCAACCACCCCAGAACAGGACCCAAACTGCACCATCTAGATCCCATCCAAACTTCTACGGAGAACAACCCCAAAAACCCCACTAGTCCTACGGTCGCCACCGTAGGAAGGCCTTATGGGCCAGGTGCGGGCTGAGCGGAGGCAGTGGGCCCTCGTCGCCCAGGCTACCAGGACTATAATAAGCCCCCCCGTGTCAAAATCTTTCGGGGCAAGAGTAGAAGCCTCCCAACCCTCCCTCTTCCATTGTCAGCAATAAAGAACGGCAGCCGCCTCCCCCCTGCCGGGCCCCCACCCAAAACAAGGCAACCTATCCCATTACCCTTGTCCGTCCAAAAGGTCCTCCACCGATTTCGGTGTGATCACCGGTGTGTGGGTACTGTCTGCCACTGAGTCTTCCGAGTCCGATGGTGCCCCCTGAGCACCCGGGTTTTCCTCCTCCTCTTCGACGTCTTCGCCCCTTGCTCCCGACAGTTCCGACAGAACTTCCAGCACTCCCCTCCGCTCAGATGATGTCTCCGCTGTCGAGGGTCCTCCCGTGCGGCCGCGGCGGTTCCTGACCCTTTTAGATCGCCTCCTTTGTTCCGGCTCCTCCGCCTGATGGGTCGAGGCGGTGTAACCATCCTTCCCTGTTCGGTACAGTTCGAGCCAGTCACAGGCCTCCTCCGGGGTGTCGAAGAACTGGGTTTTGTCGTCGACAATGACTCGGAGCCTCGCGGGAAATAGGAGTGAATATTGGATGCCCTCACTCCTGAGTTCACGCTTAACCGCCAGGAAGGAGAACCGCTTGCGCTGCGTCTCGTAGGTATAGTCAGGGAAGATATTCACCTGGCTGTTTGCAACCTGGAACGGGCCATTGTGTCTGGCGGCATTTAGGATCAGGTCTCTGTCCCGGAAATGTAGCAACCGCGCCACCACCGGCCTCGGGGCTCGTCCCTGCTGTGGGGGCCGCGCTGGAACTCTGTGGGCCCGTTCTAGAGTGTAAAAGGAGGACAGGCCCTCCGGGACCACCGTGTCTCGGAGCCAGGTCTCCAGGTAGCGCACCATATCGCCTTCCTCAACCTTTTCCGGCAGGCCCACTACCCGAATGTTATTCCTCCTGTTTCGGCCTTCCGCATCCTCCGCCCTCCGTTCGAGGGTCTCGATTCGGGACATGGCATCCTTTATCGTCGCAGCCAGGGTTCTCTGCGCCGGTTCGATAGTCTTCACCGTGTTCTCCACCTCCTTGACCCGGTCCGAGAGTTTACCGTGGTCTGCCCTAAGGAGGCCCAGGCCAGTCGCCACCTGGGCAATGTCCTGTTGTAGGGCCGACCGAGTTGCCTCTATGGCTTCCAGTACACGGTCGAATTGTTGCTGGAGTGGTGCGCCACCAGGTCTTTTAGGATCTCCATGTTCTTCCTTGTCCTGGGCCTCAGAGTCCGAGGTGGCCTGGCTGGATCCCTTGGCTCCTTTAGGTTTCCCCATGCTGCCAGGGGCTCTCCGCAAGGGTCCCGGAGAAGTCGCCTCCGTGTGCAAGTGTCCAGCACGACTTTCCCGGGGTTTCGCCCTCCAGTCCGGAATGGGCGATCTCCTTCTCCAGAGCCTGTGGAGACTCCGCCGCTTCGGCTCACGCCACCGCCACGGCGTCCGAGGGCACCGATAAGGGGGCGGAGACACCCGTCTCCGAGTCGGGCAAGCCCGTTCACCCACTATAGCTCCGGGGGGAGGGCCACCAACTCCCCCGGTTGTCCTGTGGCGCCCGAGTGTCGCGCCATCCATGTAGTTGGGGTGGCCAGGAACTCGCAGCTAGTTGCGGAGTCGCGGTGCCGACCACTGCCTAGAACTGAGTGCACCCGTGCCCGGTGCCCTCTAACGCGTGGGCACCCGCCCGGTCGTCTAAACGAGTATGGTCCCGCTGTAGAGGGTCCGAACCAGCCAATGTCCAATGTCTAAAACAACTGAGGCTGGTGAAGCCGGGTGCCGGGCGACACCCGCGAGCCCTCCTCAACTCCGTAGGTTCGATCAAGGGGACAAAGGGGTCCGGGCGCCATATTGGGTCGCACTCCGCCACTCCGCAAACTTCGGCATTTCTTCAAAGCCACCTCCGTCCAAACTCCACCAGGGCCTTCGGGAGGGTGTCGTCGCCTCGCTCAACCGAATGCGGGGTCTGGGGTGCCCCTCAGCCTCCGATGTTCAGGATAATTCCGGGCTCAGTCCCGGAGCCGAGCTCTCAGGCGACCATCGCCATCGGCGCCCAAGCCACGCCCCATCTGCCTTTGATATAATAGAACAAGACTTACTAATGTTACAACATGGTCAGTCTCAATTACGTTCTATTGTACAGCTTGGCTGGACGTTGCAAAATCTGCGTTCAGGCTACGTACCATGGCGTTTAATCAACACAACGTCATTATTCGGTATCTTTAACCTTACTGATAAACAAATCAGTTTGGCACAAAAAGGAGCAGACTATACGATTCTGAGCATTGAAAAACTTGAGAGATTACCATTGACAATGTCAGAGAGACCTGTCATTGAATGGATAATACATGGAACGATTACAATTCCGATAACAACTTTCCAGTTCAAATACTGTCAAGAGTATATACCAGCAGGCCAGTATGAAAGGTTGGGCAAAGAATACATTCAATCAACCTGGGATTTACCTTATACACACAGATGTTATAGTGAAGGAAACAAAGAGGTATTTCTTAGTGGTAAAAATTGTAAAAAATCACTAAGTGGTACACTTCTGTGTCAAGGAATTAATTTGCATGGAGCCTGCGAAGGGTCTTCAAACAACCTTTCATGTCACCTGCATGGCACGCTTGCAAAACAGATAGAGCCATTTTTTAGACCACTTTCTAACAGTAGTTACATTTTAATAAGTGACCACAGCTGTTGTGGCATGCTGCCAGGAAAAGCATATCTGACAACTGTAACTTCCAGGGCCATTTTCTGTATGCAAGTATTGTATCCACACAGCAATCCAGATATGGGGGCTGCATTATGGCCTCGGTTGAATATCTCTTCTATTCGAATTGATACTTTAAGCAGAATGAAGTCTATTTTTTTTACAAACAACTGTGCCTTTAACGTCATCAAAAGAAACATATGATCTGCAAGTTGCAAGGACAGCAGCAGAGATACATAACCTTTTATCAACAAATTGCCCCGTACATTTTGTAGAAGTGTTAAGCCAAATCTTAAACATGCCTGATACCAGTGGCATCGCACATGTATTTAAGACAGTTCTTTCGGGACTGTTAGCACCCTTTGAAACAGATCTGGGCATCTTCCCGAATTTTGTCCATTCTGTCTTCGGCGGCCTACCCTTAATCTTGGGACTCGTGGCAGGAGTTTTATTTTTGCTCCTTCTGCTCCGATATGGCAAGCCAATCGACAGGCAAGACTCTAACAACGATGGAAGAAACGATCCTAGCAATACGATACCGAGACCGTATCACTAAGGTCCTCGGATTGGCCCGGCTAAGAGATCAAAGTACAACCTGGTTTCTTTCGTTCAGACCGATCTGGCAGGATTGCATCATACCTGTGCTTCGATGTCTCCTATGCGGAGAAGAATGCGTGTTGGACGTCTGTCTTACACTACGATCAGCAGTACCAATGGTAACGACTCATGCATCATGTTGTCCCCAGTGGCTACCGATTCTGATGACGGCATTCGTTGAGACTTCACCACTACGAGTAGGTGGCGGTGAGGTACGAGAGGAAAGCAGCACCGAACAGGTACAGCCTTCTGTGAGCATTGCTGATGCAACCATCGTTGATAGCACTCACACAGAGAACTGCGCAGTTGCAGTATTTTCAAACTTAGCCGAACTTTCACCTGATGTGGTAGACCAATTTTTTGCAGGTCTGTCTGAAATAATGTTCTCTCCAGTCAACGAGAATAACTCTTAATAAAAACAGTGAGCACACAGCGTTCCTTAAACTCTGAATTCGGCCTTCAATTTTGATAATCAAAGCTACAGAAAATACTTGGAACTTTTTCCCCTGAAAGCGAAATAATTTTGCCCATTTTTTCAAAATGTTTACCTTTTATTTTGGCACATGGTACTCTGCTTAAAGTAGAACTATTCTTATAGAACAGGGCTTCTATTTTAGGATACTAGAGACAATATTTTACCTCAGCCTCTAGCACATATACAGCAATTTGTATAAATATGTGATGAAATGGTCTCAACCTTTTTTTCTGTATTTAGAGCCATTTCATGTGTAATTTTCGCAATTCATTCAGCTGATATATATATTAATTTATCTGAATGATCACACTGCTTGAAAAGCGTACAGTACAAGCACTCATTTTTCGTATATTTACCTTATACCATTTCAAATGCGATATATGTATTTTGAGGTGGGTCGGAAAAAACACATGCATCACTGAATGTTTACTATTGCTTAGTTTTTTTAGTAATGATGGACATCAATCCGTGGAGTGGGTGTTGTTTTCATATCTAGGACCCTAATTCTATATTCCCGATTTATGCCCTTGTGAGGTTATAATCAATAATATCCTGATAAAGGCATAAGAATCAGATTCATATTCAGTAATAGCCCATGCAATCCAATGCACAGCACGGCTACTCCCATCGACTCCTAGAAAGCACAACGTGTTCTTTAAACAAACCAAGCCTCCAGCAGCCCGGGAAAACCCCCCTGCTTTTGTTTTGATTTGAACAAGAACTCCTGAAGTCCAGAAAGAACTGTTAGTTCTTAGTGACGTCTTATGCCCAAACTTACGTCAAACCCGGCACCTTCCAGGTATAAAATACCAAAGGTTGCCTTAAGCAAACACATGGTGGCTTGGAGCAGAGCGGCCATCTACTTGCCCGAGAGCCCAGCTGATGCGAGTGCCCACGGAAGCCGCCCCTCCTGTTTGACACACTGAGAGAGACGCTGTCTTTTTCTCCAGCCGAGAAAATCCAGCTCCGGTGTTTCCAGCCTACCCTTGCGGGTTGCTGGAATATCGAGTCCTGAGGAAAGAGATACCAGACCTCCCACATTCTATTACCAAGGTACGGAGCTGACTAAACCCTTAGGATAATTCTTTTTTTTTTTTTTTTAATTTTTGAAAACCTTTATTGCACAGTTTCATAGAACAAATATGGGCCTACAACCATCCGGCCGGCCACGACATCTATTGAAGCACAGTAGCAAACTATATGGCAACTAAGTAGCATCTCAAATCAAAATACAATCAATCTGGGTTACACTTGAGGTATTCGCACTACCGAGAAGCAGGAGAAGTTAAGGTTTATTTTTAAAGTTTTCTGTGAAGCATATTTAAATAGTAGAAACTAGAAAGGATCAGAGTCCATACAATCCATCCAAGACTGAAGTGGGCGGCGTCCATCAAAAAGATCCAGCAGGCATTAAAAGATAATCAAAATGGCGGCACAATGATATCGCAAAAGGATTGACAATCGCACAGTATGTTGTGTGCCGGTCGCTACCCACCCCGCATGGATCCACTCCATTGACCCAAGGAAGGAAAAAGAAAAGAAAAGAATTTAGGAATAAAGAGAAAAAAAACAAGGCCCATAGAAACTGAAACGGACAAAATAAAATCCCCCCCCTACCCCCCACCCTACACGCATGCAGAGGCTACGGCCTACCCCCCCCCCCCCCCCTAGCAGTGTGCCTGTCGCCCAAAAAAGAGTACCCGAAATGAAGAAGTAAAAGAAAGGAAGAAAGAAGAAAACATGTAATACCGGAGGAGGGCCAAACTTATGTGATCGAAACAACCAGCATGTATAATCTCGGCCGCCCCTCCCCCGACCCCGAATCGATACATAACCAACGTCCAGCTCCCCCGTCTACCCATCACAGTCCCAGTAGTGCAAACAACAGGGAGCAAAAAGGAAAAGCATCGTCAACCTTGTCCCTTTCGATCCAATGTGCCGACGAGGTACATTAGTAAAGTAGCCATCTGGAATGGGATAAACAGCCGCAATGACCACAACAAAACATGGGGCTGTCCGCCAAGATCTGTCCAACTCAAAGCTATGTGGTCCAAGACTGTACAAAAAAGGGCAGCACACAGCAGCAATTCTACAAAGTTAAACAGCCAAAGTAGAAGCATCATGCCCAGGAAACGGTAACAAGACTCGCCAGTAGATCCCGAAGGAGTTGCCAGACATGGCGGCAAGAGGCGATTCCCCAGCCACTGTACAAGTCCAAGAACCCCATATCTCTCCACAGCCTTAACAGGCAGTATCGCGGCGGTATCCAGGTCTCGTACCTCCAGCGCCTCCATGTACCTCTGAATAGGCAGCTCACAGTAGTCGAACCCAGGGTGTGGCGAAGCGCTCTGCGTGCGAACGCCAACTCGGCCAGTCGAGGATAACGTGGGCAGAATGGCATCTAGTCGGCCCTCCAGGTCCTGGACATTGACACACAAAGCAGCTCGCAAAGTACCTAGGGCACCCAGAATATCGCCAATCTTCAAGGACACCTCAGAAGAAGAGGTTGCTGCTGCTCCCTGCACTTGGAGCTCGCATACGTGTGGTAGTCCTCGAGCCTGTCCGCCGGCATCCCTCGCTAGCAGCGGGTCATCCCATCGGCGCCCCGATGAGCACAGCCAGGTCGTGGGGGCAGGGGCAGCACACTCCATTCTGACACCGCACATGGTTGCAATGCAGCGTCGGCCGTCGTAAACACCCTCAGCAGCAGATCGGGTCGTCAATTTCAAGTGCCGAGCGCTCAGTTCAAAATGGCACCCTTCACAGCGCTGGAGGAAGAAAGGCTCTCAAAGCCATCCAAAAGGAAGGATACAAATGTAGCACTGGGAGCGGCGATGTCGTGCAAGCGTGGAGGTTGAAGGGACTGAATGGCTCGCTGCAGCGGAAAACTCAGTGTGGCAGCCGCTCTCCGCCGGCCGACTACGCCCTGCCTTCAGCGGCCGCTGTTGTAGTAGTCGGGGCTGGCCGTCTCCGAGAACAAAGACCCGGTCACCGCGATGGAACACCAGAAAGGAAACAAGGACGTCCTGTCGCTTCTGCCGCAGGGAGCACGTCGGGGAGCACACCGTTGGAGTCAGCATCACTTCCCGGTTCCAATACCTCGACACGATCACAGGATAATTTGCAGGATCAATAGTGGTATGGAAGGAAAACAAACGGGTCGGGGGAGCCGAGGGTTTAGGCGGCCATCACAGTTGCAGGCTAGGCTCCTCCTTTAGGAGAATTCTTGATGCAGATTCTTGGCAAAATAATCTTAA
This sequence comes from Lissotriton vulgaris, assembly GCF_964263255.1. NCBI lineage: Eukaryota > Metazoa > Chordata > Amphibia > Caudata > Salamandridae > Lissotriton > Lissotriton vulgaris. The sequence continues at coordinate 24,248,808 of NC_141686.1, read as the reverse complement.
CCAACTTAACTTAAACTGCTACTTACTCATCCCTTCCCACGTATTAGGCTTAGGTCAGGTACACCTGAGTAGGCTTAGTTAGAAGCACCAGTTAAGTACGTTAGTCAATGTATTTATGTATGTATATATTTTATCCATTTTAAGTATCATATGGCTAAGAAACCATATCAATGCTTTTACAGTATTATTTTATAATACTATTTTTACTGTACGCACTTTACTTTACTTTAAGTATTGCAATTGTGGCAATTCACTTCTCTTGCATGAGAAAGAAGACTGCTCAATAAATAACACCGTTTTATTGAAAACGCCCGTCTCTCTATTTTTCTGCACTCTGGTGAAACTAAGTATGCACTGCTGACTGAGTGAAATAGCGTTCTATTGTTTTCACACGACTCTAGAGATATACTCTTATTCTGAGGGAGCAAAGTTGTCATGTTTATGCGGTTGTCGGAAACTGAATCCCTTCTTGTCTGAGCCAGGGGAGCTTGCCCCTCCCTATTCATTCAAGAAAGTTTTCAGTGACCTCTGAGCTAGCTGGTGCAAACCTAAATTAAGTTTAACATAGTCAGTAGAGACCTAGATGACCTCAGTTCTACGTCTACACTGCTGATTATGTTATTCCAATGCGCAGAGCCTATTGGGAAAATAGGAACTATACTACATGATCAGATTCCTACTCTTAGATAGTACAGCGACACCTCTGCGTTTTGAGCCTTGTTTTGAATACGCTAATACATGGAAGCTTAGTTGATCCAAAAGGTACCCCTGTGAGGCCATAACATGAGTTTCTTGTAACAGCATAAAATCCACGTTCATCCGCTTTAATGATACTGCAATCCTTTGTCTTTTCTGACGATCATTCAGGCCGCTAACGTTCCAAGTTACTATACTAATAGCCATTAAATAATATTAGATGTATTACCTCCGATAAAGCCATAAGACCAAAAAGAATTACCTTCCCCTTCCCAAATGACATTTACATCTGATTCTAACTTCTGTTCAGATATTATTTTCACCGTTACATTAGTAAAAAACATGACAAACCATTCCCACACCAATCGTGTTCTACTTGTGCTTATCTTAATCTGTCGTGCCCTGCCCCCCTTCTCCCCCCCTCCCCCTCCACAGACACCCCACCCTTACGGCCCCCCCCCTTACTGGCAAATAGGTCAATCTTGACCTATATTTGACAGCCTGGGCCCCAGGATGTCCCCCCTCCGCCTTTCCTTGACTGTCTATTTCTCATGTGCTGACTCTGATATTGCGCCATTTATCATCTTTAAGGCCCCTACTCTCCTTCAGCGATGAAAGGTTCTCCTGAGCCAATATTTCAGAGTAAAACACCCTGAACTGCCCATTGATTCCTACTTTGAGACGAGATGGGAACATCAAATAAACTTCACACCCAACATTTCGGAAAGGAGTTATTAACTGTCTCATCCGCCACCTTCTCTCAATGGTGGTGTGACAGAAATCCGACCGGGCAAATTTGTTTACATCTTTATAAACTCTTTTAGCCTCTGGCTTTGCCTTGCTCATTATTTCCTCCCTTGCCAGAAAGTTCCCGGCATGAACCAAGATCGCCCTTGGTTTACCGGCTGTAGTCCCTTTTTTCTGGGCCAGGGGAAACCGATGGGCTCGTTGTACCTCTTTTTTCCAATACCATTTAGTGATTTCAGGGAATGCTCCTCTTGGCACTATTCGATTTCCGACGTACGGGAGCCTTGTGTGCCGTTGCCCATTCAGCTTCTGATGTTTCTAGCCCTGAGTTCCCAGTTTGCTGTTCTGGTGAAAGAGAGACCTCATCTGAGTCTGATTCGATACTCTCGCTTAGTCCTGAACCTACATCGGTTTCAGAAGCACTTTCCTCATCATTGACTGAGAAAAAACACTCATCGCTAGGTGAGCCCGGCACACTTAATCCTTGAGCAATGAGAGCGTCAGTAGCATGTACCTCTCCATTGTTTGCCCTCCCTCCAACTGTGGTTTCACCTGCGTCTAGCACAGCAGGTGTTCTTATCCTCGGCCCGCTCAGTGTTCTTTCTCCATGGGGTGCAACTTCAGTCAATAAAATATCAATAGGTGTAGAGACCTGCTCCTGAGCCCACTCCCGAGCCTCTCCCTCTTTCGAAAATCCCATGTTTACTGACTGCGACCTCGCATCCTCCCTATCCCCCCATGCTTGCCCTTGTACCTGGATTTCAGGCAGAATCTGTCCTGCTTGGAGGCCCCGATGCTCATCCTGTGGTGCGAGTTCTTTCTGCAGAGGAGCGGACACAGCTAAGCTCTTCAATGACACATCCCGACGCTCATGTTCTGGGCTCCTGAAGCCGAGCCTGTGGCCTGCGTCTCCGTTTCTGCAGTCTCTGCCGATTGCTCGCAGCTCGCCCTGCAAGTCTCTCCCTGGATGCTGCTACCGCCGGCTGCCTCTGTTACCGTGTCACGGATGAGAGGCGGCGGTGGGGGAGATGTCTGGTCCTGAACTGCTCTCGGAGGGAGTGGTGATGGTCCCACGGAGAATACTTCAAGCAAGGTAGGTTGGCGGAGAACCGTCTCTTTTGCCCCTTCAACAGCTGTAGCTGGCTCCAGATCAGCCAAACGTTCCTTAGCGTTTTTCTTAATCAAAAGCGCTTTTCCCTTCTTTTCCTTTTCTTTTGCTTTTGTAGCTATGCTCTCGGGTATTTTCTCACCTTTCTCCACACCGAGTGTTCCATCTTTCTGAGCCTGTATCTTTAGCCTGGATTTCGCTCTCAGGTTATCTGCTGGGGCACCGGGGTAACTGTGTACCGCGTTGTCGTTTTCGTGCTCCTTCTCTCTTTCACCCAGCAAGTCTCTCAGCTCCTTCACTGCCCGCTGAGGTTTCGGGCCATTTTTTGCATAGAGTAACACCAAAGATAACTGTGGCAGATGAATATCCCTATGACTTCAATTCCGCCGCAAACACTCTGGGCGATTTTTCTTTGCACCTTCAAGTTTAGTTTGTTCAACTGAGGCCGTCGCATTTCTCCTTTACTATCTCGATTAGTCCATTTAATGTAGCTTCCTTCTATTTAGCCATTGATGATGCACAGCTCAGGATACAGCGCCAGCAAAAGAACAGTAAATAGTATAGCCACAGGAGGAGAGAGAGAGTGCGACCTTCCCTTACGGCCTGCCGGCGGCCATCTTGCCTCTCTGATACAAAAATATTCTCTAAGGTCCTAGCAACAAGACTCGCTCAAGTAATAGGTTCTCTTGTGAGTAGCAATCAACATGGGTTTATCCCGGGTAGGGGTACGACTCACCATACGCGTAAGGTTATTATGTTATTTGATGTCATTTAGGTCGCAGGAGACCCGAGGGCGGTAATGCTATTAGATGCAGAAAAACCCTTCGATCGGGTCTCCTGGGACTATCTGGGGCATATTTTAAAAAGAGCAGGCTTTAGTAGTGGTTACATCAAGGCAATTCAAGCTTTATACAGGGACCCGAGAGCTGCAATTCGGATTAATCAAGGTACAACTCGCCCTCTTCAAATAAGGAGAGGTACCAGACGGGGCTGTCCATGCTCTCCACTTCTATTTGCGATGTACATGAACCCGCTGATTCGAAGAATAGAGAGCTGTGAGAGGATTCCCCCACTGCATACGCGTATGGGACAATGTAAAGTGCTCGCATATGCCGATGACGTGGCAGTGATAACACCTAATCCCACAGAGGCTAAAGTGCAGGTTGAGATCGAGGCTATGAGATTTGGACAGGTCTCAGGATATGCATTGAACATCAGTAAAATGCAAATAATTAAAAACAATTATGCTGACTGCTCTGATTATCGAGTGGTGCAGGCTGGAGTATACTTGGGGGTAACCATCTCGTCTGATTTAGATACCCTAGTGGAGAAAAATATAACACCAATTTTGGCTAAAGCAAGGAAGGATTTGGATAGGCTAGAGAATTTACGTCTCTCAATTGTGGGACGTACTAACATTGTAAAGATGATGATTTTACCCAAGTTCTTATATATTTTTAGAGCAATACCACTGTTGTTTGAACTTAAATGGTTTAAGGGATGTGAGCATATGATTAATAGATTTATTTGGTCAAAAGGAAAGACAAGGAGAGCGCTTAGGTATATGGCACTGCCCCGGGATAGGGGTGGATGGTCGTTACCAAATTTAAAGCTCTATTATTGGGCAGCGGTATTACAAAACATGGCAGGTCTGTTAGGAAGGGCAGAAGTAGAAGGGCAGGACGAGTACGACACATTAGCAATATACGGTTTAGTTATGGGAGCAGAAGCAGAGAACTTGTTTTCATAGTATGCTGACTTCAGTTACTTTAAAAGAACACGATTTAAGACGATTTTGGCAGCTTATAGCAATTGGAAAGCATTCGCAAAAAGTTTTGGACTTGGGAAATACAACGCTTATACTAGGATGAATGCGAATCCTACTTTCCCTCCAGATATATTTACTGGTTTGGTTTTTGGAGAATGGGGGAGGAAGGGGATAAGGATGATTGGCGATCTTAGGAGCACACAAGGGTTATTGCAATTCTCGGACTTGCAGACAAAGTATGGAATAGAGCCGAGACATTTCTTCAAATTTCTACAAGTGAGAAGTTACATCGAAACAAAGAGGGGGGACCGGCAGGGTTTAGCAAAATTCCAATTATGGATATTATACAAGCAGGTTTGGACTGTACGATCACGAGGTTCTACTCGGAACTGATAAAAGTGAAGCAGGATGACATGGATGGGATGGCGGAGAAATGGGCGAACAAGCTCGCAATAGGTGAAGAATGCTTCCATATATCGTTAGAGTTGGGGCATAATATCTTATGCTCTGCATCTCTCCAGGCGCAGCACTATAAAACCGTTAACCATTTATATTATACCCCTGCGAGAATTGCACGGTGGGGAGGGATTTCAGTAATTAGCTGCCCTAGATGTGGAAGTGCAGACGCTGATTTAGCACATATGTTTGCGACATGTACACATTTGCAATCAACCCAAAAAGATATAGAGAGATTCCTTAGTAGAGTGTTAGGTAGTAAAATCACTCTGTCCCCTTCGATAATCCTCCTTGGTGTTAACAACAATGATATGCATATGAAGGGTGGATATTTCATATTTGTCTCAAAGGCAGTGCTGAGACTATGTATAGCTTCAGCATGGTTAGATGTTATACCTCCAACATATTATCAATGGTTAGCCAGATTATTGTCGATATATAATTTAAAGACTGCAATATATGCTAGAAAGGGGAAAAAAGGGAGAAAGTTGGGGAAGCGAATCTGGGACCCGATCCGGCAATGGAAAGACGAATCTTGTCTCTAGACTTGGATTTATTATGATGTGTGCCCTGCTGTCTTCTTTCTTCTTTTCTATCTTTTCTTTTGCTTCCATGTTTTCATAGAAAAGTCTTATTTGATGTCTTATTATATATCCCGTTATTGTTATAAGAGAATAATGTAGAAGGTGATTCTTGTAACCAATAGGTGCAAAACATTTGTTTGTTTGTTTATATAATGTCTGATTTAAATGTCGTGTCTTGTGTAAAAAAAGGGATACAAATTTTCAATAAAAATATTTTTTTTTAAAAAGGAAAAGTATTTAAGTAAACAATTGAGTAGAACTGCAAATAAAAAATTTCGGTTCAAATTATATGCGGCATTTAGATACAGCAGTTATAGGAAATCGACCCCATAGGAGGTACTTAGGGTTTGCACAAGAACAGTACATAAGGGGATGACCACATATCATGTACGGAGAAAAGAGAAAACATTAATTTTTCCAGAAAATAAAGAATTATTTCAAAAAGGATAAAACCATTAAGACAAGAGAAGGGATTATTATTCCACCACAGAATATGCCTGCATCATACATGATGGTAGAAAGGGGCTACCACACCTGTGTGTGTTTAGAATACTGGATAGAGTACACTAAGGAAGACAGTATTTTGGCATTGCCAGAAAATGGTACCTTTAATGGTAGAATTTTGTACAATTTGAGAACGCGCATGAATGAATTAGACCCCAGACCTAGATTAACGCAGTATGAATCACTAGAAGAATGGGAAACAGAGGCGTTTGAGCGAGACAGGCCCAAAAGTGACAGAAAAAGTACATTTTATCTCAGATTTGCCAGAAAGACAAGAGATAGGCAAATGAAGAAATGGAGATAATCAATGTTAGTGGAAGGATTGTATCCTGTATTATCATTGGAAGAACCTTCAGGAAGTAAAAGTACAGAGAAAACGAAAAATCTAATGACTAGTGGTGATTCAGAAGATGATTACCGTGAGGATTTATTGATGAACAATCTGCCACCTAATCATGAAGAGACAAATAGAATCGACCCTAGTGCTCCATTTTTAAAGCCACCTTTGATTCCCCAAGTGGTACATGAGACCACTTTAGAAAAGGCATTACAAGAAAAAGAAAGAGAAGCAATAAATAAACAGAGAAGTGAGTTAATTCAGAAAATTACCCAGTTGAATACGAGTCCTGAAGCCCTAACAATACCGGTAACTATAGGCCCTGCTGTTCCCTTGTATGGGGATAAACAGCCCTGTCCTAAAACTCCAGTTTTGACTACGCCTGTAGTGCAATCAAGAAAGGAAAACTCAATAGTTGATGACCAGCCACGTGAGTGCGAATCAGTGATTTCCCTGATGGATTTACCTATAGGGAACCTGTGGGCGGTTCAATCAGGAAAAGCACTGCTGGAGGCTCTAGAGAAGTACAGATGGAAACCTCCACAGGAATGAGAAATGCCACTGTAGTAACCCCAGAAGAAATAGAGAGGTAGTCCCGGGAAATAGAAAAGCCAAAATCACAGCCTAAAGTATTAGATATTTTTAAATTAAGAGTCGAACTAGAAGAAATGATTGCCGGAAATGTGGGATTGGAAAGGCTAAATACCTTCAGTGAAGAAGAGTTGTTATTCACATGCAGGAGTATCACTCGAAATAAAAATACATTTCCTGAGAAATTGATTAATTTGGCCTCTGACATGGGAATTGACATAGGTAAATCTAAAGTCTTACAGAAACCTTACAGAGTTGAATTTTCTGACAAAGATTTAGAAAACAAGAATGTGTCAGGACGAAAATTGCAAATAAAAGAATTATTGTCATTGTTACAAAAATGGGGAGATTTAGACAGATGGAAAGCTAGATGGACAAAGAAAAAGGAGGTAGCTCAGGCAAATCAAACTACATCTGAGTACTTAATGAAAGAACCAGAAAAGTGGAATGGTTGTTCCCAATGAGAGAAGTGCCAGGAGGAGGGTATGTACATGTCCCATGGTCCCGACAGGATATTTTGTCATTCACCAATGACTTCCCAAAACTTAGAGAGAAACCTGTAGAATGGTATAGCCAAGTCGAAAGATTTGTAAAAGTTTCATAGGTATTGTTAAAAGATTTAGATGGTTTGTTTGACATTGTCGTTCCTGCAGATTTGTGGACAGAATGTAAAATTACAGTAGATTGGCCAAATGATGAGTATCCTAGAGATCTAAAGACAGGAGCTCCGTCAGATGACGTCATGAAAAAGTACCATCAAGTAATAACTTACTTGAAAGGAAAAGTACCCCCAAAAGAGACAGATTGGACAAGAAGAGACAGAACTACCCAAATCAAAGATGAATCAGTGCATGCATATTATGAACGCCTTTTGCAAGTATTCAAGCAGTACAGTGGATTAGAGAATATTGATACCGAAGACATGACACATTTTATTTATCGTTTCGTGTCGGATTGAGACCAGAAATTTCACAATTGATTGAAGATCTTAAATATGCTGGCAGGCAAAGCCTGTTGACGAAACGTATGCAAAATATTTTGGGGATGAAATTGACAATAGACGAAAGAATTTAGAAGAAAAGGTAATGTGGACGCAGGTAAAATTAGCAGAGCAACAGGAACTTCAGTTGAGTCAGCAGAGAAATAATCAAGGGAAAGGAGAAGGTCAAGGAGAAGGAAACAGGGGCAGACCAAGAGGAAGAATGAACAGGGAAGAGGCCAAGAAAAAGTTTCCATGTCACGGGTTCGGAAAATTGGAGCATTGGAAGAACGAGTGTAAGGCTGTACAAAGTAATAATGTCCAAAATGAAAATGTAAATCAACAGACGCAGAATGAGGTATCAAGAAAACAGCAGCAACAGGTAATACAAAACCAGTTACCCCTTGCCTTGCCCCTATGCCAGATTTTGGGAGCCAAGCAAAATACAGTGTGGATACCACAAATTGGGAGGGAAATAGTAAGAAAAACCCAGTGACACCACAATTTCTTTTGCAAGACACATTTTTCAAAGAAGACAGTTACCCACGGTGCCTGAGAGGGGGTGGGGGAGAGGAATGCATACTTGGCGCATCCTTGCCGGTAGATCAGTCAGGTCCATACATTGAGGGGAAAGTTGAGGGAAATGGTGTTACCTTTTTGTTGGAAACTGGTGCTACCCGTTCTACTGTGAGAACAGCAGACATTCTAAACAACCTACCCCTCTCGGGAAAAGCCATCCAAGCAGTGGCCTTTTCTAATAAACAAATTAGGACCCCTGTTACAGAACCCATGGAAGTAAGAATCTGCAATTATAAAGGAATGCATAAGTTTGTTGTGTGCAACTCTAGTCCAGTAAACCTAATAGGTAGGGACTTATTGTGTAAAATGAACTGCACAATCTTTTGCACCCCAACTGGTGTTGAAATCCAGACTCCAGATGAAGATGGAATATATAAATTAATGTTAGCTAAACACAAAGCTGAAATTAAAAAGATGACCCTAAAAAATTTACCAGAAGAGCTGCAAAATACCGTATGTATGGGATTTTGCCGGAAAAGAAGCAGGGTTAAAGGCAAATGTCGATCCGATAAAAGTGACAGTGAAAGAAGGTGCAGTTTACCCAAATACTCGACAGTACAAATTGAGCCCAGAAATAAAAGCAGTTGTTGCAGCAGAAATAGAGGGTTTGGTTGAGCAAGGCATTTTAAAAGAAATAATGAACAGTCCATGTAATTCACCTATAATTGGCATAAAGAAACTGGGCGGAAAATATAGGGTTGCGCAAGACCTGCGAAAAATAAATAAAATTGTCGTCCTATGTTGTCCACTTGTGCCAAAGTCCTGCAGTAATTTTGTATCAGCTACCATGGGGAGTAGGATGGATCACTGTAATTGATTTATCATGCATTTTTCTACATTCCACTGCATCCAGACAGTACATTTTTATTTTTGTTTAAGTTTGACACCCATGTCTATGTCTGGAATCGTGTTCCTCAAGGGTACACTGAAAGTCCATCGATTTTTTATCAGATTCTGAAAAAATTTCTTGAATCTTTGGTGCTGCCCGGGCACTCTGCTCTGATGCAGTATATTGACAACCTATTGGTCGCATCCAAAACACGAAATGACTGCATTGTTGACACAATTGCAATACTGAATCATTTGGCTGAAACAGGACATAAAGTGTCACCTGAAAAGCTACAATTTTGTACCACATCAGTGAAATATCTGGGGCACCAAATAGGAAGGGTTGTAAGAAGAGTAACATCAGAAAGGATAAAAATAATTAGAAACATGAATCTGCCACAAACACAGAAGGAAATCAGGATGTTTCTCAGAGTGGTAGGTTACTGCAGGCAGTGGATTGTGGGATTTGCAGTCCTAGCTAAGCCATTGATACAAATGACAAAGAATAGAGAGAGAGACCCAGTAGAATTGGGAAAAGAGAGCATGACTGATTTTCTAAAGTTACAAAACTGTTTATGTTCAGCTCCAGCCTTGGATGCCTGAATATTCAATAGAATTTGCACTGTTCTATGACGCACCAGACAATTGTGAACTTTCAGTTCTGACTCAAACACATGGCCTAATGCGATGTCCTGTGGCATATTTTTCTGCTACACTGGATCCCGTGGCATCTGCACCCTCGGAATGCCTTAAAGCGGTAGCTGCAACCTGCATGAGTTTAGAGTAGAGTGAGTCTATCATAATGGGACATCCTGTAACTGCGTGTGTTCCATAAGCAGTTGTGATTTTAGTGACGAGAACACACACTCAGTACCTGACTCCTAGTCGGCTGACTAGTCATTCTAGGTGCAGAAAATGTGACAATAGCCAGGTGTACTGTCCTGAACCCAGCAACATTGTTACCTGATTCACATTTTGAAATAGTAAGGGAAGAAGTCGAACATGATTGTGTCGACCTCACAGAATACTGTAGGAAGGAGGAATGAGTGCTGCTTATGCTGAGTGCACATTGGGTGGTATAGTTGAAGCATCCTATTTGCCAGGAGTCAGTCTGCACAAGTATCTGAATTGATCGCTTTAATAAAAGCTTGCAAAATTGGGAAGAAATGGAAAGTAACCATATACATTGATAGCCAGTATGGTTTACAGGGTTGTGCATGATTTTGGGCAACTTTGGATGCAAAGGGAGTTCATGACTTCTTCAGGGACTCCTCTTAAAAATGAACATTTTGTAAAAGACTTGCTTGAAGTGATTCAATTGCCAAAAGAAGTGGCTGTGGTCAAGTGTACTGCTCACCAAATTTGGAAATGACAAAGTGACAGCAGGTAACAGATATGCTGACATAGTGGCCCAACATTGTGCCAAATACAAAATGGCAGTAAACAAGAAAATTGATGCAAGTGGAATCAGTTGCCAACTTACGTTGCTTGAAGGTGTAAGAACGTGGGAGGAAGTGAGAGATTTACAAAATGAAGCAGAGCAAAAAGAAAAGGAAGAATGGGATACAATAGGTTGTCAGAGAAGGGCTGAAGATGGTGTGATTGTTTACTTGAATGGGAGACCTTTGTTACCAGACTGTATGCTTGGTCCTATGGCTAGGATATACCATGGAGAGACACACATAGGTAGAGACGCTATGATTAGATTTCTCAGACAAACATGGTTTAATGCGAGGTTCATAAATATAGCAGAGAGTCTTTGCCAAAGGTGCTTAATTTGTCAACAAATGAATCCTGGTAGGAAAACTGTAGTTTGCCCCGGAAAGATTGGAAAAGCAGAAGGCCCATTTATAAGACTACAAATTGATTTCATTCAACTACCTCCTTGTCGAGGATTGAAATATGTCCTTGTCATTGTCTGCCTGTTTTCAAAATGGGTGGAAGCATACCCCACCAGGAGGAACAATAGCCTAACTGTAGACAAACAGTTATTAAGAGAGCTCATTCCTCGTTTCGGTTTCCCAGTAATGATTGAATCAGACCGAGGGTCTAATTTTAATAATGAAATAATTTGTCTAATCTGTGAAGCATTCCAAATTGAGCAACATCTGCACTGTACATACAGCCCAGGGGCTTCTGGAGTGGTAGAACAACTGAATGGCACAATCAAGTCAAGATTGGGAAAGATGTATACATCTACCCGATTGGAGTGGCCTGATGCTTTACCTCTTGTTCTGATTGGACTCAGAAGCATTCCAGACAGAAACACAGGCTTGAGTCCCCATGAGATACTCATTGGAAGAGCAATGAGGCAAGCTTGGGTACCAGGACATAAGCTGATAAATATAACTGATGGTTTAGTGATAGAGGACTGCAAAGAACTGGCTGATCAAGGGTGTTCTAACTCTCACCAGGTTGGGGAAGACGCTGTGGCCAGACAATCAACTCCAGCGCACGATCTGAATCCAGGTGACTGGGTAGTGATAAAGGAACACACCGGAGAATCTTGCCTAGCACCACGGTGGGGAGAGCCACACCAAGTAATATTGGTTACCACCACGGCTGTAAAGTGCAAGGGAATTTCAAACTGGATCCATGCCAGTCACACTAAAAGAGTGACAGAACCTGATGAAGGAGAAGCTGAAGGTTGTACAGCTGAAGGGTCCTAAGAAGTCGATCCTGAAGTAGATGATGAGGAACAACCGAGCACCAGTCAGATGAATGGATTCCAGTAGTCGACATACCTGCAGGAATTGTGAGAACCCGAAGTCAAACCTATCTAGATAGACAGAGTGATAGTTAGGATGTGACAGGAATAGAAGAACGCTCTCAGATTACAGAAATCAAAGCCAATACTAATTCTGAGGAGGACCAGATAAGGAAAGATCAATATACTCAGACATCCGAAACCGCCACCAGAACTCCTGAGTCTGAGGAGGGACAGACAGGTATTAAAGCACAAGTTCAGGTGGAAGACAATCAAGGGATTAAAAGACCTGAGCAGGACCAGATAGGTGTAGATAAGGTGTTTAGGAAGAAGAAGGCGAACAAAGTAAAAGTCAAAATAAAATTCATGAAACTCCTGAACAAGGTCAGAATAGTCTAGAAGAATGCATCCAGGCAGAACTGACAAAAATAAGCCCTGGACAAGGTCAGATAGAGAGGAATTCAGAAGACAACAAAGAACAAATTGTGCCACAACTGAATGAAAATAAAAGAGCATCTGAAGAAAATCAAAGTACAGTGCCAGCTAAAAGACTCAAAAATGGAGATAAGTGGCCTGGTTTTATCAAAAGACTAAAGTTTCGCCTTAAAACAATAAATGAAGAACCAGAACAAGTAAATGAAATATCAAGCCAAGCTGGACCATCCACAGAGAACCCAAGAAGGAGGAGTCCACGATTGAAAAGACTGAATAATAAATTCAAAGGCCCTGAATGGACCTTTGTCATCCTTGAAGACTTTGAAAACTTAGAAATAAGTTATGAAAGTGATGATGAATTAGTTGTTGATAAGATTGACGAAGAAGTGAGACCAACCTGAAGGAAATTCACAGGTTATAGTCTGTGTTAAAGGTACAAAGAGGGGTTAAGCCTCCTTAGCCAGAAATGGCTGATTATAATGTTGTTGAAAACCCGAAAAGAAATTGTATAAAAACCTGTTGTAGAATATGCACATGTAGTATATTGATAGTACTCATAGCATGGTTAGGACTGACAGTAGCTATACCTTATGTAATGACTGAGAATAGACAAAATGACACTAGCACACATGGTAAGGTAGATAAAGTTAAACAAAACAGAATAGAATTAGAAGCACCAAAAGAGGTAGAGCTACATTATAGTAGAGCTAAAAACAAAACAGATCTATAGGTATTTTCTAATCTGTTAGTACATTATGTAGAAGCGATGGAAATTAGTGACTGTTAAGTGTGCATGAAATTGCCCACGTCAGTAGCAGAAGGGGTTGCCTATCATCATTTACCCCTGACATATGGTATATCATGTAATATTTTAGCTAGTCTATTTTACAGAACTGGAAAGTTGCAGTATTATTTCAATTTTGATGTCATTTTTTCTGAAGATCCTTTGCGTAGAAATCTGAACCCTGTCCTTCGTACTAGAGATTCAAAACATTTTAGGGACGAACATTTTCTAACAATGAAAGCAATAGATATAGCTGAAGCACACAAAGGCAATTTAACATTTAAGCTACATGAAAATGAGAAAGTATTTCTGAATTTAGTAGTGAAAAGGAGACAGGATTTTCATAGAAAAGCCACTGGATCAAAACGTAAGATTCCAAAGTGGGCTGAAAGTAATGAATTTACCAAAAATGGAAAGACTCATGCGGCTATGTTGCTGGACTTCGAAAAGAAAGGGAAAATCTGTCTCCATAGAGAGAAAACAGACTATTATAATAATATATTCATTGGTTCCAGTGAATGTGAACACAATTTCAAGGTAATCGTGGGTAGGGGTTTTAAAGATGGAACTGAATTAGTATTTCCTGGAATTTATAATTTTTGTGGGAACAAGGCGTATTTTAAACTCCCAGATCACTGGTATGGGAGTTGCTATTTCGAAATAGTATTCCCAAAGGTATATCATGTAAAAAGAATCACTGGAAGCAATGAAGAAAATAATGGACTAACACAAAATAAAAGAGCTAGTTTTGCTGAAATTGTAGGTGATATATTTAGTGAATTGATACCTTCAGTGGGAGTGGTTCTGAATACTCAAAGAATTTGTAAATTGTCCACAGTAGTGGACCGCTTATCGACTGACACTGCTGGAGGATTTTTGATAATCAATACCGAATTAGTTGCAGTAAGATCATTGGTTTTACAAAATCGACTTGCTCTTGATATATTATTGGCAAAAGATGGGGGAGTCTGTAGAATGCTGAAAACGCAACATTGTTGCACGAAAGTGTCGAAATTGGGAAGTATGCTAAAAATATTATACATCTGAAAGAAGAATTGAAACCACTGGAAGTTGATAGTGCATAGAAAAGGCTGACTGATGATCTTTCCTCTGTAGGTAGTTGGTTTTCTAACGTAGGAAAAAGTATTGTAGGTAGAATACTGATGTCAACAATGGGAATAGCTCTTCTGATTTTAGGGACAAAGACTTTGCTTAGATAAAGTGTTTAGAACCTCGTGATCTTCACTTATTTATGAAGGTAAATGTTTACATTCTACTTATTATTCTAACACCCTTTAATCCCTTAGGACTTTAGGTACAGGTGACAAGGATTGGTAAGTCAAAGTGTACAGGTATAAGTCCTAAAATCAATAAAATCCTGATAGGCGGAAGGTAAATGCAGGATTACCTGTTCAAAGTGTGTATGTTTATGGGCCCAGGTGAGTGTGGTAATTGAGCAGGTAACTCCGCGCGCCATCACTCTTAAGGTGTAATTTATTGAAATAAGTATGGATGTCCAAAGAAATCTGCTGAAACAATTATGTGATTTCAAGTATTTATATATTTCGTAACTACACTATTTCATTTACTACATTTGGGTACCTCATTTTCACAGAAGAGTACAAAATTCCTTCCTTTGCTGGCAAACATTATCTCAGGTTGAGAATCGCACCAGATGGCAGTTGGAACAAACGTCTACTATCCAATGTTTTGCCCTGACTCTTTTTTTACATTCACTACTCACAAAATAAATGTCATCTTTTGACTGCTTCTTATAATAGTCTTCACTGAGGTAAAAGATTGCTTCTGCTAATGCTCTTTATTGTCTCCATGGACAGCTTTCTGGCATATCATGGCTCCTTTTGCCATGCAACTGAGAAGCACGCTGTTGGTTGAATAGTAAATCAGCTCACAAAATGGCTGCCAGGGAAAGGCTGCCTGTTGCTTTCAGTGACATCCTTCTTAATAATAAGTTCATAAATACTGGTGGCTCATAATAAAAAAATAAAAAAAACCTGTTTGTAAAGAACCCCCACCAGAAATAATTTTAGTTCTAAAAAGGCACAAAAGGGGGCGTGGCCAAGATGGCGGGGTGAGCGAACGCTTCTTCCCGCAGCTCCTCTGGCCCGACTAGGCTCGAGCCCTTTTTCTTCAGCTTCTCTCCCCCCGCTGACGCTCAGCGGCTGAGAGGCGTGTGGCGGAGAACCTGGAGCACGCATTGATGCTATTTTGGCCCTGATTGCTCCGGTGGAAGCACCTCAAAAGACCGATCGCAAGACGACAGAGCGCTCTGGAGGCGGAGCGGATCGGAGTGCTGTCTAGACGCCTCGGCTGGGCCTGGTGCTGATGGCCAGCGACCTGGTGTGGAGACCGCCCCGGTGCTCGACGGGGATCGAAGGAGGGCTGTCGGTTGAGTGACCAACTGCACGGGGTACCTCCCGAGTGAGTGCCGCGGGGCTCGGACTTGAGGTGGTGGTCTCCCCTAAGGCGAGAACCCCGATCCCGGGGTCAGAGGACGATCGATTTGGGACCGGTGCCAGTTCTACTATCTCTTCAACCTAGCCGAACGACCCCGGTTGGAGGACTCTCCTGTTTGCCCGGTTTCTGGGGTGGCCCCGGTGGCATCGCCGGGCTCGGACGATCTGCTTGGCCCCACCCGGCCGCCATTTTGTCTTCGCGGGGACAGGATTGCAGACCTCCTTCAGAGTCGCTTGGAAGCCGTTTCCTGTACCCTCTGCCTCTGTACAGCTTTCCCCTTCCCCGGGGCGCTCCAGCTGGGGGTTCCCCCAGTGAAGATCCCAGCTGCTATCTTGGTCGGGCGCCCGCGGTCTGCTGTGACTCGACTGACCCGCCATTTTGTCATCTGCGGCGCAGGTCCCCTATCTCACCGAGAACGTTCCACAGCGGGTCCTTGCTGGTTGTTTGAGATCCCCCAAAGTGGTCGGGACCCATGCCCCTTCTTCAGTTGAGCTCGACAAAGATGTCTGGAAGAGGAGGTTCGAGGAAGGGAGACCGTACCCTGCCGGACATGCTTGGCAGGGCCCAGCAGCAGCGAGACAGGGCGCAACCGTCGCCGGGATCTTCCCGGGCCACAGCGGACGCGACCGGGGGAGAACCCCCTGTCACGAGATCTTTCATGGAGGAACTGTTCAGCTCGCTTAAGGAAGACTTCCAGACGCTGAAGCAGAAGGTGGCCAGTGAAGTCCGCGAGGTCCGCAGAGAGGTAGAGGGCCTTGGTGAACGGATAGAGACGGTGGAGACAGCGGCCCAACGCCGGGACGACGAGATTGTCCACTTGCAACAGGACGTTCTCCGTCTCCGGGAGCAATGTGTTGAACTCCAGGCCCACACCGAGGACCTAGAGAATAGGTCGAGGCGGAATAACATTCGGGTACGGGGTGTACTGTCCACGGACGAAGGGACGGACCTGGTGGGCTATTTGCAAGACTTGTTCCGGGACATTCTGGGAGAGGACGCGGACTTTCCTATCCGTATTGATAGAGCCCACAGAGTTGGCCGACAGCGCCAGTCGACAGCGCCCCCGCCAGACATCTTGGCTTTCCTGCCTGACTTCCCACTGAAGGAGCGCATCATGTCCGAAGCCCGCAGGAAGCAACCACTGACTTTCCGAGAGCGGCCCGTAGCGCTCTATCAGGACCTGTCCGCCATCACGTTGCAGAAGCGCAGGTCCTTCAAGATTGCAACTGATTTCCTGCGTGAACATGAGACGCCGTACTCCTGGGGGCATCCCTTCCGCCTGATATTTCGTTGGAACGGGGTGCTTCATCAGTTGCGCTCCCTGCAGGATATTTGCGGTGTCCTGGGGCTCACGGCTACGGAGGAGGATGGAGCAATGCCGACTTGGAGGCGCTCGGATAGAGGGGGTCGGCGGAGATCAGCGAGAAGACGGTCGGTGGCGAGCGCTGGGCGTCCTGACTCGCCCACCATCAGAGCGGACATGGCCAGTGCCTTGAGGGAAGCGGCCAGGGACTCGGCAGCCTCCAACGGTGTGGCCTTGACGGCCTAGATTCACTTCGGGGTGAGATGGACACAGCTTCTTCGATGCCAGGTTCGGGGGCTGGAAGGGGGTCGGGGGGGAGCGGGGGGAAGTGAGTGGCCGGACGTCCACTTTCACTACTTACTACAGACTTGTCCGTTTTGGGACTTGACTGAGACAATGGGTTGTTCGAGTTGGTATTTGGCTGGTTGCCATTGGTTTGTTTGGGGTGGGGTAAGGAGTTGTTCAGGGGTTGGGAAAGAACTGTCCGATGTTGCCTGTGTTTGCGCTTGGCTTGCTTTTACCTGTCCCGCGCTGCTGCCCTGCGCCCCCCCCCCCCTCCGGTTCCCTGCCCGCAGCATAGCGTTCCCGGTCCCTGGGAGACATGTCGTCCCTGAAGGTGGTGACCCTTAATGTTAAGGGCTTGAATAATCCTGTTAAGCGTAGGGCGATCTTGTCTCTGCTTGAGGGGACGCAGGCTGACATCTGCCTTTTGCAAGAGACCCACTTACTGTCCCGTGACTGCCATAGACTGCGCTCCGCTAGGTTTCCCACCCAGTTCTTCTCCTCTGCAGCGAAAAAAACCGCGGGAGTGGCCATTCTCATAGCAAGCTCCTTTAAGGGGGAAGTGTTGTATAAATATGCTGAACAGAAGGGGAGGCTTTTAGCATATCGCCTCCGCTTGGGGGGTATCTCGGTTACTGTTGGCTCCGCATATAGCCCGACTGACCATCAGGAACGCTTCTTGGACTCAGTACTAGTAGATGTCACTGCCTCCCTCGATCGTCATGTTATTCTAGGAGGTGACCTTAATATCGTCTTTGATTCTGCATTGGATAGGTCGGCGCAGCGGTTCCCGCAGACTGGGGAACTTTCCCAAGCTGCGAAGGCCCGACTCGAGGACATGGATCTGCACGACCTTTGGCGCTCATTACACCCTACGGACAGGGACTACTCCTATTACTCGCATGCGCACCGAACCTACGCACGGTTGGACTATCTCTTGGTTAGTGAACCAATGCGTACCGCTGCCACGGCGGCGGACATTGGGGTCCTGACTTTGTCTGATCATGCGCCGGTGGTTGGTGCGTTTGCGTGGCCGGCGCCCTCCCCCTCTCGGGGGATGTGGCGCCTTAGGGATACCCTTCTGCACAAGAAAACTGTGGTGAAACACATTCAGGGGGCCATACGGGACTACCAGACACATAATAGTAATTCAGACACTTCACTAGTGACACAGTGGGCTGCATTGAAGGCGGTTCTTAGGGGGGAATTTATCTCCATCTCTTTGACAGAAAACAGGGAGCGGCAGCGGAAGAGGGAGGAGCTGACTACCCAGGTCCGGGAGCTCGAACAGGTCCACCGCCGCACGGGCGCTCCAAGGGTTTGGAGGCAGTTGAAGGCTGCTAGGAAGCTCCTGTCGGCGCTGGACATGGATAGGGCGGAATACGCAGCGTTACGTCTGAAGCATGCCTTTTATACAGGTGGAGATAGGTGCGGCAAGCTCCTGGCGCATAGACTCCGAGTCGCGCAACAGCGTAACGTGGTGAAGGAACTCTTGGGTGCGGATGGGGTGGCCGTTTCTGGGGATGCGGAAGTGGCGGAAACCTTCTGCAGTTTCTACGAGGCGCTGTACACCGGGGAGCCCTCCTTGCCGCGGGAAGCCACGGAATATCTAGAGTCTGTGCCCCTCCCGGCGCTGGACCCCGCTCAGGCGGAATATCTTGAGCGCGATATTCACGTTGAGGAGGTAATTTCCGCTATAGCCAGACTGAAGCACGGGAAAGCCCCGGGCCCGGATGGTTACACGTCCCTGTTTTACAAGACCTTTTGCCCGGTCGTGGCCCCTATCCTCGCTCGGCTGTTTAACTCCTTCTCCGACCCGGGAGCCATCCTGCCGGATCTCCTAAGTGCGACGGTTTCGGTGATCCCGAAGCCTGGGAAAGATCGGGCCTTATGTGGCTCGTATAGGCCCATCTCGCTCTTGAACGTCGACCTCAAGCTGTATACGGGGATTCTGGCGTCCAGGCTGGCCCTGCATCTCCCCGGTCTGGTTGAGGCAGACCAGGCTGGCTTTGTACCCGGCAGGCAAACTGTCGACAACACTAAGCGGGTGACGCACATTTTGGAGAAGGCTTCGCGGATCCCGGGTGAGCGGATGCTGCTGGCGGTGGACGCGGAGAAGGCTTTCGACAGGGTTCATTGGCCGTACCTCGAGCTGGTGCTCAGGAAACTGAACTGGGTATCGGTGATAAGTTCTGCTCGATGGTTTTCAACTGCTATAGGTACCCTTCAGCGTCGGTGCGGGTCAATGGGTGCAGCTCCCGCAGTTTTGCTATCGAGCGCGGCACGAGGCAGGGGTGCCCCCTTTCCCCACTCTTCTTTGCTCTCTACATGGAGCCGTTCGCCCAAAGGATCCGCCACAACCCGGATGCCATTGGGATCAAGATGGGACGGTACGTCCACACGGTCAGCCTCTATGCTATGTCCTGCTAACCTTGGACGACCCCAGGAGGTCCCTGCCCGCCTGCATTCACGAGTTGGATGCCTTTTCACGTGTAGCCGGCTTCAAAATGAATATGAGCAAATCTGTGGCTTTGGACGTGTCCTTAGCTGCAGACACTAGGCGGGACCTTCAGCGGCTCTTCCCCATGCAGTGGTCGTCGTCCCTGGTACCATACTTGGGGATTCTGCTGGCGCCAACGTTGCCGGCGATGGTGACGGCTAATTACGTTTCTCTTAGTAAGAAGATGAGGGAGGAGCTTGGCCGCTGGAGTAAGGGCCTGCTATCCTGGCTTGGCAGGATCGCAGCGGTCAAGATGACGGTGCTGCCCCAGATCCTATATCTTTTCCGAGCCTTACCTCTCCAGCCTCCTGTGGGTTGGATCAGACAAACGCAGGCTGACATCTCATGCTTTGTCTGGCAAGGTCGCAAGCCCCGGATGAAGAGGGTTCTCTCCACACTTGCCCCGGAGGCGGGGGGCCTGGGCATCCCGGACCTCCGTAAATACTTTCTGGCGGCACAGCTACGATACCTTGTAGAGTGGAGCAGGTGGGAATCCGATAAGCACTGGCTTTTCCAGGATCAAGCGGTTGCAGGGCGTGCCCTCCAGGAAGTCCCATTCTTGCGCCGCGCTCACCGCCCCCCCCAACCTTTATGCTCCCTTCGTTACGAGGGTTCCCTTGAGGGTGTGGGACGCGGTTTGCGAGGTCCGGGACCTCACCACGTTCCCTTCACCGTTCACGCCCATTGTGGATAATCCTGACTTCTCCCCGGGGATGGAGCCGGGCGCTTTCTCCCATTGGAGGACGGCGGGCTGCCGAGCGCTCTTTCAGATCTATGGGCCTGAGGGAGTAGTTCCCTTTCAGCAGCTTCAGCAGGAGTTCGGCTTGACATAGTTGGACAGACTGCGATACATGCAGGTCCGACACTGGGCGCTCCAACCCCAGGTACGGGACACCGCTGACCGTCAGATAACACCGTACGAGCGGTGGCTGGTGACCCGTGCTTCGGATGCTAAATTGATTACTGATCTTTATAAGCTCTTACAGCCTCCTCCGTTTCACTATTATAACCCGGGTAGGGAGCGATGGCACAGGGAACTGGGCAGGACACTTAGCCACAACGAGTGGGACCAGATTGCACACCGGGCGAGACACTCTGCGTACCACACTGGCCTCACCGAAACATTCACCAAGGTGTCCACGTACTGGTACTACACCCCAGAGAGACTGCACGAGATGAATAGGCACATTGATGAGGGGTGTTGGAGAGGTTGTGGGCAGGTGGGGACCCTTTCGCATATTCTTTGGGATTGTCCCTTGCTGGCCGCTTATTGGAAGGAAGTTCTTGATGAGGTGGACATGCATTTTGAAATTGAGTTAACGCGCTTTCCGGCGTATGTATTGCTGGGCCTTCGTAATGGCCTAATGTATCCGTTGAAGTCCCGTAGGGGCAGGCAAATCGCGATCGCGCTGGGCTCAGCGGTTCAGAACATCCTTATCCACTGGCGCACTACCACAATCCCCTCCATCACGGGTTGGCTACACAGGCTCTGGCACGTGCTGGGAATGGAAAAACTGTCGCTCATGGTGGCGGGGGAGACCAGTTTGATGAGCTGTGGCAACCCTTTCGTGCGCTGTTAACTACCGAATTTAGGGAACTCACCTGTCCAAGATACCTCAGGCTTCTGAGGCTGACACCACTGGTGACTCCGGCAGACTAGGAGGGGCGGGGGGCTGGTTTTGGAGGGGGGGGGATGCGGCTGGGGGGCAGGTAGTGTTGTTGGTGGAACATCGGACGGGGGTGTTGGGGGGAGTTGGGGAGTTTTTTGGGGAGGGGGTTCTAGGGGTTGGTGGGCTGGGCGTCTTTGTATCATTTTTATCACTTTCTTTGCTTAGACTTGGGGGTGTCGCATATGCTCAGAACGGAGATATAGCATGTATTTCGCCTTTCATTTGCTGCTGTTTCCTTTTTTCCAGCGGACTATTCCACGATCGCACTCATAATTCCATGCTTATTTCCTTGCTTTATTGTATGTGACCCTAACCTCCTACCCCCCCTCCCCGTGTTCTTTTGTCTTAATAAAATGCTTTAAACCTAAAAAGGCACAAAAGTGGTACTGAAAATCTGAAAAAGAAACTGTCTCTTTGCCATCTGAGCTCGCCTAAAGGCAAAAGGTGGATCTAATTCACAAAGACATTTGAAGCCTAGGTTCAAGGTTACTGCATAATCTAGCATGACCTAAGATAACAGGAGAGGCTGGAGTACATTCCGATCAAGGGTGGGTATAGATTGTGGCATGGATTGTGAACTCTACGGTTTGCAGCATAATTAATGTGCCATGTGTGTTTCCATTAATTACTTTCCAAAATTCCTTAGAGAGGCGTTAGGATGTGGTGTTTCCCACTTGAAACTGCTTAATAGCGAAGCTAACACCCATTACCAATTCAATTCAATTCAATTTTATTGTTATAAATTGATAAAAACCATAATATTTTCAAATGATACATGTTAAAAGAAAATAGCAAAACTCAAAACAGAAAATTTGTGTTTTCCCAATTTCCAATATACGCTGTTCCGGTTCATCCCTTTCCCTTTCTCTCAGGCAAGGTTATTTATTTTCAAATCCTGCAAATGTCTTCAAAGTCCGTTCGGCATTCATGCGTGAATACTAGTAAGGGCCCATGCAGTCTGGTCACTTTCAATTTGCTTGACCCCTTGTTTGTTTTTTACTCCCTCTTCGTACGTCTTCTGCTCTTTTTACCAGTCAAAGGCACATTTTACCTGCTTTTTCCCTAAACGTGCGAAACGGACCTCGAATAATCAACCAAAAGTTGTTGCCATTCTTTAAAGTCTAGAGGCAATACATGTGTGAGGCTTCTTAAGTGAACCTTCACATGGCATGGCGGATTCATTACCCTTACTATATTTTTCAATTCTAGTTGTCTTTCCTTAATTGTAGATTATGCAGGTGCAAATCATTGGAGGGCTGGTGCCTTCCCTCCTTCTAATCTTCAGTAGCGATGGAGAATGGCTAGACAACCTTGCCTTGAATATCACCCCCTCCGTTTTAAGTGAGTCCTGTCTACTCATGAGAATCCTGCCTAAACCTGTGAAAATAAAGTTTAACATAACATAATGAAATTTGCCTTGTTCTTGGTCTGTTTGTTTTTCTCTTCATGTGTTCAAAACATTCCTAGTGCACAGGAATAAAGTAATTGTTTTGGTAACACCCTGCTATCGCCCCCTGCCTATGTTTGACCTGTCCACTTATGGAACCACATCTCATTTGCAGTTCCCTCCAGGAGAGGAACTCATTCAGTGTGTCATGCAAACACTAGGAATCGCACACCAAGGAACAAGTAACAATCATGTCTGTCTTTGACTCTTCCCTCTTGTCCCCCTGCGGTATGCACCACTGTAATACTTTATCACAGCTGTTCTCAGAATGGATGAAATTCACACGGGTTTTCATGATTCATCCATCTTGAGGATTGAAGCTTTTTCTTCTTTAGTTCATTTTGTGATTTCCGCCTTATCTTAACTTTCATTTCCCCCCATCCTTAAATGTCTCCCATCTTCTTTAATGAGCCGATCCCAGCTCTTCAGGGGATTATCAAAGAAGACTGTACAGTCTCTGTACATGGCATTAGCTGCAATAAACAACGGAATAAACAGTCACTCTATAAATGCTGCAACACTGGGTGACTGCTTTGCGGCACCAACAGACGGCACCAGATCACAGGAGAGTTCCTCAGAGATGGTGATATTGCTTGGACAGGGGGATGACCCACATGGCAAACTGCAATTTTCCCTGGCCCTTGAAAAAGCTTTACACTGATGCTGTACGAGGTTGACTATTTTTTTATTTACTTATCCTTTTAGAGTGCTCTTTCACAACCTCTGTCAGAATTAAAGAACGTTTATTGTTGTTGGTCTGTATATTGATGTGAGGCTTTTGATCCTGTATTTTACCTTCTGTAGTAGACACCTGCTCATGCAGTTCTGTCATTTTCATCTCCACTGAGTGCAAGCCACACCTGAAACCTTCCACCCTGACCTCACCTTACAGGTGCAGCTTGATGACATCACAACCAGGAAGTGTGACTACCCATGCTGCACCTGCAATTCTGAAGCACAGTCAGAGAGAAGGAGTGGAGGTGAGGGAACTCTGCAGTGCTACAAACAATGAAAGACACTGGAGCAGCAGGGGGAAACACAGAGAAAGAGAAAACAAAAGTTTTCAGAAACTGATCTGGAGGTCCTCATCCAGGAAATGGTGATAAGCATGAGCACCTCTTTGGTAAAAATTCACTCCGGGTGCCTGAGACATGCAAGCAGCGGATTTGATAAGATATCCAGCGCAAAGTGAACGCTGGTGGTGTCACACACAGAAGCATGGAAGATATAAGGAAGTGCTGGTACGATATGCGCCAACGCTCCAAGGAGAAGGTGGCTGCCAGGTTGGGGCTGGCCAAGAAGACTGGTTGAGGGACCTCCACTGCCACTGACTCCACACATCTAGAGGAACTGGTTGAGGTGACCCTGCTCCCAGAGAGCGTAATGGGCTTGGCCGACCTGGACAGCTCTGACACCCCGGTACCAGGACAAGTGAAGAAGCATGCCATAACACCCCTGATACTCCCAAACTACCCCCACACACCCAGGAGCGACCTAGGGGAAGGATAAAACTAAAAGTCCAGTGCAGGTACACAAGCACACACAGCAATGAATTATGGGAAATGTAGTCACATGCACATTACAGTGGTGCAGTTACACCCAGCCAGTTCCCAACAGCATGTGCACATCAGGAAAGGCAAATACAAGACACATGTAATCCTAAAGAGTGAAATTTAATACATGGCAAGTGCAAGTCAGAACAGAAAATTAATGTGTGCTTTTACGTCAACAGCACCATCTGTAACACAGGCAACAGTCAATGGAAGACAGGACGATTCCCCTAACCCACAGGCAGCAGAGCAAGAGGAGGAAACAGAGGAGGAGGAGGACAGCCCAGTAATCCCTCCAAATAGCCGCAGGTGGAATGTAGTGCCGCCACTGCCCCCATTGGAGGATGAAGGCCAGGACACCGATGGCGAAGTCCAAACAGTCGCAACACAGCCAATACCACAACACCATGCACGTGTACGTGCTGATCCGATCCCGCCAGTTCCAACCAGGCACAGGGCACGTGCATCCACCAGTGCAGCAGACCGACCCAGTTGAGGACACAGTGTTCGCCGGAATGTAGGGGCACATGTTGCAAATACAGCGCCAGCAGATACAAAACATAAAATCACTACATAGGCAAATCAGGGTTGGCTTCATGGGCATGACGGGTTCCCTGGAGGCACTCTGTGCGGAACTAAAAGCAGATCGTGCTGCTAGGCGCAGGGAGATGCAGCGCCTAGATCTGTACACCCGGGCGGTGATCCACCTGTCCTCAGCAACAAATGTGCTATCAAGGATTAGCATCTGTATGCAGCGTGAGGTGGCACACAGCAGCCAGGACGTGGCAACGGCCCTGTTACAAGTCACATCTGCTGTAGATGAGCTGCGGGCAGCTCACACTACTGGGCCAGGAGTCCTAACTCCCACAGATGAGGACGTAAAGTCAGGCAGGAGCAGCATCACCCCACCGCCCCCATGGATAGGCGCCGTAGTGGGCGGAACAGTAGGCCTACTGGGACAAGTGAGGAGGGCACTGTGCGACCCCAAACAGGGGCTCCGACCCGACAGCGCCACATTTGAGGTGCACTAACTTGGACCACTTGATGGGTGCAGCAACCCACTTTACATGGACACTTGCTCCTGATCAAACAATTGCACTGTGACAATAACATGTGCTGGACATTGGGAGATACATTGTGTGGTACTCAGGCTGTGTGCCGTCATTCATCCTGAAGTTAAGGAAATAAAACACAGTCTCACAACTGATATTTAGCATTGTGTCATATTTTCTTACCTAGAAATAGTTGCATGTTATCTCATCTGCCTCTGGCGCCCAGCAGCTGCACCAATTACACCGGCTGGCATGCGTCCTGGAGCTGGCCCTTCCTCATCTGATTAATCCGATTCACTGAGCTCCACCAGTGAGCCTTTCCTGGTGGTGATGTTGTGCAGCATGGCACATGCTACCACTATCTTGCAACAGGTCTGGGAGCTGTATTGTAGTGCCCCTCCTCTCTTATGTAGGCATCTGAATCTGCTCTTGAGTATCCCGAAGGTCCGCTCAATGGTGCCTCTGATCTTCTGATTGCTATGTGGGCACTGTTGTACCTCCGCTCCCCAGCGTTGGATGGATTCAGGTAGGGAGTCAGTAAGAACTCACGGACCGCATACTCACTGTCACCTGTGGGGTGGGAGGAATATGGTTAAACAATGTCCTGCACATGCTATCCTTAACTAGTGTGTCTTCTGTACAAATACATTTACCTAGTAGGTATCCCTCACCAAACTCCCCACTTGTGAGTCGACGGTGTATCCCACTGTGGCGGATGATGAAATCGTTGTGCGTGCTGCCTGGGTATTTTGCGACAATGTCGGGTGATGATGTGTTTGGCATTACTCACCACCTGTATGTTCAGGGAATGATAGGATTTGCGATACCTGAACACATACTCATTCTGGGCGGAGGGATATGGCGACATATGTCCCATCTATGCATCCAATGATGTGGGAAATTGTGCTATTTGACAGAACTCCTGCTTGGTCTGGTCTAGTGCATGTGGGGTGCTGGGGAAGTGGATGTGTTGATGCAGCCTCTGTACCATGGCATCAAGGAGCATGTCGAAAAGCACGACAATGCACTCTGTGACACCCCTCCTGTTGAGGCTATCACCCCCTGGAAACTACCTGATGCCAAGAGGTGCAGTGAGCACAGGACCTGGATGTGAGTGGGGATGGTGTTTGTCTTGCACGTGGGGTGTTCAAGTATAGGTTTGAGTTCCTCAATTAAATCAAGGATGCTCTCTTCATCCAGCCTGTAGTTTGTATGGATGTCCTACTCAGTCCTCCGAAACAGGGTTATACGCGCACAGAACATCCTTTCCTGGCATCTCCTCCTCTGTGCAGCAGCTCTGAGTCGCAGCCTCCTGGCTATCACATACAGCCCAGCCATTGTGGAAAAGATCTGTTGCATTGTGGAGTTCCTTTAATAGTTTGCACCTGTTTACCACCAGCTCACACTTGGTGGTAATTGCAATTTATTTCATACATTTCTTAAAATGCGATTTTACAATTTGCGATTTTCGCAAATTGAAAATCGCAGTTTAGGAATTTGCATACATATACGCAGAATTATTGCTTCGCAACTTTGGGAATCGCTAATTTTGAGATTTCTTATGCTAGTGTTGCGAACATGTCACATACATCATGTTTTATGAAATTTTATTTGCAAATAGTGTTTTTTGCGAATTGCAGCATTTGCAAGTAAAATGCTGTTTCATGCATATGGCCTTAAGTCTCTAACCTCCTGGAAGAATCTATCATTCTTTTCTGATGTAAGGATGTTTCAAGCAGAAATCCCAACATCTGGATTGCAGTCCATGTTCTTTTCCTGCGGTTTTCTGCCTAATTTCACGTGCTGCTTAGAGACAGTTTTATCAGCCTGCCAGAGCTCATGTGATGAACAAAAAGTTACAGCGGTGGAGAGGGTTTGGGTGTGCCCCTTTCAATCATTGGTTGTTTGGTTTGACCCCTTTCAGCCCTCCCATTACAAGAGCGCTGCTCGCATGTTGGATCTGCCCACAGGAGGATTTTCTCTTTACCATCATTCGGTGTATTAGTCAGACTAAACAATGTATAGTTAAGTGCATGGATGGTGAAGTGTCCGTGCACAGCACTGGAGGTGCTTCCTACTGCTTACTCCTACCCTACTCTACCCCTTACTTCAAATACTCCTCCCATTCCTACCCTAGTCTTAATCACATCACTGTTCCTACTGCCATCCTTAATACACTTCCAGCTCTACTCCTATTCAACCCTCTACAAATTTCCCCATCTGTCCTTACTCTAACCTCTACTTCAAATCCCTACCCCAACAATTACCCCTTGTACTATTATCAACATGTCTACTCATTTTCTCTTACTTATTCTTATAATCTTAAGAATAATCCACCTCATATGTACATATGCCTATTCTTACTACTAAGTTCTCCTACTCCTATTTCTACTCATATGCTTACTCCTACACTTACTACTTATAACTCCTAAAATTACTCCTATGTTAATACCTACGTACAGCTTCTTTTGTTCCTGCATACTCCCTCTATCATTCCTACTTGCTCCTGCTCTTCCTACTCCAACCTTTACTGCTATTCTGATTTCTTACAACCAAACACATATTCCTTTCCTCCTTATTCTCTCAGCTATACAGATATTGAGGCTAATCTTCTTAACCTATTGAGTAACTAGGGTATTAGATGTGAACTTCAGCTAGATTCCATTCAACATTTATATTCACACAACTCATATGGGTGCAAAAGCTCTTCTGGAACACTTTACTTTGGTTTAGTTTAAACAAGGTGTACCAAAGTTAAAGGCTTGGACCACGGACATCGGTAATGATAACGCCTTGACAACAAATGCAAACTATAGAAGGTATCCACCTTTGTAATGAAATAACAGGTATATTTAGACAATAGTCAATTTGCCCCCGAACATCATTTTACCTGTGTATGTAAATTCATAATTTTTTTCCATTAAATGCCAACTTTCCACTTTGAATAAAGAAAAAACTTTCCTCCGAACAAAAGCATTTTATTCTAAGCATGACACAGGCACCTTGCACCCATGAATTGATTGAAATAGACCCTGGGATAGGGAATTACCCAGTAACCTTCTCTGGCTATTTGACTTCTGACATGCTAAAACTTGTCCATGGTCAAAGTCGTGTCAAGGTCTGGTGCCAAGGAAGGCAAAGGAAAGACTATTTGAATAGAGTTGCTTGGGATCATGTATGGAGTCTGAGGATAAAAGGGATCTGTTAGAAATTGGGTTTCTGGTTGACTAGTGTGGGTACCTAGCCAGGTGGAATCCCACCACTCTAGTCAGGGCAAGTAAGTTACATGCCAAAGATAATCTGTACTCACCCTCTGTTCGCTTGGTGCAGACCAAGATGGCTTATCATCAAATGCAATATGTAAAGAATTTGTGCAAGCACACACCGTAAAATAGTGAAAACCAGAGGCGCAAATAGAGCCAAATTTCGGGGGGGGGGCTAAGAAAAAATTTCGGGGAGGGCTGAACCTTTAATCCGTATGCAGAGTGGTGCTGCAGGCGCTCTTAGAAGGGGTGAAACAACTGGAAAGCCTAATTACCATGCAAATGGTCTTTTAAAGACCTGTTAAACGATCTGTCTCATCCTGGGCTGCCACACACGACGGGGGGGCTGAAGCCCGGTGAGTTCAATGGGTGTTGCGCGCCTGGTGAAAACACTACAGAAAGTTCTAGACACTAGTTTAGAAAATAGCCTATATTTATCTGAGTACAACAGCACTAAAATGACAAAAACACAACATGCACAAATCATGTTATGGAGTTCTCAATATTAAGTAAAGTTCTTAGAAAACTATCGGGTGGCACTTAACCAAGACAAATCCACAAGTTCAGTCCGACCACAAAGGAATGTGGACTGGATAAGGAGTCGGGAACACCCCATACAGTATCTTGGATATGCCAAATATCAACAATGATGCGAGGTGCATGGTAGGTGAGGAGTAGCAAAAGCAGGTGATGCATCAGTTTTTTTACTGCTCTGCAGGATTGTTGGCACTCAGGGACGGTGCATTGCACAAAGGAGGTGATGCACCACTGTAGCAAGTGAGACTCAGTTCCTGGAGGCAGTGCAGGGTCGTAGAGCCGCTAAAGCTGCGTTAGTGTAGGGGAGGTGATGCATTGGTGGCAGGTGTGATACCTTGGTTCCTTGCTGCTGTGCAGTATCGATGATGAAGTTGGGGGTCAAGCCGTAAGGCTTTGGTGTCACAGCATTGAGGTTGAACCACTGGGCCAAAGCTGTGGCGTCGGAGCTAGAGTGGTGCATCACGGACGTTAGTGGCATGGTGCTCAGGACTCCTGCACTGGCGTTTCTTCGGAGGCACTGGGCGTCATCTAAACCTGTGTTAGTCATGGTCATTGTGTCGATCGGGGACCACGACTTCCGTGCAGGCAGCTGCACAGCATCAGAATTACAGAACGGTGCTGGTTACGAAGTTGCTTGGCATCAGTTTCTTTTTGCAACACGTACACTAACTTCCAAGGCCTATGAACTAGAAATGGCACTACTTGGCAAATAGGCCTCAGCAGATGCCTCCAGGGAATACACGTGAAGTTTTTGATGGCCCTGAGACTTCCAATAGGAGGCAAGCTCAACTCAAGCCCTTGGAGAAACTTTAGAAAGCAGGATGTAGAGAGAAAAGTATAGTCCTCTCACTCCCTGGACAGAAGCAGCAGGCCAGCACAGCAAAGCAAACAGCAAAGTGGCAGTCCCTCCTGACAGCCCAACAGCTCTTCTTCCTGGCAGAACGTCCTCTGTCCAGAATTGTTTCTCACATGCTGGACACAAGGCGCTCAACACTAGCTTTTCTTACAGGGAGCCAAAGTGCTTGACCTGTCCTGGTCGGCGACTCCTCCTAGGAAGTGCCCACACTTCATGTTAAGGGGACAGACTGGAGCGCTCCAAATGCGCTGTGTTTAGCAGGGCAAATTTTCTCACTCAGCACACTGCTGTCTGACTCACATGAGACCAAGTCCCATGTCAGAGGTGCTGCATCGCAATCTTTGATGAACTTAAAATCACCAGAACAGGGGGAAAGCCAACAAGCCCTTGGAGAACACTAAGGGCGCGAGCAGCAAGGCAGCTGGCAGCAGGACAGCACACTGCAACAGGTCGCAGAGTGGCAACCCCTCATGCAGCTCAGCACATAGTAGGCCAACACAACAAAGCAGTTGGTAAAGTGGCAATCCCTTCTGTAGAACAGCAATTCCTTCTGGCAATGTACAGAATGTTGAGCCAGCTGCATCTGGTTACAAGTCCCACGCAGTGCAAAAAATCATGGGGTCAAAGCCCCTATACTCATATCCCAAAATGTCTTTGATCCAGGGACAATTCCAAAAGAAACCTTAGATGTGCACAACACCCCCTTTCAATCCCAGCATTGTCTCTAGACAAGGAGGTAAATCAGCCCTTTGTGTGAGGGCAGGACACAGCCTATACAAATGCAGGTGTGCTCCGCTTCCCTCTCTCCCAGCACAGGAAGGCCATCAATATGCAGATTTAACCCTGTTACCCCCAACCCTTCCTGTATGATGGCTTAAAGCTGTACCTTGAAAGCAGTACGCAGTCACGTCCAAGTGTTGTGTTCCCTCCGTTTATTGGCCAGTGGCAGTTACCAAAATGTGATAGCTGTGACCGAAGGGGTGTCACAGAGAGCACTTTCATGTTTGTGTCTCAATTTACTAGATGCCCTGCTCCTCTACATACACCAACACATTTACTTGCCAAAGAATGATGGTGAAATACGACCAGCGAAATTGCAATTTTCTCGGATAGTCAGATTCCCGCAGGTCATAGGGTGTATAGATGGGATGCATGTGCCCATATGTCCCTCATCCCACCTGGAATACATATACAAGAACCGCATGAACACCCATTCCTTGAACATCCAAGTTGTCAGCAATGCACAAATATCATCTCACATATAGTGGCACAATATCCAGAGAGCGCCCATGATTCCTACATGTTCAGGCACAGTGGGATTTATCAATGACTGGAAAGAGGGGAGTTTGATGAAGTTTACCTAATAGGTACTGGAATGAAATGGTAATACGTATATATGTTATTACCCAACCATCGCTCCTTTTATGTTGTTTCACACATATTTCTGCTTTGTCAGGTGACAGTGCACAAGCTCTGAGGCCATGGATCCTCACACCCCACCAGCCTCCCCACAACCTACATGAAAGGCAGTATAATATGGAGTATAGGTGCACCAGGTTGGTGAACGAGTGGACATTTGACTCCTCAAATCCCACTTGAAATGCCTGCACAAGAGTGGGGGGATATTGCAGTATGTGCCAGAGACTGCTTACAAGATTGTGGCAACCTGTGCCATACTCCACAACGTTACCTGCAGTAGATGCTTACACATGGAGGTGATCGGATTGGAATCTGAAGATGAGGATCTTGGCCCACAGCAGCCTACTGAGGCAAGCAGAGCAGCTGAGGGGAGAAGGTACAGGGACAACAAAGCCAGACATTACTTTGCATGGTAAGACATGTCCATAAACACAATACCGTCAGAAAATGCCACTGCAAGTGAATGATTGCTCAAAAGTAAGCTCCCTTTAATGGCACGGTTCAACAAACATTGACAGACAACCTGTCCATCACACAAAAGCATATTTACATTGAGTGCATATGTTGTTCGGTTATATCACAGCCAACTGAAAGGGATATTGCTATAATTTGACTTCAAGACTTATGAACTGGAGAATCTGTTAAACAAGTCCTTGTGGAGGAGTAAAGATATACGACAAATAAAGAAACCACGGACTTATGCTTGAACTTTCGTTGTTTGAAATTATCATTCTACTTTAATTTGTGATACTACATGAATATATTTTGCTCAGGGAAACAAAATAAGCAATTTACGCAATTGAAACAAATTGCGATTTAGCAGCATAGGGTGGTGGCTCTTTTGACTCCCTTTGAAGCATATCATAAATATTGAAAGACAGGATACTTAAACCATCAGACATTGCGCAATAGAGACCCTCACCACCCAATCAAAAGAATCCATATCCAATATGCTAGCTGGTGCCATGAGGAGGTGCTGGACGCACCTGCTACTCCGTTACAGCAAATGGGCATCTGGGGCAGATACGCTGCTGTGGCTTGTCTGGGACTTCAGCACCCACCCCGCTGGCAATGTGGGCAGTTTGGATGGCATCCATGGCTGCTGTCATCTGGGCTAGGCCCCATGAGTCATCCCCACTGTTGTGGGCCTTCTCCACCTGTAGGGACACTGTGCGCTTCAACATGGTAGTGGTAGCCTGTTAAACTGGGGACCCCAGTTGGCAGAGGTAGGTACCTTTGTCCAAATAGGGACCCTTACTTCTAGTCAGGGTACGGGGGATACACACTTTAGATAACCCCTGCTCACCCACTTGGTAGCTTGCCACAAGCAGACAGGTTTATCCCAAAGGCAATGTGTAAAGTATATGCACCAACACTCACTAAAACACAGTGAAAACACCACGCCAGTTTAGAAAAATAAAATATCTTTATCTAAACCAAACATGACCAAAACAACTAAAATCCAACATACAGATACTCAGTAGAATCTCTTCAACTAGGGTTGTTGTAAAAATGAACTTGGCGATGGTAGATGCAACACTTTTCTCTCAAAGTACCTTAGATGAGTAACGCAGAACAAAGAAAAGGGTCGCAGAGAAGGCGATGCATCGATCCTTCCTGCGCTCCGGTGGCGATTTGACATGATGGGGCCCAGGTGCCTTGCGATGATCCGGTGCGATGCAATAAAATGGTGTCTCTGGTGCGATGCGACAATGTGGATGCAATGCATGCAAGCCCGATGGTCGTGCGGCGAAATCGGTGGTTTCTTGAGCTGCACAGGCCCTGCGAAACGCTCCTCCGGTGATGCGATGGCGATCAGCGGTGACACACTTCCTTAGTGATGGGACGGTCTGGCGACACACTTCTCTGGTGATGCGATGGCGAACAGCAGTGACATGCTTCCTTGGCGAAGTAATGGCGGCTGCAACAGCGGCATCACGCTTCTCCCTCGTTGCGTCGCACTTCCATCTCCCAGCAGCAAGGGCCTCACACAGTTACAGGCACCTCAGGGCAGGTAAGAACTTCGAGCAAGGAAGTCAAGGAAGCTGTGGGTGAAGTCCTTTTGTGCCTGGGACTTCAGAAACCGTAGGCCAGCTCTTCTCAGGCCCTTGGAGTCTTTTCCTCAGATGGACATGGCACACTGCAAAGTCTTTCTTCAAGCAGGGGACACTGCACACAGCGAAGCCCCTTGGTCCTCTACTCAGTAGAAACAGCAAACTGCAGTTTAACCCCAGACACACAGCCAGGGCAGTACTTCTCCTCAGTCTCTTCAGGTGATCTTCTTTGGCAGGGATTCCTCTTGATCACAAACTAGTCTAAAATTCAGGGGTTTCAGCTCTCATATTTATACCCCGAAAGTCTTTTGTTCTCTATGTGTGAGGTGTCCTGTACCCAGTCCAAACAAGTTCTGGGTGTACGCTGCCAGTGCACAACCTCTTCCTTTGTCAGTGTGGGCCAGGTTCATCAAACGCACCACAGGAGGGGGAGCCAGCATTGTGGAAGGCAGGCACCGCCCTATTCAGGCCTACGTGCTACTCCTCCCACCACTCCAAATGCAGATAGGTCTATTCAGCTTAGTGCTGACCCATCCAGATTCCTGGAGCAACCCCATCCCTGTCACTCTCAAACCAGACAGTCAATCCTGTTGCCTGCAGGTACTTCGGTCCTGCTTACTGTTTGGTTCTCTGGGCTCTTCAGGTCCCTAAACATTTTACCAATTGCTGTGTTCTACTTTTAACGGTTTGCATGTTTACCGATTTTAATTCATTTTTGAAATACTGTGTGTCTCATGCTTACCTGATTTCTGTCGGGAAGCTTGTTGTGGCCGCACACCCCGTTCCACCGCGGTATTTACCGTTTGCTGTGGATGGTGATTAGGCGGCGCCATTTTTGCTCCTCAGCCGGCTGGTCGAGGGGCGGAGATGGGGGGGTTATGAAGGACTGGGTTTTAGAACCCAGCGGCGTCAGGGAGAACGCCCGATGACTTCGAGTTCCCCTGCCTTGGCAAACAGAGACACGGGATACTTCTTGATGACGTCAAAGACCAAAGTTTATTGGCTGCAACCAGGAACAGAGATCTACGAAGCACACATGGGTGGTTCGCTAGAGACTGCACAAATTCAATGAGCGGAGCATGGTCTTTTATGCCAAAAATCAAGCCTCAGGCAACATTCAAAATTAGCATTGGGTTCATACAAATTGACCAATGACAGTGTGACAATTTAAAAGTAGCGTATGACGACAATCCCACTTTCCGTTGTCCAGCCCACCAGAAATGACCAAGCAACCATTAACATAACAGCCCTCCTGACATGTTCTGGAACATGTCAGGAGGGCTATTATGTTAATGGATGCAACAAGGGTAACAGGGGACCCGATCGCTTTAATATTGCTAGATGCTGAGAAAGCATTCGATCGGGTCTCCTGGTTATTTTTGTGGGAAGTACTAAAAAGGTGAGGTTTTGGCCCAATTATGCTACAGGCAATTCAGGCACTATACCAGACACCCAGGGCTCAAATCATGATCAACGGAAACTTGACCAATCCAATTACCATCACTCGGGGCACCCGGCAGGGTTGTTCATGCTCCCCTTTGCTGTTTGCATTATACATAAACCCACTTATCACAAAAATCTTAGCGAACCCAGATATTAGACCAGATGTTAGGCAAGGGGTAGAAACTAAAATCATGGCATATGCGGACGACCTGGCAATAGTTACACCCGATCCCGAGAAGTCCATCAGGGCCTTGGAATATGAGGCACAGGAATTCGGAGAGATAGCTGCTATTTATTAAATAGAACAAAAACCCAGGTAATTATAAATGAAAACATAAGATGGTCCAATCCCCTTGTAGTTACAAAAGCAAAGTATTTGGGGGTAAGCATCACTGCAAATTTAGATGCAATAGTAGGTAATAACCTGAACCCACTCGCCAAGGATACAAAAAAGGCATTAAAAAGAATTGATAATCTACACCTAACAATAGTTGGCAGAAGCAATGTAATAAAGATGACTTACTTTCCCAAACTACTGTACTTCCTTAGAACTATCCCTCTGGAATTCAGTGATGCTTTCCTTCTACTATTTGAGCAAATTTTTTGCCAGTTTATTTGGTCGTATTCTACCATAAGAAGGTCTTACAAATGGCTATCTTTATCAAAAGAACGAGGTGGTTGGGCGCTACCGAATCTTAAACTCTACTATTGGGCAGTCGTTTTACAGTACAGTCCTGTGTTATTGCTAGATTACAACATACAGTCCGCCTCAGATCTTCCATCTCCTTATTATGCTTTAATTGGAGTGAATGCTCGAGGTATTCTCTGGAGACAACTTGAATTCGGTTATTTTAAGCGGGTGCGGTTCAAATCTTTAATAAATATTTACCGTGTTTTTACCAAAGTACGGAAATTGGTAGGGTTAGGTAGACTAAACTACTACACCGCAATTAAAGATAATGTAATACTTCCAGCAATTTTTAAAGGATCATATCTTCATAAATGGTACAATGCGGGGGTTACCAAATTGGGCGACCTGATTAATCAAGAAGGGGTTCGGACCTTTCAAGAAATTAAAATACGGTTTCAGATAGAAGAGAGCCAATTATTTCAATACTATGCGATTAGAAGTTTCTTGGATCAAAAGACCGGTGGACCGACCGGTTTCAAGAAAAATGAGATCATTGATAGACTGTGCTCAAATAATCCGCCTAGGATAGGAACCATTTATTCCAGTTTTAATGATAAAATGCCTGATGATGTAGAAAGGATTGGGTTGAGATGGCAAACAAAACTGAATATAGAGCCAAATATTTTTTCCAATGCTCTGGTTTTGTCCCAAAAGTTTTTACTTTCCACTAAACTGCAGGCACAATTTTATAAAACTGCTTTTTTTCTATACATTACACCGGGCAGGATAGCTAAGTGGGGGAATGGGGCGGGGACTGTTTGTCCTCGATGCCAAGAATACTCTGCAGATCATACTCATATGTTTGCCACCTGCACAAAACTTAATCCACTCATTCAGCAAATTCAACTGTTTGTAGGGGCGGTTTTAGAGCAAGGGATACAACTTACACCAGCCAAATTACTGTTAGGTTACGATGGAAGTACAAGGCCAGGGAGTCCATTTATCTTTGTAGCGATGACTATTTACAGAATTTGCATTGCAGCACACTGGAAAGACCCTAACCCTCCCTCATTTAAACAGTGGCAGGCCAGATTGCTGGCGACTTATAAACTGGAAAAGGCAATTTATGCAAAAAAAGGGAAAAGGGCCAGAAAGAAGGGTCTCGCGCTCTGGGAACAGTTAGAGAAATGGGCAGATGGTACACAAGGCTGAATTAAGCCGCATGCTGGCAAAAACTAATTTTTTTTTTCTTTTCTTCTAATTACATTGGAATTTTAGGTAGTAATTTTTTATTAGGAAATGTTTGCTGTTCTCCCTTCTTTCTTTTCTTTTCTTTTTCTTTTTTGGCTATTTTTATTTCTTCTTCCGATTGTCTTCTTTCTCTCAGATCTTATTTTATTATTTTTTCAGTCTATTGTCTGTAAACTTGAAAGGGAACTAGTGCTAGTGCTGCGAGAAGGTGCCGGGGGGGGGGGGGGGGGGGTCCCGACAGAAATGGAGCAAAAGTATAATCTGTATAATGTTAATCATGGTAAAATAAAATAAAAAAAAAAAAAAAAAGAAATGACCAAGCAAAATCCAACATTCCTGTTTGAACGGGCCGGACAAACCCATCATAAAACCCTCAACCCAAATCAATGATTATGTCGTAAAGGAAGGTACAGAAACAGATTGGAAGCAAGATAGAAAGGTGGGAGCAGTGTACCATAAGCTCGGGCATGTCCTGCTCTTTGATCTTTATCTGACCAGCTGCTTAACAAGGAAGTGGCTCAGCGAGGTCAGCCTCGGCAAGGAGTCAGTTCGGGAGGTCATTCAGAAGTCAGCTAAGGCATACGTGTCTCAAGGACTCGTTCGGCCGCAGTCATCGGCCTATGTGAGGGCAACCACTCAAAATGGCTGCCGTACACAAAATGGAACCCGAAGGTTCAAACGAAATCCCCAAATACATAGTGTTCTCATATATCGATTCATGTGAAAACACTCGTACACGCTACACTTGCCATTTGCGGTCGGCTGACACCAAAATCGTCTATTTCCGATGACCTTTATTGAACGGGTTCGGAACCACCGAACCAGACCCACAAACTCACAGAACTACAGACCCTCCTTTTGCCCTTACATAGGCAACAGACCCAAACCCATGTCAATCTGAATCCGGATCTATATTCATCAGATCATCGATGTGTTGCAGTAGCATCATCCTATTACTTAGTACCTCTCTCTGGACAGGTCTCTTTGCACACTCAGTAGCACAGAGGCCACAAAAAGCAGGAGCACACTGTACACAGAGACAGAACAGGAAAAGGATAGCCTAGACCATCCCAATGACCATCAGAATCTTCCAACCCCAAGTGGATATCAATCCCCATAACCATCCCATCAACGACCAATCTCCTTTGTCCAAATGGACAGAATCAGAGATCTTATGTAGCTTGGAAATGGCCTGGAAGACTGACGGAGCGTTGTCTGGAATGAAAACTCAGCAGCTCGATTGAATCAGCTTACAAACTCCACCTCGATCTGCTAGTATGACATCAAGGGCAACTCTATTTTGGAGTGTCATAAGTCTATCTGACTGGAGCTCAGCAGTCAAGTTACTTAGGGCACCAACAGTTTCGACTATGGTGGACTCAACCACTCTCGTCAACTGGCGAATATTCCTGCTATTAGCCATCGGTTCCCAGATCGGCAGAAAACCCTTAAAGAAATCTCCCAACTCTTGCCCTGCAGTGTCTTCTTGGCTAAAGACACCTCTAGCAACTCTCGTCTTATGGTAATCTGCCACAGCTGTAAAAGTGGGAGGCAACAGGAAAGAAACAAAACATGTGCCTGAAAAATCAGGGGCTAACCATGAATACGCTTTGTCATCACAAACAAAGTAGGTACCCTTAGCAGCTAAAAATGCTGGGGAAGACTGAGACGTAAATACGTAAGTATCAGTACTTCGCTAACTGAGCTCTCGGATTCTTGCCATTACCCTGCAGACAATAGCGACCCTGATGGGGCACTATCCAAATCGGTTTAGAACTCTTCGCTCGCTGGTTAACACTCAGACTAACTCCATATCCAGTAATGTCCCAACCACTATAGGGTTGCTTCTCATCTATCGGAAGAGTTTCAACGGCATTAGTCCCTTTAACCGTGTCGACTATGCCTCTTGCAACAGCACTATTCTTCGGGTTGTCCTTCGGTGATCGTAGGGGATAAACACTATGGGCATAAATAAACATTGTTCTGTAAGCCCAAATCGAACCATTCAAACTAAAAGGCAAAACTAAATACGGAATACCCTTATCAGCCGTATGGGGCATTAGACCACAGATCCAACTGTTTGTCGTGTTCATCACTAACTGGTGTTGGTGCAAAAGTTGAATAAAGAAATTATTAGCAAATTCCAATTGTCTAACTACCTCATGTTCAGGCAAAAGGTGAAAAGAATCAGAAGAAATAGTAGGTGGAGGTGTAGGTTGCATAGTGAGAACAAACGTTACTTTAAAAGAGAATGTCACATAACCAATTATGAATGTCATCCAACTCGTTAGCAAAAATACACACGGTATTAGAAAACGTTTCTTTGAGATCAATTTACATATCTTCTTTCTAAAAATCATTGTCCGTGCAGGTCTCTCCAACTCGAAGAAATCCATCCGAAACTAAATATGCTGCTCGCGATGGTAGGGTGTTCTATGCTAAGGAATGACTCTGTCAACCCAGGGCAACTCCCTTAGGCCAACCAGAACCCTCGACCGAGTGTCTCAGGCTTGCACTCCAAAGACTTTCGGCAACCGCGACCCTACAGCTGAACCTGGATGGCGGTTCGAAAAACAAAAATGAGTAGATCCTCGGTGGAGAGTTATCCTGCAAACAGAAAAATCATAAAAAACTTTATTTGTGCATGTCTCTCGGTCGCAAATTATAGCGGCTTCTTCCAGGCAATTCTTGATCTTTAAACAAAAAATCAGACTCAGTAGTGTTCAATCGATTCGAAAGTGGCACAACTTCTTGTGAAAGATCGTCACTTTGTCTCCCAGAGTTCCTACCGATCAGACGAGCATCGCTGAATGGCAAAAATCGTGGAATAGTTTCTGTTTCAGAGTCCAGAAGTCCTTCCTGGACCCACTTATTGTACGGTAAGGGCAAAGATGCTCGCTTACAGTGTACACCGTGGATCCAGTTTTTCTTGCCTTGTACTCGAATTGCAGAACGTGTAGACAGAAGTACTTGAAAGGGTCCTGTCCAGCGGGGCTGATCGTTCTTATTCCGCAGGAAATTCTTGATTAAGACCCACGAACCAGGTTCAATAGCGTGGCCTGGATCTTCTGAAGCTTGTGGTAGGCTTTCATGCACCTGTTGGTGTAAGACACGCAATTTAGTCGTCAGTTCGCGCAAATAGTCAAGCAACACAGGGTACTCAATCTCACTAAATCTAGTTGGCCTTGGCACACCCCAAATATTAGCTGGGCGACCAAAGACAACTTCATAAGGGCTCAGACCCATTCTCGAATGTACAGTCATTCTTGTGGACAGGAGCGCTAAAGGCAAAGCGTCTGGCCACTGTAGACCAGTGCTCGCTTGGATTTTGGCTAATTTAAGCTTTAAGTTGCCATTATAGCACTCGACTAAACCAGCTAATTGGGGGTGATTTGCAGCGTGGAACTTCTGCCGAATACCTAGTCCTGCACACACTCTCTTCATGACCTGACCCACAAATTCACTCCCATTGTCACTCCAGATAATTCTCGGCATTCCAAATCTCGGGAAAAACTCTTTTATCAGAACTTTTGCTGTGGACAAGACAGTATTGTCCTTAAGGGGATAAGCTTCAACCCATCTAGAAAAGGAGCAAACAACCACTAAAACATATTTGAAATTGTTGCATCTCTCCATATGGATAAAATCTAGCTGCAAAGCCTCGAACGGATACGTAGGAGGAGCAAAATGACCAGCTGGTGTTGGAGTTCCCTTACCAGGATTATACATCAAGCACACCATACAGTTTCTAACCAAGTTCTCTGCACATTTTGGAATTCCCGCATTCTGCCAAACCGGAGCCAACAACTTACAAATCCCTTTCACGCTGATATGTGCCATTCCATGAGCCACTGTAACAACCGGAAGCACATACGCGTTAGGCAACAACCATCTTTGATGCTCAGACAAATCAGTCCAACAACCATCCGAATCCAATCTACTCTTGCTTTTTCTCCATTCATTCAACTCTTTCTCTGTAGCTTCAGCTTGAATGGATTTCACACTCTCAATCGTATCCTCACACATACTCTTCTCTGGAACCCATCTCGCCGGACCCGCAACATACATTCGGCTCATCACATTTCTCGCAGTATCTTTTGCAACTTCATCTGCAAATGCATTTCCGCGACCAACATCATCCGTAACTTTCTTATGGGCACTGCATTTCACGATCGCTACTTGTAATGGCAAAGTAAGTGATTCAAGAAGTTAATTCACCAACTGTCCATGCTGGATCTTTGTCCCATGCGAAGTCAAAAACCCACGTTCACGCCACAAACGTCCAAAGCTATGAGCCACGCCAAAGGCATACTGGCTATCAGTATACACATTCACTCGTTTTCCTTTCGCCAACACACATGCTCTCTAAGGGTGGGCGTAAAATCCGTTTCGCGGGCGAAGTTGCGGATTTTCCGCGATTTCGCGATCCGCGAATCTCGCGAGGACGAATTTTCAGCCAAGCAAGGGTTACAGCAGCAGGTGCAAAAGTTGAACCTAATTTCTTTGTAACCTTTTACAAAAAGGTTACAAACAAATTAACTTCAACTTAGACACCTGCTGCTAACTGCTTCCTGGCGCCTCGTTGCCTACTTGCAACTATTCTCTGACCCTGCTCTGACCCTTGAAGCAGGCTCAGAGAATAGTTACAAGTAGGCAACGAGGCACCTGTCCAAGGAATTAAACCTCATCAGGAAGCACTT
Organism: Lissotriton vulgaris; assembly: GCF_964263255.1. Taxonomy (NCBI): domain Eukaryota; kingdom Metazoa; phylum Chordata; class Amphibia; order Caudata; family Salamandridae; genus Lissotriton; species Lissotriton vulgaris. Next base: position 24,207,269 of record NC_141686.1, on the reverse strand, counting down.
ACAGATATAAAAAACAGGAAGAAGGGAGAGGATGGCAAATACACCCATTTTGAGTTGTCAGGAGGGGCTAAACTAAAAGAGACCTTTACAGCACAATTTTCATATGCATTTTGCTAAAAATAAAAAGCTGTATGTTCTGTAGGGGCAACTCAGGAATCTGGCCCTTCAGAGATCTGGCCTCTCTTTCTTTCTCTTGTTCTCTCTCCCTCTCTCTTTCCCTCTCTTTCTCTCTCTTTCTATCTATCTATCTATCTATCTATCTATCTATCTATCTATCTATCTCTCTCTCCCTCTCCCATAAACGACTGCATGGGTAACTTCGCTATGCAAGCGGCTCGCGAAGACGCAAAAAACCCAGTGAACACGCAAAAAACCCAGCGAACACGCAAAAAACAAAAATCCACAAATTCGCGAATTTTGCGGATCGCGAATTCGCAAATCCGCAAATTCGCGGATCGCAAAATTCGCCCATGCTTAATGCTCTCGTTAATGCAATCAACTCTTCTGCTTGTGCTGAATTATGTGGAATACGTGCAGCTTCAACAACCGTATGCAAAGTCGTAACAGCATATGCCGCAGTCGTATCACCATTCGGCAACTTAAAACATGAACCATTAACCCACAAAGTACCATCACACTCAGGAAGAGGAGTGTCCCTAAGGTCTACTCTCCCTTTCGTTTCTTCTTCAGTTCTCAGAAAACAGTCATGCTGTTCTTCACTATCATCTGTCTCAACTGAAATTGGCAACAACGTGGCTGGATTCAACGTGTTGCATCGTTTAATGTGCACATGACTCGCTAACAATGTCAACTCGTAACCCGACAACCGAGCGCTAGTTAAATGCTGTGTCTTCGTACGGTTCAACAAGGTATCTACTGCATGTGGAACCATAACCACTAACGTCTTGTCCATAACTAAACCAGCAGACTGTCGAATTGAAACAGCCGCTGCCGCTGTGGCTCTCAAGCAACTCGGCAACGCTCTAGCTACCGGATCTAAAGTCGACGAAAAGTATGCACATGAGCGTTGCTTATCGCCAAACTGCTGAGTCAAGACTGACAATGCACATCCCTCTCTCTCGTGGACATACAATGTAAAAGGCTTACTGTAGTCGGGAGTACCCAACACAGGAGCCGAACACAACGCATTGCGTAATTCTAAAAAACTCTTTTGACATTCATCAGTCCAAGGAATAGGATCCGGAGTATCCTTAACAGTAAGAGCTATCAAAGGCTTCGCTAACAAAGAAAAATTAGGAATCCACTGTCTACAGTACGACGTAATACCCAAAAACGCACGTACTTCTTTCTGTGTCGTAGGCACACTCATTTTCGCAATAGCTTGAATTCTCTCTGGGGTCAGTTTCCTTCCCTCCTTCGATAAGAGGTGACCTAAGTAGGTTACTTCTTGTCGACAATATTGCAACTTGGAGAGAGAAACTTTGTGATGACAATCAGACAAGTGGCGTAGTAATGACAAAGTGGCTTCCCTACAAATCTCTTCAGTATCAGCGGCAACTAGCAAATCATCAACGTATTGAATAAGGGCTGCACCATCAGGTAAAACCAACAGATCAAGTTGTGTCTTCAAAGCTTGACTATAAATTGATGGACTCTCACAATAGCCTTGAGGAGCGCGCTTAAAGCGGAAACTGCATCCTCCTAAAGAGAATCCAAAGATGTCCCTACTCTCTATGGCAATCGGGATGCTGAAGAAAGCATTCTTCAAGTCGATCACCGAAAACCATGTGGCTGTAGCCGGAATCAGAGTCAACAAGGCAGTAATATCAAGCACAACAGGAAATTGTGGAACAACAATCTTGTTCACTTCGCGAAGATCAATGACAAACCTATATACAGGAGGCTGTGAAGAATCAGTTTTCTTCATAACAGGCAAAACAGGACTAGTGCACACATTACCTCTTGTTTCCTCAATGACACCCTTGTCGATCAGATCATAAATAATCGCTAAAAGTGCTCGCTCACCATCACTCGAGATACGATATTGTGGAATGCGCGGTAACTTAGCATTCGCCTTCAGTGTCACAACATATGGGGGATTTTCCAGTAGGCCTACATCATTCGGACCTGTAGCCCACAATGAATCTGGTAAAGAAGACAATTCGGGTGGAAGTCTGTCTTTCGGCATATACATTGGAGAGATCACTCTCTCACCCAAAGTAAGATGTACTCCTGACGGATAACAATACAGCGTCGCATACAATCTCTTCAATAAATCCAATCCCAACAAATTCTCATTACAACCTGTAGTCAAAAGAAGTGGTGCTTCGAACTTACGAGGTCCAACAGAAAGAGACAATGGAGCAGAAATCGGATTTGTAACCGGGGCGCCAGAAAAACCTACAGAAACATTGTCAAAGCCAGACAAAGGTGCACCAGGGAGTTTAGAGTGCATAATAGAACTCTTTGTAGCACCAGTGTCTAGCAGAAAAGCCTCTGACACACCTGATGCGATCACTTCGACATAGGGTCCACTCTGATCTACTGGAACTGAAACAACTCCCTCTCTTTGTCCATGGCTGTCCTAACAATCATTACCATCCACCTCCTCACCTTCAACATAGTAATCATCCATACAGTACTGTGCTGTCCTACCAGACAAACCTTGCTGCTGATCAAAACTATTCATTGAGTTCTGTGGAGGCAAAGAACGTCCATTCTGTCCACGACCTCTACCTCTAGGCGCTTGTTGAGCACCTCGACCTCTCATACCAGAAGCACCATTCATGCGCTGTAACAACACCGGACAACTATTTTTGAAGTGACCCTCTTCTTTGCAATACGCACACTGATTAGGCCCATACGGGAAACGCTGTTGAGAAGATTAATTTCTTGGCTAGTTTCTCGAATATTGCTGAGGTTGCTGATAATCACGCTGACTAGTAGTATGGGGTGGATAAGCTTGTTGTAGAAGAACTTTAGTCTTCAATTCCTTAGTCTTCTTATCCACTTTCTCTAGCTCATCTTTACGCCTATTTTCATAGTACTGGGCCGTAGCTAAAATCTGCGCTGACGTGGAATCGGCCCAAGCACTCTCGGAATCCTTCAACTTAGTGCACAACTCAGGAAGCAGATTATGTACAAATTTGTCGACGAACAATCTCTGGCCACCTTCAGTAGCCATATCCTGACCACTATGATCTACAAAAGTCTCCTCAAACCGCGTGAAAAAGTGGGACACAGTCTCGTCTTTCTTCTGCTTACATGCAGACAACTTGTCCCAATTAACACGCACTTCTGGCATCAAAGTCTTCATGAAATTAATAATTCTACCAGGGAGTTGAGCAATTAGATCTTCAGGCTTAGCACCTCCAACTTGTCTATCATTCGCAGCAACAATATTAACCCATGTATCACCCAATTCATTATCATGATCCGTATGTCGAATCACATTCCAGATAGGCTGTGGAACAACATTGCCAAACAACATGTCTATGTCTGCTAAAGTCATGACGCACGAACCCACAGTTTGAGTGAGCTCTTTATAATATCCCGCCGGATTTTTGCGTGGATCAGGTAAAGTCTGCTTAATCGCTAGAACTTCAACACGTTTCCAAGGAGCATGTACCCATACTCGCTGAAATTGCGCAGGCGCAGCTACAATACCCAATCCAGCATCAGCCTGTACTGCTTCCTTCCATACCGAAAGAACATCACGCATCGGATATTGACGCGCTTTTCTCCTAACCGACGAATCAGGCTCAAACAACCGCTCAGAAGGAGCATTATTACGAAACGACAACAACGTCGACACTGCTCTCTCAATGTCGAGAAGACTCACAATCGTCCCTTTCGCAAACTCGGAACGCACTCAATATAATTCTTCAGGCGCTTTACCCACTTCATCCATCCATTGTTCATGGAGGAACACACACATCATTTCAAAGACGTACCGTTGCTTTGGTGCTTTCCATTGTCGGAAGACATCCATAATACCTTCAAGATCATACTGGTAAGTATACGTAACCCATCTACGTGCCATGTGATCCAAAACTACACGCTCATCTGTGCCAGGCAATGGACTACGTGATTGTCTATCCTCATGCACTGGAGACATACCCAATTGTCCCAACAAAGGAGTCAGAAAACCAGAAAAAGCAGCAGTCATTCGCTGCCGAGTAGAAGGAGAAGATGGAAGAATAAGGGAAGACAGAACAATAGTAGAAGAATCCAGAGTCGGAGCAGAAGGAGTATTAGACAAAGGGGAAGGCAAAGTTGGCGGCCCCTGAGGAGGCTGCGCCAAAGGAACAGTAGCCAACGGAAGAGGAGCTGGCTGTTGAGGAATTACGGGCGGCACAACAATTGGATGTTGCACAGCCACAACTGGTGGTGGTGGTGCCATAGCACTCTGTACATAAGGGGGTGGCGAACTCAATAGATGCGACATCAAAGGATCTTTCGCAAGATCTTTCTTTTCTTCCTGCTCTTTAGGCGGCAAAACTGGGTAGCATCTATCTACCGCTAACTTCTTCGCCCTAAGCATCTGTTTGCTCTCTTGCTCTTCCTCATTATCCCTAAACGCAATAGCAGCTTGTACCATTGACATACCTCGTTCTCGTTTATTCTTCTTCGCAAATTTAATTTCTTTCTGTTTGGCTTCTTTGCGCCATATGCGGACAGAGTCAAACATCCACTGTAGGGCACCGTCTTTTCTCGTATACTTTACCCAGATCTCATTATAACTAATAGGACCTACACCATGCTTCACGTATAATTCGTATGTAGGAGTTCCAACTGGAGGAACCGGACACAAATCCTCTAACCGGAAATCCTTAGAACAACCACAACCAAATATCCTTCCAAATAAACGGTTTGCCGCAGCACTCTGTAAAGTAAAGACGTTTTGTACAATGACAATATACAAGCACATTCCAGAACACCAATTGACAGAAGTGAACAAAGTTCCACAAGATGATTAAATCTTGGAGTCTTTAATGAAGATTACAGCCAGCCGACACGTGTTTCATCGCCTTCGCGATTCCTCAGGGCTGAAACAAACAAATAAGTAGCATATAGCATATTCTTTGAACAGATAAATTACCATACCAGACCATGCTGTCTGGGTATTATAGACATACAGTAAATGCTTCCTCCAGCAGTGAACATACAGTGATTTGTTCAGGCTCGTTTTTTCTAGTGCTACCACAACACATCCGTGTCGAATAAGGTGTCTATAGTCGATATTATATAAAGACGTGAGTGTACGTGATAGTGGTCGTGAGGGGTTTGTGTGGGAGGAGATAGTTGCTCACTGTATGTGTTCAATGATCCCAATGACACATAGTGACAAAAAACCTGTTGCGCAGCGAGAGTGTCCTGACCGTCGGCGGCTCTTACATCCTTCATGCCAAACTTGTGATATAGTGCAAAATTGTGTCATTGAGAAGACATACCTAGACGGCCGTGTCAACATCCGAAGGTCTGTGACATTGTTGAAAGAAAAATAAAAACGGAAAGATCTCATCACTAACTGTACTTGAGTGATGTATGGGCAAGATATCGCCACAGTGAGACTTGTTAAAAATTGTATGCACGTTGACTCACCGCTTAGCTGGTGATAATTCCGACCCAGCCGGGACTTCCCCTAGTAGCACTGGTGTGAGTGCGTCCAGAAGCGGTGAAAGTCCTTATATCTGTGACACAATCAAGGTAAAATATGTCACTACATATATGCAGTGTCGCCGTCGTCCATTGTTGGCTCTAGGCAGAAACTGCCTATGCACGAAATGTCACAGAGATTCCTTCACTAGAGTCCTATTAATATATAAGCATGCGGTGGAATTCCCTATCTAATAATCTTGCCAACATTTTCTCATTATTAGCTACAATTCTGTTCCATACGCCGAGTATTGTATGTTAATCCATACACGGTAATTCACTCCAACTTACATATATTTAAAAGGGATATGCGTTTAGGTCGGGCTTGGAAATCACTCGGTGTCTTTCACCAAACTATCGAAACTTCTGTGGTCAGAGAGCGTGCTGTTAAAAGAGAGTAATGCTTACATCAGTAACTACTATGTTTAGTTACCATTGCGTGATAATACCTGTCAGAGGGTAATCGCTATCTTACCAGTATCAATTCTTTTGTCAGAAAACCTGGTGCGGTTCCAAATATATTTCGTATCAAGCTATTGAAAGTAAATAAAAGCGGGATTAAGGAGACTTGCTCGTTATTAACGAATACCCAAGTTAAACGTCCACATTTGTATTGGTGCACGTATTACACCCGCTTACCCGTGTGCGGCGTTTCCACGAAGCGACAAGCGAGTGCAGCTCTTCCGGGCCCGGTTCCGTGTATGGACACGTGACCGCGTTTCCGCCCACATATAAGCGCGTCACAAACGTGAGGCGTTCCCTACAATGCGAGTGCAATTTGAGAGGAAAAGGGTCGGCCATCTTTGCACGATAATATATAGTTACATCTCTACATGATATATGGGGTTTTTTGTTGAAATTGCGTTTATTTCGTAGAGATGAATAATATAAATGGAGATAAGAATTGCGTAAATTCGACGTGAATGTATTACTGTCAGTAAGTGATCAGTAAATCGCCATAATGACGTTCGCAATACTCTAGTTAATGCATACAGAATTGAGTGTATGCCTTTATTTTATGGAATTCCACTTCTTTTCATGCTTAATTCATGCTCCCCAGTGCAACGTGACATTCCGATTCTAATATCGTGTACCTTGGTGCATTATGCACCGTGATTTAAAATATATAAAATCGCTTTTATCCTCTATGTGAGAAAGGCCCAATCATACTGTGACTGCCTATCACAATACAATGAGTACATTATCATAGTCCATGTTTAGGTATTTACATCAGTGTTTGTCGGTGCGGGAGACACATCCCAGCATTAGGAAAGATCTTGAATCAAAACATTTCCACATATGTTTCCACATATACAGTTCTACAATATAAGTGATTCTTTTGACCATCATAAATAAATGCAACATAACAATCTCTATATTCAGTCACCCAAAAAGTATTGCATCTCATGGTCATAATTCAATCCCAACTTTACAGATTTCAAACGCATAATCCAGGTCGCTTCTGTGCGTCTTAGTCTTAATTCGCGATTCCCACCTCTTACTGCCAGAGGTATAGTTTCTATGCCGAAAAATTGGACATTTTTACTCTTCTGGCTTTGTTGGCAAGAGGCTACATGTAAGGCCACAGGATATTTGGGGTCACAGTTAACAATAGCTCTCACATGTTCCAACATTCTTTCTTTTAAAGATCTGATCGTGCTCCCCACATATCGTTTGCCACATTCACATTCAATAACATAAATGACAAATTTAGTTGTGCAATTGATATTGCTTTTGATGTTGTAGCATACTCCATCAGGGCCCATAAAACTGGTTGTTCCGTGTTTAGCCCATTTACATATACTGCAGAATCCGCATTTGTGGAAACCCAGACCACGTTGTGTCAACCAGTCTGCACTCCTGATATCCCGGGGTACAGTGGGACTCAACTTGTTCCGTAATGTGTTCCCTCTTCTGAAGGAGATTTGTGGTCGTTCTGTGATACAGTTACTCAGTGCTTTCTCGGATTTCAATATACTCCAGTGTTTAGTTAGACTTTTTCGTAAGTCAGAATGGAGTGAATTGAAGTCCGTGACCATTCTTATATAGTCTTTATCATCAGTATTTGGTTTTTGTTTAGTGATTAGAGTGTCTATTCTCTTCACTTTCTTGATCCTCTTCTCAGCTTTTACAATAGAGTTTTTTACATAGCCCCTGGCCTGAGATCTTTCTTTCATGTTGGTAAGACATCTCCCGAACTCAACATCCTCACTACAGTTTCTTCTTGCCCGAACAAATTCACCAAATGGTATGGCGTTGATCTGGTGTAGGGGGTGAGAGCTAGAGGCATGCAAGATTGCATTGCATGCTGTTGACTTCCTGAACAGTCTACTATGCAAGCAATTGGAAGACACATAGAATTCGATGTCTAAGAATTCTATATTCGTTTTGCTCCACTTCATGGTGAAGCTGATTTTCCATGTATTGTCATTTAAATATTGAAAGAAATTCTGTAGTTGTTCCTCTGACCCTGACCAAATAAGGATGCAATCATCAATATATCGACCCCAAAATATTATGGAGTCGATATACTGACTACCCCTATCGCCCCAAATCAGATCTGCCTCCAGTGCGCCCATAAACAGGTTTGCAAACGAGGGTGATATTTTTGAGCCCATGGCTACACCTTGCTTTTGTCTGTACCAGTGTTTTTCACACATGAAATAGTTATTTTTTAGAACTAGTTCTATCATTGTGGACAGCATTTCCGTATGTTTCCATAGAGTGGCCGGTCTATTGCCAAGAAATTTATTGATAGCCTGAATACCCAAATCTATATCAATGCTGGTATATAAGGATACCACATCCATCGTCACAAGAAGAAATCCTTCTTGCCATTCCATATCTGCTAGCGTGCTCAGTATATGTTTGGAGTCCTGAATATAGGAAGGTAAATTTTTGACCATCGGGCCAAGAAAGAGGTCTGCATATTCTGCTACTCTTTCCGTAGGGCCACCTATGCCAGAAACGATTGGTCTCCCTGGTGGAAAAGGTAGGTTCTTGTGAATCTTAGGCAAGGTGTATAACCATGGATGGGTCGGTCTGAATACTTTTAAGTATAGGTATTCTTCCTCGTTCAGTAACCCCGATTGTTTCCAGTTTAACAAATGGGAGTTAATTTCTATTGTTAAGGGACCAATGGGGTTGTAAGTGAGGCGTTCATAGCATAGTACATCTTGTAATTGTTGACTAATTTCTAGTTGATAATCTATGCGATCCATTACCACTACATTCCCTCCCTTGTCCGCCTCTCGTATAGTGATGGTATTGTCATTCATGAGTATGTTTAGTGCTACTCTTTCCCCACTGGTAAGATTGTCCTTGTATTTGAACATTCTGCTCTTGCGTAGACGGTTCAGGTTGTCAAGATCTTCTGATACACATTTATAGAAATTATCTATGGCATTGCCACCAGGTAATGTGGGAATCCATTTAGACTTGGACTTGAGCCCACTGACAATGCTATAATCTGATTCTATATTTAACTCTTCTAGAAGTGTGTCCATATCAAGAGGAGAATCTTCCATATCGGTCAATGATAAGAGAAGGTGAGTTGCATGCACATCATTTATTGATAAGGATTCAGTGGTGTCTGTTACAGGTGTATTGACATTAGTCCCTCTATCCCTTTGCTCCAAACCAAAGAAATGCTTTTTCAGTTTTAGGTTCCTCACAAATTTAAACAAATCAATTTTCATTTTACATATATCACCAATTGCATATGGGTTGAAACTTAGACCTTTGCTGAGGAGGGAAACCATGTCTGGAGTAAGATGTAGTTTGGATAGATTGATCACCTGTACTTCTCTAGTATCGGCACCAGCTAATTCCTGTTGGCCCCTGATCTCAACTTCCTTCTGTAGTCCTCTGAGCTTTCGTCCCCTGCCCCTCCTGGTTTTGGATCTGACTGGTTTCTTGCTGTAGGGAATCTGTTGCCCTTCCTGATCCGTAAAACCTCTTGAAAAAAAGGTGGCATTCCTTGTCTGTCTTGGTTGTCTGATTCTCCCCCTACAGTGCCTACAGAGTTAAGAGAGGTGTTACTCGATGATAGGGAGGCAGGTTCTGAACCTTGTGTTCTTTTGTTAACATTCTTGGAACTATTAGGAATCAGGGAATCATACTTCTTATCAAAAGTAAAAATTCGACCACGGGTGTAGTCCAACTCATCTCTTCTTAGTTGCCTGGCTTTCCTATTCTTAATATCAGATTGATGTTTTAATAGGATTTCATCCAGGATGGTATAATTTTTTACAGTAGATTCAGGTCTATTAAGATCCTTGATCTCTTGTTCAATGGTGGCTATTTCCGCTCGTAATTTAGTAACTCTGCGTTCTGCGCTTACAATTAGTATTTCCATTAACGTGACAGAGTTGTTAGAGAGAGATTCTTCCCATTTAATCATGAGGTCGGCATCTAGGTCATCATAGGTGGGAAAAATTTGGCCTCTCAGACCTCTAGGGACACGCTTTAACCTCAGATACTGTTTAAGAGTTGCCCCATCCCACCATTTTGAATTTTCTAGCTTCTTTAAGCGTTCCAATTTAATGAATTTATCTCTGAGGCCCTCAATACGAGGGGGATTAGTACTGGTGGAAGCAGTTTGAGTGGACATGCCTTTTGTTAAGTTCTCAAACAACTCTTCTGCCATTTTGGTGCGATCCATGTTGGCGATGCCTAGTGTATCTAGCAATGGTATACTAGAGATCTACTTTAAGTAAAGGAAATGCGTGGCGGCTACCCTAGACTGCAATTAGATTAGAAGGACGAAGGTTTTTGAATCAGTAAGAGGGTGCACTGCCTGTTCATACGCATGAGGTTTCAGAAAACAAGAATTTCTTAGGTGCTAAACGGCGAGTGGACAAACCCAAACCACTCCTATGAGTAAAGAAACTACTCCTGTCAGATAAACGGTTTGCCGCAGCACTCTGTAAAGTAAAGACGTTTTGTACAATGACATTTTATGGGCCCTGATGGAGTATGCTACAACATCAAAAGCAATATCAATTGCACAACTAAATTTGTCATTTATGTTATTGAATGTGAATGTGGCAAACGATATGTGGGGAGCATGATCAGATCTTTAAAAGAAAGAATGTTGGAACATGTGAGAGCTATTGTTAACTGTGACCCCAAATATCCTGTGGCCTTACATGTAGCCTCTTGCCAACAAAGCCAGAAGAGTAAAAAGGTCCAATTTTTCGGCATAGAAACTATACCTCTGGCAGTAAGAGGTGGGAATCGCGAATTAAGACTAAGACGCACAGAAGCGACCTTGATTATGCGTTTGAAATCTGTAAAGTTGGGATTGAATTATGACCATGAGATGCAATACTTTTTGGGTGACTGAATATAGAGATTGTTATGTTGCATTTATTTATGATGGTCAAAATAATCACTTATATTGTAGAACTGTATATGTGGAAACATATGTGGAAATGTTTTGATTCAAGATCTTTCCTAATGCTGGGATGTGTCTCCCGCACCGACAAACACTGATGTAAATACCTAAACATGGACTATGATAATGTACTCATTGTATTGTGGTAGGCAGTCACAGTATGATTGGGCCTTTCTCACATAGAGGATAAAAGCGATTTTATATATTTTAAATCACGGTGCATAATGCACCAAGGTACACGATATTAGAATCGGAATGTCACGTTGCACTGGGGAGCATGAATTAAGCATGAAAAGAAGTGGAATTCCATAAAATAAAGGCATACACTCAATTCTGTATGCATTAACTAGAGTATTGCGAACGTCATTATGGCGATTTACTGATCACTTACTGACAGTAATACATTCACGTCGAATTTACACAATTCTTATCTCCATTTATATTATTCATCTCTACGAAATAAACGCAATTTCAACAAAAAACCCCATATATCTTGTAGAGATGTAACTATATATTATCGTGCAAAGATGGCCGACCCTTTTCCTCTCAAATTGCACTCGCATTGTAGGGAACGCCTCACGTTTGTGACGCGCTTATATGTGGGCGGAAACGCGGTCACGTGTCCATACACGGAACCGGGCCCGGAAGAGCTGCACTCGCTTGTCGCTTCGTGGAAACGCCGCACACGGTTAAGCGGGTGTAATACGTGCACCAATACAAATGTGGACGTTTAACTTGGGTATTCGTTAATAACGAGCAAGTCTCCTTAATCCCGCTTTTATTTACTTTCAATAACTTGATACGAAATATATTTGGAACCGCACCAGGTTTTCTGACAAAAGAATTGATACTGGTAAGATAGCGATTACCCTCTGACAGGTATTATCTCGCAATGGTAACTAAACATAGTAGTTACTGATGTAAGCATTACTCTCTTTTAACAGCACGCTCTCTGACCACAGAAGTTTCGATAGTTTGGTGAAAGACACCGAGTGATTTCCGAGCCCGACCTAAACGCATATCCCTTTTAAATATATGTAAGTTGGAGTGAATTACCGTGTATGGATTAACATACAATACTCGGCGTATGGAACAGAATTGTAGCTAATAATGAGAAAATGTTGGCAAGATTATTAGATAGGGAATTTCACCGCATGCTTATATATTAATAGGACTCTAGTGAAGGAATCTCTGTGACATTTCGTGCATAGGCAGTTTCTGCCTAGAGCCAACAATGGACGACGGCGACACTGCATATCTGTAGTGACATATTTTACCTTGATTGTGTCACAGATATAAGGACTTTCACCGCTTCTGGACGCACTCACACCAGTGCTACTAGGGGAAGTCCCGGCTGGGTCGGAATTATCACCAGCTAAGCGGTGAGTCAACGTGCATACAATTTTGAACAAGTCTCACTGTGGCGATATCTTGCCCATACATCACTCAAGTACAGTTAGTGATGAGATCTTTCCGTTTTTATTTTTCTTTCAACAATGTCACAGACCTTTGGATGTTGACACGGCCGTCTAGGTATGTCTTCTCAATGACACAATTTTGCACTATATCACAAGTTTGGCATGAAGGATGTAAGAGCCGCACACGGTCAGGACACTCTCGCTGCGCAACAGGTTTTTTGTCACTATGTGTCATTGGGATCATTGAACACATACAGTGAGCAACTATCTCCTCCCACACAAACCCCTCACGACCACTATCACGTACACTCACGTCTTTATATAATATCGACTATAGACACCTTATTCGACACGGATGTGTTGTGGTAGCACTAGAAAAAACGAGCCTGAACAAATCACTGTATGTTCACTGCTGGAGGAAGCATTTACTGTATGTCTATAATACCCAGACAGCATGGTCTGGTATGGTAATTTATCTGTTCAAAGAATATGCTATATGCTACTTATTTGTTTGTTTCAGCCCTGAGGAATCGCGAAGGCGATGAAACACGTGTCGGCTGGCTGTAATCTTCATTAAAGACTCCAAGATTTAATCATCTTGTGGAACTTTGTTCACTTCTGTCAATTGGTGTTCTGGAATGTGCTTGTATATTGTCATTGTACAAAACGTCTTTACTTTACAGAGTGCTGCGGCAAACCGTTTATCTGACAGGAGTAGTTTCTTTACTCATAGGAGTGGTTTGGGTTTGTCCACTCGCCGTTTAGCACCTAAGAAATTCTTGTTTTCTGAAACCTCATGCGTATGAACAGGCAGTGCACCCTCTTACTGATTCAAAAACCTTCGTCCTTCTAATCAAATATCCTTCCAAGTCTGCTAGGACCAGGCCTCTTGCTCACTAGTCTAGCTTCAAACAACAAGGGAAATCTCAAAACGATAGTCTCGCGAATACACGAGTCCCTTGGCTTTGGGGCCTGCAGGTACCAAATCAAAGCGATCCACTAAAGGGATACCAAAAACAAACTAAGGACTAGGAGACGCTCCACTCATACTTAACTGAAATGTCGATGGCGTCACCAGAAGACCCGTTAATCGTCTCGCTCTACAAACCTCTAAGGCTCCAAGACAGGGCGACAGTCAGGGCAGCAGTCCTTCGTAGCCGCCGGAAAGCGGGGAACCTCGCAGCAAAGACTAGCGGACCACGCCGACATACAGGGGTCGATGAAGAGGTAGGCCTTCCTCCAGAATTTTCACACGAAGCTCCTCACGATCTTCAGGCTTGGACCGGTACCGCTAAAGTCCCCCCACGCTGGGCGCCAACTGAAGGGCCGGGTTTTAGAACTCAGCGGCGTCAGGGAGAACGCCCGATGCCTTCGAGTTCCCCTGCCTTGGCAAACAGAGACACGGGCTACTTCTTGATGATGTCAAAGACCAAAGTTTATTGGCTGCAACCAGGAACAGAGATCTACGAAGCACACACGGGTGGTTCGCTAGAGACTGCACAAATTCAATGAGCGGAGCATGGTCTTTTATGCCAAAAATCAAGCCTCAGGCAACATTCAAAATTAGCATTGGGTTCATACAAATTGACCAATGACAGTGTGACAATTTAAAAGTAGCCTATGACGACAATCCCACTTTTCGTTGTCCAGCCCACCAGAAATGACCAAGCAAAATCCAACATTCCTGTTTGAACGGGCCGGACAAACCCATAATAAAACCCTCAACCCAAATCAATGATGATGTTGTAAAGGAAGGAACAGAAACAGATTGGAAGCAAGATAGAAAGGTGGGAGCAGTGTACCATAAGCTCGGGCATGTCCTGCTCTTTGATCTTTATCTGACCAGCTGCTTAATAAGGAACTGGCTCAGCGAGGTCAGCCTCGGGCAAGGAGTCAGTTCAGCCAGGTCATTCAGAAGTTAGCTAAGGCATACGTGTCTCAAGGACTTGTTCGGCCGCAGTCATCGGCCTTTGTGAGGGCAACCGCTCAAAATGGCTGCCGTACACAAAATGGAACCCGAAGGTTCAAACGAAATCCCCAAATACATAGTGTTCTCATATATTGATTCATGTGAAAACACTCGTACACGCTACACTCGCCATTTGCGGTCTGCTGACACCAAAATCGTCTTTTTCCGACGACCTTTATTGAACGGGTTCGGAACCACCGAACCAGACCCACAAACTCACGGAACTACAGTTAGGGCTCTAGTGCGCAGATTCTCCACAAATAGTCCGACCCTCGCCCGCGCAGTACTTCTGACGCCTGCAGGTACTTCGGTCCTGCTTACTGTTTGGTTCTCGGGGCTCTTCAGGTCCCTAAACATTTTACCAATTGCTGTGTTCTACTTTTAACGATTTGCATGTTTACCGATTTTAATTCATCTTTAAAATATTGTGTGTCTCATGCTGACCTGATTTCTGCTGGGACGCTTGTTGTGGCCGCACACCCCGTTCCTCCGCAGTATTTACCGTTTGCTGTAGAGGGTGATTAGGCGGTGCCATTTTTGCTCCTTGGCCAGCTGGTCGAGGGCCGGAGACGGGGGGTTAGCGCTCTAGTGTGCAGATTCTCCACAAATAGCCCAACCCTCGCCCGCGCAGTACTTCTGACGCCTGCAGGTACTTCGGTCCTGCTTACTGTTTGGTTCTCGGGGCTCTTCAGGTCCCTAAACATTTTACCAATTGCTGTGTTCTACTTTTAACGATTTGCATGTTTACCTATTTTAATTCATTTTTAAAATACTGTGTGTCTCATGCTTACCTGATTTCTGCCGTGACGCTTGTTGTGGCCGCACACCCTGTTCCACCGCGGTATTTACCGTTTGCTGTGGAGGGTGAGTAGGAGGCGCCATTTTTGCTCCTCGGCCGGGTGGTTGAGGGGAGGAGTCGAGGGGTTAGCGTTCTAGTGTGCTGCTCCCTCCAACTTTTCTTAACCAGCATGCCTCTGGTCCTGCACAGCGGGTGCGCCGACGGCAGGCCGAAGGCTCGCCAAAGGCGAGCCCGTCTGCGCCCATCCATGCCAAGTTCGCGCAAGGGCTGGGGATGCTGTTTGTGCTATACAAGGTGCTGGCACTATTCGGCGTTACTCAAGGGCGCACTTCTTAGATATAAGCAAGAGAAATCCTCTTCATCGCCCCCATGTCTGGAATTCCATAAAGTTGTCAAAAAAAGGGCCCGTAATGTGTAAAGGGTGGGGTCTCCTTTTTAGAGGTGGGGTGGTATTCAGTATTTCCCCCGCTACTTTAGGTTTACTCACATCCTTACACAGAGGCCCTTGCGGGGCTTTCTTATAAACTCTAGGTCCCTTATAAAGAACATTATTGCTTTTAAAGACTTTGTTCTTCAACGTGCCCCGGACTGGGTTTCCGTAACCAAACTTGGGCAAATGATTCTTCTGGTCCCGAGCTTGTGGAGGCCATTACCCCAGGTTACTGCTTTTCGAGAATGGACAGGGAGGGACGACGCGGTGGCGGGCTAGGCATCCTGGTTAGAGATACCTTTACCTGCTGGACAAAACCTCCCACCTCCACTCTTGATGGCTATCAGGCACTTTCTTTCTCCATAAACTTCACTCCCACAGAAAGTTTCTACGGGATTGTTTGTTATAGGCATCCAGGCCCATAAACAATCTTTGAAGTTTTATAAAGCAGCGATTCTTGAGGAAAAAGAAAGATACTTTTCCAAAATCGTTGAGGGTCTTACCTCCCCTAAGGAGCTCTTTAACATATTTAATGTGCTTGCTGCTCCGTCTATTTCGGACAAGGTGGAACCCTCACAGGCACTCTGTGATAGCTTAGCTTCCTTTTTCTGCTCAAAGATAGTAGATATCTATGTCCAGTTGGAGATTAAAAATTCCACCCAGATACCTGATATTGCGTCAGATACTCCCCCTTATAGTGGTCCTAGCCATACCCCTGCAGGGATTCTTTGCACTTTCCCTAACTTTACCACCGAGACCATAGATCATTTGATTGAAGGAATCAAATCGGGGTTCTCTCTGGATCCTTGTCCCCTTAAAGTTGTGAAATGAGAAAAAGCAGCCCTCATTCCTCATGTTCTAACAGTTTTGAACTTATCCATATCCTCAGGTCTTTATCCACTGATCTGGAAGGCTGAAGTAGTTAGACCTATACTTAAGAAGCCATCTTTAGATCCTACCAGTCTTACAAATTTCGTCCTATTTCCCTTCTCCCTGTTGGAGAACCGGGCCTTATGGGCCTAGCGGCGCAGGGCACGCCTTAAATCCCTGAGTTCATCTGCCTTGTCGAACCGAGACTCGAGACACTCTGTTGGGCATAGAAAACCAGATTTATTAGCTGCAGCTAAGCACAGTTGTCCCAGAAGTACCTACAGCTTATATTCTGAGGAGACTGCCACTGTAGTTCGTGGCGCACAATCTTTTATAGCACACATATTTACGTTTACTCCCAGTACATACAAAGCAAGCCAATAGGAAAAGTTGGAAAACAAGCTATCAGGTGTCCCAAATCCGCCCCTCTTTCAGACCATGTGTTTTACCCCTCCCCACAAATTATTTAGTGCTAGTACCGACAATCTAATGTGCAGGTGGCAGGACGTATTTGTATGCCTCAAAGGATAGTTGTGTAACAAGAGAATACAAGGAGAGAATAGTGAAGGCCAGTCGGATAAGATAATGTAAGGAAAGAATAGAAGAAGCCAAATAGTCAGTCGAGACAGAGATAAATCAACCCAGACATGGATTAGTGAACTTGGCCAGACCCTGACATCAGTTTTGTAAACAAGGGCAGGGGGTTACTCTTTACCAGAAGAGACACGTAGCAGCTGAGAAAAGCAAAAACACTCCGTTCGTCATGCTGCCTGAGTGAGGGCAACACAAAATGGCGACGAGACACAAAATGGCGGCTAAATACGGGAACAAGTCAGAAACCAAAGAACCTTACTCTACCTGCTAAAATTCTTGAATCTCACCTCAATTCACATTTGAGTGCGTTCTTGAGGGACCTCCAGATCTTAGATGACTCCCAACATGGTTTTAGATGTTCTCACAGTACGGAGACTGCGCTCACAATGGTGCTGGATAACATTCGAGTTAAGGTGGATGCGGGTCATACCACTCTCCTGATTCTACTTGACCTTACTGCCGCCTTCGATACCCTGTCCCCCCAGAGATTGGTGGAACGCCTCAAGGAGATAGGGTTCGGGGGCCGGGTATTAGATCTCCTTGCTTCTTTTCTTAGTTAGCGCTCCCAACTAGTTAGAATGGGGAGTTTCTCTTCAGAGCCCTCCCCCCTTGCCTGCGGAGTCCTCCAGGGCTCCTCATTGAGCCCCACCCTGTTTACAAGGAGAGAATAGTGAAGGCCAGTCGGATAAGATAATGTAAGGAAATAATAGGAGAAGCCAAATAGTCAGTTGAGACAGGGATCAATCAACCCAGACATGGATTATAGAACTTGGCCAGACCCTGACATCGGTTTCGTACACAAGGGCAGGGGGCAGGGGGGTTACTCTTTAACAGAAGAGACACGTAGCAGCTGACAAAAGCAAAAATACTCTGTTCGCCGTGTTGCCTGAGTGAGGGCAGCACAAAATGTCGACGAGACACAAAATGGCGGCTACATACGGGACGAAGTCAGAAACCAAAGAACCTCAGACCCTCCTTTTGCCATTACTCAGGCAAAACACAAAGGACTCAAGTTAATCTGAGTCGATGTCAATGGCCATGAGGTCATCGAGATGTTGCTGCAATATCATTTTAATGTTCTCTGTTTTCTGTGACACAGGCCTTGAGACACACATGGTGGCATAAAGACCGCAGATGACAGGGCCACACTGTTAACAGAGACAAGAGAAAATGATGGCCAAAACCATTCCAAGGAAGGTTAGTATCTTCTATCCCCAAGTGGACAGTAATCCCCAAAACCATCCCATCACAGACCAATCTCCTGTGTCCTGATGTATAGACTCGGAAATTATATGTAACTTAGAGATGGCTTGGTATACCATAGGGGCATTATCAGGAATATAAATGCAGCAACTAGACCCGATCAATTTACAGACTCCTCCACGATCTGCAAGGAAAATTTCTAAAACCATCCGTTCTGCAAAGTCATAAGGCGATCCGCCTGAAGTTCGGCTGTCAGAATACTCAAGGCTCCAGAAGTTACATTTATGATAGCCTCAACAACACAAACTAGCTGTCTGATGTCTCTGCTGTTGGCCATTATGCCCCAGAAAGGAAGCAACCCTTTGATGAAGTCACCTCCTTCTTGTCCTGCTGTGTCCTTAGAATCAATAACCCCTCTGCCATATCTCTTTCTATGATGACCTGCAGGAGCGGTATATGTTAGAGGAAGAAGGAAAGCCACATAACAAGTTCCTGAAAAGTAGGTAGGAAGCCATGTATAGGCTCTATCATGACAGACAAAATATGTGCCTTGTGATAGCACTAACGGTGAAGAAATCTGAGGTGAATAGATGCACGTATGGGAAGAGACACTCTTCTCCTGTTGATTTTTAACATTTTGGCCATTGATCTGTAGACAGAAATTACCTCGATGAGGTACAGTCAAAATTGGTGGGGATCTCCTTCGTCTAGCCTTATCTGTAAGGCTAGTAACATAACAAGTCACGTTCCAGCCATCATATGCTTGTTTTTCATCAATGGGTATCTTACTATTTCAGCAATTCTAGCCATGGCCACTATTCCCTTTATCAAAGAACTGTGACTAAAATCTGCTCCACCACCATATGGACTACCAGGAGGATATCGAAGTTGGTTCTGATAAACATTAGAAAACATGGCCAAATAGGCCCAAGCAGAGCCTTCGTAGGAAAATGGAAGGACTAAATATGGCTTACCTCTCTCTGTGTTATGGGGCATGAGCCCACAGACCCAACAGTCAGTAGTATTGACTACCAGTTGATGCTGATGCAATAACTGAATAAATGAATTATTGAAGTATACTGTTCTCCTAATTTGTTCATGTTTTGGGAGTGTATGAAACTGATGTGGGGAGGTAGTGGTAGGAAAAGACAAAGAAACAGAAGTTGGAACAGGTGCTTGCTGCACAGTGTGAACAACCCAACTCACACAAGCCAATAAAATACATGAACATATTAAAATACATAAGGTTATGCCGCATGGACTAACCAACAATTCTTTATATTTACTTTTCATTTCCCTATTCTTATCACTCTTTTCCACTTTAATATCCATTTTCTAAAGCGTTGCTCACGGCAATCTTCCTAGATTACTTAGCTGTGATTATTAGCCGTCCTATGACACTGCAAGTCCTGCAGACCTACTGTCACTACTCAGGTCACAGCCTAAGACTCCTACCGTGACCCTGCAACTTGATGGATAGTGGAAAAGGAAATGTCTCTCAAAAACGTAATCAGAAAAAAGGAAAAGGAAAAAGAAAGTTCAATTGTCTTTCATTGATCTGGATCTTAAGTTGTACCGAGTCTTATTAGGTATCGTTTGTTCTTGAAACAAAGTCTCTGGATTTACTGTGTTCAGTCGTAGATGTGATGGTACAGCTTCTTGCAACACGTCATCGTCTTCTTTCTCAGAGTTCGTTCGATCCAGGCGTGCACTACTGAAAGGTACAAATCGAGGGACCCTCTCGCCTTCGGTGTCACTTATACCCTTGCGGACCCGCTGATCAAAAGGTAAAGGCAAAGGTACCCTCTTACAGTCCACGCCATAGACCCAGTTCTACTTCCCGATGACCTTCACTGCTGTACGTATTGCTAGCAAAGCTTGCCGAGGTGGGCCCCAACGAGGTTCCAGATTCTTTTTCCGCTGGAAATTCTTCAGACAAACCCAGTCACTGGGTTGGATGGAGTGACCTGGATCTGCAGAGGCCTCCGGCAAAGTGTTTTGAACCAGTTGGTAAAGAACATGCAATTTAGTGGTGAGGTCATGCAAGTAGTCAATCAACATTGGGTACGGGATGTCAGAATACTTTTTAGGTCGAGGGACTCCCCAGACGTTAGCTGGGCGCCCAAAAACGACCTAATGTGGGCTGAGTCCTAAACGAGAATGTACAGTAGTTCTTGTGGATAAAAGCGCCAAAGGTAATGCGTCAGGCCAAGCAAGACTCGTGCTGGCCTGAATCTTCGCCAATTTAAGCTTGAGAGTGCCATTATAGCACTCTACCACACCTGCTGACTGAGGGTGGTTTGCCGCATGGAATTTCTGCCTAATACCAAGACCCACACACACTTTCTGCATAATTTGGCCTACGAATTCACTTCCATTGTCACTCCAGACAATTCGCGGCAAACCAAACCTCGGGAAAAATTCCTTCAAAAGGACTTTGGCAGTAGACAAAGCAGTATTGTCCTTTAGGGGGTAGGCCTCTATCCACCTGGAAAAGGCACATACCACCACCAGAACATACTTGAGATTGTTATGTTCCATATGAATGTAATCAATTTGTAATACCTCAAAAGGGTACGTAGGGGGAGCAAAATGACCTGCTGGAGTTGGGGTTCCCTTTCCTGGATGATGCATTAGACAAACGATACAATGCTTCACCACATTCTCCGCACATTTAGGAATTCCTTCATTCTGCCATACTGGAGCCAGAAGTTTGCATATTCCTTTTACACTGATATGGGCTGGAACATGCGCCATAGTAACTACAGGCAGTACATAGGCGTCTGGTAACAGCCAACGCTGATGTTCTGACAATTCCGTCCAACACCCTGTCGCATCCAACATTCCCGTATTTCCTCTCCACTTACTCAATCCCTTCTCAGTTGCTTCTTATTGAATCGTTCTCACAATTTCTATTGTGTCCTCACACATTCCTCCCTCTCCGACCCATCTTGCAGGGCCTGCAACACACATGCAACTCGTAGCATCTCTTGCTGTTTCTTTCGGTACCTCGTCTGCAAAAGCATTCCCACGACCCACATCATCAATGATCTTCTTATGAGCACTACACTTTACTATCGCTATTTGGGTAGGCAAAGCAAGTGATTCGAGAAGGTCAGTCACCAACTGGCCATGCTGTATCTTAGTCCCATGGGAAGTAAAGAATCCACTTTCCTTCCACAAACGACCAAAGCTATGAGCCAAAGGCGTATTGGCTATCAGTGTAAACATTCACTCTCTTTCCCTTAGCCAACACACACGCTCTCGTCCGGGCAATTAGTTCAGCTGCTTGGGCTGAATTCTGTGAAATGCGTGCTGTCTCCACTACCGTATACAAGGTGGTAATAGCATAAGCCGCAGTCGTCTCACCATTTGGAAGTTTGAAACAAGACCCATCCACCCATAGGATCCCATCCGGGTCCACAAGTGGTGTGTCTTTTAAGTCTATTTTGCCTTTCGTTTCCTCCTCTGTTCGGAGAAAACAATCATGCTGTTCTTGAGTGTCTTTCTCTTCCGGAATGGGTAACAATGTTGCTGGGTTCAAAGTATTACACCGCTTGATGTATATATGGCTCGCCAAGAGCGTCAGCTCATATCCAGACAAGCGAGCGCTTGTGAGGTGTTGTGTTTGCGTTCTGTTCAAAAGAGTATCCACTGCATGTGGTACCATAACAACAAGAGTGTTATTTAGTACCAATCCAGCAGATTGATGAATGGAAATCGCTGCCGCTGCTATAGCTCTGAGACAACTAGGCAATGCCCTGGCTACTGGATCCAACGTAGCCGAAAAATAGGCACATGGCCGTTGTTTGTCTCCAAATTGTTGTGTTAAAAAAAAGACAACGCGCAACCTTCCCTTTCATGAACGTAAAGTGTGAAAGGCTTACTGTACTCTGGAGTACCTAACACAGGGGCAGAACACAAGGCAGTACGTAAGTCCGAAAAACTCTTCTGACATTCGTCAGTCCAAGGAAGAGGTCGGGGTGTGTCTTTCAGCGTAAGTGCCAACAGAGGTTTAGCCAACAAAGAAAAATTCGGAATCCACTGTCTACAATAAGAGGTAATGCCCAGAAAGGCATGCACCTCCCTTTGTGTGGATGGCACAGACATTTGCGCAATTGCTTGAATTCTTTTCGGGGTCAATCGTCTTCCCTCCTTCGACAAGAGATGACCTAAATAGGTAACCTCTTCGCGGCAATATTGCAACTTAGAGGGTGGCACCTTCTGATGCAGGTCATACAAATGACGCAACAATGAAACAGTCACATCCTTACAAACATCCTCTGAATCAGCAGCAACTAACAAATCGTCCACATACTGAATCAGAGTGGCACCTGGGGGCAAAGGGAAAGCATCAAGCTGAGATTTCAAAGCCTGACTATAAATGGAGGGACTCTCACAATAACCTTGAGGTGCACATTTGAATCGGAAACTTCGGCCTCCGAGAGAGAAGCCAAAAATATCCCTACTTTCCTCAGCAATAGGAATGCTGAAGAAAGCATTTTTGAGATCAATAACCGAGAACCATGCTGTTGAAGCGGGTATCGTAGTAAGCAAGGCAGTGATAGTGGGACAACAGGAAACTGGGGGACAACAATTTTGTTGACCTCCCGAAGATCGATCACAAAGCGATATACAGGAGGCTGAGAAGGATCAGTGCGTCTAAGGACAGGTAGAACAGGACTGTTACAAACATTGCCTCTCGTCTCTTCGACCACACCCTTCTGAACCAGATCATAGATAATAGCCAACAAAGCTTGTTCACCATCATTGGAAATCTTATACTGAGGAATGCGTGGTAATTTAACATTAGGCTTAAGTAACCACGTAAGGCGGAATCTGGAGCAGACCAACATCATTCGGACCTGAAGCCCAAAGCGTAGCAGGAAGAGAATGCAATTCAGGTGGGAGTTGGTCTTTCCATAAATACATAGGAGAAACAATACAATGTTGCATGGAGACGCTTCAACAAGTCCAAACCCAACAAATTCTCTCTGCAACCAGTCGTCAAAATAAGCGGAGCTTCCAGATCGTAAGAGCCAATCAAAAGAGGTAAAGGACAAGAAACCGGGTTAGTAACTGGGGCGCCAGAAAATCCTACAGAAACGTTTGTTAAGCCAGACAAAGGTGCCCCAGGGAGTTTGGAGTGAATGATAGAACTTCTCATTGCACCAGTATCCAAAAGAAATGGCTCTGCAACACCCAATGCAACAACTTCAACATAAGGCCCATTCTGATCCACTGGAACTGATACGACTCCCTTACTTTGTCCATGGCTGTCCTAACTAGTGTGAAAATCCTGAGCCTCACCTTCAACACAGTAATCGTCATTGTAATATTGCGCAGACTGAGTATTCTGCTGATCAAAATAATTCAAAGAATTCTGAGGGGGAAAGGAACGCTGTCCTTGAGACAACGCACCTCGCCCTCTACCTCTAGGTGCTGATTGAAAACCACCACGGCCTCGCGGCCCTGGGAATCCACCATTATGCTGCAATAAAACCAGACAGCTATTCTTGAAATGACCTTCCTCTTTACAATAGGCACATTGATCAGGACCTAGCAGGGGTCGCGGAACAAAAGGGTCAGGTTTTTGTAACAACTTCTGCAGCTGGGGAGGCTGTTGAAACTGGCGCTGGGCAAAACAAGGGGGATAAGCCTGTTGCAAAAGAACCTTCGTTTTTAATTCCTTAGTCTTCTTCTCGATCTTATCTTTTTCTTCCTTATCCCTATTCTTGTAATACTGAGCAGTAGCTAATATCTGTGCAGAGGAAGAAACAGCCCATGAACTTTCTGAGTCTTTCGGCTTATGCGATAATTCTGGAAGTAAATTGAATACAAATGTATCCACAAATAATCGCTGTCCACCTTCAGTACTCATATCTTGACCACTGTGATCGATAAATGTCTCCTCAAAACGAGTAAAGAAATCGGAAACACTCTCATCTTTCTTCTGCTTACACATAGCTAACTTATCCCAGTTAACACGTAAGGCAGGCATCATCGTCTTCATTAAAATGATGATTCTACCAGGCAATTGTGCAATCAAATCATCTGGCTTAGCACCACCCACTTGTGCTGCATCTGCGGCAGTTATAGCGGCCCAATTACCACCTAAAGCTTGATAGTGGTCCTTCCTACGAATCCGAGCCCACAACGCTTGTGGAACTACATTCCCCATCAGCATATCAATATCGGCCAAATTCATAATACACACATCAACAGTCTGGGACAGCTCTTTATAATATCCAGCAAGATTTTTACGAGGGTCCGGTAGAGACTGTTTGAGCGCTAAAACTTCAGATCGTTTCCAGGGGACATGTACCCATATACGCTGGAAATGAGCAGGGACACGCAGAATATTGCCTGCCTGCGGAACCTCCTCCCTCCATACTGGAGGAACTTCCCTCATAGGATAGTGTTTCATTTTCTGTCTAACTGCATGATCAGGTTCAAGAATAGTCTGAGAGGAAAATAAAGACCTGAAAGTGACAAGTCTCCTTATAGCGTCCTCAACTTCAGGACCCACAATAAGTCCTTTATCAAATTTAGCCTGTATATCTAACAGACCCTGGGGAGCTAAATCCAACTCCTTACTCTCCTATCCTTTGACAAGAGTATCACACATGACATTAAAAACATATCTCTGCATGGGCGCATTTCACTGGAGAAAGGTACTCAGGATATCAGGCACACTATACTGGGGACCACTCATGATCCATTTATGAGCAAGAGAGTCCAACGCAACTCGCTCTTCAGAATCTGGGATTTGACTACGGTATTGCCTTCGAGACAGAGCAGGAGTCAAAGAAAAAGACCCAAAGAAGGGGGAGATAAAGCCAGAAACAGTATCAACCAACCGTTTGCGAGCTGGTGGAGAATCTGACAGTAAAACTGGAGACAAGGTATTAAGCAAAGGAGGAGAAGGACTAGTCATCACAAGAGGGACCGAGGGTAAAGAGGACTGAGGTACAAAAGTTGGTGGCAAAGGAGGCGGAGGTATCAATGCAGGAAGAGGCAATTGCGGAAGAGGCAGACCAACTGGCTGAACGACAGGTTGCTGGACAGGTGGCAACAATAAGGGTGCATTAGCCCCTGGTAGATAGGGCGGAGGCAATCTCAACAAATGGGACATTAAGGGATCTTCCTCAAGATCCTTACTCTGTGGAGAAGTAGGTAACGCAGGGTAGCATCTATCTATTGCCATACGATGTTGTCTGTTCGAGACTTCAATCGCTCGATCAGTCTCATTGTCTTTGAACTGTTGGGCAGCCTGTATGATCGTCATATCCTTCGCTTCTATCTCTTTTTGCCTGCTTAATTTCTCTCTGTTTGGCTTCTTTACGCCAAAGGCGGAAAGAGTCAAACATTGCCGGCCGGGGTTTTCGTTTAAACAAAATTGCTTCTAAATTGTCTAATATGTCAGGCTCAAAGCTACCATTTTGTGGCCACTGCAAAACACCACCTTTCTTCGTGTATCGGATCCATGCCTCATTATAGGCAAAGGGGCCAACACCATGTTTAGAATAGAGCTCATAAGTGGGAGTTTCAACCGGAGGAATCGAACACGAGTCCTCGAGCCTGGAATCCCTATTACAACCAAAATAGCAGAACTTCCTAAATTTTCTAAAACCAGGCATCGTAAATTCACTGGTTCGTTTACCAACTTCAAGGGGTAAAGCAAATAACACAGCAGAAACGTACTCACCCCTTGGCTTCGGCTATTGCAATGGTCGAATAACAAAACTCAAAAACAAAACAAAGAAGTGGGCGCTTGAAGAACTGGGATTTAAACCCAGCGGCACCAGGGGCACGCCCAAAGTCTTCGGGTTCACCTGTCTTAGAATACAGAGACACAGGATACTTCTTGGTGGCGTCAAAGATCACATTTATTGGCTGCAGCCAGTAACAGAGGTCCTAGAAGTACAACAAGGTGTATGTTCTCAGGAGACTGCTCAACTTTACAAAGCAAGCCATCCCTTTTTATACAAAAAATTGTGCTTCAGGCAAACATTCCTTATTTACAGGTTGACCACTCACATGTTTCCATGACAAAAAGCATTGCATGATGACAACCCCATTTTTCAGTTTGTCCAGCCCATAATTAATCATCAAACAAACCCAAGATAAACATTCTTCTTTTAGACAAGCCGGACAAACCCATAATAAAAAGGACCACAACCCACATCATAAATAGACCATAAAGAAAGAAACAGAAACAGATAGAAGTAGGATAAGGAATGTTTGTGTGCTACGATGTCCTGTGCTCTGATCCTTAATCTTGATCAGCTAAAGGGCAAGAACTGGTTTGGCAAGGTCAGCTTCAGGCAACAGGGTCAGTTCACTCAGGTCAAACAGAAGTCAGCACAAACTCAAGCTAAGGTGTACGTGTCCTAAAGACTCGTTTGGCCACAGTCATCGGCCTATGTGAGGGCAACCACAAAATGGCTGCCATGCACAAAATGGAAACCGAGGGTTCAGAACGAAATCTTCAAATACACAGTGAATCCATCGGTGTAACATGACAAAACACTCATGCTTGCTGAGCTCACTGTTTACGGTTCGCTGTTACCAAAATTGTAACAGAACCACAACCTTTATGCCCCAGGTTCAGAATTCACGGAACCTCACACTACCCACGAATACTTAACTAAGTGGTCTCTCACGCCAACAGAGGTCCGTCTAACATCTCGCGATACTAGTCATCACTAAAGGGACCAAGGCAGGGCGGCAGTCAGGGCAGCAGTCGTCAGCAGCTGTCAAAAAGGAGTAACCGCGCTGCAAAAGACCGTCGGTCCACTTCGACGTACAGGGGTCGCTTGACGTGGTTCGCGAATCCTCCGGAATTTTCTTGCGAGGCTTCTCACGACCCTCGGGCCCAACCGCTACCTTTGAAGCCGCTCCACGTTGGGCGCCAGTTGGAGAATCGGGCCTTATGGGCCTAGCGGTGCAGGGCACGCCTTAAATCTCCGAGTTCACCTGCCTTGTCGAACAGAGACACAAGACACTCTGTTGGGCGTAGAAAACCAGGTTTATTAGCTGCAGCTAAGCACAGTTGTCCCAGAAGTACATACAGCGTATATTCTGAGGAGACTGCCACTTTAGTCCGTGGCGAACGATCTTTTATAGCACACATATTTACAACGTTTACTCCCAGTACATACAAAGCAAGCCAATAGGAAAAGTTGGAAAACAAGCTATCAGGTGCCCCAAATACGCGCCTCTTTCAGACCCCGTGTGTCACCCCTCCCCACAAATTATATAGTGCTAGTACCGGCAATCCAATTTGCAGGTGGAAGGACGTATTTGTATGCCTCAAAGGATAGTTGTGTAACAAGAGAATACAAGGAGAGAATAGTGAAGGCCAGTTGGATAAGATAATGTAAGGAAAGAATAGGAGAAGCCAAATAGTCAGTCGAGACAGAGATCAATCAACCCAGACATGGATTAGTGAACTCGGCCAGACCCTGACATCAGTTTCGTAAACAAGGGCAGGGGGTTACTCTTTAACAGAAGAGACACGTAGCAGCTGAGAAAAGCAAAAACACTCCGTTCGCCATGCTGCCTGAGTGAGGGCAACACAAAATGGCGACGAGACACAAAATGGCGGCTAAATACGGGAACAAGTCAGAAACCAAAGAACCTCACTCTACCTGCTAAAATTCTTGAATCTCACCTCAATTTACATTTGAGTGCGTTCTTGAGGGACCTCCAGATCTTAGATGACACCCAACATGGTTTTAGATGTTCTCACAGTACGGAGACCGCGCTCACAATGGTGCTGGATAACATTCGAGTTAAGGTGGATGCGGGTCATACCACTCTCCTGATTCTACTCGTCCTTACTGCCACCTTCGATACCCTGTCCCCCCAGAGATTGGTGGAACGCCTCAAGGAGATAGGGGTCGGGCCGGGTATTAGATCTCCTTGCTTCTTTTCTTAGTGAGCGGTCCCAACTAGTTAGAATGGGGAGTTTCTCTTCAGAGCCCTCCCCCCTTGCCTGCGGAGTCCTCCAGGGCTCCTCATTGAGCCCCATCCTGTTTAATATCTATGTGGCCCCGCTGGCAAGGGTGGTGAAATCCTTTGGACTTGAAGTATTATCCTATGGGGACGATACCCAGATCATGGTATCTATTACGCAAAATGTCAGGAACTCCGCTCAAAACTTTAAAGACTGTATGACAGCAGTCTCATCTTGGATGGTTCACAACTCTTAAATTGAACGGTAAAAAGACGGAAGTCCTGATCTTTGGGGAAGGCCTGGACATCTGGTCGGGTGAGTGGTGGCCTGAGTCCTTGGGTACCTGTCCCACTCCTGTTCCCTATGGGAAAAACCTTGGAGTCATTATTGATAATTCTCTCTCCATGACTGTGCAGGTCTCAAGGACTGTGGCCTCCTGTTTCAGGCTCATCTGAGTTATAAGAAAAATATCCCAGTTTCTGTCCTTTGAAGCCCGGAAAAAAAGGTGGTTGTGGCCTTAATCCTGGCCAGACTAGACTATTGTAATGCCCTTTATCTGGGCATCAACAAGGGTCAGATTCACCGCCTGCAGCTGGTCCAAAATGCCGCTGCAAGGCTGGTTTTGAATATCCAGTCCTAGGAAGATTGTTTCCGGTCCAAGGAAGGCATGGCTTGGCAGTTCGGGCTTGACTGTTCCCATGAGGCACAGGGTCAGACTGATTTGCATATGGCCATGTCTGAACTGGGGTGACAGAGTGGGCTAAAGAACGGTGATGGACTAAACCCAGATCTGTTGACTGGGTGTGAGTGTTTGATTGGTTCAGATGCTCCGTCCATCACCACCCCCTTTTGTACCGCTTTGTTCGCCATAAATTGGCAGGGTATGCTCAGACGTGAGTCCCTTGCTCACTTTGCCACTGGATTCAAGCAAGCCTGGCTGAAGTCGGCTAAAATGCCAGAAACCGGTCCTAGGAAGCTTGTTTCCGGTCCAGGGAAGGCATGGCTTGGCAGTTCGGGCTGGACTGTTCCCATGAGGCACAGGGTCAGACTGATTTGCATATGGCCATGTCTGAACTGGAGTGACAGAGTGGGCTAAAGAACGGTGAAGGATTAAACCCAGATCTGTTGACTGGGTGTGAGTGTTTGATTGGTTCAGATGCTCCGTCCATTACCACCCACTTTTGTATCGCTTTCTTCGCCATAAGTTGGCAGGGTATGCTCAGACGTGAGTCCCTTGCTCACTTTGCCACTGGATTCAAGCAAGCCTGGCTGAAGACGGCTGAAATGCCAGAAACCGCTCCTAGGAAGCTTGTTTCCGACCAGGGAAGGCATGGCTTGGCAGTTCGGGCTGGACTGTTCCCATGAGGCACAGGGTCAGACTGATTTGCATATGGCTGTGTCTGAACTGGGGTGACAGAGTGGGCTAAAGGACGGTGATGGATTAAACCCATATCTGTTGACTGGGTGTGAGTGTTTGATTAGTTCAGATGCTCCGTCCATCACCACCCCCTTTTGTACCGCTTTGTTCGCCATAAGTTGGCACGGTATACTCAGACGTAAGTCCCTTGCTCACTTTGCCACTGGATTCAAGCAAGCCTGGCTGGAGACGGCTGAAATGCCAGAAACCGGTCCTAGGAAGCTTGTTTCCGGTCCGATAAGGCATGGCTTGGCAGTTCGGGCTGGACTGTTCCCATGAGGCACAGGGTCAGACTGATTTGCATATGGCCATGTCTGAAGTGGAGTGACAGAGTGGGCTAAAGAACGGTGATGGATTAAACCCAGATCTGTTGACTGGGTGTGAGTGTTTGATTGGTTCAGATGCTCCATCCATTACCACCCTGAGGTTTAAAAGATTGAAGTGGGGGGAAAGCTTTCTCACTGACTGCTGCCAAGGCGTGGAACTCTCTCCCTGTTTCCCTCTGGGGGCAAGAAGAATATTCTGTTTTTCGCTAGTCCCTGAAGACCTGGTTGTTTCCTAAGAGTAAAGCTTGAGTATGATTTCCGAAGTTGGCTGTGGGCGGTTCGTACACAGCGCCTTGACACCCTTGGCCTTAGTTTGCGCTATACAAATTGCTCATTCATTCATTCATTCAATCCACAAACAGGCAGAGGCACACAGAAAGGTTGAACAAGAAAATAGCCACTTTCAAAAAGTGCTATTTTCAAACACAGGATTTAAAAAACATCCATCCTAAAAGATGTGTTATTAAATTCTGAGTTCAGGGATACCGGGCTCCAAGTTTCTTTCCCGCTCCTATAGGAAGATATGCAGGTAAACATGCTACACAGCATTCGCAATTCTGTCCTATGGGCAAGATAGCCTTTCAATAGTGAAAAACGAAAATGGCAGTAGTTCACTAAAAGAACATGTTACATACACTAGTACATGTCCTACCTTTTACATACACTGCACCCTGCCCAGGGGGTACCTTGGGCCTACCGTAGGGGTGTCCTAGGTGTAAGAAAAGGGAAGGGTAAGGCCTGGCAAGTGTTTACACTGGCCAGGTCAACATGGCAGTTAGCAAACTGCGCACCAGCACTGCGGTGACAGGCCTGAGACATCTCTTTGGGCCTACTCATGTGGGTGGCACAATAAGTGCTGCAGGTCCACTAGTAGCATTTAAATTACACGTCCTGGCACACTCAGTGCCCTTTACTAGGGACCTACTGGTAAAACAAATAAACCAATCATGGATGACCAATCACAATAACAATTTACACAGGGAGCACTTGCACTTTGGCACTGATCAGCAGTGGCAAAGTGCCCAACACATCTAAACCAGCAAAAACGAAATCCAGCACAGTATTAAAAATGCAGGAGGTAGAGGATAAAAGTCAGGGGAAACCACGCCAAGGATGCCAGGTCTAACACAGCCTATGAAAGCCTCCCTATGGCCCATGTCATAGCATCCATCTGGCACCTCTGCTCCGCTCCCTTCGCCTTTGCAGGCTCCTGCCCTCTGAGAGCTCGGTGCCGAGTTGGCTAACTACAAATTCATTTTGGAGTCCATGCATGCCTGATTGTCTGCTAATGGCTGTGTCAAGCTGCTGAATCCCAGTGCCAATTTCCCGGTAATCAACTGCATTTGTTTTTGCTAAACCAGCGGCATTGCCTCCTTAAGCCCACCATAGATTGCCTGTTGGTTGGACATCCCCTGGAACCCAAATGCTGGCCTTATCTGATGGTGCCTATGCCCATTTAGAGTGGAGCGCAGTTGTTGGACCCTGCTGACTGGATGGCAGGTAGGAATGTGTGGCTGTCTTGTACACTGGCTCTCAACTGCTGCGGGCTGTTGAGGGATGGGAATAGTGCTGGACTGGCCATGTGATGTGGTAGGTACACTCTCAGGCACTCCACTTGGGTCTTCCTCCATCTGGCCTTGGTCTTCTCCCTCATCTGCCGACCCTTCAAGTACTTCCACAGGTGTATCTAATTGAATGATGGCAATATCAATAAAATGTTATGTGTGACAACTATCTCATTGGTCGTTCAACATTATTCTATAAATATCTGACCCTGACTACACTGTTTAAGTCTATGACTACATTTCCCTCAATGCACTGTGTGTTTTTTCTACATATATATGGACGATCCAAATATGTCTGTGTAAGGTTGTGTTACATGCATGTAGGCGCCAGGTTTAAGGGCAGAGAAGGTGGCATAGTAGAAGTTTTGCTCTTAGAGATGGTGGATGGGCAGATGTGTCCAGGGACCCAAATACTGCTACAGCCTTTGGCACAAGGGTCT
Source organism: Lissotriton vulgaris (assembly GCF_964263255.1). Classification (NCBI taxonomy): domain Eukaryota; kingdom Metazoa; phylum Chordata; class Amphibia; order Caudata; family Salamandridae; genus Lissotriton; species Lissotriton vulgaris. Next base: position 24,175,260 of record NC_141686.1, on the reverse strand, counting down.
TCTCCATCATTGCCTCCGCTGTTGAGGTTGGGGGATGCAGTTGAGGGACCACCTCCTGTTGCCCGAGAGTCCAGCAGGAGTCTTGCCACCCTTTTCTTAGCACGAGGCCGCAAGTCGTAACACCTCTTTCTTTGTATCTCAACTGAGCATTTTGCCACTCCATCAGTGTTAATCCTCTGCTGCACTTCCTTCCATAATTTTCTTTTCTGTGACTCTGGCACAGTCATGAAGGCATGATCAAAAAGCAGGTCATGATTAATGCAGCACTCTTCCTTCAAAATTTCTAGTTCTCTTTCTGAGAACTTTAATTTTCTTTTTCTCTGCCCTGCTTCCTGCTCTCCCTGTTGGCTGGCCTTTTCTGGTAATGTTTTGGCTGCTTTTTTGCTCCTCAGCTCACTCTGGGTGTGCAGTAGTTCTGTCCTCCTTAGTCTCCTCCTGCTCTACCTGCTTCTCCTGGGCCGCATTCCCTGTGTTTGGGGTCGTTTCTCTGACCCAGGAAGCATAAAGGCAATTGTTTTAAAATGCTGTCGCAAATTGCAAACAAATAGGAACTCACGATATGCAATGTCCTATTTTGCGATGCAACTCGTTACTGAGTTGCTAAATCAGGCCCCCATGGGACCATATGGGGAGCATTGTTTACAACGCGGTGTTTACACCGCAGTGCGTTTACAACGATGCCATTACAACGCAAGTCGTTACTATGACTTGCGCTGGATGGCGCTGTTGGACAAGGAATGTTATAATTTTATATCCCAACACCTTCCCTACTGTTACGTGGACTGGTGTTGGAATATAAAATTATAATATTCCAAAATCCGCGCCCTCCAACGCAATTCGTTGTAACGACTTGCGTTGTAATGCCCGTGATGTCAAGTACCGCGATCTAAAAGATCGCGTAGTACTGACATACATCCGACCATATATACAATTTTACAACTTCCTAATTGCGAGTCACAAAATGTTACATTTAGGAAGTCACAAAATCTGGCGTCTTACATGTTGCCCAGTGTCCCATGTAAAACAGAGAACTCCTCTTTTCTTTCGGCCAGTTAGATTCGGCTACAGGTCTAATAAAAATGTATAGATAAGCAAGCAAGTCTTTGTTGTCAACAGTTTGTTGTCTACAGTCTGTAAATAACTTCTGCATAGCTTCTTTAAAGGCAGAGTAGTTGTATACAACCGGATCACTGGCCTCTGGTTTGCCATGGAATTACATACTTATATACTTGCATGTATAATGTTTATGGCACACAATAATACTAAGATTATAATATTCAGTAGTCAGCTGCAAATGGGAATTTACACCTCTTACATTCACATAAGACATATCTGCTATGAGGGTTGCCATATACAGCACACTATAATCCCCCTCCCCCCCAAAAAAACATCACCAAAGGAACAGGCATGGAGTAACTGATGAGATATGTCACAAACTGCTGGACAATTTGGAGTACTTTAATAAAGTCCACCGCTGCAGATCTCAAATATACATTCAGTCCGACTGCTTCTTAAGGCACTCGGATATGGGATGATAAAAATGCCCATCCCATTAGATCTCTCCACTATTCTCTCCTTCCAACCATGCCAGCGCAGGACTACAGCTATACACAACATCTCAGACTGGACAATTCAGCGCAGTAACCAGCTCAGCAGACTCTGTTATACGAAATACCAGAAAGGGACATTGAGAGCTGTTCAAAGCTACCAGAATACTAAAACCCACAAAACTGTGCGTCTGTCTCTCACACTACATCATCGGCCACACTGCATCCCATAAGACGAAAACCACACCTCGGGGGGGGAGGGGGGTCCGCACACACGACATGAAAGCACTTCTCATGAGATAAAAACAAAGACAACGGGGCATATTACCAAGGGCCATCATCGCCGCTTTAGCTGGACTTTTTCCTGCTAAAGCAGCGATAATTTTATCGCCCTATTACCAAGCTGTCGCTAACACCAGTTAGCGGCAGCTTGTAAGCGATAGCGGGCATTTTGAGGCCCGCTTTGCATGTCAGCGATAATTATCGCTAATGACATGCAAAGTGGGCGTGCCAAAATGTCAGCGACTGAAAACAGTCACTGCAATCGCTATCGCCTATGATCAACACAGGCATAGTTTTGGAAATATTTGCGCTAAGCGCAAATATCTCCAAAAGCTAACGCCTGCCCTGACCAGCTCTTAGCCATGTTTTCGAATGAGAGGTGGATAACATGTGTAGAGCATTGTCACGGTAATGCCTGAATATCGCTGTATTGACAGCGATATTCACGCATTTCGCCCGTTTTTTATCGCTTCTGAGATGAACCTCGATAATAGCAAGGCGTCTCAGCGATAAAAACAGGTGAAGGGCGGCGATAGGAATATTCCCGCTAGGCCAACATAGCGATAATTATCGCTAGTTGTTGGTAATATGCCCCAACATCCTTCCAACTACACACTCTACACTGTATTTCGTGCTACACAGGCAGGCAAGTGCTTTGTGTCATACCTAGGGTTGGTAAGTGCTAATAAATGCTACGATTTAATACAATACATATATGTACCATACACAAGATAGTCCAGACAGGATCACGGTCACATCCCTTGTAATTCACAGCGACCCCTTAAAACAAGTCTGTATTTTCTTCTTCTTTCTTAAAGGCTGCGAAGGGTTTTCGGAATGCTTGTTTAATAAATTTAGTATGGCAATGCTTGTTTTCCTAGTGATTAGTAGGTGAAGAAATTAATAACGATGGTACTATATTATTATCTATCCGATAGCTGCGATCCAGTCCAGGATGAGAGGGGTTGAACAGAAACAATCGCAAGGCAAAAATGTTATCCCTGAACAACAGCATATCACTTGTTACTCCGTATATGTGAAGCAATGCTGCCATCTAGTGTTATTTGGACATTTCACATAGGAAAGTTCAGTACCAAAAAATCTGACTATACATTGCCTAAAGCATAGATATGGCTTGTTCCAGTCATTGCGTGTTTACTAAAATAAAATACATCTTGGAGACACAAACCCTGTGATATGCGTCAGGCTTATACCCTACCATCAGTAAAATGTGTCCAAGCGTAAGCAACGATTGTCTTCTTTTTTCGGTAGTGTGGTGGAGCGATGGAAATGTGTGTGCCTGTGTGTGACCGAAATAGTATATCTGTTTTACCCAACTGTGCTGTATAACCACTAGTGTTAACATACTCATTCCTTCATGAATATTCAAATAAATTACAAAAAGCGATATTAATTATATTCACTTTATTTTATATAGTTGCATTTTATAACTGGCAGTCAGTCTGCCATTTGCTTCTGCTACATATTTCATTTAATTTTTCAGACAAGTATTACAAAGTAAATGAACACGTTTCCTCTCAGTATGCCCGTGATATTCGGCATCGGGCTGCCGGAAGCACGAGAGGGAGCATACTCTAAGACCTGGTGGTGAGTGTGAGAAGTGCCGCTCCAAGTGCGCGTCTATGGAAGAAAGTGGGTTATTAGTTGAGGGGGATTAAGTACCGACCTCAAGTAATAATCACATTTCGTGTCAGGGTGCAACACTATGGTCCCTAAACAAACCTGAGTCCAAACCCCTGGAAGCTATGGCACAGAGCAGACAGGCATAACTTGGAGGCAATGTGTAAAGTACATATGCATTACTATGACAATACAGTAATAAAGTTAAAATGCAAAACAATAAACATCCCAAAACAAATTAAAAAATAGAGTAACCAAAAAATAGAGTAACCAAAATGGTACCAAAAATCCAATAAGGGGAATCAGAGATAGGATGTTTTACTTCTAAGTAGCGATAACGCAAAGAAGCATAAAGTGCCAATGCTAGTCAATGGTGACTGTAGAACAGGACCTAGGTGCAATTTGAGACTGTGATGGAGCGTGGATCAGATACATAAACCGAATTTTCCCTGGTAAAAAAAAATAACTTTCTGATATGAGCCCTTTAAGTCCCAATCCACCACATGAGCACATAACTCTAAAGCCCACCAGTACCTCAGGGAAGACACTTAGAGACTCACGGGGCTTCTGGCAGAGGTCAATAGGAGGATCCATTCCAAGTCCAGTTGCCACTGGTCAGCTGGGCAGTTGCAAGAAGCCCCTAAGGTCCGACTCCATTTTTATGGAGGCCCTTACTCCATCTTAGGCAAAGGAGGTTGCCATCTTCTCAATGTTAGACAATGGAAGTCGCCATATTCCCTAATTTCATATCTGCCATTAGACACATATGTTGTTTGTATATCTTAGAACAGTAATAGCATCAAGGCATTCGATAAATGACAAACATGAACACTTTCGTCTGGGTCAAATGTCTACTTTTCATCATGTCAAGGTTAAATAAGAACAAATATAGCTGAAATAGCTTAGACTGACTTGATGCCCTTCTACCTCATATGTTCATAAGGAAATGTATGGGACATCCACCTTGGTGCAAATAATCTATGTCAGACATTCCTAAACTTATGTCAGAAATTTCAATTTCTGATACGTTTTAGTATATAAGGACTGGAGCACACAGAGGAATACAAAGTTCCCCAGGGATCGTGATACAGTGTGGAGAAGAGAGTTAATATGAAGGATCAAGGAACTAGGAAGGTTCCCTTGTCGGAACTAGAAAGCCTCACACACCCAGAGCGTTAGGTGTGAAACACACCCTGACTGAAGGATGTCCAGCATCATCATCGGCTCACTGCCCCTCGTCAGACCGGCACTGCAATGTCCGACAGAGTCCCCTAGGGTACTCTTTTGGCGGGGATCTTTTGTTCCTTGCCGATGGTGAGTGTGAGTGAGGATGGAGTGGAGTGTAGTCAGTGCAAAGTGAGTGAATGTTAAAAAGGGTAGTCAGTCCACAATAAACTTTATTGACGTGGCTGATTCCCTAATTAAAAGGGGTGGGAGGGGAGTTAGAGGCTGAGGGGGTGTACAAACATCTAACTCAACCCCCTGGTGTGGTCAACATGTTTCTCGCCAACCGGCGATTCGTCAGGACCTAAAACAAGGTACTACACAACAAAAGGAAACAGTGGAGTGCTCATGCACAAAGTAAAGAGCAAATACAACCTCTCAGGGTCGGGTGCAACAAGGGCCACAGGGTCCTGCTCTAATTAGGCGACCCTAAGGGAAAGTAACAAAGGCCTCGCAGCATGCTCCCGTGAGGCCAGCACTGTCTGGTGGGTAAACCTCAGTGTGGGCGCTGGCACGGCGGAACACCTACCCCTCACGCTCGCGGCACCTGGTCAGGGTGCGGAGTATATAAGGACTGCCATGTGACCACTTGTCAGGAGAGATCCTTCACCCAGATTATTACACAAGATTCTGCCAGAGAGAGTCTCACCTACTACCAGTACACTTCGCAGATGCTACATCTCGCCTGAAGCCTTTAAGCCTATATAGCTGAAGACTGCAGTGTGGGTTTGCCCTACAAATGGAATGTCTTCATGTCTCTATTGATAAATACAGCATTTGCTATCAACAAGGGCAGCACGTCTATTCCTCATAAGAAGCTCTAGACTGCAATTTACTCTGCCTTCCATGCTCTCTTAGTGTAGCGCATAGAAGTAGGCATTAGGGTGTTAGGTTTTAAATGATATTTTAACCATGCTAGAAAGGCCATTTTATTCTTATTATTCATAACAGGCCTTCTTACTGTTTTTGTAATATTCCGTGTAGTTGTTTTAGATGTACTGAGAAGCAGATTGTTCTTACAGTAATAAATACTTTTTACTTAAAAGTGTTCATTCTTCTAGGCACACTGTGTGTTTGATATTGCGAATAATGAAATAGGTTGTTATTGTTACCATGGTCTCCCTAATCCCTTCATAGGGATAGTTAGTAAACCAAAAGCAATAACTTTATTTCAATAACACATTGATAAGTGTTCTATGGGGCTGCAATAACCTGTCTTTCACATACATTTTTGGTGCATTGAACAAAGTTCACCTGTGTCACCCATCGGTGGGAAAGCACATCGTATAGAAATGAGCCAAAGTCATAGCTTATGCAACAACAAACAGAGTTCACTTCTTTGTCCTGCTTACAAGAGAGAGAGCAGGTCCACTCTTCTAGGCTCTTTTAAAGCTCCCGACAGCAGGTTCACTCCTCTTTTGATCTTCTTTAGGGCCCACATCAAAGTTGGACTCTGAGGTCTGGGGTGTGCATGAGAAGTGTACTATGATAATCCAAGTATACTCCCACATCTAACACCAAAATTCAGTTTTAGGCAATGTCTGTACTCACAGCAACCTCAGAGACAGAATTCTGGTAGGGCAAAGCTGAGTTTTCAGCAACCAGACAATGGATATACACCAATTGTTTTGGCATTCTGTTTCCCTCCATTAAAGTGCACCCCATATGTCTCATGGAAAACAACAGCAGACCTGTGAATCAGGTCTCAACACTCCAGAAGGATCAGACACTATGATGTCAATAAAAGCACCCCACCCCCTTGTGATAGAGGCCAGTTTGGTTGGAGGGAAATTAGAAGTGAGCAGGCTTGGGTGTTAGCTACAGCTGCTTGTGACAGTGAAGGCCTCTTTTAAGTTAATCAGGATCTTGGGCCTAGCCCACAGGCCATCCTGTCAAGGGCACAACAACACGTCCCCACACCCAAGGCCTTTTTGCCGCTGTCTTGGAAACAACTTCCCACCTTATTCACACCCACTTAATGCTAATTATTGACTGGCAGAGGCGAGAGAGCAAAATGCAGAATAAGTTACCAGGGACTTCAGGCAGGTTGAAGGTGACTTTTTAAATGTTATCTTTCCAAAATATTTACAACAAACCTAAATTCATCAGTGAATGGAGCTTATAATACATAAATCAAAAAGTCCAAAAATTTTATTTTCAACAATTTCTTAGGCAGAGATAACATTTATTAACCTTAATAATGTATCCCAATGCTTTCTAATGGAATAGCCAATCCTGCTACAATGAAAATAGCTTTGAGGTGCTAGTCACTGGAAGGATATACTTTAACCTTTAAAATGTTGTGCTATTAAAATAAATACCATTCCCCCTGCCTAATTGGCAGTAAGGCTTACTTAGGGGTGACTTATAAATACTTAAAAGAAGGGTTTTAGTCCTGTCAAAGGGGTTAGTTTGGCAAGTCTAATTTGCAGTTTTGACCTCCACAGGCAGGCTACTGGTGGCAGGCCTCCCCTCATGTTTGTATTGGGTGGTACAGTGAGTGCCAGAGCCCACTGGTGGCATTTAACTTACAAGCCCGGAGTACACTATGGATACCATATACTAGAAACTCATAGGTAAGTTCAGTATACCAAATAGGATATACCAATTTCATCATGTTAAAAGGAGGAGCATAAGCACTTTACCAATGGTTGGTAGGGATAAAGTACACAGAATTCTACAGCCAGCAAAATTAGGGTTCAGAAAGAAGGTACTAGAAAATCTGGTTTGACATTGCAGAAAGGGAACATTTCTAACCATGTCCATGAGTTCTTGATAGTATTGTGAAAAAAGACAACTCTAATGATGCAGGAGAGGTACTTTTATTCTATGCCACTAGCCCTTCATCCCGAAAAGCAAATGTCTGCTTCAGAAACTTAACTAGCATTTTTTCTCACTGCTAGAGGTGTACTTCCCCCACACTTTTTGCCTTCCACTCTCCTGTTTGCTGAATTCATTTTTGTTGGCCGTAGGACTCTGTGTACTTTACCACTGCAAGCCAGTTTAAAAGGTACTTGTGCTCACTCCCCAAAACATGGTAAAACTGACTAACATCTGATTGGCATATTTAATTTACTTACAAGTCCCTACTAAAGTGGTCCTTCTTGTACCTAGAACTGGCAGATTAAATGCTACTAGTGGGCCTGCAGCACTTATCGTGCCATCCACGTAAGTAGCCTCTTAAAACATGATCAAGGTCTGCCATTGCTGCATATGTGCAGTTTTAAATTGGCATTTCAAAATGGTAAAATATACCACTTGCCAGGCATAAATCTTCTTTTTTAATACATACTAGTCATCCCTAAAGTAGGCCCTAAACATACCCAGGGGAGGGTGCAGTGTACTTACAAAGTTGAACATGTACTTTTACGTTTTACATGTCCCGGTAGTAAAAAACTCACAAATTCATTTTTCACTACTGTGAGACCTACCACTCCCACAGGACAACATTGAGTTAGCTTATTACATTTAATAACTGATAATTTTGATTGGGAGCAGGTAAAAATGTCATGTTTGGTGTCTAAGAAATTGTAATAAAAACCCTCTTCAATTGTAAAGTAAGAATTTAAGTCACAAGACTGAAAATTCCACTTTCAGAAAGTTGGCATTTTCTTGTCCAAACCATTTGTACCTGCGGCCTGTTTCTAAGGTCACTTGACCAGGTGCATCCGGCAGGTGGCCTGTGTGTATTCTTTCCAGACAGCCACTCAATAGAGGGACTGGGCATCAAGTAGATGGTTAAATAAACATAAGGAATCCAACTCACAGGAAGGAAGGGGGGGAGTGATCAGCGAATGTTGAAGCACTCAGTGTTCTGTAGAATACCCCTCACACACCAAAAGGCCCCTTGGTGTCATGCTTCATCTTTGGGGTCCTCGCACCCCTCTATCGGGATGCGGCGTGCTACGACCTGCGACTACGCGGGAGCACTTACAGGGATGACTATGTGTGGTGTGCAGTGTGTGGGGTATATTGTCATAAGTGAGTGGTGGGATGTGGTGAAAAATTAAAAAGTACCTGGCACATGAGTGTAAAAGAAAATTTTTTATTCTGAACTCTGGCTGGTACTATTAAAAGAAGTGCAGTGTGAGGTCGAACCTGTTGATTTAAGGAACAGGACCTCTGGTGTGCGTTGTCGACATGTTTCGGAGACAGGCTCATTCTTCAGGACCGGGGCACAACCTCCCCACCTTACTCACGTCGTGTTTTTAATAAAAAATAGTGTATTTACAAAAAAGTGACAATATTTTAGGCTAAGTGTGCCTACAGCGGTCTGCTACAAGTACAATGACCTGCAGAAAGACAAAAAAGAACAACTAATGGTTACCCATGTAGCGGATAGTTCAAGCAGGTGCAGTCACCTGGAACCTCACCATATGCTTGTATTAAGCCTGTTAAAAAGGAAAAGTACTCACAACACAAACAACATAAAACACAGAAGATACTAGTAGTTATACTTATTTGCAGTCATACTTTGAAGCTTGCTTGTGGGCTTCATGAGCAGAAAGAGGACGTCATGGGTGTTGCATGATATGCAATCTGTAGTGAAGAATGATACAGGTTTTAATTAATCATTCTCACTTACTTAGGCGGGAGAAACCTGATGGTGGTTTTCCAGTTGTTATGCTGCATGATACTCACATGGTCGGGACGCTTTGATCACCGTCTTACCCCTAGCGCTGCTCCGCTGATATGAGGTGGTAGACTAGTTATAACTATTAATACCTTGAAAAACCATAGGGCGGAAGGATCTATGTGACCATATATGGGTGTTCCGGTGTTTAAGTATGTGCCCATGTATGGAGTATCCGCTCATCCACCATACATAATCCTTGTATGTCAAACGTGGGTTCTCACGGGATCAGCGTCTTGCTAGACGGATGTTGCGCATGCATGTGGATATCTGTCTTGTATTCCGCGCATGCGTAGTAGGCCAAGGTGTTTATTGTGTGACGCTAATGTATGAGTCTAGCGCACGCGTGTTAATTTCATATGGGTACGTCAACAGAAGTTAGTTTTGGTCCATGAAGACCTTGCAACCTTGTGTCTTGTCGTTGTAATGATCATCTCTTAGCTGGACAGTTGGTTCCAGGGTACATCATCATTCAGCCCTGTTAAGTGGGTCTCAAGTCTGAACACCCATCTTTGTTCTTTTTGGAAAAGACCAGTGTCTGTGGGTAGTTGTTCTATAATGGTCCACTTGAGATCATTAACGCAATGTTGTGCAGTCAGAAAATGGGTGGCCATTTTTGTTGTGCTCTTTTTACAGCGCACGTTGCTCTTGTGCTCATTCATTCTTGTTTTCATTGCACGTGTAGTCATGCCTACATACTCAAGGTTGCATGGGCACCTTATGAGATAGACCACATTTTTAGAGTTGCAATTGGTGAATCTCCTTTGATCCCAGGTGGTTCCATTGCGGAAGGTGAGTTGAGTGCTTTTTTCTGTCAAGTGGCAGCTACTGCAATTCCCGCATGGGAAATGACCCTGGATGCCTATAGATGGTTGTGAGGCAATGGTTGTTGATCTTGGTCTGGTATGTACCAGCATATCTCTGAGATTCCGTCCCCTGCGGTGAGCAAATAACGGTTTTTCAAAGTTCAGTTTGCCACAAGTTAGTATCCTCCAATGTTTATTATTAGCCCTCTTCATTGCTTTGAAGAGGGCTAAGAACAACAATAGAGAGGCATTATTGGAGGAGCGAAGCAAAGAACCGAAGGAGAGCAAACGACCTATATGTGTGACGACATTCAACACAATGTCCAACGAGGTATCCAAAATCGTTATTAAACATTGGAGGATACTAACTTGTGGCAAACTGAACTTTGAAAAAACGTTATTTGCTCACCGCAGGGGACGGAATCTCAGAGATATGCTGGTACATACCAGACCAAGATCAACAACCATTGCCTCACAACCATCTATAGGCATCCAGGGTCATTTCCCATGCGGGAATTGCAGTAGCTGCCACTTGACAGAAAAAAGCACTCAACTCACCTTCCGCAATGGAACCACCTGGGATCAAAGGAGATTCACCAATTGCAACTCTAAAAATGTGGTCTATCTCATAAGGTGCCCATGCAACCTTGAGTATGTAGGCATGACTACACGTGCAATGAAAACAAGAATGAATGAGCACAAGAGCAACGTGCGCTGTAAAAAGAGCACAACAAAAATGGCCACACATTTTCTGACTGCACAACATTGCGTTAATGATCTCAAGTGGACCATTATAGAACAACTACCCACAGACGGTGGTCTTTTCCAAAAAGAACAAAGATGGGTGTTCAGACTTGGGACCCACTTAACAGGGCTGAATGATGATGTACCCTGGAACCAACTGTCCAACTAAGAGATGATCATTACAACGACAAGACACAAGGTTGCAAGGTCTTCATGGAACAAAACTAACTTCTGTTGACGTACCCATATGAAACTAACACGCGTGCGCTAGACTCATACATTAGCGTCACACAATAAACACCTTGGCCTACTACGCATGCGCGGAATACAAGACAGATATCCACACGCATGCGCAACATCCGTCTAGCAAGACGCTGATCCCGTGAGAACCCACGTTTGACATACAAGGATTATGTATGGTGGATGAGCGGATACTCCATACATGGGCACATACTTAAACACCGGAACACCCATATATGGTCACATAGATCCTTCCGCCCTATGGTTTTTCAAGGTATAAATAGTTATAACTAGTTTACCACCTCATATCAGCGGAGCAGCGCTAGGGGTAAGACGGTGATCAAAGCGTCCCGATCATGTGAGTATCATGCAGCATAACAACTGGAAAACCACCATCAGGTTTCTCCCGCCTAAGTAAGTGAGAATGATTAATTAAAACCTGTATCATTCTTCACTACAGATTGCATATCATGCAACACCCATGACGTCCTCTTTCTGCTCATGAAGCCCACAAGCAAGCTTCACAAGTATGACTGCAAATAAGTATACCTACTAGTATCTTCTGTGTTTTATGTTGTTTCTGTTGTGAGTACTTTTCCTTTTTAACAGGCTTAATACAAGCATATGGTGAGGTTCCAGGTGACTGCACCTGCTTGAACTACCCGCTACATGGGTAACCATTAGTTGTTCTTTTTTGTCTTTCTACAGGTCATTGTACTTGTAGCAGACCGCTGTAGGCACACTTAGCCTAACATATTGTCACTTTTTTGCAAATACACTATTTTTTATTAAAAACACGACATGAGTAAGGTGGGGAGGTTGTGCCCCCGTCCTGAAGAAGGAGCCTGTCTCCGAAACATGTCGACAACGCACACCAGAGGTCCTGTTCCTTAAATCAACAGGTTCGACCTCACACTGCACTTCTTTTAATAGTACCAGCCAGAGTTCAGAATAAAAAAAATTCTTTTACACTCATGTGCCAGGTACTTTTTAATTTTTCACCACATCCCACCACTCACTTATGACAATATACCCCACACACTGCACACCACACATAGTAATCCCTGTAAGTGCTCCCGCGTAGTCGCAGCACGCCACATCCCGATAGAGGGGTGCGAGGACCCCAATGATGAAGCATGACACCAAGGGGCCTTTTGGTGTGTGAGGGGTATTCTAAAGAACACTGAGTGCTTCAACATTCGCTGATCACTCCCCCCCTTCCTTCCTGTGAGTTGGATTCCTTATGTTTATTTAAGTATCACTGTGGAGCAAGAATCCAACCCTTCGCTCTACCTCCCTCTTGTGTTTTTTGACATCAAGTAGATGGGCCATCCTTGCAGGATGAGTGGCGGAGCAGTGAAGAACCCCACTTGCACTTCAGAGACACTCCCTCAGCGCTCACACAAAGAACTTCACACTAGCGTATTGTGACTGCAGGCAGCCAGGGACTAGGGCAGAGAGGCAGAAAACTACAGAGGTTTGTTTCACTTCAAAGCTGGCACTAGATATAATATTAGTATCCTTAGACCCACTCTTCAGTTCAATTTTGGACCTGTGGTAGGACTCTCACATGAATGTCAACAGGGGTTATTTTGATAGGTTAAATTTGCAATTTAAACCTGCACAGTCAAGCAACTTTTGGCAGTTTTGGCCTTGTGTTTGCATTGTCACTGCAGTGGGAGTAGGGGATCCCACTGGTGACATTTAACTCACAGGCCCTAGGTACACAGTGGATACCCTATACTAGGAACTCATAGGCAAGTTAAATATCTTAGGAGGCGGCACACTATTTGCAGCCTTTATTGACTTAAAATCGGCTTTCGATTTGGTGCCGCGTGACAAAATGTGGGGCAAATTTTATGACATGAGAATGCCGTAAGAATTGCTGGCTGTCATAACCACCCTGCATAATTCAAACTTTGCTCAGGTACGTTGGGGTGTGAATGGGAAAGTCACGAACACGTTTCCCATTGCCAAGGGGGTACGCCAGGGGTGTGTGCTTGCCCCGACCCTGTTCTCTCTTTTTAAAAACAGGGTTGTAGAATACTACTCGAATTACCCAACAGATGCTCCATCTCTAGCTGGACAGAAAACACCATTGTTAATGTTCACGGATGACACTCTAATAACATCAAAGACCAAGAGAGGGCTGCAGCTAGCCCTCACCAGGTTTGAGGAGTTTTGCCGTGCCCATGACCTAGAGGTTAATGTGGAGAAAACAAAGTTTATTGTCCTCCACAACCGACAGGCCATTAGAGGGAGGGTTTTTATGAATAATGTACAGCTAGAGCAAACTGACGTTTTTACATATTTAGGAGTCACCCTTGAAAGTAAATTGAAATTGAAACCCCAGATCAATAAGCTGGCTCTCAAACACGCCCAATTGGGAGGCACCCTAGTGAAGGAGCCGAGACTGTCCCACACAAAACCTGTGGCTCCTGTGCTGAAGATTTATAATTCTACAATTACTACCTCAGTACTTTATGGGGCAGAACTATGGGGCTTTTCAGATTTAACACCACTGATTGTAGCCCAGAACATGTTTATGAGATCTATGCTCTCCCTACCATCATCATATTTACAACAAGGGGTGGTGAAGGACAGAGTCTCTGAATTAAGCAGAAAGCTCTCACCCAGTCAAGAGATCAGGGCTAGATCCAACACCGTTTTTTAGCTCACTGCACCATCCCAGTTTCAGAACCTGGCTGTATGCAAATTAGTCTGTTCCTGTCCCAGTGCATGATGGGAACAGGGCAAACCAAACTACAAAAGCCAATTCTTACACTGGGAAGGAAACAAGCTCCCGGGGACCGGTTTCTGGCATTACAGCCGTCTTCGGCCCGGTTTGCTTGAATCCTGATGGTGCAATGAGCAAGGGTCTCACATCTGAGAATACCCTTCCACGCTTAGGGTGGACAAAAATATTTACAACAAGGGGTGGTGAGGGACAGAGTCTCTGAATTAAGCAGAAAGCTCTCACCCAGTCAAGAGATCAGGGCTAGATCCAACACCGTTTTTTAGCTCACTGCACCATCCCAGTTTCAGAACCTGGCTGTATGCAAATTAGTCTGTTCCTGTCCCAGTGCATGATGGGAACAGGGCAAACCAAACTACAAAAGCCAATTCTTACACTGGGAAGGAAACAAGCTCCCGGGGACCGGTTTCTGGCATTACAGCCGTCTTCGGCCCGGTTTGCTTGAATCCTGATGGTGCAATGAGCAAGGGTCTCACATCTGAGAATACCCTTCCACGCTTAGGGTGGACAAAAATATTTACAACAAGGGGTGGTGAGGGACAGAGTCTCTGAATTAAGCAGAAAGCTCTCACCCAGTCAAGAGATCAGGGCTAGATCCAACACCGTTTTTTAGCTCACTGCACCATCCCAGTTTCAGAACCTGGCTGTATGCAAATTAGTCTGTTCCTGTCCCAGTGCATGATGGGAACAGGGCAAACCAAACTACAAAAGCCAATTCTTACACTGGGAAGGAAACAAGCTCCCGGGGACCGGTTTCTGGCATTACAGCCGTCTTCGGCCCGGTTTGCTTGAATCCTGATGGTGCAATGAGCAAGGGTCTCACATCTGAGAATACCCTTCCACGCTTAGGGTGGACAAAAATATTTACAACAAGGGGTGGTGAGGGACAGAGTCTCTGAATTAAGCAGAAAGCTCTCACCCAGTCAAGAGATCAGGGCTAGATCCAACACCGTTTTTTAGCTCACTGCACCATCCCAGTTTCAGAACCTGGCTGTATGCAAATTAGTCTGTTCCTGTCCCAGTGCATGATGGGAACAGGGCAAACCAAACTACAAAAGCCAATTCTTACACTGGGAAGGAAACAAGCTCCCGGGGACCGGTTTCTGGCATTACAGCCGTCTTCGGCCCGGTTTGCTTGAATCCTGATGGTGCAATGAGCAAGGGTCTCACATCTGAGAATACCCTTCCACGCTTAGGGTGGACAAAAATATTTACAACAAGGGGTGGTGAGGGACAGAGTCTCTGAATTAAGCAGAAAGCTCTCACCCAGTCAAGAGATCAGGGCTAGATCCAACACCGTTTTTTAGCTCACTGCACCATCCCAGTTTCAGAACCTGGCTGTATGCAAATTAGTCTGTTCCTGTCCCAGTGCATGATGGGAACAGGGCAAACCAAACTACAAAAGCCAATTCTTACACTGGGAAGGAAACAAGCTCCCGGGGACCGGTTTCTGGCATTACAGCCGTCTTCGGCCCGGTTTGCTTGAATCCTGATGGTGCAATGAGCAAGGGTCTCACATCTGAGAATACCCTTCCACGCTTAGGGTGGACAAAAATATTTACAACAAGGGGTGGTGAGGGACAGAGTCTCTGAATTAAGCAGAAAGCTCTCACCCAGTCAAGAGATCAGGGCTAGATCCAACACCGTTTTTTAGCTCACTGCACCATCCCAGTTTCAGAACCTGGCTGTATGCAAATTAGTCTGTTCCTGTCCCAGTGCATGATGGGAACAGGGCAAACCAAACTACAAAAGCCAATTCTTACACTGGGAAGGAAACAAGCTCCCGGGGACCGGTTTCTGGCATTACAGCCGTCTTCGGCCCGGTTTGCTTGAATCCTGATGGTGCAATGAGCAAGGGTCTCACATCTGAGAATACCCTTCCACGCTTAGGGTGGACAAAAATATTTACAACAAGGGGTGGTGAGGGACAGAGTCTCTGAATTAAGCAGAAAGCTCTCACCCAGTCAAGAGATCAGGGCTAGATCCAACACCGTTTTTTAGCTCACTGCACCATCCCAGTTTCAGAACCTGGCTGTATGCAAATTAGTCTGTTCCTGTCCCAGTGCATGATGGGAACAGGGCAAACCAAACTACAAAAGCCAATTCTTACACTGGGAAGGAAACAAGCTCCCGGGGACCGGTTTCTGGCATTACAGCCGTCTTCGGCCCGGTTTGCTTGAATCCTGATGGTGCAATGAGCAAGGGTCTCACATCTGAGAATACCCTTCCACGCTTAGGGTGGACAAAAATATTTACAACAAGGGGTGGTGAGGGACAGAGTCTCTGAATTAAGCAGAAAGCTCTCACCCAGTCAAGAGATCAGGGCTAGATCCAACACCGTTTTTTAGCTCACTGCACCATCCCAGTTTCAGAACCTGGCTGTATGCAAATTAGTCTGTTCCTGTCCCAGTGCATGATGGGAACAGGGCAAACCAAACTACAAAAGCCAATTCTTACACTGGGAAGGAAACAAGCTCCCGGGGACCGGTTTCTGGCATTACAGCCGTCTTCTCCCTACCATCATCGACTCCCCTGCCACCCCTTTATCTTGATTTGGGCTGCAACCAGTTAGAGGATATTGCTTGCTTTAGACCAGTGGCATTATGGAGAAGATTATGGGCTACTTCCAAATTGTCTCTGTATACCCAGGCTCTGCTAGAAATCAGGCAGGCTGACACCTCACACAAGATCTCTTGGCTTACTAAGATTAAAACCACCTTGAGCGATATGGGGATGGATGGTTTATGGGAAAACCCCGAAGTGAACCCTCTTCCTTCGAAAAAGAGTTTAAGACAGCCTATTGGGACATGGTTAGGGTGAAACATTTCTCGTTCATTACGAGTCCAACTCTGACAAGGGATTTCCTGGAGAGGAAGCATGAGTACCACTACGAACCCTATTGGGATTATATCACGCTAAAACCAGTGTGTTTAAACCTTGGGACCAGGGAAGGTACAGAGGCATTAAGGTTTTTAAAAACAGATACAACCGAGCCCATAATAATTGCTCTAGCAACATTTTTAGGCTGGATGTGGGCTATTCGCAGTAAAATTATCAAGGCTCGGAATTGAGCGAATATGTAATGGGCTATTCCCATTATAATTAGACCAATTGAGTTTTTTTCTTTTTAAACATATGTCAGTCTGTAGAACTATTTTAATTATGTTCTTATGTAAGTGATTTCATATTTCCCTGCTTTCCTATTTGGAAATACTAATGTATAGCAGGGTGGATTTATTTATGGTTGTATGTCAATGTTTTATACTGGTTATAATAATCCCGAACATTTGTGTGACTGGGTTGCAATATTTTTTAGTCTGTGATTGAATTTTCTATAACATGAGTTTATTGATGTATTGCTGTCTTTAATGATTTGACAAATCGAAATAAAGACTAAATAAAGTAAAAGTAAATATGCCAATTCCATTAGACCAGTTTTATCATATGGAAAGGACGAGCACAAGCACTTTACTCTTGGCTGGCAGGGAGAGCGTACACGGAGTTATATAGCCAGCAAGCATAGAGTTCAGCAAGAAGGTAGAAAAATCTGCCTCAGCTCACACACACAGATTCACACTGGCTTATTGTGACTGCAAACATCCCCGGGACCAGGTCAAGGAAGGTAGGAAAACCAAGACACTTGTGTGGGGGGAAAACTCCAGATGTTTCTCCCACTTGAAAGCTGGCACTAGGTATAAAAATAGGACTCTCAGACCCATGCTTCAGTTTACTTCTGGATCTGCTGAAGGACGCTTAGAGGACTGCCCTGCTTCCTGTGGCCTGCTGTGTACTTTAGAGGACTGTTCTGCTGCACCAAGAAGACTGCCCTGCTGACAGAAGCCCTTCTGTACCCTCAAAGGACTGCCCTGCTGCTTGAGACATTTTTTCCTGCTTGAATACAAGACTTCCAGAGTGGCTCTAAGGGCTTGTTGGCTGGCCTCCAGATTAGATCTTCTGGGACAGAAAAGGCTCCGACATCTTCAACCCGCATCTAGACCCAGCCTGAGTGAGACCTGACCATCCAAGTGGTACTCCTCCAGTCCTGGACCCTTGGAAGTGGTGCTAATGGTGCCTAGATATACCAAATCCAAAACTTGGTACTTGGAAAATATTTTGCCAAAACGTACTCTGATAACCAAGAGGAGACCAGGACCTGCTTGCTCGCTCATCTGCCTAAGGTACAACACCAGCTGGCCTGACTTTGCGGCAGCTCCCACTACATTTTTCTCTGCAGCAAAAAATTCTGTTCAGCAGCTCCTCACAGAAAGAGTATCTGGCCTCATATAGGTCTCATCGGCTACAGCCTGCAGCTTTGTCCCGCTGAAGATTTTCGACTTCTATAAAAAGACTGAACATAGAAATCTTCAATGAGACTTCGTCCAGTGTCTCCCCGATGATGACGCCTCCTCCTTGGACGCCGCCAGCTGCCTTGCACAGCTGCCTTGGCATTTTTATCCTAAAATTCTTGTCCGAAGGTAAGTTGAGACTGGGCCCAATCCACTTTGTGTATTGGAAATGCGTTCCATCGCGGTCGACCTTAACTTTTAACTTTGCCCCAGTCTAGGGCTACTAGATGTCTGTGGTTGACGCTTTGATCTTTTAGGTGCTATTTTTCACTTTAACCTTTAAAAATTCAGAACTTCGGTTCAACTGATCAGATTTTTTACATTTTGGTATGAAATAACTTATTAAAGTTTACTCTGTTTTCTAACTTGGTGTGGGATTTTTCTTTTGTTAGGTTTTTGATGTATTACTGTTTAGAATGTTCATAAATACTTAACACATTGCTTCTAAGTTAAGCCTGACAGCTTTTGTGCCAAGCTACCAGTCCAGTGGGTTAAGCACAGGTTAATTCAGAGACTTTTTATAGTTCACCCTAACAAGGATTGTGGCTATTGCTTGAGTAGGTTTATTGCCTTCAACCAAACACCCATGTTCTCACAACCCCCATTCCAGAACATAGAACTTGGAGTTCTATTAAACAAAAACTACACATATACTGTAGAAGTACTAGTACAATGGGAACACATAGAGTTATATAGCTAGCAAGCATAGAGTTCAGCAGAAAGGTAAAAAACTCTGCCTCAGCTCACACACACAGATTCACACTGGCTTATTGTGACTGCACACAGCCTGGAACCAGGGCAGGGAGGTAGGAAAAGAAAAAACATCAGGTAATACAGGCAAACAAGGAAAGGAAACCCGAAGTATATGCAATGAGTCATAAACATAGTCCTGAAATTTAACCTGAAACATAATCCTTGGAACACACAGCCATGTTTTTTGCCGTTTGGAGCAGAAACCGTGGACAACCCTCACTACAACCTATTTCCTGCTTCCCAACAGGAGAAACATCAAGAGGAGCCACAGCAAACAACTCATCTATTTGCCCATCACAGACAAACTAAAATCCCAACCTTTGCACCAATATGGCTTAGTCAATGGGAACTACTGAAACCTTATTTTTGTTCCAGACTTTCACAACCACTACACAGTTTCTTACTTCTTTAACCAGCCAAGTGCAGAGAAACAACCCCCTATTTCTTCACATGAACCGTTTCTTGATTCTTACCCAATCCCCAACATTCACAATGAAGATTCGTCTGGGAACATTACCTGCTTTGGAACATCCGAACAAAGACATGTGCACATCCACCACATTCCCAATTTTTGCATAGTTCATTAGCTTACAATCCATCCTCTCCTGATTTATATTTGAACCAGCAACTCTGCCCCTCATTAGAGTAAAAAGACAAACACTTATAGGAATATGAGCCGTGGTCTTCATTGAGCACAACATGTCATTCATTGCACACTTCCAATTGATCCTATTAACCAAAGCCAGTTCCAATTGAGTCTTTAAAACATGGTTAACCCTTTCAACTAAACCATTACTTCTGAGATGGTGAAGTGAAGTTCTTATATGAGGAATCTTAGCTAATTCAAGTGAACTCCTCATTCCAGTTGACACCAATTGAATTCTTTGTTACAAGTTTGTCCGAGTAACTCTTCTCTCATGAAAGCTCCTGATAAAAAATAAATTTTGAAAAATAATTAACCCCTTGCATGCTCATGACGAGCTCAGCTCGTCATGAGCTACAGTGCTCCGGTGCTCATGACGAGCTGAGCTCGTCATGGCCTTTAGAACGCTCGCACGCTGGCCTAATTCCCCTGCTGTGCTGAACGTTCTAAAGAAACGGGTGTGGGCGTGACGAGCTCAGCTCGTCATGAGCACAGGAGCACTGTAGCTCATGACGAGCTCAGCTCGTCATGAGCATAGGGGCGCTGCGCGCGCCCCCCCTTCCCCCCAGCACAGCGGGGTAATGTACCCAGCAGGGAAGGGGTTAAAACATCCAAACCACCAAAAGTACCTTAAAAAGTTGAGGCAAGTTTACTTCATAATATTGCTGGTAGTCCTGGGCGGTGAACTCTGGTCTGTTCGCTGAGTTTTCCGCACTCTGTGGAGCATGCCGAGTTCTGAAAAACTCCACTCTGCGACACAGAATGGAGTTTTTTCCTCGCTCACTCGGGCAAGCATGAGCAAGTAAAATCCAATTCTAGACCATCTCCCAGTGAGGTTTCGTAACGCAGGAGGTCACGAATTCTCGCATTGAGAAACCGGTATACAGTCATAATATCGAATAAAAAATATCGACTGGCCAAAATATCGAGTTAAAAATATAGAATGGACACAATATCAAATGGTCAGAATATTAACAACAAAAATATCGAATAGAATAGCAAAATGTCGAATAGAATAGCATTAATATCGAATCCAAAATATAGAATGGACAAAATATCGAATGGACAGAATATAGACAACAAAAATATCGAATTTGAGGTAAGTAAGTTAATATTAATTTTTTTAAGTGTTTTTTATGTTACTATATGTGTGAAAAGTGTATATTTATTTTATAAATCATTTTAATTAATTCATTTAATAGTATTTAATTTTTGCGTAATATAATTCTGTAGCGGGTTGTGGGTTTATAGGGAAATAGGGTGGGAAGTAATTTAAATATAATTAATTAAATATGTTAATTTATTTATTGGTATTTATGTTGAATTAATTGGTAATTAATTATTAATGGGTAATTAATTAAAATATAATTGTAATTAATTTTAAATAATTGAATAATTTATAATTATGTTAATTAAATTAATGTATTTTCTGCAGTGGGTTGGGGGTTTATAGGGGAATAGGGTGGGAAGTAATTGAAATATAATTAATTCAATATGTTAATTTATTTATTGGTATTTATTTTGTATTCATTGTTAATTAATTATTAATTGGTAATTAATTAAAATATAATGGGTCAATAGTTTTAATTAATTGATTAATTGATAATTATGTTAATTTTATTAATTTCTTTTCAGTAGTGGGTTGTGCGTTTATAGGGGAATAGTATGGGAAGTAATTGAATTATAAATAATTAAAAATTTTAATTTATTTATTGCTTATTTTTGTTGTAATATTTAATTTTTTATTATTTGTTAATTAATTTAGTGTTAATTGGTAAATAATTTGTATTAGGTAATTTTTTTAAATAAAATAAATTTCATTTGTATTTTTAATTGATTAATTAATATATTATATAAAACTGTTAATTATTTTATATTATTTGTAATTGGTATTAATATTAAGTTTAATTTAATTGATATATGAAGTATTTACTTTCCCTTCTGTTACACTCTCTGGAGTGGGAATAGTAATTTGTACCTCTACGCTATCCAACGCTTTCCCTACTGTTGCACTCTCTGGAGTGGGAATAGTAATTTTTATCCTCCCGCTATCCAACGCTTTCTCTACTGTTGCACTCACTGGAGTGGGAATAGTAATTTTTACCCCTACGCTATCCAACGCTTTCACTACTGTTGCACTCTCTGGAGTTGGAATAGTAATTTTTACCCTCCCGCTATCCAATGCTTTCCCTACTGTTGCACTCACTGGAGTGGGAATAGTAATTTTTAATTTCCCGCTATCCAACGCTTTCCCTACTGTTGCACTCACTGGAGTGGGAATAGTAATTTTTACCCCTACGCTATCCAATGCTTTCCCTACTGTTGCACTCCCTGGAGTGGTAATAGTAATTTTTACCTCTACGCTATCCAATGCTTTCTCTACTGTTGCACTGTCTGGAATGGGAATAGTAATTTTTAGCCCTACGCTATCCAATGCTTTCTCTACTGTAGCGCTCACTGGAGTGGTAATATTAAATTTAACCCTCTCGCTATTGTACGTTGAATATATTGTATATGTTTTGTTAATAATATGTATATATATATATATATATATATATATATATATATATATATATATATATATATATATATATATATATATATATATATATATATATATATATCAACCAGAAAAGCCCCCGAGCTTTAAAGATGCACTCCACGGGAAAATGTTCAACAGAACCTTTATTTTGCAAGAAACGGCATTTCAAGCCCAATAAATCATTGTCCCTGACGCGTTTCGGTGCTGACAAGCACCTTCATCATAGGGCGGGCACGTTGAAAAACAGTAGGGGTGGACTGCCACATATATTACCCATGAGGCATGTGCTCTCCAGTGAGCAGCATGCTGGGAGTAGTAGTCCTGATTGTTCCTCTTCAGTGAGGTCAGTTTTTCAAAGTTCGATAATTCTGCCCAATTTCATTTCAGCATTTAAACAGCCCTCCAGTGGGCCTCAGGTCTGGAATGCCGCTTCCCTTTGCTCATTTCTCGTGCTGGATACAGGCTGTAATGAACTCCACAGCCACACAGACCTTCTCCCGGTGTCACAGGCGGTGCAATCTTTCACGGCCGGAGTTGCCGTGCGTTAAACATCAACCAGAAAAGCCCCCGAGCTTTAAAGATGCACTCCACGGGAAAATGTTCAACAGAACCTTTATTTTGCAAGAAACGGCATTTCAAGCCCAATAAATCATTGTCCCTGACGCGTTTCGGTGCTGACAAGCACCTTCATCATAGGGCGGGCACGTTGAAAAACTGTAGGGGTGGACTGCCACATATATTACCCATGAGGCATGTGCTCTCCAGTGAGCAGCATGCTGGGAGTAGTAGTCCTGATTGTTCCTCTTCAGTGAGGTCCGTTTTTCAAAGTTCGATAATTCTGCCCAATTTCATTTCAGCATTTAAACAGCCCTCCAGTGGGCCTCAGGTCTAGGAATGCCGCTTCCCTTTGCTCATTTCTCGTGCTGGATACTGAGGCCCACTGGAGAGCACATGCCTCATGGGTAATATATGTGGCAGTCCACCCCTACTGTTTTTCAACGTGCCCGCCCTATGATGAAGGTGCTTGTCAGCACCGAAACGCGTCAGGGACAATGATTTATTGGGCTTGAAATGCCGTTTCTTGCAAAATAAAGGTTCTGTTGAACATTTTCCCGTGGAGTGCATCTTTAAAGCTCGGGGGCTTTTCTGGTTGATATATAGATATATATATATATATATATATATATATATATATATATATATATATATATATATATATATATATATATATATATATATATATATATATATATATATATATATATATATACATATATATATATATATATATTACAGTATTAAATTTTTTTTAAGTTACATTAATTATATATTAATTTTAAGTTTAAGTATTTTAAGTATGTTTAAATTAATTATATTTATTATTATATTAATTTTAAATTACTTTTTAGACATTTAAAAAATTCGATATTTTGACTGTGTATATTTTTTACAACGATATTTTGGAGTCGATATTTTTGTACTTACCTGTTTGAACATAGGAATTCGGTATTCTGGCATTCTATATTTTCTCCACGATATTTTGGCAGGTCGATATTTTGCTCCTCGATATTCTGGCAGTGATCCGAGAAACCATTCGTTTGCACTGAGGAAGCAGCCGCTCGAGTAGAAAATCTACTTGAGCGGCAGAAAGAAGTAGAGCCATCTTCCACTGCACATGGTGCATTTCACGCTCATTTTCCAGCGTAGGTCAAAAACCCGGTGCTAAAAATCATCACAAATAGCACAACCTAATGTCCTCTGCCACCTTGGGAAACTCCCACGTAGCGCGGCGAAGTTTTTGGTCACTTCTGTGAACTCCGCCCAGGCCTAATTGCGAGAGCCTCCATGGGTGTGACAGGAGAAGGCACATCATGTGTATTTTGTCACTAAGGACACATGCGCTACTATCCTTTATATGTAGTTCTACAGTCTTGTCTATCCCTGGACACCAAATGCCTTCTATCACCCTACGTTTCAAAGCACAAATACCTCCATGACCTTCATGTGCAAGGAAAGGTACTTTGCTTTGCAGCCTTCTATGCCCCACTAATAACCAAATTGTCTCTAAGGGCCATTAACTTTAGTTAACCCACAAGCATCCCGCCTAAACCTGATCAATTCCTCACTTAAATCCTTAGGAAGAAGGAGTGTTATTTGGTGATGCTGGTTAGGCTTCACCAAGCAATACTGTCACAATACCCCAGAAAGGTAAACATCGTTTACCACAAAGTTTTTACAACGCGGTACCTTTACCACGCATCCCTTACAACGCAAGTCGTTACCACGACTTGCGCTGGAGGGCGCTAAAGGTTTAAAAATAGTTAATTTACTATCCCAACACCTTCCCTAGGGTCCACGGGGACTAGTGTTAGAATAGTAAATTATACTATTCGTAATCCGCACCCCCAACACAAGTCGTGGTAACGACTTGCGTTGTAAGGGATGCGTGGTAAAGGGATGCGTTGTGACGGTACGCATTGTACCGTCATACATCCCCCCAGAAATGGTCCTTGGATTCATAATAATAAATCCAGAGCTCAGTCCTGATATAGCGACAAAGAGCAGTCAGGCTTCATTAGAGGAACATCTGTTAAGCATTTCTTAGTACCAACATTTACTATAAGTAATTGACGCGACTCGAAAGAAATCAGACACCAATTTATAAAAATAAACAGGATTTTTATATACATTTAGATACCAAAATAAATTAAATCAGATAAGTACAACTAGACTTAAGAATTTTAGAAGCAATAATAAATTACTGTAAAACTTTAGCATTGCGGTCAATGGTAAATAGCACTAGTGACAATCGATCACTTCCTGGTCGAATTGCGTGGAACCCAAGGAGGGAAAGATGATGCAGGTTCCAGGACTAAGCACCGAAAGACAGTTCAATTTTACCTGTCTTGAGAAGTCCGGCTGCAGAGTTGTCCTGGCTATCCTTCATGCTGACGAGGGAGCCTCGGGGAGCTGGTTTTACTGCTTATATGGTGCTAGTGGGGAGCCAGGTGCAAAACCTCAACCACAAAAGTCACTGCTAATGCCGAATGTAGGTTTTGTGGAGTTCCCTCGAGGTGCAGTGTTGAGTAACTGTGTTGGTTGCTGGACTGGCAACCAAGAATCATTGGCTGCGGTAAGCTCAGCAGAAGGTATTTCAACACCCGGAGGCTTGGAGGAAAGCTTCAGCCACACATGGTGATGGTAAAGTCGAGTTTGAGCAGTTTGCACTGCTCCTGCAGGTTGCAGTGGCAGGCCTTCCATCAGTAGTTTACTTAGGTCACTCAGGGTGGCACAAACAGTGCTCAAGGCCCCAGTGACCCCTTTTACACCCATGCCTTAGGTACCACTGGGACCCTATACTAGGAACTTATAAAGGGGTTAATGTCATTGCGAATTGGCATTACCATTTCACATATATCAGTTTTAGGGAGACAGCACTGGCACTAGAGTCCGGTTTGCAGACCTTGGTGCACTGTCAGCGTCGAAAACCAGATCAAAATGGGAACAAAAATTGTTGGGACACCTGCAGAAAAGGCCTGTTTTCTTACAGATTCTTCACAGGAGGCCATTCCTTCACCACAAATTCATTCACACTATGTAACACTTCATCCCTTTCCACACTTTCTAGCCACTCTCTTTCATTTAAAGCTCTGTTCTAAACTGATTGCGATTTTCATAAAAACCGTACCAACATCGCCCATATCCCCAGCTACTCCACAGTCCTCATCAGCTATCTTGAAAAGCAATCAGCTGCAAAATTCTTTGCACCAGTCACAAGTTCTAGTCTATAATGGAATTCCTGAAGAAGATATTGCCACATGGCAATGTAAAGAGTTGCTCTTCATCACACGTGGGTGCTGAAAAAAATCAACTGGAGGTCCTTGATCTGTATGTAAAGTGAATTTGCTATCCCACACAAAGCTTTTTAAATATTGAACTCTCTACCACAATGCCGAGGCCACCTTTTCTGTGGTTAAGTAAGCGGACTCCGTACTTCGCAAAGCTCTAAATAGAAATGCCATTATATCTACACTTCCATTGTATAGTTTTCATTAACACTGTTCCCAAACCAAAATAGATAGCCTCAGTCATTACTATACTCCTATCACTGGTACTGAAGTATTTCAATGGTTGGACAGAGACAATATCTTATGTGATCTGGTCAAAAGCCATATCACACTCATCACACCAAACACATTTTAATTTATTTCTGTGTTAGTTATGAAGCATAGCTATTTTGGACACATTTTCCCCTCTTATATCCCTCCAATATCCTTCTTAATCCAAATACCTAACTAACATATCCACCACTCAAATTAGTTCCATATTTCACTGTATTAATTCACCGCTAATCCATTATAGGTTCCTGAGTAGCGTGCTGCTCGCAGAAAATGTGCTTCAATGCCCTCCCAGGGATAGTAAGTGCTATATAAATGCTAACTTTCTTCCATCTATCCCTCCACTATCCTTCTCAATCCAAATAGCCGACTAACATATCCACCAATCAAATTACTTTCACATTTTCACTATACTAATTCACCATTAATCCATTATGGGTTCCGGAGGAGCGTGCTACTTGCATAAAAAGCTCTTTGACGCCTCGTATGGGTAGTAAACGCCATATAAATGCAAACGTTTTCCCCTCTATCCCTCCACTATCCTTCTCAATACAAATAAATGACTAACATATCCACCACTAAAATTACTTTCATATTTTCACTATAATAATTCATTCCTAATCCTTCATGGCTTCCATAGTAGCGTACTACGTGTCGGAAAAGCACTTCAACAACTTATCAGGGGTAACAAGAGCTATATAAATACAAACCCTTTTCCCTCTTCTATCCCTCCACTATCCTTCTCAATCCAAATAACTACCTAACATGTCTACCACTCAAATTAATTTCAAATTTGACTATACTAATTTATCTCTAATCCATTATGGGTTCTGGAGTAGTGTGCTACTTGCAGAAAAAGCGCTTTGACACCTCGTATGGAGTAGTAAGTGCTTTATAAATGCAAACCTTTTTCCCTCTATCCCTCCACTATCCTTCTGAATCCAAATAACTGACTAACATATCCACCACTCAGGTTACTTTCAAATTTTCACTATACTAATTCACTACTAATCCTTTATGGGTTACTGAGCAAGGTGCTACTCGCCGAAAAAGCACTTCAACACCTTATCAGGGGTAGCAAGCACTATATAAATGCAAACTTTTTT
Source organism: Lissotriton vulgaris (assembly GCF_964263255.1). Classification (NCBI taxonomy): domain Eukaryota; kingdom Metazoa; phylum Chordata; class Amphibia; order Caudata; family Salamandridae; genus Lissotriton; species Lissotriton vulgaris. The sequence goes on along the minus strand of NC_141686.1, from coordinate 24,147,880 downwards.
TCCTCTTCTATCCCTCCACTATTCTTCTCAATCCTAATAACTAACTAACATATCCACCGCTCAAATTACTTTCATATTTCACTGTACAAATTCACCAGTAATCATTTATGGGTTCTGGAGTAGAGAGCTTCTCGCTGAAAAAGAGCTTTGACACCTTATTAGGGGTAGTAAGCACTATATTAATGCAAACCACTTTTGCTCTAACCCTCCACCATCCTTCTCAATCCAAATAACTGACTAACATATACACCACTCAAATTACTTTCATATTTTCACTATACTAATTCACTACTAATCCTTTATGGCTTCCGGAGTAGAGTGCCACTCGCTGAAAAAGTACTTCAACACCTTATATGGGGTAGCAAGTGCTATATAAATGCAAACCCTTTTCCCTCTTCTATCCCTCTACTATACTTTTCAATCCAAATAACAAACTAACATGACCACCACTCAAATTAACTTCATATTTCACTATACTAATTCCCTGCTAATCCATTATGGGTTCTGGAGTAGCATGCCACACAGAGAAAAAGTGCTTCAACATCTCGTAAAGGGTAGTAAGCGCTATATAAATGCAAACCTTTTTCCCTCTATCCCTCCACTATCCTTCTCAATCCAAATAACTGACTAACATATCCACCACTAAAATTACTTTTATATTTTCCCTATACTAATTCACAATTAATTCTTTATGAGTTCTGTAGTAGCGTGCTACTTGCTGAAAAAGCACTTCAATATCTTATCAGGGGTAGTAAGTGCTATATAAATGCTAACGCTTTCCCTCTTCTATCCCTCCACTATCCTTCTCAATCCAAATAACTAACTAACATGTCCAACACTCAAATTAATTTCATATTTCACTACACTAATTCACCACTAATAATTTATGGGTTCCTTCTCAGCGTGCTACGAGCCAAAAAAGTGCTTCAACACCTTATCAGGGTAGCAAGTGCTATATAAATGCGAACCTTTTTCCCTCTTCTATCGCTCCACTATCCTTCTCAATTCAAATAATTAACATGTCCACCACTCAAATTAATTTCATATTTTCACTATACTACTTCACTACTAATCCCTTTTGGGTTTTAGAGTAGTGTGCTACACGGAGAAAAAGCGCTTTATAAATGAAAATATTTTCCCCTCCCATTTCTCATCTCTACACTATCCTTCTCAATCCAAATAACTGACTAACATATCCACAGCTCAAATTACTTTCATATTTTCACTATACTAATTCATTACTAATCCTTTTTGGGTTCAGGAGTAGTGTACTACCCTCCAAAAAAGCACTTTAACACCTTATCAGGGGTAGCAAGCGCTTTATAAATGCAAACCTTTTTTCCTCTTCTAAACCCCCCACTATCATTCTCAATCCAAATAACTAACTACCATATCCACCACCCAAATTACTTTTATATTTCACTGTACTAATTCACCGCTAATCCTTTATGGGTTCCGAGAAGCATGCTACTTGCAGAAAAAGCGTTTTGATGCCTCGTCAAAGGTAGTAAGCTCTGTATAAATGCAAAGCTTTATACCACTATCCCTCCACTATCCTTCTCAATCCACATAACTGACTAATATATCCACCACTCAAACTACTTTCATATTTTAACTATACTAATTCACTACTAATCCTTTATGGGTCCCAGAGTAGCATGCTATGTGCCAAAAAAAGAATTTCAACATCTTATCAGGGCTAGCAACCGCTATATAAATGCAAACCTTTTTCCATCTTTTATCCCTCCACTTTCCTTCTCAATCCAAATAACTAACTAACCTATACACCACTCAAATTACTTTCATATTTCACTATACAATTCACCACTAATCCTTTATGGGTTCGGGAGTAGCGTGATATTTGCAGAAAAAGCGCTACAACCCCTCATCAGTAGTGGTGTAGCACAGGCTCCCACAGCCCCAGTGGTGCGGGGGCCCCCAAGCTCCAGGGGGCCCCCTCAGTACAGAACTCTGGCTGGAAAGCTTCAAATTGAGTCTAGGGGGGCCCTCAATGTGCCTTGCTTGGGGGCCCCCTCAAGTTTCATTACGCCAGTGCTTGTCAGGGGTAGTAAGCGCTATATAAATGCAATTACAATACAACAGAATACCATGCAGTGATCAGTAGGAGTGAACAGGTCCTTGTTAACATGTGCCACTGGAATGAAGCTACAGGTTCACTCATATTTTCAGGATTGCTGTAAAACAAAATGCATCTCAGCTGCTATTTACGGGGTGGGAATATGGGGGGTATTATAATTCAGACACTCTTCAAAGTATTGAAAACGGCTTTGCACATAGGCTGCCGGCTGGCCCCCAAAAATGTAGCAAATTTTATCTACCATGAAGAAACGTGCATATCATTTTTAGGGGACCAAATAAAACTGGTGCCACTTTTGCTCTGGTTGAAATGTTGGCTAAATCCTGTGGCGAGTTTGGCAAGACAGTGAATATCTGATTGTTGGTGCCAACAAAACATTTCCAAGAGGCCCTGGCTGGTATATGTAAAAACATGCTTTTCTAATTTAGGCATAGTGTACTCTCACTAATGAACGGCAGTGCAAAAGACGCAGTGAAGACGCGCTTTCAGGGATTTTGATAAAAGAAACTGGAAACAATGGCGGACTCTACAGACCGCCCCTCAATCAAAATGTGTACAATGTATATAGTCCTCTGCATTTCTTACCCAGCCAACGTGTTTCATTCCAACTACTTCTAGAACTTCGACAGGGCTTAAAGTGATAACATGAAAGTGAATTCGTAGATTATGTATCAAGGTCATAATGTTCCATCCAAAATGTAATCAATAACGGTTCATTGTAGATAAAGTTGATTTGTCACAGCTTGCCCGGATCTGAATAATATAAATCCCCGCTCGATACCTTAATAAGTATCCCTTTTTCTCAAAAACAATAACCGAGCAAAATTGAATACGTTAGCTTGATTTTTTCTAATTTGAACAAAGACTAAGAATAAATAGCATATTTATGATATGCACCTTGGCTATTCGTTGGACTTTGATTTTTTGCTGGTGCGCCCATCCGTTCACTATTCATGAATTAGGCCACTGTCTAATGTTTCATTCATACAAAGCAATCTAGAAAATCGAACATAATAAGAAAACTCCAATGCAGCCTCCACCTAAGGATACCCCTAATTAATTACCAGATGTTCATGCAATGCAGCTCTTTCCCACTGGATGGCAGCACCCTGCCAGAAATCCGCCAACGGAAATCAGATCCTTCTCGGATAACTGCTCCGCTATCTCTCACGGTGCTACAGTCGGCTGAACATCTCAATTACCCTTTTCATGCACTCGGCCGGTTATTCTAGAAACATTTTCACGTTGTCTGCCTGAGACAGCAAGGACCACCCACTGTCTACCAGGGGTCTGGGCAGAGCTCCGACCACAGATATACAGGGGGGCACAGAGGTGCAGCGCGAGCGTCAGACCCTACTTGGGCCATCCATATACCTGCTGCAATAGACAGTTTAAAACTAGCAAAGTGACAGCAACAAGGCTGCACGTGCACCTTTCTGTCTTTCTCCAGAGGGCCGTTTTGCTGCGTTAATGCGTACACATTTTTATCCAATCAGGTTTTGTGTTGGGTGTGCGTGAGCGAACAGTTTAGTGGGAGCAGAGACAGGAGGGAGGAAATGCAGTCGGGACAGAGGGCTTAGGGTGGGAGAACTGGAGGGAGGACAGAGGTAACGTGTTCCGAGGGGGGTGGAGGCGTGTAAAGAAATCGTGTGCCTGAAATGAGGCCCTTCCGTGAAAATAGAGCCCCCAGAAGAGCAAGATGCTGCTGTATATACTAGTGCCGGGGCTCAAGGTATAACGCTTCAACAGCACCGCCCACAGCTCCTGCCACTGCTTCCCGTTGCAGTGCCAGCATTTCACACTTACTATCACACTTAAACAAGTGTGAGATTGTGGAATATTGCAGGTCATCCCAGGCATGGAACTGCAGGTTTTATAATTTTTTATAATACTGTGTATTGTAAAATATTAGTTCTGTGTTGATGAAAAAGAGACTGAGAGTCACCATGCGGTTAACTCTCTTAAAAAAGTGCCGTTGTTTAAAATGCAGTGCCGATGTCGAGCACCGGAAAACACCAGTACAAATGAAGCACTGGAATTGTCTATAGTACTAGAAACCTAGATGTATTTACGCATTGGCAGACCCAATATATTTTGGGGCATATTATCAAGGGATTTATCTCTGCTTTTTTGGCTTTAAAAGCCAAGAAAGCCGAAATAACAGTATCTCCCTATCAGCAACAGGTTGCTAACATGCAAATTCGCATGTTAGCACCCTTTTTCTCTACGCTTCCCCTTGCATCTCTAATGAGATGCAAAGGGGGCGTTCCAGAGAAAAATAATAGGAGAAATGTTGTTAAACGACATTTCTCCTATTATCAAGGATATCGCTAACCCTGTTAGTGATAAAAAAAAAGCAGTGCTAACTGCAGTTAGCACTGCTTTTTTTACACCTGGTATTTTCCTGACTTAGCCATGATATCCTATGGAAGGTGGATATCATGGCTAAGTTTGTGAGCCCCTACTATCAAGCTAACGCCAAACTTCGAGATATTATCGTTGGTTTTCCAGCGATAATGTCTCATTTGGCAGTTAGCGTGAGGATTTTTATCACTTCTGAGATAAACGTTGCTAATAGCAAGTTATCTCAGCGATAATTTCCGGCGATGCTTAGCGATAAAAAAATCGTTGCAAAGCCTAGTTAGCGATAAATATCGCTACTCGTTGGTAATATGCCCCTTTGTTTTTGTGCACTGAGGCAGTTTTCGCAAGCCTCACTAGCAGGCATACAACACCCCAGGCAAGCAGCAGTCCGTGCGCCTCCACAGACTGGACTCTAAAGGCATCTAACAGTGTCTACCTGTGGCCGTCTCACTTCATTGATAGAGTGTTCGTCTGCCACTAGTTTCAGCATCGACATGCCACCGTGTGGGTACCGGCAGCGACAGTGACAGCTGCTCTCTCACATAGACGAGGCGCAATATAGTCAGCGTCAATGCAGGTTTACCTCACACACATGACAGACACAGCACTGCCTGCTTCACCGACGCACACAGAGGCTCCTGCTTAGACAGCACAGCGCATGCCTCCCTCACACAACTGGAGAAGGAGCTCAGGCAACAGAAGTTCCTCGTGTGAAGCTGGGTTCATAAAGTGGCTTAAAATGTGTTTCCAGCTCAATAGTTGTGGGTGAGGACTTAGGATACTAACAGTGACCTGGGTGTGGGGGGGAGGGGGCCTTTGGAGGGGGGGTGGATTGGGGATTCAAGGTTGCCAAGGAACCAGACTTAAAAGGGACAATCGCTAAAAGGACCGTGTTTACGTAGTTGGCAGTGTATTCACCCAAACGCAAACATTTATATAAGTTTATTGTGATCCATATCCTTCTTGTGAATGACAGCCTCAGCTAATGTTAGTCGTATCCTAAGCCCTTTCCCCTACAAGATCCACAAAAGCTCTGGCAGATGCAGATCAGCCATACTGTTTTGGACACTTCCTAATGCATATTATTAATTCAAATTAAGGATACCTAAACCTGGTTTTGTTGAAATAGCAGAAGGACATGAGTAGCACTTGCATTTATTGACGAATGCCTTATTGCCAATTACCTGATCGTTGTCTCATAAACAGAGTGCGAGGACCAGATGGGCACATGTGTTTGCCCCATTTTCTTTTAAACTACTACTGTGAAACTTCCGAAGGGTGAGGGGGAGCATTTTCTGACGTGTTCTGATGTCACTTTCAGTGACCATTTAAGGAGAAGGAACGTTGCCTACGAAGGGCAGGACATTCTGAGGTGGTTTACTAGGGCCATAAATTCACAAATGGTAAATGGGTCACCCATTACCCTTTGTGGCCTTTGGCGTAAGTGGGAATGGTATTTGCTATCCCAAAGGGCAGCTAAAGCTCTCTCTGTTATCTAACAAAAACATTAACTGTTCTACACAAAGCTTGGAAAGTTTAAATAAAAAGATATGAAGTTGCAAGTCAGACACTTGACACTTTACATACAGATACACTGAAAAATGTTAAAATACAGAGTTTGCTTCCAGTCCATTACTATTTAAATAACCTAATGTGTTGGCAGGGGTGTTTTATGTAGTATATGTAGTATACATTTACATGTGTAGCTTGGGGTGTATGGAATCTAGGTGTTGTTGGTGGCAGTGTAGTGCTATGTGCAGGGTAAGTATTGCAGGCGATGATGTTGTTTGTTGTTTACGGTTGTTGGTGATATGCGCAATGTAGTGTATAGGAGGAGTAGGTTAGGATTAAAGCTGTTTATAAGTGTAGGGTGATGTAGAAATCAATTATAGGCGGTAGTTGGATGTGGATGGTACAGCATATAAATTGTGGTGTAGGCGTAAACCACAAAGGTGCTGGTGAGGTGGTATAGAGCATATGTTGTGTAGGTCAGAGGTGGTGGTTTAGGCTGCATCTGGAATGACAGCACCCCTCCCTCCCTTTAGCGCCTTGAGGCCCTCACGGGTGAGTAGCGCGATCTACAAATGTATTGATTGATTGATTGATTGGAATACAGTGTGGGTGATGGTGGATGGTGGAGTGACCTGTCTTACTCCTCTGCTTTGATCTCACTCTCTCTTCTTGCCTAGCTACGTTCCGATTTCCCTAATTCCCTCTTTCCCCTGCCAATATTCCTCTGCTCTTTCCAGTCTCCTATCCCCCTATCTATGTCAGTTAAAACACACTATGAGGAAATAAAATCAGAAAAAATGTCAAAGAAAAAACTTAAGGTGTGTAAGTATTTTTTGAGAGCTATCCTAATTTTTTGGGTGTCCCTGTTCCACAGTTCCTCTTTCCCTTTCCTGTGGTGCCCTCCTAGATTTCTTCAATATGCTTTTCCATATGTCTTCATTGCCGCTGTGTTTCCTTTATTTTTTGTTGAATTATTGCAAGGCCCGGGTGAAATTTACATGACTTTGGCGTAATTAGAGCAACTTCGGTAATTTGGCATTGGTCTTCCTATGTGGAATTCCTCAAATTACGCTACTAGATCACATTACCTAATTACGTGCCGTTCGCTGTAAAAATGTACTGTGAACATGTCATTCATGGTTAAAATATACTACAAACACACAGGAACAACACCAACGACAGAGGACAAGCGGTTGTTGTTCGCAGTGCTTTCTCATCAGGGCACAATTCTTAAAAAGAGAAGTGGGGCGACTAACCTAGTTAATCAGAATTCAAGTGGCATCACGGGGCGTGACATCACGGCGCATGACATCACAGGAAGTGGCATCATAAGAAGTAACATCAGATCACATATATGTGTAACATGTCTATCATGAGTACATTGGAGAATATTTTGAATATAGAAGGAAACACTCCTGATTTAGGCAGAAGATTCACACTTTTGTAAGCTACACATAAAACAGTTTTGCCTTTTGTTAGTGTAAACTTCCTCCACCCATAGTGCTTCAAAAGAAAAAATAGTGGTACCTAAATTATTTCCAAGCCTCCTCAGGGGTAGTAAGCGCCATATAACTTGCATTTATGTTGTGTAAAAACAGGGAAAGACCAACACATCTGACATTCTTACAGGGAATGCATATCTTGAAAAAAGGGACTGAACAAAGTGAAAAGCTGCCTCTCTTAAGTATGTGTGAAGTGCTAACAAGGTGTGAGCCTTTGTTTCCCCTCTGCTGCATATGCCTCTAGGTTTGAGGCTCCTGACTGCTCCCAGGCAGGAGATTCCAGAAAAGGAGGCCTGATGTCCCCTCAGATTCAGCCTTTGTTATGGGCCCAGCAGGAGTCTGAACTAAGAAAGCCCCCTATCAGCCTGCACGTTGTTGTAGATCGAAAGCAAACAACGTGCAGGTGCTGCTAAATGTGTACTAGGGTTTGCAAATTACACCAGGACTATTTCAGCATATTTTTAAGTGGGGCCCAACTTCTAGGCAGGGTGGACAGCGTTCACCCTGTTAAAATAGTGGGTTGACGTCGTGCCCTATTTCTCATATACTCTTTTTTTTAGCTTAAAATGTGTTGTTGCATCCAAAATGGAGGTGAGGACAATTTTCACGCTAAACTATGGCACCAAAAAACGAGTTTTGCATTTTATGTAATTCCCCTTAATTTCATGTAATCTAGACAAAATGTTGCGTAATCAAGCAAAAGCAAATTATGCAAATTTCACAAACCCCCAATTATTACCTTGTCAACCTTGCCTACCCCAGGCATTTTAGTACGTTAAGCAGTTTTTAGTTCCATTCTTTTACAGTTTAAGCTTGAATCATGTATGTTTTGATTTCTTTTAATATTTATTCCATTTTTCATTTATTTTGACCATGTACCCCAATGAGTATGTCAGTGGCTGAGGCACTTGATGCCATATAAACAAGTTACTTGTATAACTTTAGAGATAGTTATGGTTGTAGTCTGCAATATCGAGTAGGAGATATTGAATTACCAGAATATTATAGCGGATATATAGAAGAACAAAATATCGAGGAGGTACTATATATAGGTAAATATTTAGTTACCATTCATACATCCACAATGTATGTGTGCATATATATATAATCACACCTGGCAATAGCCACTGAGTATACATGAGTCAGAGTTTCAATAGAAAGAGTGTTTTTTGTTTTGCTAATAACTTTGGTGCCATTTGAATAATCGTAACAAAACTTTCCCCCAAAAAGACGTCATCCACATCAGCTCCATCCTGGAAGCGTGAACACAGCAAAAGGAGAGTCCCAAACACTTTCCCCTCCATATAATTTCCATGGACAAAATTTGAAAATTATGCAGGACCGAGCGATGTGTTTGACGGCATCCTACATGAAGAAAAATACTGCAGCCGCTCACAAGGGGCTTGTGGGACACTCTGCCCACCCAAAGTCAAAGCATCTATTTCTGTTTTAGTTCATCAGGGAGGGAGTCTATGACCTGTAGGCTGCTTATGGGGTGTCGACCGCCGACAAGAGGTTGGGCGCAGGGCACAGAAATTCACCAGTTATGCATAATTTACAGAAATATAGCTTGCACTGCTGTGATACATTGTTTATGACCTCATAAAGTACATCACTAATGATATCTGTAATTGATAGCGGTGCACATTACACTCATGTCAGTTTCTTATAACTGGTGAATTTCAGTGGGTTCTTTTTGGTTTTAAACAGATTTTTTTTAATGTAAGTTCATTTTTTTCAACTTGGTGAAGATGTTTCGGGTCTGGTCCACACTTTTCAGATCCACATGATCTACAAGATAGATGTTATCTTATTTGTATAAGCATGGTATGCAACTCACTTGGGTATCCTGGTGCTGAAGCAGGAGCTGTGTGGGCCGAGTCTTGGACGGGGCTCGTGAAGAACCAGGTCCTCAGTTTCTTGTAAAATTCAAGATCTAAGGATGTGCAGGGGTAGGCCATTCCAGGTTCTAGGAGCTAGGTAGTCGAAGGCATGACCATCTGTTCTGGTTTTCTGTATATGGAAGTGTGCACGAGTAGGAATATGGCTGAGCGGAGGTGTCTGGTAGGTTTGTGGAAGCTTATGCAGTTGTTGAGGTACGTGGGGCCAAGTTGTGTAAGGCTTTGTATGTGTAAAGTCTTGAAGAGTGTTCGTTTGTGGGCTGGTAGCCAATGGAGCTCTTTGAGGTTTGGTGTGATGTGACTGTGGGGTGGAAGGTTGAGGATGAGAAGAGCCATTGGGTTTTGTATGGCCTGCAGTGTTCCGGTCAGTTACGCATTGATTCTGGCATTGAGTGGAATAGCTGTAGTCCAGCTTGCTTGCGATGGGAGCTTAGGTGATGGTTTTGCGAGTGTTTTGGGGAGCCATTTGAAGGTCTTCTTAAGCATCTTGAGTGTGTGGAACAAGATATAGAGACTGCTCCAACATGGTTGATCACGGTGAGTTGGTTGTTGATTGCTATTCCAAGGTTCTGTGTTTGGTTTGCCGGGAGGGTTGAGTGTCGGAGTTTAGAAGACCATCAGATGGAGTTCAAGAGCGATTTGTACTAAAGCTACCACTACAGTTCTGTGCTTTAAAATGATACATGCATTTCTGATTTTAGCGTATCGTGCTTCAATTTAAACAAAATGTGACGATTTGTGCTATATAAATCCATATGGCAAGGCCATGATTCACCAAGATTAGCACAACATCACTCTGTGCAGAAATCTTCAACTTTGTGTTGCAGAAAAGTCTCAAATCAGATTTGCACCAAAGACCCATCATGTAGTTTTGATTCTCTTGGGCAGAAATTCACTCAACTGTTACTCGTGCCCTAGAAGTCATGGACTGGCATTACATCGATCAACCTTGGGCAATTCATGCTGGTTTCCCTTTGCCCATTGTTTGCACCTGTTTTAATTTAGCCACAGGGCACGCAAAGCCGGGCCATGCTACTTTGCATGACTTTAGTTGATCTGGATTTGCATGTAATCCGGGGAGGCTTTGCACTAATTTTGACACATTACACCAACGTTGCATAAATTATCAGGAGTTGGGCTTAATCCTTTCCACGCGAAGGTTGATTTATGCGGATGTTGGCTCCGCTAAGCATCCCGTGGTGCCACACAGCATCTTGGGAGCGCCCGCGCTACAGCAAAGCAAATTTTGACTTCGATATTTTTCCTATGGACTGCCCTTCAAAGTCTGACTCTTTTTTGCACTTTTTATAAATGTGGGAAAATAAATCATTCAGTCTCAAGCATGAAAATTAGCAGAGTTTATCCATCTGATTTAGATTTGCGAACATCAAATTTTTTGTTATTTTTTGAGTGACTTAATTGTGGCAATTTTTTTTGTTTCTAACGTGCAATTCGTCTTTTTACACACTGCTTAAAGCATCCCTCATTTGCACTGATTAAAAAAGTTTCCATACATAATGTAATGGTTTGCTCCTGGGTGTAGCTTCATGCTGTGGGATATACCCGTCATCATTGGCCCTCAGTTACTCCATTGTCTTCAAAGGAGCTCTCAACATTTCAGTGTTCTAATAATATGCACAACTACCTTTTTCATCACAAGTTGTAGGTGCAAGATTATTTATGGGGGACTCTATCTCCAGGGAGCTATATGTGGTTCCTCTGTTTCACCAGTCTGCCTGTATTTACAGAACTATTGTGAATGTGTTTATGTTCCCACCGTGTGTAATCAACCCGTTTGTGTTTCTGTTTACACAGAGCAATGTTTTCCTAATCTGTGTATCAATTTCGTGTAAAACAGGTGGGCATGCTTCGAGTGAACTCTTGCCTCACCTTGACCGGCTATTTGAAATATTCCACATGAGTGTTCAAGGTGTGCTGCGCTAGAAGCACCTCCTTCATATGAACACAACCCTTTCCTGGCACACACAAATACACACACCTCCTCACTTAGATATACACAACTTTTTCCTACTGCATATACACATACTTCTCCTCAGTCACAGACACAGAGCCCCTTCCAACTGCATACATGCACTCCTCTTCACTCAGAAACACACAGTCTTTCCTACTGGCTATACACACACTCCTCACTCACTCAAAGACCCTTCCTACTGCACATAGGCACACTCCTCCTCACTCAGATACACACAGTCCCTTCTACTGCACATACTCACACTCCTCCTCACTCAGATACACACAGTCCCTTCCTACTGGCTATACACACACTCCTCACTCAGATACTCACAGACCCTTCCTACTGGCTATACACACACTCCTCACTCAGATACTCACAGACCCTTCCTACTGCACATATGCACACTCCTCCTCACTCAGATACCCACAGTCCCTTCCTACTGGCTATACCCACACTCCTCACTCAGATACACACAGTCCCTTCCTACTGGCTATACTCACACTCCTCACGCAGGTACTCACAGACCCTTCCTACGGCACATATGCACACTCCTCCTCACTCAGATACACACAGTCCCTTCCTACTGGCTATACACACCCTCCTCACTCAGATACTCACTGACCCTTCCTACTGCATATACGCACACTCCTCCTCACTCAGATACACATAGTCCCTTCCTACTGCATATACGCACACTCCTCCTCACTCATATACACATAGTCCCTTCCTACTGCATATACGCACACTCCTCCTCACTCAGATACACATAGTCCCTTCCTACTGCATATACGCACACTCCTCCTCACTCAGATACCCACAGTCCCTTCCTACTGGCTATACCCACACTCCTCACTCAGATACTCACAGACCCTTCATACTGCCTATAAAAACACTTTCCTCACTCAGATACACATAGTCCCTTCCTACTGCATATACGCACACTCCTCCTCACTCAGATATGCACAGCCTCTTCCTTCTGCGTATACACCCAAGCCCCCTCACTCATATACACATAGCCCTTTCCTGTTGCATATACAGACGCTCCTCCTCACTCAGATATGCACAGACCCTTCTGGTTGCATTTACACAGACTCCTCATGACTTAGATACGCACAACCTCTTTCTGCTATATATACATACACTCTCACTCATATATGTACAGCCTTTTCCAGCTGCATATACAAACACCTTCTTACTCAGATACACACAGCCCCTTCCAACTGCATATACTCACACTCCTCCTCACTCAGATACACACAGTCCCTTCCTACTGCATATACACACACTCTTCATCACTAAGAAACATACAGTCCATTTTTGCTGCATATACACACACTCTTTTTCACTCAGAAACACACAGTCCCTTCCTGCAGGATAAACACACTCCTCCTCACTCAGAAACACACACGACCACCAACCATAGGCCGTGAGGGCTCGGGGGCAGTGCTTAATTTGAGCTGGTGGCTTCCGATGCTCTGCATTGACACTTAATTGTCTAGTGACAGTCCACCATATGGTGGCGCTGTTTGTCAAATCTTGAGATGAGCTTAACAACAGTGTTTATTAAGTCAATATTTATTATAATAAGAATAATACCTGCTGCTAATGCCATTGTTCTAGCTCTGGGTGGCCTGGAATAGTCCAAATTGTCACACATTAGAAGTGTGATGATTGGTAGTTCTGCTTGTACTGTCATTGGCAGAGCTGACAGGGGCAATGGGTGATGTGGGCTACAGTGGCCTCCTGACAAGGGCCCTGGCACTTATTTGTTTACAAATTAAGCACTGCTAGGGAGCCCTGCCACGGGCCCCCAAAGTCACTTTCCGACAGCCTTTCCGTGTCGGACAGGCCGATGTGAAATGGCTGTCGGTAACCGACATTGTTATCCACATGGTGGAAACACCATCCACAGGGGGACTGACTGGAATACTCCACAAGTCAGTCGGAACTGTGTCGGAATCACTGGCCAGTTTATGTTCCAACCGTGTACATCGTAATTGGGCAGTCGGACTGTACACCAACAGAGTCGGTCGGAAGAGCTCTGATGCAGAAGGAAGATTCTGACTGTCGGGCAGAGGCTTTCCACCTGACATCGTAATGAGCCCTAAAATGTAGATACATGTAAATGAACTGTACACATTCAGTAGTTAGGAAAGCAAAAACGAAGCACATTTTTTTTGTAATTCTAAAGTGTGACGGAAACAAAAGATTTTAATAGGATCAAAACAAATCAAGACGCTTTACTTGGTGATGCACAAATGACAAATATTCACTGACATCCGATTTCCACACATATAATTCGGGTGCGATACAGGTTTATCAGTAAAATTGTATGTATTTGCAAATTTAGAGGCCCTTTCAATGGAAAATGTGCTACCTGTAAATGACAGTGCACTACCACCCGATGCTTTCGTTACAATAGCAAATTGTGCACTTCATGTACATTAAAAGTAGGTGGGCAGTGAAAGTTTGTTGTTCCAAAAGGTTTGAGGCGCATTACACTAATACATAAAGACATAATCCAAGTCCCCACACCCATCCTAAATGCACAGCACCCTTACAAATTTGCTACCTCAAAAGCAAGCATATTATGTGCCAACGCTCACACAAATTCACATCTTCAATAGACACATAGATATATACACTCTACATTAATGCACAATTACACACAATCCTCAAATAGTTGTACACGCAAACACATTCATACACTTGCCTAAGTAACTCACACAGAAATACAACCCTCTTAACCATGCATAAATTAATCAGTCCCACCAATGATAAACCGACTCACCAGTTCACAATAACATACAAAGTGACATACACTCACTGCCATCAAACACGCAGGTTACATGGAAATGCCCATGCGCAGAAACTAATTCGTACGCTGGCCCTATGCCCAAGAACATAGCTCCAGAGATAGAAATTGGGGTGATACACGCCCCATAAAAATGTATTCTGTAGTAAATAGTTGGGTACAAGTGCTTTCAGTCGGTCGGTTACTGTGAGGTGTCTGTCTGATTTCACCTGGGATTTTTAAATGCTCACAGTAACAAAAACACACATACTCTCTCCTCTGTGTTTTGAAGACCTTAAAAAAGGCGATTAGTTTGAAAAATATTGTTTTTAAGTACCCCTAACAATGCACACTTCTGTGTCTTTTCACTGCTCCTTAAGCCGCCCCTGGTTCCTTGGCTCTCAAAAAATGATTTAACAAGATGATCCCGCGTGATTGCTGGAGACTTAGAAGCTCAGTCCCACCCCAGCATCATATTGACCAAGGTACGCCGATACCCATTTACCCTACATTCAGCAGACCGACGTTCGTATACACACCTCAAAAAAAGGACACCACACACAAACCCACAATCTTACCTCACACAAACAGGCCGCCCCTCGTGCCACACACACCCCTGCACGCATCGCATGTGCGTCTGATTGTGTGTCTCAAGAGTTTGAATTGGGTCAAGGGCCTCGGGACACCGGCAGGCCTGGGAGCTGCAGGGAGCTGTCAGGTGCGGGTTTGAGTAAGCGGCCGCCCCCCGCCCTTTTCCTCATACTTGGCCAGACGTTCCTGCTCTGGGTTTACGCAGCAAGGAAGCCTGCCCTGTCCGTGAGAGCGCGCGGCGCGCACACACACCCCTGGCGCGCTTTGTTTCTTGCTCATGGCATGCAATTAAAAATGGTTCATTTTCTACACACCCGACGAGGAGGCCGCTTCCGCAGCTGGGCGTGACTAGAGGGGGGAGGTGGGGGGATGGGTTCGAAGACCACCTTTCCCCTCCGTGTGGCTACCACATGCCACGTGCCGAGGAGCCATGCTGGGCAGTGTGCAGCCATCCACAACGGGCAAGCAAGGGGGTGCGACACGGGAGTGAGAGAGGGGGAAACAGAAAAGAGAAAGAAGCAGGTGGCGGGGAAAGAAAGAAATGTAATGACTGACAGATATACAAAGAGAGAAAGAGAAGAAGGAGACAGGAAGAACCAGGCTGAGGGTCAAGGTGACAGAGTCAATTAAAGAGAGGGAGAGAGAGACGGAGGGGAGAGAGGAAAACAACAGGGAGCGAAATATAAGGGAGGCAACAGTAGAACGAGGGAGAGCAGGGGAGAGACAAGAAAAAGAAGGGCGATAGGGGGTGAAGTGAGAGCTGCTGGAAGAGATAGAGAGAAATAAACAGGTAAAATGTGGGAAGAAAAATGAGAAAGAAAGAAGCTGGATTAGTAGAATCTGTCATCGAACAAGGAGTGCAGAGGAGGGCTCAGGACAGATGGGACGAGGGGGGGAGGCAATGCGATGGAAAGAGAGAGGGGGTAACAGATGAGAGCCGGACAGAGGGTGTAGACAGAACGACTCGGAAAGAGAAAGTGCAGTGGAAGGGGAGAAGTATCCGAGCTAAAGGGGGGAAGGATGGGGGAGAGCCAATAGGGGTAAGAAGGTAAGACAGAGGAAAGGGAGAGGGCGAGGGAGACAAAAGGATGAAACAGGCGGCGAGGCATGTACATAGCGAAAGTGTGAGGGAGGCAGAGAGAGGGGAAAGTCAGAGGGAGGAGAGAAGGAGTGAAACAGAAAGGAAAGAGGAAAAGAGTGAGGGGCAGAGGGCGACAGGTACGCTCAAGGAAAGAGAGGGATTGAGTAGTAAATAAAGAGGTCCGGAGACAGAGGGAAGCTGAAGGGAGACAAGGAGACAGACACGGCGAGGGGGTGGAGGCAGGGCCAGGGATCCTCCTACCTGCGCGCCCAGACTGCCAGATACGCCGAGTGTAACCTGGGGAAGCCAGACAAGTAAAAACACATTGGAAGTCAAGGCTGCCCGCGCCAGGTGAATGAGCTCAGGGCTGGCCGGCTCTCCCCCTGCAGTCACCGCTGACACCTCTCCTCCCCGCAGGCGGACCCCAGCCCGGGCGCGCGCTGCCCGCTGCCCTCTGCCCGGGTCAGCGCCAGAGCTCAGTGTCCAGCAGGTTGATGTGCCCCCCTCGGCCAGCCGATGAGTTTCTGCGACTTTTATGGCTCCTTCCATCCTCTAGATCATGCACAGAAACTTCCGGCAGTGGATTTTCTACGTGTTTCTATGTTTTGGAGTCATCTACGTCAAGCTAGGGTAAGTGACACCGGCTGAGAGCACTGCGCGTGGTGGCATTTGGGTTTCTTGTGAGAAGGAACAGCCCCATCGATGTTTGTGGCTTGGGAATTTGATCATACATCCCATTAAAGCTAGAAAAAAACATTCCCCGTTGAAATGAAAGTGCCTCTAAAGTGCCCACAACCATGTGTTTATGGCGATTTACAGGGCTCCCACTCATTGTTTTACTGATGCACGTGCCTGTGACCCGGATATTATCTTGAAGCAACGCAGGGGTCTCATGGGATGGGACATTCACTGAGCTCGAGGCTTTATGGAGATAGATCTTGAAGTGCTCGCAGCGCATGGGCTGTTAAAGTGATGCCATAGACTAAGCTGTCACTATCCTGTCAGAGGGTTTGCTTTGAAAGTGCTGCTAGTTCATAGGTCAGAAAGTGCTGTCAGGGAGCATATTTGAAAGTTCTGCTAGGGTGTAGATCTAAACGTGTTGGCAGTCGGCCAGGTTGTCTTAAAGTGACACCAGTTGTTAGCCTTTAAAGTGCTGCCTGGAGGAAGTGTCGAGCGTCAAGCCAGTTTGGTAACTCCGAACATGGTTCCAAAGGACTTGGTCATAAACTGCTCCCAGGGCTTAGGCCTCAAAGTATACTAGAAGGCATGTTTCGAGGTGCTGCCTTTGGTGTGACCCTTAAAGACTCGTGGGAGCACAGCTCTAAACGTGCTGCAAATTGAGTCATAATCAAAGTGCTTCAAGCGGCAATGCTCTCAAAGTGCTATAAAATGGAGCAAATTTCAAAGTGTTGCCATAGACAGCCTTCATGGGATTGAGAAAGGGGCATCTCTCAAAGTTCTGCAGAGGAGCAACCTTAATGTGGTGGCAGAAGGCCTTGCATTGAGTGCTGCTACAGGGGGCTCTGGGACCACAGCCTGCAAGGGCGACCCCAAAGTGAGGTAGGGTGTACTTCGCAAACTACTTACCAGTGACTGCTTTCTAAGTGCGGCAGGGAGATGGGATGAACAGCTTTTGTTAGGGATTTAGCTCATAGAGCACTATTGGAAACATCTCTCAAAGTATTCTAGAGATATTATCTCTTAAAGTGCTGTGACATTTTTTCTCATTGAGCTTCCAGATAGACAGCTCTGAGAGGGACAGTGGAGAGCGCTAGCAAAGTGCTGCCCGTGAGTGGCTCTCACATTGCTCCTATTCAGTTCTTTAGGTATTTTCAGAGGGAGCTGCGCTCGAAGTTCTGCTAGAGGGCACTTCGCCATAAAGTGCTGTAAGAGGGACATATCTAAAAAAAAAAAAACCAAGCTAAAGGGAGTTGCTGCTCTCTATATGCTGCCGGCCTGCAAATAGGCAGATCTCAAAGTGGTGGCAGACTGAGCTTTCAAAGTGCTGGTGGGAGGCCGGGGTCAAGTTTCAGATAAGTGCCAAAGGGATGGCTCTTAAACTACCAATAGAAGGACAACGTCACAGTGCTGAAAGAGAGGTTAACACTCTAGGTGCTCCGAGGTTAACGTTTGCACCCATAACCTTTCAATACACAACTGAGACTCTGGAAGACCTCTGCTCCTGTAGATGCAACTGTTTTAGACATTAAAGCTCTGGGACACTGCAACGAAAGCTAATTATGTCAAACAGGAGGTAGGAGACTTGTCACAGACCAGTGAGTGTGGAAAACGGAATCAGTGAGTGAACACACTTCTAAAGCACGTGTATGAAAAGAACCATCTCTGCTTCAGTCCAGCCCACTGGAAAATTGCTTGAGGCCCGTGGAGTGCAAGAGTGCTACAGGATAACTCACAGCAGGAATGTTACAGGGTAATCCACTGCAAGAGTGCTACAGGCCAACTCACTGCAAGAGTGGAACAGGAAAACCACCGCAAGAGGGCTATAGGATTATCAATTGGAACAATGGATCAAGGTACACCACTGCAAGAGTGGAACAGGGTAAACCACTGCAAGAGTGGAACAGGGTAAACGACTGCAAGAGTGCTAAAGGAAAACTCACTGCAAGATTGCCACAGGATATCACTGCAAGACTGCTACAGGAAAACTCACTGCAAGAATGCAACAGGATAACTCACCGCAAGACTGCTACAGGAAAACTCACTGCAAGAATGCAACAGAATAGCTCACCGCAAGACTGCTACGGGAAAACTCACTGCAAGATTGCCACAGGATATCACTGCAAGACTGCTACAGGAAAACTCACTGCAAGAATGCAACAGGATAACTCACCGCAAGACTGCTACAGGAAAACTCACTGCAAGAATGCAACAGGATAACTCACCGCAAGACTGCTACAGGAAAACTCACTGCAAGATTGCCACAGGATATCACTGCAAGACTGCTACAGGAAAACTCACTGCAAGAATGCCACAGGATTTACACTGCAAAACTGCTACAGGAAAACTCACGGCAAGAATGCCACAGGATAACTCACCGCAAGACTGCTACAGGAAAACTCACTGCAAGAATGCAACAGGATAACTCACCGCAAGACTGCTACAGGAAAACTCACTGCAAGAATGCCACAGGATATCACTGCAAGACTGCTACAGGAAAACTCACTGCAAGAATGCCACAGGATAATGTGTAAATGTAAATGTAGTATACTTGTAAAGCGCACAGCTGCCCCAGCAACGGGGCGTCCCGGCGCTGTATAACGCTGTGGAACCCTTCCTGGCTCTCCCTGTGAGATGCCCCTCCTGGGCACCCCCAAGGTGAAGCTAGGCATCCCAGTGTTGTTGGGGCCGTTGTGGAGATTAAGCAAGCTATTGCCCAGAGTTGCAGCGTGGGACCCATGATTAGAGTAGGCGCCGAGGCGAGAAGTATCGAGTCCGCGGACATTGAGCCCAAGACCCTGCCGCGTCTGGACTTGAACCCTGGTCCCGGGCCTGATCTCTGCTTCAGAGTCTGCCGCTTCTAACCAGTGAGCCACACTTCTCCATAACTCACCACAACTCACAGCAGGACTGCTACAGGAAAACTCACTGCAAGAATGCCACAGGATAACTCTCCGCAAGACTGCTAGAGGAAAACTCACTGCAAGAATGCCTCAGGATAACTCACTGCAAGAGTGGAACAGGGTAAACCACTGCAAGCATGGAACAGGGTAAACCACTGCGAGAGTGCAACAAGGCATACCATTGAAAGAGTGAAACAAGGCATACCACTGCAAGAGTGAAACAAGGCACACCAGTGCAAGAGTGAAACAAGGTAAACCACTGCAAGAGTTGAACAAGGCACACCACTGGATGAGTGGAACAAGGCACACCATTGCAAGAGTGGAACAAGGCACACCATTGCAAGAGTGAAACAAGGTAAACCACTGCAAGAGTGGAACAAGGCACACCACTGAAAGAGTGGAACAAGGCATACCACTGCAAGAGTGGAACAAGGCACCCCATTGCAAGAGTGAAACAAGGTAAACCACTGCAAGAGTTGAACAAGGCACACCACTGGATGAGTGAAACAAGGCACACCATTGCAAGAGTGGAACAAGGCACACCATTGCAAGAGTGAAACAAGGTAAACCACTGCAAGAGTGGAACAAGGCACACCACTGGATGAGTGGAACAAGGCACACCATTGCAAGAGTGGAACAAGGTAAACCACTGCAAGAGTGGAACAAGGCACACCACTGCAAGACTGGAACAAGGCACACCACTGCAAGACTGGAACAAGGCACACCACTGCAGGAGTGGAACAAGGCACACCATTGCAAGAGTGAAACAAGGTAAACCACTGCAAGACTGGAACAAGGCACACCACTGCAAGAGTGGAACAAGGCACACCACTGCAAGAGTGGAACAAGGCACACCATTGCAAGAGTGGAACAAGGCACACTATTGCAAGAGTGAAACAAGGTAAACCACTGCAAGAGTGGAACAAGGCATACAACTGAAAGAGTGGAACAAGGCATACCACTGCAAGAGTGGAACAAGGCACACTATTGCAAGAGTGGAACAAGGTAAACCACTGCAAGAGTGGAACAAGGCACACCATTGCAAGAGTGAAACAAGGTAAACCACTGCAAGAGTGGAACAAGGCACACCACTGCAAGAGTGGAACAAGGCACACCACTGCAAGAGTGGAACAGGGTAAACCACTGTAAGCGTGGAACGGGGTGAACCACTGCAAGAGTGCTACAGGATAACTCACTGAAAGAGTGGAACAGGGTAAACCACTGCAAGAGTGCTACAGGAAACCTTACCACAGGAGTAGAACAGGATAAACCACTGCAAGAGTGCAACAAGATAACTCACCGCAAGAGTGCTACAGGATAACTCGCAGCAAGAGTAGAACAGGGCAAACCACTGCAAATGTGCTACAGGTTAATTCACTGCAAGAGAGGAACAGGGCAAACCACTGCAAGAGTGGAACAAGGTAAACCACTGTAAGCGTGCTACAGGGTAACTCACTACAAGAGTGGCACAGAGTAAATGACTGCAAGAGTGCTACAGGATAACTTACTGCAAAAGTGGTACGAGGTAAATCACTGCAAGAGTGCTACAGGAAACTCACTGCAAGAGTGGCACAGAGCAAATGACTGCAAAAGTGCTACAGGGTAACTCACTGCAAGAGTGGTACAAGGTAAACCACTGCAAAAGTGCTACAGGGTAACTCACTGCAAGAGTGCTACAAGGTAAACCACTGCGAGTGCTACAGGATAACCCACTGCATGAGTGCTACAGGATAACTCTCTGCAAGAGTCAAACAGGGTAAACGACTGCAAGAGTGCCCCAGGATAACACTGCAAGAGAGATACGACGTAAACCACTGCAATCGTGGTACAGGATAACTTACTGGAAGAGTGGTACAAAGTAAACCACTGCAAGAGTGGTACAAGTCAACTCACTGCAAGAGTGTTCTAGGCAAATGTGCTGCAAAAGCAAAACAGATCAACTCACTGCAAGAGTGCACAAGGGGATATCACCCTAAGAGTGGAAAAGTTTAAACCACTGCAAATGTGGTACAGGTCAATTCACTGCAAAGGTGCTCCAGGCCAACCTGTTGCAAGAGTAATACAGGCCAACTCACTGCAAGAATACTGCTGGTCAACTTGCTGAAAGTGTAATGCATACCAACTCACTGCAAGAATAACACAAATCACTTCACTGAACTAGTGCTACAGGGCAATTCACAGCAAGAGTAGCACAGATCGACTTACTGCAAGAGTGCCACAGGTTAACGTACGACAAGGGGTCAAAGCTAGACTGCTGTCTACACAAGGCTCTGTGTGTGACTGCTTCAGCTCCATGCCCCGGAGAAGAAGGCTGCCTCAGTTTAGTTTAGTGACTGACATCAGTAGGGTCTCTCTCTTCAATATGAGCAATCGAATGATATGACACCTGTTTCAACCCAAGGCGCTGCAATATGTGAGCACTTTCAGTAGCTCCTAACAGGTGGACATATCCGTATTCCGTCACAGCACCCGATGCTCATGAGGGAATCTCAACGCTGGGTGTTCATGTGACTTCCACTGCAAAAATCAGTTGTGAGAGGGAGACTGCTGCATGCAGACCCCAAACGTCTACAGTGAAATCTCTGGGCTCAGGAGTGCGCTGCCTCCTATGTATGTGGTATTTCTATAGCGCAAGCAAACAGGGCCAAAATCAGTGGAGCACCGTACAGGGTCGAAGACAAGCATAAAGTCAGTGAGTGGTAAGAGAGGTGGCTGTTGTGTGGACGGTTAGTGCCGTGGGATGTAGTGTTCTTTAAAGAGGTGTGTCTTCAACTCTTGCTGAATCTGAGCAGTGCTTCAAGGGGCTGCTCTCCACATGGATTGAAGACATTCATACTCGAGCTAACTGTATTGTGGTGCAATGCCGACTGCTGCGAGGCAACCGTGGCAGGAAGGCTTATTAACTGGGCCGGCTTCAGTGCTGGTGGCGCCCAGTGCGACAATCATTTTTGGTGCCCTCACACCTCATAACCACCTCCTCGGATTCTCTCACTACCACCGGGCAAAAGTGCTCCTCATCTCTCCAACCATAAGTTATTGTTAAACACAGCGCCCCCTCCACAAGTCAGCGCTCAGTGCGGCCGCACCGGTCACACTGCCCTAAAACTGGCCATGCTAATCTATAACAGTTTTTAAGAGTCTTAAACCACAATTCTTGCTAAGTGCTGTGCACAACAATTGTTACTATTTTCCAGTTTGAGGCACTCAAATTTCTGACCTCGGAAAGTTGGGGTGCCATATAAGACTTGAAGGGATTCAAACATGTGTCCTTCTGCCTTTTTCATCAGTAAACTATAGTTCTCTATGTACGTTTACTATGACTATACGCTTTCCACAACACCTGAAGTCAACACACATAAATGAGCTACTAATGTCCTTCTTTTATTAAGCCAGCATTTCATCTTCCAACTCTGTAAAATGTCATTAGAGTGAACGTAACATAACGTTTCAGTGTTTGTCAAGCTTGAATTTCCCTTTCACATAGTGTTAGGTTATACTCATATAAAATATCCTACCTGACAGCATGATAACCTGTACCGTTTGGAGATCACTTACATGTCCTCCAAGGTGTCGTAACGCCGCTTAGCAAAATAAAAATTAGGAAACACCCTCACATAACTAAACAATACTCTTTAACTCCTGAATACAAATCTTTTAATGTTTTTTCTGAAAATAAGCGCGAGGTATAATCCGTCCAAGCAGCTGAGGGTGAGCATTCCATGCATGTGTAGCAAGTACTTAGGGCTGAGGGTGAGCATTCCATGTACGTGTAGAAAGTACTTGCGGCTGAAGGTGAGCATTCCATGCACATGTAGCAAGTACTTGGGCTGAGGGTGAGCATTCCATGCATGTGTAGCAAGTACTTAGGGCTGAGGGTGAGCATTCCATGTACGTGTAGAAAGTACTTGCGGCTGAAGGTGAGCATTCCATGCACATGTAGCAAGTACTAGGGGAAGAGGTTGGGCATTTCATGCACGTGTAGCAAGTACTTGGAGCTGAGGGTGAGCATTCCATGCATATGTAGCAAGTCCTTGGGTTGCGGGTGAGTATTCCATGCACGTGTAGCAAGTACTTGGGGCTGAGGGTGAGCATTCCATGCACGTGTAGCAAGTACTTGGGCTGAGGGTGAGCATTCCATGCATGTGTAGCAAGTACTTGAGGCTGAGGGTGAGCATTCCATGTATGTGTAGCAAGTACTTGCAGCTGAGGGTGAGGGTGAGCATTCCAAGCATGTGTAGCAAGTACTTGGGGCTGAGAGTGAGCATTCCATGCATGTGTAGCATGTCCTCGGGCTGCGTGTGAGCATTCTATGCAGTGTAGCAAGTAATTGGGGCTGAGGGTGAGAATTCCATGCACGTGTAGAAAGTACTTGGGGCTGAAGATGAGCATTCCAGGCACGTGTAGCAAGTACTTGGGTCTGAGGGTGAGCATTCCATGCACGTGTAGCAAGTACTTGGGGCTGAGGGTGAGCATTCCATGTAAGTGTAGCAAGTGCTTGCAGCTGAGGGTGAGCATTCCATG
Organism: Lissotriton vulgaris; assembly: GCF_964263255.1. Lineage (NCBI taxonomy): Eukaryota > Metazoa > Chordata > Amphibia > Caudata > Salamandridae > Lissotriton > Lissotriton vulgaris. The sequence goes on along the minus strand of NC_141686.1, from coordinate 24,123,960 downwards.
CATGTGTAGCAAGTACTTGTGGCTGAGGGTGAGCATTCCATGCACGTGTAGCAAGTACTTGGGGCTGAGGGTGAGCATTCCATGCATGTGGAGCAAGTCCTTGGGCAGCGGGTGAGCATTCCATGCATGTGTAGCAAGTACTTGGGGCTGAGGGTGAGCATTCCATGCACGTGTAGCAAGTACTTGAGGCTGAGGTTGAGCAATCCATGCATATGTAGCAAGTACTTGGGGCTGAAGGTGAGCATTCCATGCACGTGTAGCAAGTACCTGGGTCTGAGGGTGAGCATTCCCTGCATGTGTAGCCAGTACTTGGGGGTGAGGGTGAGCATTCCATGCATGTGTAGCACCTATTTAAAGAACTTTACCTCCTGCTTTCCTGATTTTTGTGAAAATGAAGAGGTTTTGAGAGCTGCACTCGACTCCTCACTGGCACAAAGGTAGTATGTGTCCTTTTCAAGAAGAATCTTTTCTCTGTGTAAAATGCATAAGGCCTTGAATTGGTTTTATTTTGAGCTCTGCACGATCGGCGTGAAGGGAACGTCGGTGACGTAGATAGTCCAGGGGGGTAATGCAGAACCCACCGTTATAGTCAATTTTAAACGTGATGAGTGTCAACACTGCGCTCACCTTTTGAAAACGGTTTATCGCTTTACGATATCTAGAAGCACGTCTTCAATTCACTTGAAACTAGTGCCACTAAAGACAGACTACTTTTTATGATTAAGTCAATTTAGTTTTACACTAAAACAGGATTTGATCTCATTTGATGTAGAGGATCAAGTGTTATAATTGTAGTCCTTCAGTGATTTAATTTCAGACTCTTGTCACCCAGCCACTGTTACCAGACACGTCACAAATTTATAAAAAAAAGGAGCTATGTAACATCAGAGTAATTGTAAATCGTGGTGTGAAAGGGGTCAATTACTGTAAGTGCCAGTACACAGATACTGAACAGAAGTGGGGACAGTGCTGTCTGTTGAGGGGGTCTACACTATATCTAAGCGGATAAAAAGTCAACAGGGAGGCGAAGCACCAATCTGCGCACAAGCTTTTAAAAATAAGTGAAACCATTTTAGAAGTTTGCGGCTGATGCCTGCTGCCTTAAATCCAGTGGTCAGAGCATACGGTTGACACAGCGGATGACATTGCCATTGAATCAAATAAAACGAGGGCCCATGACTGTCACCATTCATGTCCATACGCAGAGCCTTCCAGGAAAGAGGCTATCACAGAAAAATATTGAGAATATCGAAAATATTCTGTCCAAAACAGCGACTACCACAATATTATGAAGCTGAGTATAGTTACTAAAGTCTAGGTTTATGGTGTACTTTTTAGAGTATAGATTTAATATTGCAGTATTCCAGTTGTACAGATGTGGAATAAAGAATAATACATCTATACTTACCTATATCTACTTACCTTCATGATATTACGATACTCAATATTTTGACCACAATATTTTGGCAGGGCAATATTTTTTTTGTCAATGATCTGACTTACAATCTGGGGAGAGACAATGGCTGACTCTGTACAACCGAGCAGTTTAAAACATGGTTTTATTATGCCTGGGTGGAGTTCATGGAGTTTTACTCTGCAGAACTTCGCAGAGTGGCGGAAAAACTCTGCTGCGTTTCACCGAGTGCCACTAGCGGCTGAATCTGTTAAGTCACGCCGCTCGTGCTGATTTTTAGTGCTGGGAGTTTGTTCCGCACTGGAAAATCAGCACAAATGGCACTACGCCTCGTGCCAGAGGGTTCTGCTGTTTTCGGCCGCTCGAGTAGACATTCTACTTGAGCAGCAGCTTCCTCAACACAAGGTGCAGATTTCTCAATGCTATCGGTCGTGACATGCCACGACTGTCTGCGTTGAGAAATCTCGCCGGGAGGAGGCCTAGCGTGCAATTTTTTCTCGCAAGCGGTTGACAACTTATCATTGGTGAGTTGCTTGAAAAAATAACTCAGTTCCGCGTCAGTTCACTGAGTATTTGGGAAATCCGCTTGGAGCCTGAAGTGGGCAAAACTCTGCAAACTCTACCGGCGGAGCAGAATTCTTAGCCCACCCCTTGTTTTTATTCCATTTAGCACGTCGTTAGATTAAATAAATAGCAGGTGTTGGCTCACAAGCAGTAGGTTAGGCAATGGCAAAAACAAACATAAATGGGCTGGACCAGCGTGGGGTGTCCATAGCAGACGCCCTTGCAAAGGAAGCCATTTCCTAATTCCCATTGAATTAATATTATTCTTCTCTATGCATCTGAAAGTAACGCAGAATCTTAGGTTGGTTTAAGGTGATAGTTGACATGTTGCTCTACCTCAGTGATCCCATTCCTCCGAGATCCTGTTTATCCGCATTTCACTATCCGTCTTCCGTATTTTGTGATGAAATAGACGGCGATGGTCTCACAAAACCCCTGTGTTGGCCTAGGGGTTCTTAGGCTGCCCTAACGGTCCCTTAATTGTCGCAGAATTGTCCACTGTTCCATTAGTTGGAGATGAGTTTCCTCTAATTCAGCGTTTCCCAAACTGTGGTCTGCGGACCAGCAGGGGTACGTGAGACATTCCCAGGGGGTTAGCGCAGGACTTGAGCGCCTGTTGTCGTAGTGAAAAATGAAAAGCCCATGCGTCCTCACAGCACACAAGAGCTGTGAATGTTGGCGCAGGGGCGGCGAGACCACAATAATACAATCGGGAGGCGGGGGCAGCACATGGGCAGTGGGCAGTCAGGGGGGCCGCAGGGGGCACAGCGGCTGGGGAAATGAGTGGAACAGAAGGCAAAAGGGGCACAAAAACAAGGAAAAAACGAGTGGCACAGAAGGCAGATGGGCACAAAAAACGAGGGAAAAACGAGTGGAACAGAGGGCAAAAAGGCACAAAAACGACTGGAGCAGAGGGCAGAAGGGCACAAAAAACGAGGGAAAAACGAGTGGAACAGAGAGCAGAAAGACACAAAAAACGAGTGGAACAGAGGGCAGAAGGGCAAAAAAAGACGGAAAAACGAGTGGAACAGAGGGCAGAAAAGCACAAAAAAAGAGTGGAACAGAGGGCAGAAAGGCTCAAAAACAAGTGGAACAGAGGGAAAAAGGGTAAAAAAATGAGGGGAAAACAAGTGGAACAGAGGGCAGAAAGGCACAAAAAACAAGGGAAAAACGAGTGGCACAGATGGCAGAAAGGCAAAAAAAACGAGTGGAACAGAGGGCAGAAGGGCAAAAAAAAACAAGGGAAAAATGAGTGTAACAGAGGGCAGAAGGGCACAGAAAACGAGGGAAAAACAAGTTGAACAGAGGGTAGACAGGCGCAAAAAAAGAGTGGAACAGATGGCAGAAAGGCAAACAAAACGTGTGGCACAGAGGCCAAATACAGAATACAGAAATATAGGGGCTGCTACGAACAGAAGGCAGAACGGGCAGAGAGGCACAGGGGCAGCGAGGGGAACAGAAGGGAAAACCGGGCAGAGACACGGGGCAGCGAGGGGTACAGAAGGAAAGACAGGGCAGAGAGAGCACGGGGACAGCGAGGGGAACAGAGGGAAGAAAAAGGGGCACGGACCACGTACAGGGAGCGGGGGAAGACAGACAACAGCAGTCACAGTCACAACAATGAAAATACAGGCAATACAATAAAAGCAATAAAGCGTTGAAAGGCATATGTGTATAGGTTACCGTTACTTGGCAGGCAGGTAAAAATAGATGCAGCCAGGATCAGCAGTAGGATTTTCGTGCTGCTGTCTGATTGCTCACTTTCCACAAGCCCTTGGGTGACTTATGTGTGCTGTCAAGCTTTCATATTCAGACTTATCAAGGTCTTATTCTGTGTAGCCGTTGCAGTTTGTTGTTGGCAAGGGACGGGGCACTGGGCATCCTAACAGGAGAGGGTCATGTCAGGTGCCACGCGAGGCCTCTCTGAAATATGCCTTAACTGCACTGCTCACCCCATGGTGGTAAAATGTTGTTTTGCTGTCTGTGACTAAAGATTATGTCTAACAGGGGTTTATGGTAATTGGCATAGCATTGTTCCATGATCTCGCTGAAACAATTTGCCTCCTGTGCAGATACCTTCCTGCCATCTCTTGCACTTCCATGATGAACTCCTGATTTTGGGCCCGATTCACAGAATGAACTTAAGACTCAATCCTAATCTTACTACTATTTTGGTATTCACAGAATGCACTTACTACTTTTGGCATACACAGAATGAACTTACTACTTTTGGTATTCACAGAAGTTAGGATTTTGTCTTAAGTCTGTCTTAAGTCAGTCTTAAGTCTGTCTTAAGTTTGTCTTAAGACGAACTTAAGACAAAATCCTAACTTCTGTGAATACCAAAAGTAGTAAGTTCATTCTGTGAATGCCAAAAGTAGTAAGTGCATTCTGTGAATACCAAAATAGTAATAAGTTTAGGATTGAGTCTTAAGTTTATTCTGTAAATCAGGCCCATAGACCTTGAATATGCTCTGTACACTGACTCATCGCTTTGTGCGCTATCTTGTCAGAATTTTCACAATATTCGTTGCTCCTTGGGGCATGTCTTTATTATAAAAAGCTTCATAATTGTATAATATTTTAGACCTTCTTAAACTGTGAATAGGTAAAAATGCTAATAATTCACAATCATTCAACTTGTTGCTGTAAAGGAAGGGTCACCACTCCAAGGCTCTGTAATGAGAATGTAGAGGTGCTGCTACGGCTGAGAGCAGGAGACTTGTACCACTAAATAATACACTGCTGTATGCATACATGTCCATGCCAATAGACCCAATTCAGGCTGTCTCCCTCTTGAAATTGCCTCTGATTCGTTCCCATTCCCAACCTTTGTGTACCCCGTTAACGGGTGGTGGGACTGGAAAATGCTTCTGAAAACTGTTATTGCTAAGCCAAACATGACTGACACTGTTCCTACGGATGTGGATCATTTGCGCCCACCACTCCTTCAACCACCAAGGTGCACACCCTTGCCAGCTTCCTTTCTGTAGAGATCAGTGTGGGCTGAAAGATGTGCTACAATGCCAAGATGTGCATCTTGCAACTTCAAGTATTTTCTAAAAATGTTTTCGACATCACAAAGTGCAAAATTGGCGAACTTTAAACAGAAGTTATAGAAAAATGGGGCTTGTAACAGTGAAAAAGTGTTCTAGCTGCGGTTCAGAATCATAAGCGGGCTGGCGCTGCTGCTTGGTAGCCGTGCTCTGCAATGTCCCACAGCAGAAAGTCCCTCTACGGTGACCTAGAAACACTAGTGCCACAAAAAGAAGCTACAAAGAACAAGTTGTTCCTGGTCTACGGTGCCAGTCTTTGACACCAGCTTCCTTGTGCACAGCGATACTGGAGGCACTGCGGGCAGCATAAGTACCAGTGGCCACTGAGGTCACCCTTCGACTCTCCTGGCTTGTTGATCCAGGTGACAACTGTTCCCTTGGATCTTACTAGATCCTTCAAAACTAGACTTCTCCAGTACCAGATTTGTGTATATAGTTTTCCTCCACCAAACTTCATTGTTATTGGTGGTTGCTGTGGGTTCTCCCATTGTCATAAATTCTTATTGTTATTCAGAGTATCTCAGATTACACCAAATGCTCTAATGAGGTCAATACTGTATTGCAAGCCCCAGATGTAGTGGTGCTGTTTTTGTCAAACTATAGTGATCAGTAGTGGGAAGGAATTTACATTTCACCGCAAACCTATTGGAAATTTACCTACTTTGCTCTTCACAAATGTTTCAGTTTTGTAAACCTTGCAAAAGTTAGCTTGAAGGACAATTTCCTTGTAAAGTACATTTTGCTGCAAAATTCTCTCTCCAAAAGTGATTTTTTTTTGCTTAGGTATTTATTTCTGCAAGGAATGTTTTTGTGACATTTGTTTCTCACCATTGAAACTTTGCGACCTTTTAGACATATTATTTAATGTTTTTATTACACTTTGAGGTGACAAGAGAATTCCACAGAGCAGCCACGGTCCATGCAGGTAACAACGGTGGGCCGAATGGGGGGTGGGGGGGGGGGGGGGGATGGGGGAGTTGATTTTGAGGGATGATGCCGAGGGAAAATTAATTAATTATTTAATTTACCCTCAGGATCGTCCCACAAAATCCTCCCCCTGCACACTCGGCCCCACCGCTGTTACCTTAACGGAACGCGGTTGCTACAGAGCAGAGAACCATCAACAGGGGTGAGGGGGCTGGGCTATAAAGCTTGCAAGGTTACGAAGAAAACGTTGCAAGGTTTGTGGAGAGAAAGCTTCACAACTCCTGATCGCGATCTCTCCTCATGTCAAACATTGTTTTGCATACTATGAGTGCAAATGAAAGAGCAGATATTTCGTACAAGCCTCCGGTTGCTCGTCGCTTCCCAGTTCATGCTCTCACCCAGGGCTCGAGTCGAGGTACCACGCGTGCGGACGGCGTCCCCCCACTTATTTTACCGGGAGCTCGATAACTGGAGCAAATGGAGTCACAAATACACTCTTTGGACGCCCTGGGGCGAGATCAGAGCTGATTTAGACCGCTGCTAACGCGCTGGCTTCTCTGATGCAATCGCATCTAAGGGGTGAGCGAGGGAAGGCAATGAGTCTGATGGTGCAAGCCACCTTTCGTGACGTCACTTCCTGTTGTGACATCAGAGTTCCCCCACTTCTTTTTTTAGGACTTGTGCCCTGCTCTCACCCATAATGGTTTCTGCACCTGAGGCTCTGAGGAAGACCCCACAGGCATTAACGCTTGGATCATATCCTTCTACTAAACCAATGGTGCCTTGGCTGTTCTACATTCAGGCCCCCGATGCCCAAGAAGAAACTGAAACTTTGGAAAAAAACTACAATAAGCCTACTTTGTCCAAATCTCTCGACAATGAAAGCAGCTTTTCCAAAAATCACTGACTTTATAGCTGGCAATATTCAGCTCAATAATATGCGAGGTGAGAGCACCTGCCTGGATCAAAAACCTCTTCTTCTCACATGGACAAGGAATTCTACTGGTCCACATTTTTGTGGCTCAGATAGGCTGGTGCCAATGCCATCATGTTGAGGCGGTGTGGCACAAATGACACAAAGTTGGCTGTTATGTCTCTTTGCTCTCCAAACGTTTGTGCAAGAGTATATGTTTATACCCAACCTCTGTAAGAAAGCCACTAAGTAACAGCTAGTGATCCCCAGAACACGATAGCGAATAATGGATGGTCCATCATCTCCTGTTTCTCCATCTGCTGAAAGCGTTGTTGACGTTTCCAGATTTAATAGTGGAGGCTCTGAACTGCGCACTTCTAGCCATCATTTTATGGTAAAATCTTTTAAATTCCTCAAAGTACCTGATGCAGTAACAGTACAAAAAAGGCATGGAAATGGCAACATTTTCAATCTCCAACTTACTAGTTCTGCTCGAAGCCTAATCTTTCCATCAATCCACTGCTGCGTTTCAGTATTGTGATTGATGCTTCAGAGGAAGACCTAGTCATGGCCAAAAAACCAGAAAAGGTCAAGAGGTCTAAATACACATCCAGAGAACCCCCACCAACACATTTCATCAGTGGACAGTTACTGCTCTCGTGGGATGGTTTCTCCCTCTGTTACCACCACTGGACCCAGATTACCAAGGGCTCCAGGATTCTTCCAGTGGCCTATGACGGCTCTTCCCTAGAGCTGAGAATAGAACAATGCGTAGATTATTCTCAGTCACCAGCAATAACTAGTAATCATTCTAATACATATCCCACCCTGTTGTTGTTTCCCACACTGTACTACTACAGACCTGGACTTAGCCTTCACCCTATTCTAATAGGAATAGCCCAACCCAGCCCAAATACACATCGCTCACCTCATCCGAGTGGGAGCAGAAGCAGCCCTTCACAAGCTTCAGCCTTGTTGGGCCTCCTCAGCATAGTTGAATGTGAGTTCTATGGTACAAGATCCATGCTGGGCTCTCCTTGCAGTCATAGTATTTGTCTAGAAAACAAAAAAGCGTGAAACCGCGCTGCCAACCACCACCATTATGGCCACCCTGCCCCAGTCAGCGTTCCATGTACCTCTCGAAAACATGGGCCGATGTCTCCTTTTGGTACCGTCATGGTTCTCCTACCTTCTGAGAAAGCAGTAAGCTACTACCATCACAGTGTTCTACTGAAAAAGGAAGGGTGTAAACTCCCCCACACCACTTTTAAATAATCTAAACAAGTATATCCTCTGCAGATGTTAAAGTTGTTGTCTATGACGCAGTCCTTATATCTGATCAGTACATTTACTTGAGCATTGCTGAATGCAAATCTTCTTGTGAACATCTACCAGAACCAAAGTAATGCATCTTCTTTATTTTACTCATTAATCTATCTAATACAGTGCTCCACTGAAAGACAAAAGTGTTTCCCACGGAACAGAGTGTGTGACCCTAGCTGCAGAATGGTCGCACACGCTAATAGGAGGACTAAAGTAGTGTGTGTTGATGAGCAGTGTCGTGCAGGAAGGAGAGGTACCCTACGACCATTATTTCCTGACAATCAGAAGTGATAGGTCCACTCTCAGATGAAGTGGAAGGTTATTCTGGAGGTTGGGTCATGGAACAAGAAGGTGTTTCTGCTTGTCTTCTCTTTTCTGGCTCTGTAGACCTGAAGTCTGATCCCATTGTTGCTGTGGGTGGACCATGTTTATCCAAAGAACGATGACTCTGGCATTCGCATGAATGAGGGATCCTACTTCTTCTAACCAGCGTTTTATCAGCTATGGTGGTGCAGGTGGAGTCATGCTCACAACCAAGACCACAAATGCCAGGTGCCTGACCTCCTTCCTTTCTCAGTCCTATCGCTTTCAGAGGACATCTTCGCACCTGAACATGTTAGAGCAGGTCACCAGAGTCCAGGTGTTTTCTGTTTAATGCAGCAGCCATATTCCTGCCTGTCACGTAGAAAGTGGGCCACCACTCCCTCATCATTCAAGCATTATGCTCTTGAAGGTTTTTCATGATGAGGCAATGCAAAATGTGGCCTGGCTGTCCTAAGGACACTTTGCCTTATTCGTTGACTGTGTTTTGATACATTTCTTCTCTTGCATATCCATGTGTTCTAGATGCGATCAACAAACAGGTCGGGAACAGGACAGAGCAAAGCAGTGCTTAATTGGAGCCGGTGGTTTCCAGTGCTCGGCACCAGCACTTAATTGTGAATACTGGTGCTTTTGGCAATCTGCTCCAAGGTGGTGCTGTCTACCTAATTCAGAGATGACCACAACAACAGTTAATTATTAATTCAATACACATTAAAAATGATTATTACCTGCTGCCCAAGCCATTCCTATAGCTTTGGGGGTCTGAAATAGTACAAATTGTCACACTTGTAGGAGTGTGATCGTTAGTAGTTGTGTTGTTACTATCATTGGCAGTACTGGCAGGGGCAATGTGTGGTGCAAGCTGCAGTGGCCTCCTGATGAGAGCCCTGGCACTTATTGTTTTACAAATTAAGCACTGGAGAAAAGGAATGGAAGTAGAATAATCTATTAGTGATACAAGTTTCAAATTGTGAGCTTTATCTTAACACCCTCCTGCCTACACATCTGCATCAGACGTATTGCCTCCTTTATAATAAGGGAATTGATGAGGATTCTCATCACATGGCTAAGAGGTGTAATGCATGTCCAGGTGCATGGTACCAGTCGCACTGGGTCTGGTAATAGCAGCTTTCAGAGCCAGTCTTTGACACCACCTCTAGGTCGCTGGGCACCCACGGGAGGGAATAGGGGAGAGCCAAGGGACCTAGAGATCTAGGGTCAACATGAAGTTTCCTTTATAGATGTCTCCCTTTCAGGATTTTTCACATCTTGGCTTTAATTTGAAATGTAAAGGGATTGTTCTTCCCTATCTAGGAAAGGTGAGATGTTTTAGTTTGCAATAAAGCTAGAAAAGACCATGTGCTCTTGATGTCAAACAATTAAAAGAAGATTTCTATGGCGCTTTTATAATAACATTGTGGGCTGCAGCATTAACATGGCATGTAGTACATCTCATTCCACTCCGCAGCATTAACCTGTAATGTAACTCATTGGGATCTGCTGTCTTAAGATGGGTGGTGGTGAAACTTCATTTTAGTCTGCAGCATTACACAGTGGGTAGTACAACTGACCTGTACCAGTCCGTACCTTAAACCCCTACTGCTAGTTTTTTCCTGTGTTGGGGGCGTAAGAAAAGTAATAAAGTGTGAATTTGCAAATCTGCCTGCATTTTATCAATAAATAACTGAACACCATTTGCAATTACTCACTGAGGAAATATGAACCTTATAAAAAAACAACATGACACACTGTTGTAGGACTGAAACAGTGCACGTGGTGCTGCTTGGGCTTTGACATTTGGACAGAGTCGTAACTCTAGACTGGTGAGGGACAGTGCTTCTAGTGTGCAGATTTACAGTGCCTTGTGTGAACTGGACTGGTACTTTCTATCTTACTGTAGTGTGGAGCGCAATGCGAGAACTGCTGCAGTGTATCTCACAGCCTAGAGCATTAACAGTGCCCTTTAAGTGGCCGATAGAGGGTGTTGTAACGCTCCGAGCTGTTGCACAGCAGGAATTACGTGGGCATCAGAGGTTTAAAATCCATTTCAGAAGATAGATGAGGGGTTTGCAGCATTTTGCAAATGGGAAAAGGGGTTGTAACACAATTCTAGGTGACCATTACACGTGGGAGATGTATAAGGACGCTTCAGTGGTGTCAAAATGTGAGGAGCAAGTGACACTTGACATGTTGTTTAACATTCCTGTGGGTTTGAGGATACCTCTAATTCTACTAATTGGCAATAAGGATGAGTTACATTTTGATTAAAAAAGGAACTGTGAAGGCTAAATGGACAGTCACCACATCTTAGCTGTCTGTGTCCGAGTCTCTGCAAGTGTGTTAGCATCTCTCTATATTTTGGTGTCTCTGTGTGGGTCATTATGTCTATATGCCTGTGTATGTATGTCTCTGTGTGTATGCCGGTATCTGTTTGTTTCCATAACTGCACTCTTGTGCACTTTTTCTGCGCTCATACTTGTGAGTGTAAATATCTGTAATTGTATGTTTTTGTGTGTGTGTTCATGTCAGCTCTCTCTCCATTTCTGTGTCAGTGCAACTGCGCCCCAGCTGTCAGCATACATGTTTCTGTGCGTCCCTATCTTGGCAGCTTTATACTTGTCTATCTATTTTTCTGTCCCTATGCGTGTGTATATTTTTCCATGAGTATTTGTGTATATGCCTGTGTTTATATGTTCATTTGTTGTGTCTCTGAGTGTAAGACTGCATGTTTTTTTCTCTGTCTCAATTTATAAGTGCATGTGTGTTGGTTTAGTTCCGTGAATGTGTGCTTGCATACCGCAGTGTCTGAATTCCTGTGTCTAAGTGACTGGGCCTGCGTAACAAATATTCTGCATTTGTCTCTTATGTGGGTGTCTGTGTGTTTATACATGTTTATATTTGTGAGTGTCTGTATGTCTGTGTGCCTTTATGGGTGTATACATAAATAGTCATTTGCGTCGGTGTCGAGAGCCAGTATGCCTTTGTGTTTCTGTTTGTCTGTGTGAATGCCTTTATCTTAGTTTTACACTATTTGTTTTTATTGCTGTCTTTTTCTAATTGTTTTTGTCTGTGATTACCCGCCTGTGTGTATGTCTGTCACTTTATATGACTGTGCATATCTGTGGGTGTTTGTGTGTCTGCGTCCGTGTGTGTGTGTGTCAGTAGGCCTGTGCTTCTGTCATCATGAATGCTGAACGTGCAACTATATCTACTAATTTACCTTTGTGGGGAGAAAAGCACACACAAGGATGCACAAGCAGACTCACATGCAGTTACACACAAACACGTGCGCAAAGAGGTATATACCAACTAAGGCAGTTGCACTCACGAGAGACACAAACACACAGACACAGTGTCTGTGTGTTTGTGTCTCTCGTGAGTGCAACTGCCTTAGTTGGTATATACCTCTCTGCGCACGTGTTTGTGTGTAACTGCATGTGCGTCTGCTTGAGCATCCTATTGGGTGCTTTTCTCTCTCCCTCCTCTTCTGTCTGTCTTTGTTGAAGTCTCGGTGTACCTCCCTTGACGTGGCTCAGAATATGTTTGTCGCCGTCTCTCACTGTGCCTGGTTATGTCTCTGCTTCGATATTCGCCTGCGTTGGTTGAGTGCCTCCCGCGTTGTGTTTGTGAGGCTGTGTGTGTGTGTTTGTGTCTCTCGGCAGTGCCCTTGTCTCTGTTCCTCTGTGTGCATATGTTTGTCGCCGTGTCTCACGGTGCCTGGTTATGTCTCTGCTTCGATATTCGCCTGCGTTGGTTAAGTGCCTCCCTCGTTGTGTTTGTGAGGCTGTCTGTGTGTGTGTCTCTCGGCAGTGCCCTTGTCTCTGTGTTCCTCTGTGTGCATATGTTTGTCGCCATGTCTCACGGTGCCTGATTATGTCTTTGCTTTGATATTGGTTTGCGCGTGCCTGCGTTGGTCGTTGGGTTTGTGAGGGTGTGTGCGCGTGTGCTGGGGACATGCCTCTGAGTTGACTGCGTGTGCCTCGCTGTGAGGCTGTGCGTGTGTGTTTGTGTCTCACGTCAGTGCCTGGTTATGTCTCTGCCTACGTTGGTTGAGTGCCTCCCTCGTTGTGGTTGTGAGGCTGCGTGCGCGTGTGCTGGGGACATGCCTCCGTGTTGCTGCGTGTGCTTCGCCGTGAGGGTGTGTTTGTGTCTCCCGGGGTGTCAGCGGGCGGGGTGATGATGCGAGCCCCTCGGGCACATCTCGGCAGAGCCGGAATGCCAGCGCTGCTCCTGCTCCAGCTCCTGTTATTTGATCACGATGATCTGACTCGTTATACTATTTGTACCTGGGGTCGCTGCCAGGTTTTTTCCTCTCTTACCTTGTTGCCCTTATTAATATCGCTGCTTGAGGGAGGCCGAGCTGTATTTCCACATTCCTAAGCCGGGCCGAGTTGTTGTTACCTGCTATGCAGAAATGCTTTTTTTTTTTTTTTTTAGTTTTCTACCTGCGGGATTTTGTTAGAAGTAGGAATGTGCTGATTGAGTTCGAGAAGCCCCGAAAACAACCTCGCGGGAGGACTGCTGATGGACGAGGGAGAGGGGGTGTGAGCCGGAGACCTTCCTGAGAGGGGATGCGAGAGGGAGGCGCTCACTGAGCAGTAGGGCCGAATCTTCACTTGCACTCAGACCTTAAGGCAGTGGTCTTCAAACTGTGTAAGGCCGGGCGACCCTCAGCAATTAGGGACCACCAGAACGACAAATTCATTTATCACAATTATTGTAGAAAGTGGGCCGCTCTAAATATAATTAACAATTCAAACAGTCACCCCATGGAAAATGCCATCCAATACTTGATTGGGCCGAAGTGCACCGAACGAACCGCAATTGACTCACCATAAGTGTGAAAAAGTGCGCTTCATTGAGGACAGGTGCACCTTACACAAACATAACCTTGGCCTTAGCGTTCTTCCAGCCAAGCCCTCGCCACTGTACCTCGCATCAACAAGACCACCATGGGAGGCAGATCCTTTTCATACCTGGCTGCTAAAACATGGAACTCACTCCCCGCTTACCTTCGCCTTACCCAGAACCACCTAGCATTCAGAAAACAACTTAAAACATGGATATTTGACAAGTAATCCTCCTTCCCTTCCTTAGCGCCTTGAAACCCTCTGGGTATGTAGTGCGCTATACAAATTTTATGACTTTATGACTTGACTGACTTTGCCTTACAAAACTACATCTAACTATTCAAAATACATCTATGTATCCACCTCCCCCACTCCTAATGTTTTCCCCAAACACAATTGCAATTTATTTAACATCCCCAAATTAATCAATACATTTTGCCCCTTAAAATTCTTTATAACCTGCTTCTCAACCTATCAAAAGATCCACCTACTCCATCAATAACTGTTAACCCTTAAACGCTGTAACCTCTTCTCTAACTAAGTATTACCTAGCTAACCTCATTATTACCTACCTGTCCCCAACCAAAAATGAAACAGTAACAAACTGGCCAAAATAGGCATCCAAGGCCACTCTGAAACAGTCCTTTTGACATTTCTGACCCCTTACCTCTAGGCCTTGTCTAGGAGAACGCCTGATGTCCAGTGCAGAATGTAAAAGGTCCTTTATCTGAATCAAATATAACTCCATCCATAACTCCATCCGAAGTGAGACAAATGTACTCCCTCATCCCTGAAAAAATGTTGGGCTGAATACTTGTGCTCCGGATAATCCTACTCCACATATTTTAACTCTGGGTGCTCCACCCTCCCAAAGCCCGCCTCTTTACAAAACACACTCATCTCCCTGTTTATCTTCCTCCTGGCCTTCTCAATGGCCACCAACCGCTCGGCCCCTCTCCAATGTTTCCTGGGAATAAACTCATTCCAAACTACAAAACACCCAAACCACTGCCTCTTGATCTCCCTCAAATCCCTCTTGATCGGCTTCAACAGAGACAACCCTTTGCAAACCACCAAATCATTCTCCCCTAAGTGAAGAACCAGTATAGCTGGGAACATGTGACTTCGCAGTAACTTATTCAAAAGAGGGAAAAGCTCGTGCCAGCGCTTGCCTCCCTTCCCCTGCCAAGTAACTTTGAACAAACCCGGGTCCAATCCCAAATTTTCTCCTTTTCCTTTGTTACATTTGTGTCTTTCCACCCACTTTACAAAGGAACGCCCATCAATCCAGATAGAAATTGCCTCTGACTCTGGCCCAGTCACTGCACATGCAAAGACACATGTGTGAGAAAAAGGTTTCCATGCCATCTACTCCCCCCTCTCCACTTTGATGTAGCGTTTATAACAATCTGATGACCAATGTCCCAGTTGCTTCAACCGCTCCGAGCCCCACCCCAAACTTACCGCATCTGAAGTCACCCCAATCCTGAAAGAGTGAGTGCCAAAAGCCTAAGGCACATCCCCTACTAACTGTAACACCCGTCTCATCACCCAAAGAAGCTGCGCTGCCATGACTTCCCGCCCTGATGGCATGTAGAAAACTGGTCCCACCTCCCTCCTTGCACCACCCTGCAAAAGGCACCCCCATCTCACCGGGCAGGTCATCGGATCCCCTCTAGCCCACAGCGTCACCTACCTCCTCATCCCCCTTTGATCTGTCTTCGAGTGCCTCAAGAAGATGGAAACTGCATCACTCCAGGTTTCACCCCTGTACCTCCTCCCAATGCAGCCCTGGGACCCCTTTCCTTCCCAGCAATTCTGATATGGGGAAAGCTCCACCGTAAAGCCAAGACATTAGAATCGAAAACAGTAACACCTTCTGCCAATCGCAGCACACATCTGGCAGCACTGCTATCAATCTGCCTTATAACACAATGGTCACTGGCAACCTAACCCTCTGTCCTCTACCCGACTCCCTGGTCCAACCCTCCATCAACCTTTTCCCCAGCTCGTCTGCCGTTGGAGAATAACCCCACAGTAGCTTGACCATGAAGGATATTCCTGCCAGCTTAGCCGCTATGGTAACCTTCATGCGAAACAACATAACTAAAACAACTTCACCCCAGCTCTGAATATCCACTCAAGTTCATGGTGCTAGGCTCAGATGGGCTCTTTTCGGCAGTTTTCATTCACACTCAGTGTGGAGACCACTGGGAGGTCTTTTCATTAAGCTGGAAGGATGATTATTCACTAATGCTGGACTCAGTTTTCACTCCTGCTCCCTAAACATAAATCTCGAACCTTTATTCATTTTAGAGAGAAAATACGCATTTTTCATCTCCCAGCTTTAGAAACCGTGGCATCCTGCAGGCAGACCAATTGTTTCCAATGCCTAACGTATACTTAGAGTGGGCCAGTCTCTTGCTTATGATTGGATGGCTTTTTGCCGATCTCAGTTGTCTGATCTTTATTCAATTGATTTCTTCCCTGTTCTTGTGTTTATCCCATGCAGGAGCATTTCGGTCTCACACTGTTTTGATTGAATGAGTTGTAACCTTCAATGGTATTCTCTAGGGGACTCTATTTTTATTTGTTGTTGAGATCAAAGGACTTCATATGCTTCCCTGAGATGCCCCCCTTTTTAGGTTGAGCCTAGCGCAGCGCGCATGCTCTGCTCTAGGAGAAAACCTCTTGGAATCCCTCCAGACTTCCCAGAGACTTCTCCGTGTGGGTCGGTCTCCTCCCACACATTCCATTGACCGTTGCGTGTGGCTTTCAATAATGAAAGCACACAAATGGCCAAAGACGGGTGCATGTCCCGCCTTTCCTCTAAACGTTCACTCCCACGGCCTTTGTGTCTCGGAAGCGAGCAGCGGCGCACAGGCTGGCAGCTGGTCGTGGATCAGATTACTAATTTAACAGCGCGGTCACTTTCACTTTTGCGTCTGCACTTGTTTTGGCGGGCGGAGCCGCTCATAATTCATTTTTATTGCAGCATTAAAACACCGGCTTGGCTCAGCCGTGAGCCCCATGTGAATCAGTAGTCTTTCCCCTCCACGCTACTTCTGCGGGTTTGTTATTGTTTTGATATACCATTAACTTCTGAAACGTGTGTATTCTTTTACGCACACAAAAATGCAAATTACTTATTGGTTCAAACTCGATGAGAGTGGTTACATTCACCAAGAAATAACAAAAAAAGAATTGAAAGTAATAGGATTCCGGACGGCCGGAGCCATTTCACTGAACAGAAAGGAGGCACTACTGAGAAACTATTATTTAGGGAGCTTGCATTCCCCCTCTGGTCTCTTAAATCGGACTTTTCCTAAAGTTAGGTACCCAGGGTTAACCCATCTCATGCAGACCCACTCTTCTCTGTGAATGGGGGCAAACAATGCCTTTACATTTCTGGCGCCTTTTGCATTGCTGGCTGTGCTCGTGGGTGACGCAGAGGCCTGGTTGAACATACAAGAATCTGGGGCCATGATGGGGACATTCTGCCCTTTAGCCTCCATTGGATCTGTGCTGTTCGGTGCAGCAGATTCCTAGCCTTTGTCTGTGAACTTTCTGCAGAAGGCGCTACTGAGCGTGGAACAGAAGCAATACATAAAAGGGCAAAACCAACCCCCAGATAACCCTAGGACCGAGGTCTGCCAGCTTATCAAACCTCTCCTCCACCACAGACATGCACGCAGTTACATTACAGAGGAAGTCCGCTCATTCCCGTGTGTACATCCCGCACTTGCACTGTTTTTTACAGGTACCGGGACACGTACAAGGTGTTTGGGGCCAACCGAGGCCTGCCGGCCCGGGTGTGGCCTTTATCGGCCTGGGCATTTCTCAAATATCTGTCGCACATTCTTGGCTGCAGGTCAAGATGAAAGGGCAGCGTGGAATAAAAGAGGGGGTGCCATTTTAGGGGCAGTCGAGGGGATCGTTTCTGCTTACATCTAAAATATGTATAAATGTAGTCTGCTATGAAGTCAGCATAGCACCACACCCCATATTTACACTTTACATGTTTTCTTGTCGCGGAAACGCATTGTATAGTTTAGGTACTCAAGAAAGCAAAGTATGTCCCATATATGACACAAAACTGGATTTCCCGATTTGGAAATTTGACAATCAACTGTTGCGCTCCACACTAGGAACGCACACACTGTGTATATAAAGACACACACACATACCTCTTTCTGTGTGAGTATATTTATGATATTTTGTGTCACCTTGTTTGCCTAAATACGACACAGAAAGTGGACCTATAAAGTAACTTGTCTCCCATGGCAATATTCACCCGATAACACTGGCAGTAATTAATTAGTGACACGCCGCCACTCTCCGCACTCCTGACGCACCAACGTCACACAGGCCTCTGAGTTCCTCGTGCTCGGGGGCAGCTAGCTCGTCTCGAGTAAGGTTCCAAAGCGACTACCAGCAGGCATCTGTATGCTTGCACCCCCCTGCACGCATGCAGTATGCTCGAGGTATGCCAAAATCTGACAAAATGAATGAATTGTGGCCCAGTGAATTATTTCTACCCCCGAGTTCACCCCCTTACCTCCCCCCAACCCACACACACACAGCTGCTTCCAACCCATTCTCTTCCCAGCAGGCAGTGCAGACATCCAGACAGATGCACTGCAGTCACTGCAGCGGATGCTCTGGTGGAAGCTTCAGGGGCCAGCATGATAATAGGGAGCTGAGCTAAGACCCATGGGGTCTGAAATGGCTCGAAGAGCCGTATAACACGAGCCGAGCCATTGACATCTCTGGGAAGTAGTTGGTTCAACAATTGGCATGTAAAAACAAGCATTGGCATAGCCAATAGGTCTCGCCTTTGTGACCTCATAAGTATTTAGTTACGCAGTACAATATCCCTGGTGCAACCACATCAACTGTTGCATGGCTAAACACTTATAAGGTCCCAAAGGCGAGACCTGTTGGCTATGCCAATGCTTGTTTCTTTTTATCACCCCTTTTCAGGTGCTATGCTGCTACCTATGTCAAATTTTAAAACTTTTTGACATTTATTTTATTTTTGTACGACGGCCAAACATCTCTAAAGTGCTGCCTTTCTTGCACTTTTCCTTTTTTAAACATTTTAATTTACCATTCTAACAACACCGTCTGTCATGTTAGAACAGTGAATTAAATATGGCTGCCATGCCTAATGACGCGTGTGTATATTGTCAGCCACCTTGGAATGAGTTTCCTTTATTAGAAAACTCATTCCAACATTGATGGCTATGCTCTTGCACGCATTTTGATGCATACATTCCTATGCTAGTACCAACAAGCACTGGCAGAGCCGGTAGGGTGACCTTTTAGATCAAACAACTGTTGACTCCGCCACTGCTTGTTTAATCATTTTGGTCCCCCTTTTAGCAAGTAATAATAACTCGAAGGCCTTAGAACTTAAATCATATGATGGAGGGTAGATGATTTGTAGATTTGTGGTTCCTAGTATTCTTTAAATAGGTGGGCCTTAAGCTCTTTACTAAAATGGGGCAGGGTAAGGGAAGTCCGGAGAGATATGAGGATATTATTCAAGATCACACTTCCAAAAGATACTAGCCTTACATAATAAAAATATCTATATATTCACTCAAAACTAGGGTTAAAGAGATGTCATAGTTAGGTGAAAATGGCAGTTAAAACAACAAACAAAACCACTGAAATTGACCAGTTATAGTTATCTCAAGAAACTGCAACTCGTGCCTTAAAGTAATCATAACTCGCGCTCTTGCCATGCACTGCCAACTACCCCACATTTCACATCAGTATATACATGTTCTAGGACATCATTGATAATATCACTGCAACATTTACAATAACATCATTGATGCAAAAACTGTGCATGATAAGGATGCATTATAGTTTCATTAGTGCACGAGTTGTAGTTTCACGTAAATATAGTGTCCAACGTTTGTTGTTTTCCAGTGAAATATATATATAGACGCGGAACATCGGGCCAGCTTTGACGGAACGGCTCTGAAGTAAGCAGGGGTCAAGGTGGGAGAGTGAAGTGCACACGGGCGCTCCATTGGTGGATTATCATAACTGCCGTGGTTAAGTCGCCCTTCAAAACACTTTAGTGCAGACATGTCGGCTGACAGCGGCAAAAATCGGAGGCAGCAGCACTTACTATGTTTTCCGGTAGTTTATCGATTCCCAGCAATATACGCGGAGGAACGAGTGAAGATACTAGCAACAGCAACAATACTCTAAAGGATATTTTTAATCAATTAGAAAAGAAATGAAAAAGCGAACAAGCGAAATGGTGGGAATACAAATTCCTCCAGAGGTACATTGATGTCAACCGCATTTCAAGGGGTTTATGAATTTTAACTGCTCCCAGCTAATAGAATCCGAACACGGAGTTAATGAGGGAGTGGGCAGACAGCAATTTAGAAGCTACACGCAGTTTAGTGCTTATTCTTATCAAACATGCCGACATTGACCAAGCTCAACTGCTTATTGAGATAGCAGCGCTATATGATCAGTTGGAATCAATGGGGGAAAAGGATGAAAAAATGAAACTTACTAATGAAATGAATGCACAAATCAAGAAGGAGGAAACAAAAATTATGGAGAGAAAAATGTACAAATTTCAACGTGATCGCAGTGATTACGAGTTGGGGCAAATGTTTACATTCTCAAAGAAGTATGACGCCCTACGTGGTCCATCTGCCAAGTCCAAGCCCGAATCGTACAGAAAAACCAAAGACCAAACTGACTCATCAGTATCTGAAATCAGTTCCGGAGCAGGGACTGAATCAGAATCGGAACTACGCAATGCTGATGCAACTAGTCAACTGGCTAAACCCTCACCAGGAGAAGAAATTCGTTTTTTTATGCCAGGAAAGAATGCAGTTGCTCAGGCCATGTATACAAAGAAATTACAAAGACAATGGGCAAACTATAAGCGAAGGCAAAGGTACAGGGCGAGGAAGAGGAACAACTTATCAAAAAAAGAAAAGAGGCAGGGGCCAATGGGCAGCCAAACAATAGGAACAAATGATGGCAACAATTGTACCATTGTGAATCTCACCCCAACACAACTTTCTAATGAAGAAGAAAAGATATTAAAACTTGGTCTCTCTTTTGCTCCCTCTTGCAACTTCAATTATGCGAACACAAGATGCAATCTCTACAAAGCAGTGAGGAAACTCAAATTGCGCAAATACTATGCACTAAGAACAAATAAAACTAATAGAGTGCATCAATTGACAACAATAAGTACAGCTGCCGTTTCAGGAACTCCTATACCAGGTGAACTAGTCGAGCTTAGGTAAACTGAAGGTTTAGGATACGATCGAAGTGAGGAACTGACTGGTGAAGAACGAGCAATCAATACACCAGCAGATCTATTGACCCTCACGACTCCTTTCAAACCCCCTTCAGTTTTTAACCCCGTGATGCCACGTGATCCGATTGACATTTTTCACGAAAATTCAGTCAAACAACTCAAAGACCTCCATAGAAAGGTTTGTACACAAAAGAGGATCTATGATAAACAAACACAGCAATATTAAGCACTAGTGGCTCGAATGACTAAAGACAAAGATATTGTCATCCGAGGAAGTGATAAAGGAGGTAATATCGTCCTCATGACAAAGAACAACTATGACAAAGAAGCCTATTTATAATTAAATGATCGTCAATGTTATGAGAAAATCAACACTGCAACATTAAAGACCATCAAATCCGAGTACCGTCATAAATTAATCAAGTGGAAGAGCAAAAAAATGATCACTGAGATCAATTCAAGTACCTTAAAGTGGAAAATCCTGTGATACCCCTAATATACTTTACTAGCAGCCCGTCCTGACGTTGTCCGGGTATGAATTGCTGCCGGCCGGTAGTATATTGTTTTGTAGGATTTCGTTTTGATAGCATTTCATATCTGTGACAGGCCTGTGAAACTGGAAAGGGGCGACCACTCGGTCCCCCCGAACGTATGGCAGAGTACCATGATCCCCCCGGGAAGCCATCTTGGGCGGGAGGCGAGTCTCGGCTGGTATGCCCGAAGCGGCGTAGCCGGGGCGCGCCTTTTCCCGCCCTAGAGTGGGTTGGCCTAGACACTGACGCGGCTGGCCACGCCCTAGGGGCAGGCAGGGGCGGGTTGACGCCCGCCCTGAAGACGGATAAAAGGAGAAGCAAGATCCGAAGGCATCCTCTTGTTCCTGTGCTCTGAAGCTGCACCTCCTCGCTGCACGTGAGCTCGAGACGGAACGAAGAGCCAATTTTGAGCGTTGTAATCGTTCTTGTTTGTTTTGCAGATACTCTGTTGGAGAATGCCGAAGAAGGCGGGAAAGCGCATGACTACTGAACAGATGCTGCGTGTTCTCATGAAGGAGATGACCGAACTAAAGAGGCGGGTGGATAAGAACGAGGAAGGGGGACC
Source organism: Lissotriton vulgaris (assembly GCF_964263255.1). Classification (NCBI taxonomy): domain Eukaryota; kingdom Metazoa; phylum Chordata; class Amphibia; order Caudata; family Salamandridae; genus Lissotriton; species Lissotriton vulgaris. The sequence goes on along the minus strand of NC_141686.1, from coordinate 24,102,182 downwards.
AAAACGTCCTTTGGCGGGAGCAGCCCCGGGAGGGAAAAACAAGAGGCCCAGGAGGGGAGCAGCGGGAGAAGACATCCCGGGTCCCAGTGCCCCGCTCGAGGCACCAACTCCCGTGCCGAAGGAAGGGAATCCGATTCCCGTTGTGGTCACCCCCGTGTCCGAGGAAGATATGCCGCCCGAGCTGGCAGCACAATTGGCAGCGTGGTTGGGAAAAGGTAAAGAGGGCGCCACGGCTGTCGACGCACAGGAGCTAATGAAGCAACTGCGTGAGTCACGGGAAGCAGCGAAGGTGTCCACGCCGGCTGCAGCAGTAGAGAAGCCGCAGGGGACGGGTTCAGTAGCAGAGACAACGTCCGGTGCAGGTAAGCGGCCATTGCCGATTGCGAGGGATGAGTCGGCACCCTCTCGTAGGGAAAAGTTGGGTCAGCATGTTCCTTTGGCTATTAAGGAAAAGATATGGGCTGGGGAGTATGTAAACATATTCTCGTTGCTTACGGATCACTATGAGATGGAGCATGTGAAGGGCCAGAAGGAGCTCATGCATCCGAGTGTTTGGCGCGCAAAAATGGCCGCCTTTAAGGTAAATGAAAACATTGGCAATTGGGGCCAAGCGTGGGGGGTTTTTACATCGATCTTGGGGGAGCGAAGGCCCGATCTGTTACCCGAATTGCCGATTTATCAATCACGAATCATGGGGTATTCGGTATCACACGAGGGTAATCATTGGTTCTGCTATGATAACCTGTTTAGAAAAGCTAAGGAGCACGATAAAAACTTAACATGGGATTGTTATGATTCTGTGTCATGGTCCAAAATGAAGGAGACTGGTATGTTAAAATTGCCATTAGTGGGGAGTATTGTTGGCGAATCTTCCCGCCAGTATGCGGGGACGCCCTTTCGGTCAGGTGCGGGTACAGACAATTACTCGAAGCCTGCCGGTAACACAGGAAAAAGGGGGGTTTGTTGGAACTTCAACAGGGGGAAATGTACTAGGCCCCAGGGATCATGCAAATTTAGACATGAATGCAGTGGGTGTGGGCAATCATCCCATCCTGAGTCCACGTGCAGAGCCAAAACGGGTGATAACGGGGGTAGAGGAGGCGCCTAACAGGTCTAACATAGTCCGAGGGGCGCCTTTACCTACCCCGATTGATACCTTGGCAATGATTCCTTGGCTCAGTGAATACCCGGATCGTGCTTCTGCTGGGGTGTTGCGGAACGGGTTTTCTTATGGTTTCCGCATCCCAGTGGGGGACTTTCAGGGTGCATCGAAATGTAAAAATCAGCTATCGGTCTTTCAGCATACGACTGTGGTAGAGAATAAGATCAGGAAGGAGGTTGCCCGAGGTCGAGTCGCCGGTCCGTTTAGTGTACCACCGGTTCCTAATTTTGTTTGTTCCCCGTTAGGTGTGGTCCCAAAGAAGGACCCGGGTGAGTTTCGGCTGATACATAATTTATCAGCCCCACGTGGTCTCTCCGTCAACGAAGCAATAGACCCGGAAGTGTGTTCGGTGCGGTACGCATCATTCGATGAGGCCGTAGCCATTTTGAATCGCCTGGGGCCCGGGGCGCTGATGGCTAAATCTGATATCGAGTCAGCGTTCCGGTTGCTCCCGGTACATCCAGACGATCAGCGTCTCTTAGGTTTCATGTTTCAGGGTCATTATTACATGGATAGGTGTATGCCGATGGGGTGCTCTATATCTTGTGCCTATTTCGAAAAATTCAGTAGTTTTCTACAATGGGTCTTCACAAGGAAGACAGGTTTCCGAAATGTGATGCATTACCTGGACGATTTTTTGTTCCTGGGGGCAGCCGGGGACCCGGAATGTGGGCAGGCTTTGGCACAGTTTTGTGACTTGATGAATCAGTTTGGCGTGCCATTGGCACCAGGTAAGACTGTGGGGCCTTCCACGTGCCTCGAGTTTCTGGGGGTCGAGTTAGACTCCGCAGAAGGTTGTTTTCGTTTACCAGCTGACAAAGTGTCAAAGTTCAGGACATCCCTGCAGATGTGTATAAGGGGACCTAAGGTTAGGCTGCATCAATTACAGCAGTTGGTTGGCCAGTTGAATTTTGCCCTGAGGGTTATACCAATGGCCCGCCCCTTTTCCCGTTCGATCGCTCAAGCCATGGTCGGCCTGAAGGAGTGCCATCATCGCACAAGGCTCTCGGCAGAGGTCCGCCAGGACATGCGCATTTGGTTGGCATTTCTGGCGGATTTCAATGGTCGAGTCGTCTGGAACAAACCAGCCGTGTCCTCTGAGGAGCTGGGGCTGTGGACAGATTCGGCAGGAAGCATAGGTTTCGGGGCCATATTCGGCACGAGATGGTCTGCGCAAAAGTGGCCTACATGGTGGCATGACAGTGGACTGACAAGTAACATTGCTTTCCTGGAACTTTTCCCCATTTTAGTGGCCCTGAGAACTTGGCCCGAAGGGTTCAGAGATCACTCGGTGGTATTTTGGTCTGACAATATGACCGTGGTCGAGTGTATCAATAGTCAGGCAGCACGTTGCAAATGGATTTTGAGACTGCTCAAAGAAATTGTTTTACTTTGTATGCAATTGAATGTGCTATTCAGAGCAAGACATGTCCCAGGGGTAATGAACCAGGCGGCTGATGCACTGTCTCGTTTTCGTATACAGGCTTTCTGGGGTTTCCTTCCCACAGCGGACCCGGAGCCGGCACCCTTTCCCGAAGCTCTCTGGTCTCTCGGTGCCCCGAACTTCGTAACCTCGTGGGAGAGAGTTTAGCACCCAGGACGAGGAAGGCATATGAAGGGGCGTTCCGGTCCTATTTGGCCTTTTTGGGGACTGATAGGGAGGAGCTTTGGGGCCAGGAAGAGTGGGTGGTGGATTTTCTGATGTCCTTACATCGGGTCGGGAAATCGGTGGCCACGGCTCAGAGGCATCGGGCTGCCATTTCCTTTGTTGCTAGGGCTCACGGGATCCAGGATCCGACAGCGTCTTTCGTTGTACAGAAAGCGCTACGGGGGTGGCAACGCCTGGAGGGTCGCAGAGTAGATGAGAGGCGCCCGATAGGTTTGGATAGGCTGGCCCAGTTATTATCCAGTCTCCCTGCTACGTGTTCATCTCAGTTTGAGACGGTGTTATTCCGAGCCGCTTTTACGCTGGCATTCCATGGGGCTATGCGGGTAAGCGAATTAGTGGCGAGGAACAAGCAGGATGTGACAGGAGGATTGTGCCAGGCGCACGTCCAGATCAGGGGGGAGACGATGACGGTCTCATTTGTCAGGTCTAAGACCGATCAAAGTGGGATGGGTGACTGCGTAATCATACGCAGGATTCCCGGGTCCTCCATGTGCCCGGTAAGGTGTCTAGAAGATTATTTAGCACGAAGGGTGGCATCATGGGGGGGGACCTTGTTGAGACACGCTGACGCCACCCCACTGACAAAGTTTCAGTTTCAGCGGGTGCTTGCGATGTCGATTGCCGCTGCGGGCTTGAACCCGGGCGAGTTTGGGACCCATTCCTTTCGGATAGGGGCTGCTACAGAAGCAACAGCCAGGGGTCTGGATGTTGAACAAGTTAAACGGGTGGGGCGTTGGTCCTCCAATTGTTATAAGAGGTATGTGCGGTTGCACATGTTGTGAAGCTGTAGCAATGTACTCACGCTTCTTGTTTTTGTTTGATTTTCAGTTGCGCAAGCCTACGAGGCGGGGCGGACTTTGCAGTCGACCTTACACCGGGCCAGCGGTCAGACATCACCGGCTGTGAAAAAGGAGGTGTGGGTTGTGGGCCACTCATACGTGAGGCGTGCCGCAGACGTATTCAAGGCAGGTGATATGATTCACGTAGCTGGGGAATACGGGTACAGTGTGTCCTTCTACGGAAGAGGCGGGCTCTGTATTGACCAGTTTCAATCATTTTTTGAGGGTCTGCTAGGGCGGACGAGGTCACCGCCGTCTGTAGTGATAGTACATCTTGGGGGTAATGATTTGGTCACCACTGGTAGACGACTTCTTCTTGAGGCGATGCTTTCCACTGTAAGTTGGTTAGCGAGGAGAGTTCCAGGGTGCACAATTGCATGGTCCCATATGATCCCACGAAAAGTGTGGCGGGGGGCTATTTCGGTTCCTGCTCTAAATCATTCTGTTAGGAAGCTTAATAACAAAGTGAGTAGGTTGTTCCGTTCTAAGACACTGCATGCTATTTCCCATGGGTGTATTAATGATGACAGTATGTATTTGGGGGATGGAGTGCATTTGTCTCGGGTGGGGAATGAGTTACTCATAGGAGACTTCTTAGCATGGCTAAAAACGTTACACCATGACCTTTAGGTAGGAGTGTTGTGGGGGGTCCGGATAGCCGGTCAACTATCCGGCCTGTGGCGGTAAGGTCATGATCGGTGAGCACTAATTGGAAGATCCCTATGAGTGGGCGTCACCCAGCACGGATGGGAGCGCTCGGGGGAGGTGGCCATTGGCCCCTCAACGGGGAGGCGGTCCCTTCTAAGGATGGGTCGCCGAAAGAAGAGGAAAGGCGGTCAAGGCCCCTTCCTGGGTAGGAGGGGTTACAGCCCCCTCCTGGGGAATTTCCCGGGGCCAGGACGTCTGCGACGGCAGATATGGTAAGTTGTGTGGGGTTTGGGGGGAGGTCTACGCTACCTTCTAGATACCTCACACGAGTCCTCGTACGACCTCTAAGTGGCGACGAGTTTTATTGGGGCCCCCGTCAAGTCAAGGGAAATTGGTAATTGCACTTGAGGTACGCCTCTGGGCCGCCCCTCACAAGTGAGGGCGATATTTCTGGGTTAGGGATCTTGACACCGGTTACGACCTTGCCGTTGGCCCTTAAACGTTAGGATGTACAATTTCAAAATTTCAAGTAAATGTTTTGCAGGATGTTAGTTCGGCTAGGAGAACCTTTATATTAGAGACTCTGTTAAGGTTAGCCAAACATCGCAATGTGATAATGAAATTGTACATAATATGAAACTGTTTATTTAATGTTTTAATTTTGTTTCATATTTTAATAAATACGGCCGGGGGGGTTACTCCCTCCCGTCTTCCAAAGACTTCAGAACTGTTTCCGGTTTCCCATCCTTGGGGATTGTGTTGAGAGGGGGTGGCGGGTATCTCAGCCATATGGAAAGGGGCGACCACTCGGTCCCCCCGAACGTATGGCAGAGTACCACGATCCCCCCGGGAAGCCATCTTGGGCGGGAGGCGAGTCTCGGCTGGTATGCCCGAAGCGGCGTAGCCGGGGCGCGCCTTTTCCCGCCCTAGAGTGGGTTGGCCTAGACACTGACGCGGCTGGCCACGCCCTAGGGGCAGGCAGGGGCGGGTTGACGCCCGCCCTGAAGACGGATAAAAGGAGAAGCAAGATCCGAAGGCATCCTCTTGTTCCTGTGCTCTGAAGCTGCACCTCCTCGCTGCACGTGAGCTCGAGACGGAACGAAGAGCCAATTTTGACCCACCCACCAGCCCCTGATGACAGCAAGTGGTTTTTGATTAAAGTTGATGGACAACTCTGATTTTCGTTACAGGTCGTGGTATTATCGTGATGATTTTGAGTATGTAATAAAGAATGTCGATTTGTGTTTTGCAAATAAAGAAATTCTGCTTTAGTGTTCATTGGTAAGCATGCTTTTAATAAAAGTATAGTTGCTACTGTATTTTAGTTTAATCATTTAGTTAGCATTGTCGTATTTATTTTGGTCGGGCGGTAAGGTCATGATCGGTGAGCACTAATTGGAAGATCCCTATGAGTGGGCGTCACCCAGCACGGATGGGAGCGCTCGGGGGAGGTGGCCATTGGCCCCTCAACGGGGAGGCGGTCCCTTCTAAGGATGGGTCGCCGAAAGAAGAGGAAAGGCGGTCAAGGCCCCTTCCTGGGTAGGAGGGGTTACAGCCCCCTCCTGGGGAATTTCCCGGGGACCCCTGAACTGACCTCTCCAGAGACGGGGGCCCTGTGAGAGCCCTTCCCCTATTCTCTGGCGATGAGGAACCTAACTTGGAACACTCAGGGCGGGTGGTCTAATGGGCCTACCAGACAGACACGGCAACTCTTTGCTGGCCCGGGAGAGGTGGCGTTTCACTCTTAAGCTACACTGACACTAAGACTGTTGTTGCAACAGCCACATACCACCCCCTAGAACTGTATAGTTTACTTTAGCTCATTTGAGTGTTTGGAGGCGACATGTTGTGCAGCCGACCTTTTGGTATTATCTACAATGTTGCCTTTCCTTGGGTTTTTGTGTCCCCCTCCATTCCTACCCTTTTGCACCACGAGGGATCATTGGATAATGTGCTAACTGTTAGACATGATATGAGGGCGGGGATGGGGTTGAGGGGCTGGAGGGAAGTTTAATCTGAGGGACGAAACCTGACAGATGGGTGTATGACTTACATGAACAGTGACTATGACTGAAATCCGGATGTGTACCTGGAATGTCAGGGGCATGCCCACACCAATTAGGCGATATCAGATTTACTCTTATTTAAAACGCCACAAGATAAATATAGCGCTGCTTCAAGAGACACATCTGAACAAGGCGGAGGTATGGGCGCTACATCGCAGGTGGCGCGGGCAGCTCTATGCTACAGACTACTCTTCATTCGCACGCGGCGCCCTGATATGGGTCCGTCCTGGGACCCCCTGGGCAGTCACAGACACACATGTAGACCCTGAAGGCAAGTTCGTAGTGGCACAGGGTAGGCTAGATGGGCAGCAGGTGGTATTGGTCTCCCTCTACTCTCCAAACACTGATCAAGGTGGTTTTCTGGCGCGCCTCTCCACGACATTGGCGACCTGGCACACGGCCCCATGGATACTGGGGGGTGACTACAATTGCGTGTTAGACACGACACTAGACCGCTCCTTCCCACCCCCACCTGGTGCACCAACACATGGTGCCATGAAGGCACTGCTTGGGTGGGCCGCACAGTGGGATCTTCATGACGCCTGGCAATCGCACAACCCTGCAGCGCGAGTGTACTCCTACTACTCGGGTGCGCACAGCCTACACGTACGTTTGGATAGATTCATGGTATCCGCTGAGCTGCTCCCACTTGTTACAGACGCGCGATACATGGGGCGCACACACTCGGACCACAACTCACACTTCATGTCTATTACCTGGGAGCGCCCACATCCGCCCATTCCCACCTGGCGACTCCAACCAGCGCTACTACTAGATGCGGCTTTCCGTGACTCTCTCCTCACGCAAACTGCCCAATATTTTGAAGAGAACTCTGGCACGGCATCCTCACCCCAGGTCGAATGGGACGCCTTTAAAGTAGTGATTCGGGGCCACTGTCTGGGACCACAGGGACACATGAGACGTCAGCTGGAGGGTGACTTAACGAGACTGGAGACTGACCTGCTAGATCGGGAACGAGAGGCGGTTGATGGCGTTGCTGACCCACTGGCGGAGGCCCACGTGGAACATGCGCGCCTTCTGGAGCGGCTGCGCAACCTCAACTATGCTGCACACTCGGCGCGGACACACCACCTAAGCGATAGGCCCGGCAAATTATTGGCCTGGCTGATTTCACAGGTTGACTGAGCAGCCCCGGCGGCGGCGCTACATGTTGAAGGACAGGGACTAGTATACTCCAAGCGCCACATCCACGAGGCGTTCTCGTCTCACTACGATGCCTTGTATCGCTCCCGGCTTCGTGATCCCTGCCCCGATATAGTGGAATACCTCTCCCCACTCCAGATGCCGCAACTTACAGTTGCACAGCAAGATGACCTGGGGGCCTTGCTCGCCCCTGAGGAGCTACGGGAGGCTATATTTAATCTGTCCAACAGTAAATCCCCTGGCCTGACGGGTTACCGGCTGAGTTTTATAAGGCTGGTTCGGACATTCTCATCCCGGAACTCCTGAAAATGTACAATGCGGCAGCAGAAGACTCCTCTCTCCCACCCACACTAAACGAGGCAAATCTGATCTCCATCCCCAAGCCCGGCAGAGATGCCACACGAGTGGGCTCTTATCGACCCCTAGCACTCTTAAATACAGATTATAAAATTCTGGCCTCCACCCTGGCTCAGAGACTGGCCCCCCTGGTTCCACTCTTGGTACACCATGACCAGAACGGCTTTGTTCCGGCGCGCCACACATCTTACAACATCCGTCGCCTATTCCGAGTGCAGGAATATGCTGTTCGACACTGGCCACGAGCGGGATGCCTGGTGTTGGACCTCGAGAAGGCGTTTGATTCCGTGGAATGGCCGTATCTGAAGGCGGTAATGGAAAAATACAACCTGGGGGACTGCTATGAGACTATGGTCAATCTGCTGTACTGCAGACCTACGGTCCGAGCCGCACCGGGCAATTGCTGTCCGACACCATTCACGTACGGCGAGGCACCAGGCAGGGCTGCCCCCTGTCACCCTTGCTGTTCTCATTGGCCATGGAGCCCCTGGCCACGATCCTCAGGGCCAAGGGACAGGAGTGGGGAATCCCAATGGCAGATGGGCTACATGTGGTCTACGCAGACGACTTGCTGCTATATGTCAAAGATCTGACCAATGTCCCAGAGTCTCTTACGGATATTTTCCGGACCTTCGAAGACATGTCAGGGCTACGAGTCAACTGTTCCAAGTCGGGAGCCTACTCCTTCAGCCCGGACACGCCTGAAAACAACATCCACATTGGCGGAGAGAGGCTGCAATGGTACCCCACCACCTTCCGATATCTGGGAATTCATATCTACAGGGCCCCGGCAGACATCCTAGAGGGGAACCTGCTACGGGCGATTGCCTCCATCCGTGCCCAAATTAGCTTCTGGAAGACCCTGCCCCTAAATGTACTAGCCGGGTGGCACTGACCAAGATGATAGTCTTGCCAAGACTACTATACTACTTCGCCAACGCCCCGACGTACGTACCCCACAAAGTGTTTCGAGAAATGGAGGTCCTACTTCGTAGCCTCGTCTGGAACACGGGTCAACCCCGAGTAGCGCTGACTAAATTGTACATGACCACTGAATCAGGAGGCTTGGCGGTTCCCAACATGGAACTATACTACCTAGCAGCGCAGCTGCAAGGGGTGTCGGGATGGCTCTGCGGTAAGAACCTGGGGGACACTGCTTCGGATGCTACTGTCTGGACCCAGACGCAAATATGCACATTGTTCCACCCTATGACCCGCTCCCCCTGTCCTACACAATTACACCTAGCGGTGGCACGCAGATACTTTCTGCGATGTCTACGGCTTACTCGTGCCACAAAGCCGTATGCTCCGATACTCCCTCTCCTGGGCACTCCCGGAACGGCGGGAGCGTTATCGGAAGCTCTTTTGGCCAGCTGGACAAGTGCTGGACTGGAATCCCTAGGCGACCTCTATGCAGATGGCGCGCTGCTCTCTTTTGCGGATCTCACCGCTAGCACAGATCTCCCTGCGGGACAATTTTTATTGCATGCATCCCTTATCCACCCACTAACTACCTCCTGGGGCGACATATCGGAGGAGCTGCCGATGCACTATTTTATGCAGTACCTGCATGTTATGGGTAACGGCTCGCATATTATACATTGGCTAGCACAGACCCTGCTGATACACATGCAGCCTTCCACACTGCCACTCAGAGAAAAGTGGGCGATCAACAGAGGGAGAGATTGGACTGACAAGGAGTGGGCAATGATACTAGTTGGACCGACTAATATCCCGCGCAACTACCCGTTTCAAACTTATCCAATTCTATATTTTGCACCGAGCCTATCTCACACCTGACAAGATAAACAGATACTTCTCGGCCACTGACACAGCCTGCCAACGATGCTCTTTGGTGGGGGCAGATCTTCTACACATGCTTTGGCACTGCCCTGCCATACAAATATACTGGGACGAGATCACGGCATTACTCACACAATGCACGGACGAACATGTGCCGCGGACGTGGGAAGCCTGTGTTTTGGGGCTTTATAAAAGCACGAAACTCAACAAGGTGCAAGCGAGATTCTGGGATATGGGACTAATCACAGCTAAACCCTTACTAACTAAGTACTGGAAGGCTGCTGCCCCCCCACACCAGACATTGGCACACATCCTTCATTAATTGGGCATGGGCAGAAGGCACTGTACTCCTCAGAGAGTAAACTGCAGGACTCCGGAAATTCCCCATTGCACAGCTCTGGGGCGATCTTCTTACGTCCTTCCAACAAGCCTGTCAGGAACAGGGGGCAACTTGAGATGGCATGACCATGCTCCGCCACAGAGAAGAGGAACATTGCGGACAACTACCACACATGCTCCCCCCTCTTCTTTCCACCCCCCTGTCGAAGCGCTGCCCCAACGATCGCTGGCGCCTCCACCCCCCCTTTTTTTTCCACATGACCCACACTTACATAGCACCGAGCCCGCGCTCATCTGATCACTCCCACCCGCTTACAGCGTGTGCCCTGCCATGGATAGCGGTCTGATGCTTCTGACACGTCAGTTGGCACCCCCTGCTCGATGGATCCTGACCATACCCTTCGGAGAAGGACCCCTCCAATAGCTGCACTCTGGAATAATCGAAAGCATGCCTTCACCCGGCCCCCCGGCGCTACCCTCCCACACCCCGCCCCAGAACCACAGACCCCTCACCAAGGCTGCAACTACCCCCCCCCCCATACCGCGCCTATGGACGCAACTGATTCCTCGCCCTCCCTCCCTTAGTTCTTTCACCATTGTGTTAGATCCGGTAATGGTTTGTTTAATGGTCACGTTCCCTGACCAAGCCCTTGGTAGTTACAGACAAAGACATTCAACGCACTGTGACAATGTCGCGAAATGACATGCACCTATAGATACGTTGCATCTCTATTGCCATGACATGCCACAACACACCACATGCATGGGGCGTGAGCCATACCTGGGATAATTGATCTGTGACACTGGCCGAATGAGCCCGCATGCGGGCCTCAGCCTCTGGCAATCATACATATATCACAGACGCCGGAGGGTTCAGCTCATACTGAGACAACAACCATCTGAGACTCCGCTGTGGCGGCCATAACCTGGCGTCGTCGACTATACATGACTAACACTTTGCATTAGTGAGCTATACCACTATACGATAACCCACGGCATGGTGGCATCACAGGCACAAGAACCTCGATACCTTTATTCCCAGTCCACACGTTACCTGATAATTGCTGCTGCTGTCAAATTGCATTATGGACTTGGACTGCAGCTCATACAGTGCAGATACTAGAAATGCAATGATGTGTTCAACCCGACAACAAGAAATTACAAAACCTGTAGACCTCACTGTTACAACGCTGTGCACTAAATAATGTCTCCGTATTCATTCTAAGCTATGCCGCCGGACCCCCGGGTTGCCGGCTAATTGGCTGTGTTGCACTACCAGTATTACACCTGAATGTTCTTCTTTGATGCCAGCACCTGCGGGCAGCAGGCTATGCGACATGTACAACTATGTATTATTTGTTTCTATGCACAATAAAGGTCTTAAAAAAAAAAATAATAAAAAAAATAAAAATGACAGCAACCAGTACCTTTAGGGTCATAACTGGATTCAGCAGGCAACATAAAGCAATTCATAAGATCATTAATCACAATTGGCCTACTATCCTAAGTGATCCCATTATTGGCTCAACCCTGCCTCACAGAGCCTCTCTTACTTTTAGCAAGGCCCCCTCATTGAAAGACCGGCTGGTGGATACCAGCCCGGAAATCATTCAGAAAACATCATGGCTGCAGACGAACAGCTGTTTCTATAGGTGCAAGATGCGCAAGTCATGTGTACATGGTATTAATATGAAAACATACAAGGACGGGTTCAGCAACATCGAACACCGTATTACTAAAGTACTGACTTGCAAGACAGAATTTGCAATCTATGTGTTGCAATGTCCATGCATGTTGAGGTACGTAGGAAGTACGAAGTTAGCGGTGCACAAGCGTATACTTCAACATTTGCGAGCAATAGCTAACCAGGATAATACTTATCCGGTGGCTAGGCACTTCAAGGACTTGCACCAGAGTGACAACAGGAGCCTCAAATACTACGTAATAGATGCAGTCAGTGCCAGCAGGCAAGGAGGCGATAGAGAAACCAAGCTTCGCAAACTTGAGACTAGGTACATATTACACCTCAACCCTAAATATCCAGGAGGGCTGAGCGTGACTGAAGACATGTATACATGTTCACCTTGAAAGCACGGCAGTACGGAGGTTAGATAGGCATAGATTTGATTTTTATTCTAGTACGGTAGCCGGCTGGCATACCCTTAGTGGCATTTATTTATGATTTTACATATTTAATCGTGGATCTATTTATCGGTCACCTCTATAGCCTATCCCCACTACATGTATGTTTTCCACGGCTGGGGTCTCTATTTATTTGATCTGTTTTAGGGTATGTTCTTCAGTCACCTATTTTAAATGTATCGCACACGAAATTGAAAATAGTCAACAACCCTGTTTGTTAATATACTGTGATTATGTTTTCAAAAGAAATGAATGAAGTGTAGCTGTTGATATATGTACATAGGATATCTCTTTATAAAACTATTTGAATGTCTTTGTCTTTATGTTTATTAACTCTCTCTTCACGTCACGCCTGTTAGGATGGTTCTTTTATGTATAAGGGACACTATATTTGTTCACTATTTTTAGACCTCGATGTGTTACAAATATATTATCTGTTGGATGAAAGGACGTGTCCATTGGTAAGGCTATATCAGTGGATATTGGCATTAAGCTGTTATTGCACATTCGCACTATGTCGCACTCTAGCACTTTAGACTATAGCACTTTAATTTGCTATTTGCAAGACAAGATATTACAGATTTGATCGCCTAACCACATGAGCTGCATGAGCAGAGTATTGACTTAAGTGCGTTACACCACAACAACTACTAAGTACTCTATATATTTGAGTATATAGCTGTTAGGTATCATTTATAAATTGGTACCTTAGACATTGTACCATTTTTCACTGATAGCACATTTGCACTTTAAATGGTAGGGATTTCAGCCTATTCTTAAAATCATCGCTTCAAAGTCAATAGGATAGATCAGCTAGAGGCGTCTAGATATACTTATGAAATACAAGGTATTGTCCATCTTTCGCTCTGATCCTCCCCTTTGTCTCTCTATAAGTTTAATATGCACTGTTAACCAGCATGCATAGAAACATGTGATGCACTAACGCTAATTAATTAAATGCGTGCATCAGAGAAACATCAGAAACGCCAGAACAGAGTAACAAGCCCCTGATGAGAGGCGGACGGCCTCGAAACGCGTAGGGCTGACGATCGCAACACCGCATCACTGAGGAATGAGAATGCTGTTGTGTGCCTTCTGAAAGCTTGGACCTTTGGAAGAAAATTAATCACACGGCTGTCCAGCCGTGCAGAAGAGCACCGTCTGTTCAATGTACACAGAGGCCGAGATGGGAACTTAGCCCGACCGAATGGCAGCAGCAATTCGCAACTACTACAGGAAAATGTCCCAGTGTATGAGTGAAATATCAAACAGCTCAAAAGGATTCTTGGCGCAATGAGCCCACCATGGGTAAACAATTATTTTCTCTAAGGGACTACAAAACCCAGCATGCATAGAAACATGTGATGCACTAACGCTAATTAATTAAATGCGTGCATCAGAGAAACATCAGAAACGCCAGAACAGAGTAACAAGCCCCTGATGAGAGGCGGACGGCCTCGAAACGCGTAGGGCTGACGATCGCAACACCGCATCACTGAGGAATGAGAATGCTGTTGTGTGCCTTCTGAAAGCTTGGACCTTTGGAAAAAAAAAAAAAAAAAAAAATATATATATATATATATATATATATATATATATATATATATATATATATATATATATTCACTGAAAAAACCATAGGTTATAGACCATATATAGTTAGGAATTCGCATTTACAAAACCTTGAAAATTCACTGAAAAAACCATAGGTTATAGACCATATATAGTTAGGGATTAGCATTTACAAAACCTTATTTTACTCACACAAAACCATTGAAATTCGCATATATAGTTAGTTGCACTAACTATATATCGCGCACCCGCAATCCACTGCTGATGATGTCACATATTACATCATTCATGACAGGTCGGTGACATCACTGATGACATCACTTATGACATCTCAAATAAAGCCCCCTCATCAAACCTAGGGGGTCAGGGAGGATGTACTCTGCCCCCTTATGCTCATTTCCCCCTTTGTTTTTGCCACCTCTTGTGTCTCGATCCTACCGAGACACAAGATGGCGGCCGCTCCGGACTGTTTAGAATGTTCACAGTCACCGGGGAGCCAATCCGCTTCTTCTCGCGAAGTTCCGTTACGCGTCAGGTACGCGAACCGGGGCGCTAACCGGGGTGCTGTCACAGATATATATATTTTTTTGAAAGTTAATTTCTCAAAATCCACTGGAGCACATATCTTGAGACCTAGCAAAGGCACATCGGGCTACCAGTCCCTACAATTTTGTCAAGTTTCATAGAAATCCATTCAGCCGTTCCGGCTAAAAGTGAGTCCAACCGCCCTTTGGAAAACTCAATGTTAAAAACACGCTTTGGGACCCCCCTTTTTTCTCGGCCCCCACTTCACGAAACCCCCCCAAATTTTCATGGGCTGCTCAGAAACAAAATGTGCCATTTTCCTGAAAATTTCAGCAATTCCGTCCACAAACACCAAAGTTATTCGACATAGAATTTTCAGAAATCCCATAGGAAAAAAATCCTAACTATATATACCTACTGGCGACCGCCAGTAGGTAATATATATGACTGTCACACACTCTGGGTCCTTGAGTGAAAAAGTAGACGGCACTCCAAGTTGTGTTCACCACAAGACGATTTATTGGCAGACCCCCCCAGCCCCCTCGACATATATATATATATATCTCGAACACCAGTCCAACCTTTCACTTCCAAAAGAAAGCGCTGACTCTGTGGATACTACAAAGTAAGAATAGCTTTTATTCAACAATTATCTGCTCAGACGCGTTTTGCTGGACAGAACAACCATGCTTACTACATCTGATCTCAATGTTGTTCAACTAATATACACCAAAAGCTGACATGCTAGTACTGTTTTGGTCGTCATGGCAACCCTCTGACACCATTCTAAACAACATAGAAGAGTTATTTTTATTTTTTTATTTTTTATTTTTAAAGTTTTATATAGTGCTGGCTAGACCCGGAGGTATCAGAGCGCTTTACATGAGCATCAGATCATAGTTACAGGTTACATCATTACAAAGGTTACACAGTTCTTAGAGCATGGCAACATAGTTACATGTAAGGTCAAGATAAACAATAAGCACAAATACAAAAGGGGAAAAGCAGGCAAGGTGAGAGATTCAGGGGAGGGGGGTTGGAGCACGGGAAGTAGACAGATAATGAGGGCAGGGAAGGGGAGGGTGAGAGACACAGCATCGGAAGAGGAGGGGAAGGGTGATGGGGACACAAACCGTAAGACGAGTCATGGCAACGTCCAAAGTCCAGTAAGTTGTGATCCCAGGGCAGACAAGGGGAGAGATTCAGGGGAGAGAGGATAGGAGTTAGGGAAGAGACAATAAGGAGAGACGAAAAGAAGTCTGCCTAAAGACCGACTGGGTAGGTGACGACCAAGGAGGGAATCCATTTTGCATCTCCCCTATAGCTAAAGCACGTAGCTCCATCGGGCGTCAGACAAAATAGTTCAGTCTCAATACATTGAGAGAGGAGATAAGGAGAGACATAAATAGAGGGAGGATGCGGTAGGAGACGACAGGAGAGACGAAAGGAAGTGTAACAATGTGGTTCAACAATATACCAGAAAAGATCAACAAGTAAACATTATATCAAACAATCAGCAACACAATTAGGGGAGGAGAGAAAGGAGAGAGAAAGTAGTGGGGGGTAGAGGAGGAGGGAAAGTGAGGATATGGGAAGAGACAACTGTAGAGACGAGAGGAAGTCTGTCTAAAGACCGACTGGGTAGGTGATGACCAAGGAGGGAATCCACGGACCATCTCCCCTATAGCTAAACGAGGTAGCTCCATCAGGCATCAAACAAAATAGTTCGGTCTCAATACATTGACAGAGGAGGGAAGGAGAGACATAAATAGAGGGAGGATGCGGGAGGAGATGACAGGAGCGACGAAAGGAAGTGCAACAATGTGGTTCGACAATATACCAGAAAAAGAACATTATCACTCTCTGAAACTTACGGCATGTTGCTATCTTTACCGTTGTATAAAGCCTGTACCCAGATTACATCTATTCTGTAATACTAATATCGGAAAAGAAAAGGAAAAACACATTGTGACATACAAATGCAACTAGTGAATATTTACAATGATTATTTACAAACAAGAAAATAACAACATTGTTGATTCTGTTCCTTATGAGAGCAAAACTGCTTGGTTAAATCTTGCGTGTTAATGTGTAAACCTATGGCTCTTTATTGTCAAATTGCAGGCAACCCCAGCTGATTAATGTAATTTTATGTAAAATACACCCCGTTTCAACTCCTTGGTTATGGTGGAAGTTTCTGTCTGCACGAGGCCTGGATAAGGCTATGCGAGGCCCAAGGTTTTCCCTCTAACATCTCGCGATGTTATGTCCCTGTGCATTGTCAACGCAAAGTGCCCACACAAATTGAATGCTTGTGTACCTAAACCATGTCTTTCTATATGGAAAAAAAATAGACCAAATATAACCCAAGTGGGTGGAGGTATTGAAATCGTTACCAACTCATTGGGATGCCTGACTCCCGTTGCTCATATGTTTCCTGGAGTCTATGTATGCCATACATGTGCTCTGCCATAGGTGTGCAAACACTGTGATGTGCAAAGAAAACTTACGTGTTCCTAGTGTCAAACTTAATAAAAGAAATCATATGATCATAAGTGAGATCTAGATGTCTTACAGGGGGGTTAGATTATGCAGGCCATGCGGCAGAGGGTTAGAGGTGCACATTACGCACTTGGTCCGCATTCAACCCATTGGGGATTTTTGAGTCGAGTAAAATGATATATCTCAACTCGAGTCTTCTGAGTGTCAAAAGTCGATTTCCTCCTCTGATGTTCTTAGGGATGCTATCTATTACAAAAAAAGTAAGATCTTTGGCATTACCTGCGTGTTGAGAATTGATGTGTCTCGCCACAGGGTACTTCTGGTCATTATTGGCAATTGCCCTGAGGTGTTGTAATACCCTTACGTGTGCCTGGTGTATCGTGCTACCCACATATCTGCTTCCACATGTGCATTCAAGTACATATACCACATACTCAGTCTTGCAAGAGTAGCTACCTCTGATGGTGTAAGGTGTGTGCCTGAAAGGAAGTCTGACTGATTGTGTATTGACGCCGTGTCTACATTCTTTGCATTTAAAACATCTGTAGAAACCATTCTGGGCTTGCAACCATGTGGTACTTTTGACGTTAGTCGGTGCGTTGCACACTAATTTGTTTCTCATGGATTTCGCCTTCCTAAAAGTGAGTGATGGACTTTTCTCACAGAAAGGACCTACAATTATGTCATTCCGAACCAAAGGCCAATGTCTGTTCAGGATTTTACGTAAATTTGCATGGTAGCTGTTATAACCTGTGATCAGTCTAGGTGTATGGGATGAGACTACTTTAGGTGGTTGTGTATGTTGGTCTTTTGCCTGGAACAAAAGATCTTTCCTGTTCTTGGATGCATACTTTTTCTCAGTATTATTAAGTGTGGCTTGGTTGTAACCTCTGTTTCTGAGTCTCATGAACAATTCCTCTTTTGACTCTTTCAGATCCACTTCCCTACTGCAATTACGGGTCATTCTCAGACATTCAGCATATGGTATGGACTGTTTTAGTTTGGTAGGGTGGAAGCTCTGGGTGTGTAATATTGCATTACCAGCTGTGGGTTTTCTGTATGTGCGAGTGTGTATTTTGTTATTTGCCACAAACAATTCAAGTTCTAGAAATTGGATGGAAGTAGGACTGATGTTGCTGGTGAAAGTGAGATTCAAACTGTTACTATTTATTTCTGTAGCAAATTTCAAAGCGCTCTCACTGGACCCCTTCCACAGAATGAAGATATTGTCTATGTACCTATTGTAAATGATTACATTCTCAGCCATGGCCTGTTGTTGTGTGACCTCTAGTACTTGCTCCTCCCACCAGCCCATATGCAGATTAGCATAGCTGGGGGAGAAGCAAGTACCCATGGCCGAACCCTGTATCTGTTTGTAGTGTAGTCTATTGAAAATGAATGTGGTATTGGTGAGGCACCATTCAGTCATTTCCAACAGCATGCAGGTATGTTGATGTGATGTAATCGGTCTCTTTCCTAGGTAGTGTTGTAAGGCTCGTAGCCCGTCTGTGTGTCTAATACTTGTGCACAATGATTGCACGTCTAGGGTCATAAATACATAGTTCTCATTCCAGTCACAGTCGTATATTTTGGTAAGGAAATCTCCAGTGTCTTTGATGAAGGCCGGTAAATCGCGAACATATGGTTGTAGGAAAGAGTCAATAAATATGCTGTTTTTTTCAAAGAGGCTCCCTATGGCCGATGTTATCCGTCTGCCAGGCGGTTGTTGTGCATTCTTATGTACCTTAGGTATCAGATACAATTGTGGGATGATCGGGAAGTCTTTTTTGAGGAAATCAAACTCTTGTTTGCTTAATAACCCTGTTCCTCTCCATCTGTATAGTTCAGTATGGTATCTTTCCTTTATTCCAGCTATGTTCGTAGGGCTGATACGGCTGTAGCAATTGTGATCCTGTAGTTGAGACTGTAGGGAAAGCGTTGGACAGCGGATGGGTAAAAATTACTATTCCAACTCCAGAGAGGTAAACAGTAGGGAAAGCGTTGGATTGCGGTGGGGTAAAAATTACTATTCCCACTGCAGAGAGTGCAACAGTAGGGAAAGCGTTGGATACTGTAGGCGTAGAAATTACTATTTCCACTCCAGAGAGTGCAACAGTAGGGAAAGCGTTGGATAGCGTAGGGATACAAATTACTATTCCAACTCCAGAGGGTGTAACAGTAGGGAAAGCATTGGATAGCGTAGGGGTAAAAATTACTATTCCCACACCAGTGAGTGCAACAGTAGGGAAAGCGTTGGATAGCGGGTGGGTAAAAATTACTATTCCAACTCCAGAGAGTGAAACAGTAGGGAAAGCGTTGGATAGCGGTGGGGTAAAAATTACTATTCCCACTTCAGAGAGTGCAACAGTAGGGAAAGCGTTGGATACTGTAGGGGTAAAAATTACTATTCCAACTCCAGAGGGTGCAACAGTAGGGAAAGCGTTGGATAGCGTAGGGATAAAAATTACTATTTCAACTCCAGAGGGTGTAACAGTAGGGAAAGCATTGGATAGCGTAGGGATAAAAATGACTATTCCAACTCCAGAGTGTGTAACAGTAAGGAAAGCGTTGGATAGCGTAGGGGTAAAAATTACTATTCCAACTCCAGAGGGTGCAACAGTAGGGAAAGCGTTGGATAGCGTAGGGGTACAAATTTACTATTCCAACTCCAGAGGGTGCAACAGTAGGAAAAGCGTTGGATAGCTTAGAATTTAAATGTAACATACTTATAAATTATTGTTATGTTTAAAATAATGTATAATTACATTTTTAAATAAATCTACATCATTTACAAACAATTAATAATTTTTAAAAGCAATTACATTTGAATAATTAATTAACAATAAATTAACAACAAATACCAATAAATATTAATTAATAAATATGACTCACCAAATAATAAATATTAAACAATAAAATATTTTTCATTACAAAAAAATATTATTTAAAATTAATTCACAAGTAAAAATTATTAAACAATAACATTATTTATATACCAAATAATACTTTTTATGAAAACATTGATTACCAATTAATTACACATATTTTACAATTAATAAGAAATTATTACCAATTAAAAATATTAATTGCCAATTAACAAAATGATTTTCCTATTAAAAAATTAATTACCAATTAAAAAAATTATTTCCCAATTACAAACATGAATTACCAATTAAAAAATTAGTTAACAAATAAAAACATTAATTACCAATTAAATAAAATAAATGATCAATTAAAATAATTAATTGCCAATTAATAGTTAAGTATAAATAAAATAATTATCCATAACAAAAAAATTATAAATCATTAATTAATTACAATTACATTACTTCCCACCCAATTCCCCTATAAACCCACAACCCGCTACAGAAGTAAAAATAAAAAAATTAAAATTAATTTATAATTCCTAAAAATTAATAATTAATTTAGTATATTTAAATTACTTCCCACCCTATTCCCCTATAAACCCACAACCCACTCCGGTACTAAAACATAACATTTTCCTAAAATTACCATTATTAATATATAAAAATAGTACACGTAAAATTAAAAAAAAAATACTTAACAAAAACATATTACACATACATAATAAAATACATAAAAATAATACAAATATCGATATTAGTAACATTGAAATTAGTTACATCGATATATATGCTATTAATATTACTAACTTCGATATTACTTACATCGATATAAATAAATTCGATATTACTTAACTTAGGATCGATATTCTGTCCAACAATATTCTTGACATCAAAATTCTGTACCTTCGATATTTACAATTCGATATTTATGAAGGTCGCCAATTAGGAATCGATATTTAGACTGTGCACCTGTAGTTATATGTAAGTCACAGTTTTCATCGGAAGAACATTGTTTGGTTTGCTACTAACTCAGTGCAGTTTGACAAATGTTCACACAGAGCTAGAAAAAAAATCATCCACCTCAGCTCCTTCCTGAAAAGTTTTGGGGTGATCCGTCAAGCAGGTACTGAGTAATAAAGGCGGTTCCAAGCACTTTTTCCCATGCATTTATTATAAAACTCTGATACAGGAAAACAACTGACCGAACAAAATGACACCAAATTTGGCTTAAAGCTAGATATTTATTCAGAGAAACATGCTTTCTGTGATCTGGTGTACTTCTTTACAACCATTTTAAAGAAATTACGGTATAAAATATATAGTTATCTGTTGCAGCGGGACTCCTGGTGGAAAAAACTTGGGAAAATCGAAAGGAAACTTTTGTGGCACCACTTATAGGATTCAGGGACATTAGGGGTCAGGATACTTGGACCCCCCCACCACCCCTAACTCAGCCCAAAAGATCCTGCCTAAAAATTCTTCAGGGTCACAACAGTCCCACACGACTCCTGTGTGAGCCTGTGAGGCCCAAAAAATAAATAAAAAGAAAATGTGCGGTGTAGATCTATGGCTGAAGGTGTGCGCAGCGAATTGCCAAGTCCCCACCTTTGGGTGTGCGGAACAAGGGGTTGACATGAAAACTTATCGTAATAAGATATTACTTTACGTTAAGTTAGTAAAACCATAAATATTGACAGAAAAAAACACTCATTAAAGTGGAGTTATACATAAGAAAGTAAGAAGAATTTAACTTACAATAAAAAAAACATAAAAATTCACTGAAAAGGCATTATTGTTTAAAAAACATAAAGCCAAAGAAATTCTCCAATTATACAAAATGATATAAGTGTAACTTGCGCTGCTGTGATGCACTGCTTATGACCTTATATATCACATCACTGTTGACATCTGAAATCTTTGGTGTTGCAAGTTATACTTATGTTACTATTAACATGAAAGTGCACGGTCTAGTTGTCGATCATTGAAAGCGATCATTGACTATTTCTTTATTTATTTGTGTTGGAATTGAGAAAGAGAATCATGGTTCAGTTGAAGGCTGTCAGTTGAAACTCCTTGGCAATGTTGGTGCTCTTATTTTTGAACTTGTGTGTCATAATAAACATAAATGATTTCCTGAACCCCTGAAGTGCCTCTGCAGTCCCTGTTTCAATCTATACAGGAAGATATGTGTATGATGTGCATGGGCCCGCATGCATAACAGAAGGCATGTGAGTGTGAGAAGCATGGACAGGCAACACATTGGGACAATGTGAAGTTGATGGAAAGACCATACTTCTCTGCTGGCAAAAACAGAAGGACAGAAAAACAGAAGCTGCAGGTATAGATGGGTTGGGCAGGTTGAGTATTGCTTCCAGGGATCCTGGAGGGAGCGTGGGAAGGGGATGATTTCTGCCTGACTCTATTGGGTTTTTCTGTTGTGCTCCATAAAAAGATTAAAAGATCCAGCGTAGTTTGCTCCACAAGGATGAATGGATTGTTACATCTTTGTAACAATA
The DNA here is from genome assembly GCF_964263255.1 of Lissotriton vulgaris. Classification (NCBI taxonomy): domain Eukaryota; kingdom Metazoa; phylum Chordata; class Amphibia; order Caudata; family Salamandridae; genus Lissotriton; species Lissotriton vulgaris. The sequence goes on along the minus strand of NC_141686.1, from coordinate 24,080,011 downwards.
CATCTTTGAATTGATAAGAAAGGATGAATTTTAATCATAATTTAGATCAGAGGAGCATTGTGAAATCATGGATGACATATTTGATGTCTGAGGAATACTTACAAGGCAAAAACGTGGACGTTATAGAATACCAATAACGGAGCGATGGAGTGGTTTTGGTTCTAGTTTATTTTAGGAAAATGGCGGACAGGCAAAGTAATACAGTTGGCAGCACAAGATGTGTTTAGTTACACATGATAGTCAAGTGAAATACAAAGGAGTGAGATAACAGGAAAGAGAACACGAAGTCAAATAAAAAAATAAATTGGGAAAAGTACAATAATCTAACTCATGGTGAAAGATGACTTTGCAGAGGAAATACTGGGAATGTGACTGAGTGCTCAAGGATTGAGAATAATGCTTTTGCCCCTGTTCAATGATATGGATATGGATTTATTAGAGGAATGGAGAGGGCACACTGAAGGATGCCCTATAAGTTTGATGACAGCACTGGTAAAGCATGACAATGTAAAACGGATATACAGTCAAAAAAGATAAAGGGTCTTCTGAAAGAGATGAAAGGTGTCGAGGAGGAGGATGAAGTGAAAAATCTCATGAAGAAACTTGGGAAGACCATGGAAAATCATGACGAAGAAAAGAACAAGAAATCACTGAAATTCAAATGTGACAGTTTAGATTATCAATACGTCTGTATTTATACTTTCTCCAGGAAGAGCAAGGGAAATGATTGATAAGAAATTGAGAAGAAATTCACATAACAGTGACACTGACATTAGCTGGAATCCAGGCTTAGCTGAGGATGAGGGCCCTTTGGAAATTTTTTTTTTTAGAGGAGATGAAGATGGTCCATATGACTACAAGACCGGGTGCTGCGGAAAACAAGGAAGAGGAAATGCTGGATGAGGAAGAGGAAAAAGAGGGCAGACTAAAGAAAAATATAGAATCCATCACAGCATAAGTTGTTGGTGATTAATATCCCATCACATAAGCTGTCAGATACACAAGGGGCCGATTCCGATCTTGTTCGGAAAGACTCCGAATGCGATCCGGCCGGAAAAAGTACGAGCCGGACGCGTGTTTTCCGACCAACCATGCGAGAAACGCAAAATCGCCGACCAAACTGTTTCCGGGTGTGAACCGCTCCATACGTAAGCAAACCATGCCGTGCAATGGAGGCGATTTTCAACCGAGCCAGTAGGATGCACGAGTCGGATAGCCGGATCGAGTTGGAGCTTCTGACACATAAAAGCTCCAAGAGAGCGGACTTCAGAGGCCCGCTCTGGACCCCCCAACACCCGTAGTCGTACAAGTCGATCACAGGGGGAAGCCAAGGGTCCCCCCATCACATACATGTATGGTGTGGGTGGCACAGACGCGTCCCCACTACAGGGGGCGCCCTTGTGCACAACGTACCTTTTTCGTCAATGGGAGCCTATGTACGTGTCGTATAACAACGGGCTCCCATTGACTTTAAGCAACCCGTGTCCGTCATCGCTTGTTCGCATCGTACTCGGGCGCTTGGAGCCCCGGAGCACGAGTCGGTCAGAAAGCACTCCCGAACCGAGTTGGACAGAGCCTTCTCCCAGTGAGATCGGAATCGGCCCCTTAGAGCTTAGAATAGTGTCCTACGTTTCTGCCCCACTACAAATCCTCATTTTGTCAACTCTAGGATTGAGTTGTACAAGAAAATTGTAATTGAAAATATACTTTAAAAGTAAATCTGGAAGGTCAACAAACACAGCCCAATGAAACAAACATCTTGCTTCACTATTGTGAACTTACCTGAGCTAGTGGAATTAGACGATTTGGTATCTAATGGAAACAATCAGATGTAGGAAGCACTGTGGAGAATGCCATCAATGCATTGGAGAGAATGGCATTTGAAACAGATTGTCTCCTTTCTAGCAACCTCAAACCTAAGAGTAAGTTCTGCCCGCAAGAATTGTGAGCTAACCAAATTGGTGTATTCTACGAATGTTGAGGATGCTACCAAAGCTTGGAAGAGATGCAACAAGTAAGTAAACATAAATACAAAAATAAAAAGGAAATATTAACTTGACGAGGCAGGAATGGTATGATTTGAATCAACTAAGAAATAATGACTTCATTATAATAAAAACCTCAGCCAAAGTTGAAAACATGTTATAATGGACAGGTCACAATACTTTATGGAAGCAAACAGACATTAAAGAATATGGAAAATTATGAGGTTTTAAGAACTAATCCTCTTAAAAGCATTGAGAGAGAACATCATCAGATGTTATATGAAGATCCCCTGGATAGGGAGGTATACATTTATTTGAAGAAAACTCATACAATGACACCTACGATATACTTCCTCCCTAGAATCCATACATTTCCTGAGAATCCGCCAAGAAACCCACTGTGGGCTTCATCAGGGCTCTAGTCGAGAACACCTTCGCTTATCTACATCTATTTTTGGCACAATGTGTTCTGCTATTGCCTTCCTACGTTAGACATACCTAGGATTTCCTGCAAAAATTCAATAGCATTCCATGGAAATCTACATACATCAATGTAACGATGAATGTTACCTATCCTTATAATTCAATTGAGTAGTAAATCCATGCGTTTCAATATTTTTTATGAGCACGTCATAGAATTAACTCCAAACGGTCCTTGATTGACCGGCTTAGCAATGGCAAGAATGATCAAATCATTTGGATTCTCTGTGGTAATATCTGCCGATGATATTCAAATAGGGGCATCGGTATCGAGCAATCCAGAAGACACTGCCTCAAAATTTAGCTCCTGTATGTCTCAGATAGGTGGCTGGATGAGGCTAAATTGCTTAACGCTCAACTCTGGGAAAATGAAGGTCCTTCTCCTAGGCAAAGGCAACTCATTTTGGCCACCAAGTTGGTTGCTTCAGGAAATTAGGCATTGAAAGTGAAGAGTCTGGGGATTGTCTTTGACAATAAACCCAACTATGAAGATCAAGTTAATGCCCTTGTTTCATCAGCATTTTTTACTTTAAGAATTATCAGGAAAATGTGTCCCTTTATTCCATTAGACCCTCAAAAAAACGGTGGTTACCACTCTTTCCTTAGCCAGTTTGGATTATGGGCATCCAGTAAAGACTTCTCCATAAACTTCAGATGCTACAGAATGCATCAGCTCGGCTTCTGTTGGCAATTCGAAAATATCAGTCTGTACCACAGGTCTGATTGAGCTACACTGGCTTTCAGTGGCAAAAAGAATAGCATTTAAGGCTCTCTGAATAGCTTTTAAGGCACTGCATTACATTGGCCCAGGCTATCTTCAGGACAGATTTGTCTGGTACACCCCATCCAGGAAACTCAGATCCTCTGAAGCCAAGCGTCTTGTGCTGCCCAGAGCCAAACAAGAATCATGGGGTGGTAGGAGTTTCTTTCTGTGGATGGCCAAACTATGGAACTCTCGCCACTTTAATCTAAAGAACTATCCAGACCTCTTGCCCTTCAGGAAATCTGTTAACACCTGGCTCTTTAGTCACTAGCGCAGAACCTTTCTCCACCGTTTTCCACCTAGTGCAGCAGTAGTCCCAAGACACCCCAGGGCACTCAAGCGCTATACAAAATTTTAAATAAAATAAAATCATGTTCAGGTTGGAACTGTGTGAGAGAATAGGTCAATATTGGACATTATGATATTTGTCGTTGATGTACTAGTGCTCAAGATGAAATCCATTGCATCTTAGAGTTTCTAGAATATTCACAGCCATATGTGAAGTTGGAATGTATATATTATCGGAATATAACACTGTGGTGATAGAATGCCTGAATAAGTGGAGATTACTTTAACTGTTGAAGCACTTTGCACCTTGCATGTTAAATGTGGGCATAAATGCCTCATCTATGAATTTATGAAACTGAGGATAGACATGTCATTATAATTAATCCAGTTATTGCCCAATTGAGGAGGGCAGTATTCTTAATTGCGATGATTCACAATGCACTAAGACTTTAATGTTCCAGAAATAGAATAAGGTAGACAAGACTTTAGTAGTTGGTTGCATAATGCGCTAACACTTTAATAATGGATATTAAGAAGGTCATTATAATTTGCTAATAGACAAGTTATATGGATGTGATAGTTATGCATTCATAAGAATTGGATGAGACATTAGGTTCTTGTAAATGTGATAATTGTATGGCCCAGTTGAATGGATTAACAATCTTATCTAATGCAATTTTGAATTACAATAGTTGTACAATGCACGGACACATTAACATGTTTACACAAAGAGTGTAAATATATTATACTATAAAGTATGTTTAACCCTTGCCCGCGGCCGGAATTCCGCTCCTGTGTGGCACATTCCGATCGAGGGCGTGGTCGTGACGGCTCCCGGCCGTCATCAGAACACGAGCACTGTGTGCCATGACGGACGGGAGCCGTCACCAGCACACAAGGGGTTAAAGTGAAAAAGACTGTAGTAGTTGGCTGCATAGGCATTTTAATAATGGATGTCTCAAAGTCCACAACTATATGATCATGGGAAGGACATATAGATGTGGCAGCCATGTGTCCCTTGGAAGTTGGACATGATAGTTGTAATGACTATCAAGAATGGTAGCGTACTACATTTTCATCTGAGGTCTCACATATTTACATATTAATGAATGTGCTCCATACTATGAAACACATTGAACTCAAGTAGAAACCTTAGCACATTGGCTAGATTGAGATGGATAATTGCAAATCTTGTTATTTGTAGCATGTGCCACTTTATACAGTAACTGTTATGCATATGATATTTGGACACCATATCTATGAACAGACCTACTATATTTTAGGACATATGTTACTTAAATAGGAGGCAATATTGGAATAATGAAATAACATACACAGAGGCTTTACGTTGACTATAATAATGTGAGCAACCAGGGTGAAAACCTGTATGCTGTGAAATGTATAGCGGTTGCTGTTTTAGGAATGGTTGAATTATAAATATGATTGAAACACCCACTCGCTCACCCATACAAAAACTCACACACCCACTCCCTCATGTATACTATATTTCACATACCCACTCACTCCTCTATGCACCACTTACACATCCACTCACTCAGCCATACAGGCACACCCACAGCCACTTAACTTGGTATATATGTTTAACACTTGGTAACATTTAGAAAACACTCACACTCACTGGATGATGTCTTCAGTGACCTCATTTGAGGTGTAATTAGTGATGTCATCACTGATGCCATTTGGCATGCCATAAGTGATCTCATCAGTGATGTCATGAGCCATGTCATGAGTAATGTCATATGTGAGGTCATAAGCAATGCATTGAGGGGGCATAAGTTATAGTTAGTTACTGCACAGTTCCCTGAGAGCTGTTATTGCTATAGTGCTAGGCTGAGTGTTCCCTCACACTCACTGCACAGACGTTAAAGCGTTCTTTCACTGTTCTACATCACCCACAGCCACGGCCGGCAGTAGGAGTACCTGCAGGGCGGTGACGTGGGGAGGGGGAGGGGCAGGGTGGGAGGTAGTAATATATGGATTACGGAGTTTCCCAGGTAAGTAAACATTTAAATAAATAAAACGAATTTTGTTGAGTGCACTGCATCCCCAAATGCGATGCAGTGCGCGCAACGAAATTCATTTTATTTATTTAAATGTTTACTTACCTGGGAAACTCCGTAATCCATACATTACTACCCCCCACCCTGCCCCTCCCCCTCCCCATGTCACCTCCCTGCAGGTACTCCCACTGCCGGCCGTGGCTGATCACCCACCTCCACCAACCTCAGCAAGTTATGTTCACCCGCAGCATGACTGCCTTTACTCACACTCGATGCTCCACACCATTACCAACTACTTGCATCTGTCAGACGAATGAAACATCCCTTCTATTGTTCAAATAGCTATTGCTAGTGATTATTTTCTTTGTTACTACCTTCCGCATTTCAGTGATGGGTACAAGGCATAACGCAGGCCCCTGCAGCAGGCACGGCCCCTGCAGGGCGTTATACCGGGGCGGTGATGTCAGGCGGGGGAGGGTCAAGGTGGGGGGTTGTAAAATGTGGGAAATGGACCATTACAGGTTAGTAGCGGGAAAAAAAAACCAAAATTTCGTTGCCCGCGCTGCATCACATTTGGCGATGCAGCGCGGGCAATTAACTTCTTTTTTTTTTCCCGGTACTTGCCTGTAATGGTCCGTATCCCGCATTTTACAACCCCCCACCCTGATCCTCCCCCGCCTGACGTCACCGCCCCAGTATAACGCCCTGCACGGGCCGTGCCTGCCCTGCTGCCCCTGCAACCCCTGCATCATAGGCGGGAGTTGCAATTCTTCAGGAGGCACCCATTCTGCCATGGCCAATGAGTATCTGTGAAATATGGAAGCCTCAGGGGCCCCTCATTACATTCTGAAGAGGGCCCAAACTTTTGTTTTACCCCACTGGGTTGTTAAACCTTTGCTATTGTGAGTCTAACGAGGCTCTTGCACATCCCCAGCTCCTAGATCTTTCCTAGATTGGCTGGAATATGTAACTGACTGTCGAGATGGTTACTAGGTTTCACACAACGCAGAGCACTAACCACTATACGATCACAGCCAATGGTTACTAGGTTTTATCCTCTGTTATAGAAACTATCATTGTTTGGGCATGGATCCTGCCTACTTCTAAATGTTGTGTTTATGTGTCACTTGGACCTGCCAGTTCTTTTCTAATATCACACATTCATAGATGCCCACACTGTCCATTTGGCACTGCTATTTTTTCTTTCGCTAAAGTCAACATACCTTTCCACCATCTTTCACACGTCTCTTTGAAAATTAGAAAAAGTATATACCTGCAAGATAGAAAAGTGGGCTGCAGAGAAAGGCACTTGGTGAAGAATACAAGTAATGTAACCTATTAAAATAAATATGACTGATGCGTTGAGCTCCATAGCTACGATAGTGGTATTGTAACTTGCCCACCAGAGAGACTCAGTGAAGGAAGGGAACATAAGAGACACAGGGAAACAGTAAACAGTGATTAGAACATTCCAGTGCTTGTCTTTCTATTTCTCCCTTTGTAATTGGAAAAATCCAACCCTCAGTGGGTGGAATGGTAATTTAAGGGGCAGTTAAGAAGGTCTAACTGTTGTCAACTCCATCCATCACACTGTTGTGCCTGTCTCGAGAAGCGCACTCTTCCTACTGACGCAGAAACACAACACCTGAGTAGTGTGCCGGGGCCGTATTAACATTTTTACAGTGTATGAAGAGCAAAGCTCAGGGGTGTCACAACAACCGGGAACGTCTGAGCATGCTGAAGTTTTGCAATAGCCTCATATTTTATGTGACCTGACGGAAATATTCAGCAGTTTTGACTTTCCTCGCCCTAAAGTATAGATGGCTAAAAAGTGACTTACGAGGATGTTTTTCTCCTTGGGGTTCTGAGTGACATCATAGACAGCTCGAGCTTTCATCTCGTTGTCTATTTGACGTAAGTCAGAACCGCTTGGTGAAAAACATCCCCGTAATTCACTGTACCCACCTATTATTCTAGATGTTAAGTCACATCGATGTAGGCACAGCTGACAAAAGTTTTGCTCTTTATTTATTCCATTTAGCTTTCTCAATGCTGTAAACTGAAAATTGGATAATGTTCATGGGAATCAGGTTAAAATACAATATATTACTAATGCTACCCAACGTTGAGGTTTGTGCATGTGCTGTTAGTGTCTGGAAAGTTAACCCTCATCCCAAAATGTGAAAATATGGTTCACTGACACATCGATGTAAAAAATATTGATGTAACAATATCGAATAAACTATATATACAGCAAAAATATCGACTCCAATACTTAAACAGGTAAGTACAAAAATATTGACTAAAAAATATCGATGTAAAAAATATAAATGTATAAAATATCGACTTTTATATAAACATAAAATAAAATAATATATATTAAATATATTAAATATCATTTTACCAAAATAAAAGAAATTAAATATTCATTTTAATAACATATGACAAATAATCTTAATAAAAAGTAAACAAACGTGATATTTTAAACATATATATTTACTTTAAAACAATTAATGAACTATTATTATTAATTTGTGTTAACATTTTAAAATAATATAAAATATAAAAATATATATTAATGATTTATAATATAGAAAAACTAAAATCTATAATAAATTAAAACATTAAACTATTAAAACATATTTAAACTTACATTTCCCAATACACAGTGCAATAGTAGGAACAATGTTGGATAGCAAGGGGGTAAAAATAACTATTACCACTCCAGTGAGTACAACAGTAGGGTAAGTGTTAAATAGCGGAGGCATTCAATTTACTATTCCAACTCCAGAGAGTGCAACAGTATGGAAAGTGTTGGATAGCGGAGGGGTAAAAGTTACTATTCCCACTCCAGTGATAGCAATAGTAGGGAAAGTGTTACTTAGTAGAGGGGCAAAAATACTATTCTCACTCGAATGAGTGCAACAGTAAGGAAAAAGTTGGATAGCGAAGGGGTAAAAATTACTATTCCCACTTCAAAAAGTGCAACTGTAGAGAAACTGTTGAATAGCGGAGGGGTAAAAATTACTATTCCCACTCCACTGAGTGCAACAGTAGGATAAGTGTTGGATAGTGGAAGGGTAAAATGTACTATTCCCACTCGACTGAGTGCTACAGTAGGGAAAGTGCTGGATAGCGAAGGGGTAAAAATTACTATTCCCACTCCTGTGAGTGCAACAGTAGTGAAAGTGTTGGATATATATATATATATATATGTATATATATATATATTTTAATCTGGAAAGTAAATAAACAATATTAAAAAAATGAAAATTCAAATATATGAAATATATAAAAAGAAAACATATAATATTAATTACATATAACAAAAACCTACAAATATTATATAATATAAAGTAATAAATACATTACAAACAAAAAAATGTATTAAAACATAAATATATTTAATTTATTTCCTACCCTATTGCACCACAATTAGGATGGGGTCCAATGTGAGCAGATGCCAGTGTTTTTGAAGGCCATATATTCTTTGTGATTATTTTGAGTTTATGCGGTGATTAATTAAATAGTTTCCTCTTTTCTTAGTGTTACAGTTTCGGCTTGCAATAACGAGTTTCTATCGAGTTTTGCTACTTCCAGAAATGTTTTATCCATAACTTTCCTACCATAGCCCTATTTAAGCACCTGTATGAAACTTTGCTCACACCCACATTCAAAACCACTAAACAGAACAACACCAGACCTGGCATGTATGTAGAATTTTACTCAAAACACATTTTTTTGTGGCTTGGTCTCAATAGGTCAGTTTTTTTTAGGTATTTTCTCTAGAAAAATGTGCCGGTGGGCATAAAACGGTCAGACACTTAGGTGCCCATTACGATGGAGGGCAGACTTTGTCCGCCTGCCACCGTAATGGTAAATGGGACCGACCGCCAGAGGTGCAGCGGTCTCGCCATGGCAATTAGGATGCGACCGCCACCCTGGCGGTGGCATTCAGCACATTTTACATTGCGGCGGACGGTGCTGTCAGCAGCGCCCGCAGCAATGCAAAATATGCATGTTGTGCATTGGCATGCACAACGTGACAGGCACCGCGCGGTGCCTGCCACCTTGTGCATGCATCACAGGGGTCGCAACGGGCCCCTGATGGCATTCTCTGCATGCCTTTCCATGGCGGAGTCTCTGCCACGGAAAGGAATGTCACTGCAGGTATGCTAATATGGATGGCGGTGCCTGCAAGACACCACCACCATATTTACTGCTTTTTCCGCCCGGCTGGCAATCCGACAGGCGGAAAGGCCGTCCGCTGTGGTGCCCCTCACCATACTAATATGGCGGGGTGAAAAAGGATATTTGGTGGGAGGTTCGACACCGCCAGGCTGGTCGTGGCCACCGCCGGCCCGGCGGTAGCGATCCAACAGATATCCTAATGGGCCCCTTAGTATGTTGAGCCTTCTTTCGTACAGATCTATTAAAGGGGTGCATTTGAAAAGGGGGGGCAAACACATGTTTATTTGCTAACAATACTGGCACTGTGTGACACATCTTCAAACAATGTGGCAAAAGCTTGGAAGGATTGGTTTTTTATTGGTTTATTAAGTTTTGAGCCAATCCATTGTGGGTGGGCTAAAGTTAAAGGGGGAGCAATGACATTTTCATTCGCTTATAACTTTAGTCCATTTTATGAATCTGCATCAAATATTAAAGAAAACAAGTTACACTTAGTGCAGATGGGTCTAGTTTTGTACAGATTAAATGGGAGGGTAGTAAATGGGAAGGGGTCAAAACATTTTTGATTTCCTGTTACCTCAGGCACTATATGGTAGACATTCACATACTTTGGCTGAGATTTAGCATGGTTAGCCTATTTTTGGTATTTGTAAATTTCTGGAACTAGAAAAAAAAGAAGTGGGTATTCATTTGCTATTATATATGCTATTAATATGGCCACTGTGTGACAGATCTTTAAAATATTTTTTTAGAATGTTTGGTCGTCTATCGGTATATCATGCTTTGTGCGAGTCCATGGGGGGGGGGGGAGAGGAGGGGCTCAGAATTAAAGGGTAGCAATACAAATTTCCTTTGCTTATAACATTAGTGCTGTTTGATGAATCTGCATCAAATGTGACAGACAATTAACAAGTTACTCTTCGGTTACTTATATCAGGTTTGATACAGATACAATGGGTGGGTTAGATTTACTAATAACTTTCACACTATTTGATGGAGCTGCATAAATTGCAGCAGAGGCTTAGCATGTTTAGCCTACAATTGGTTCTTGGTACATGCAGGTGAAAGTGGTACATCATAAAAAATATCCCATGACATTCACTGAAAAAACCTAGGAAAATATCAGTTATTGAGCGTTGAGCAAAGAAACAAACAAGCAATGAAGTTTAACCATTATTTAGTACAAGGTACTATGTATGCCATAACTCACAAACCCTGCCATGCTTAGTACACCATTTAGCCAGTGGCTTGGAAAAAGAAAAGACGTCTAAACATGGTGGGGGCATGAGAAATGGTATGCATTGTGCATTGCATGCTATAACTAGCAAATATCAGAGCTTATTTGGTTTTGTATTCACAGAAACATATTTTATATTTAACTGTGCTGTTTTTAGGGAATTTTTAGTTTTCTTTATGTTGAACCCTGTGTAACTGTATGTGCCCGAGCACCAATTGTAGGCCAAACATGCTAACAGCCAGATTTATCAAGGTGTTGCTTTACCCTTGTGTCATGCAAGATAACGCAGGGGCAACACAACACTTAAGTCAGATTCATCAAGCCATTCAAGCCCACCTTGCATGACCCTGCAGTGCTTGGCAAATCTGGAGTAAGGCAAGCCAGCACAAGTCATTGTGTTACTCTGCCCCTGGGGGGCATTCCATGGGTGGAGCGTGGGTGTTCCCACACATCCACCCATGGATTTTGATGCATTCCCAGATTTTGCTTCAGTCTAGACCTAGGAATGTGTCAAAATGATTCCCAGGGCAGGTGTAATGAGGTCCAGTTGGGCTCACTGGGCCAGCCATTAATATTGCCAGTGTCTCAAACTTTGACAAGCACTTGCCACAAGTATATACAGGATCTGCCATTGCCACCCTTTCCAGGTCACTAGATGGTGGTATCCTGAAGGTATCAAGAGGGGAGAGTGGCATAGAATGGGGCGGAGAGGTTGAGGATTCCCCCTTATCAGGATACTGAAGTTTCTGCCTAGCTTGACTGGACTGTCCAGCCATACTCAACCTCCCCCAGAATGCAAATTATTTGTTGCACTAATGAAGGGTGTACCGCCCCTGCCCCCAGTCTATAGAAGAATCAATTGTTCAAGAATACGGTGTGCCATTGGTTGGCTCGAAACTTAAAATTTAATATCAAGGAATATAACAATATCATATTTGTCAGAAGGTTTGAGTGGGTTGATCCTTCTACAAAGAACTTGAAGGGGTACTGTATAGCGATTAATTGTAGGCATCCGAGTTTGGCCCATCTTTTAATCTCATGCAACTTGAGAAAGCATCCTCTGATCGGCTGCTTCGAAGTTCTTCCGCTAGGGCTTTTTTTTATATACCTCTGCAACCCAAGTAGCAGTTCGGGCTCTAGTGGTTTCCACCGATAGTTTGTGAGTCTGTTAGACCTCCTGTTTTAACTTCAAACTGATTCCTCCCCTGTTGGACTTAGAGTGTATAGATTGACATTCAAAGGATTTTACCGAACCTTGCTTTGCAATGTCCTCGCTGGTCCCTCAACTACAAACTTGCCTTTTGAGCAAGGCCCTGCTATAAGGATTGTTTGTTTCAATATTGCGGATATTCGCTCTGAACAGCAGGACCCAACTTGGATGGATTTTATTACAGAATTTCACCTTGTAATGTTGCAAGAAACCTGAGCCCTAGAGGAAATTATGTGGGTTCGTTTTGAGAGATTTATTGTTCCAGCCATTGCCTCATCTAGGCAGAGAGTGCAGGGAGGTCTTGCTCTTACGATTCGTATTCCTAAGCTCTTTAAGATTGTCCTTGTGCAATTGATCATAATGGGATCCAGATTTTGTGGAAAATGTTCAACTTTTTTCTTAGAAATTTTTATAATTCAGTCTATGATATAGGTTGCCAGATAGAGACACTTTTCCAGGGATCAGTATCGAAATATCGAGGGACAAAATATCGAATTATCAAAATATCGACGGCAAAATATCGAGGGACAGAATATAAAATGCCTATCTACAAACAGGTAAGCACTAAAATATTGATTCCAAAATATAGAATGTTAAAATAAAGTTAACTAAAATATCGATTTTTTTAAATGTATTAAAAAAACTAGAAATGTAATTAAATAATGAACATAATTAAATAAAACATAACTAAAATAAAGTAAAATAATAAATGAAATGTAAAACACATGTTTTTTATATAAACTTACTTAATAATATTATAAAATAATTATTAATCTTAATTATAAAATATTTAGAACATTAATAAAAATATATTGACATAAATATATAAATAAACATATTATATAAATATAAAAATAAATAAAATATAATAATTAAATTAATAAAAATAAAATTTTTTTATGGTAATTAATAATGAGTGCAACAGTAGTGTGAAAACGTTGGATAGCGTAGGGGTAAAAATTACTGTTCCCACTCCAGAGAGTGCAACAGTAGGGAAAACATTGGATAGCGTAGAGGTAAAAATTACTATTCCCACTCCAAAGAGTGCAACAGTAGGGAAAGCAATGAATAGCGTGAGGGTAGAAATTATTATTCCCACTCCAGAAAGTGCAACAGTAGGGAAAATGTTGGATAGCGCAGGGGTAAAAATTACTATTTCCACTCCAGAGAGTGCAACAGTAGGGAAAGCGTTGGATAGCGGGAGGGTAAAAATTACTATTCCCACTTCAGAGAGTGCAACAGTAGGGAAAGTGTTGGATACCGTAGGGGTAAACATTACTATTCCAACTCCAGTGAGTACAACAGTAGGGAAAGCTTTGGATAGCATAGGGGTAAAAATTACTATTCCCACTCCAGTGAGTGCAACAGTAGGGAAAGCGTTGGATAGCATAGAGGCAAAAATTACTATTCCCACTCCAGAGATTGCAACAGTAGGGAAAGCGTTGGATAGCGTAGGGGTAAAAATTACTTTGTTAAATTTATGGGCGATTTAGATGTAGACACTAACATTGCTAAGACTCATCATATGGTTTTGGTAGACAGAGCTGCAAAATCAGGCCAGCCTAAATCAAGGATAAAACATTGCATGGGTTAGGGAGTTTCCCTATTTAGGAATCACCTTTGACTCACAGATTTGCTGGTTATCCTGTCTTTCAAACCAATGTTTGTGTAATAATTGCTCACGTAGGGTATTGTTTGGGCTTGCAGCGAGTGTTGGCAGTAAGCCCATACTGCCGCTGTTGGAAGCATGCAAATTGAAGTGTCTTCCAGTTCTGACTCATGGGGCTGCCATACTGGGTACTGCGATTGCTCCGAACTGCAGCAGGAGCGGAAACCGTTTCTGCAGCAGATTGTTAGGTGAAGACCAACTCAATTCTCACTTTTTTTGTCCACAGGAAACTGAGCATAGCTTATGTGGAAGATCACATCAATCTCCTTCAATGGATCAGCACACTGCATTTAATTGTGGCAGGATTTTAAACTGTCTAGACTGTGATCATAGCCATAAGATTCTATGGCTAGATTTTGTAAAGAGAACAGAAGATGCATTGGGCAGGCCTGACCTGTATAGTTCTCCATACCTGAGGGAAAATGGTGACTGTGCAAAGGTCAAGGAGCAGTTCATGAGGTATTTTTCAGATGTAAGAGAGCGCAGGGCTTTGGAAAAATTGACTTTGAGAGATTACCAAGTTAAAAATGAATGATGGGCCTGAGCCTTATCTCTCCATGGTGAGTAATTCTTGGGAAAGGTCATGCTTAACACTGTTTTGAGCAGCCTCAATGAGAAGCCATCTTTGTTTCCCGGATGGCCGGTTTCATGAGAGATTTATACTGGCCTGTCTTTGTGATAACATTTCCTTGTAGACACTTGTGAGGTTTACTTTTGTTTGCAGCTTTATGAACCCTTTCAATGTAGATATTTGATGCATATTATTAAAGCACAGTTTTTTTTGCTAATAGAGACTGGCATTGTATTTCCTTTGTATGCTGACAGGGTCAGTTGTTTGTCATTCTGTAGGAGCCTTTCTAAAAAGTGCTATGGCGTATTATAATGGATCTTTAGATTTTGTGGTTTATAGATATATTACCCATTTTAAATGTGTTATTTATTAACTGGATTCCATTTGATGTTATCATGTATTACTCTGTTCTTTTATGATTCTTTTTCAATGATCAAATCTTTTAAATGACACAAAGGTTAAAGTAACAGTAGGTGAATTTGTCAGTGACAACATTAAAGATTAGAGCAACAAAATAAATAAATAGATATTCACCAGTAATAGTTAGCAGAGCTAACTATACTTGTGTCCATGCCGTGCACTGCTAATGACCAAACATAATATATAATTCACAACATGTTCTATAACCTCATTTATGAAATAACTGATGACATTTCAAATTACCTCAAACCCAACCGTCCAAATATCTATATTTTTTATTACCTTAATATAGCAAAACCTACTGAATGGATTTACATAAATTCACAAAAAGCACAATCTGCAGACCACGATCTAGCTTCCTGCCAACCTTGGTGCAATTCCGTTCAGTTTTTGCTGTAACCCTTCTTAAAGAAGTCTATTGAAAATACATGGGGATTTTGCATTTTGGGAGCCTCCTTTCTTCTCCTCTCCTGCTTAACAGGTCATCCTGAAACGTTCCATGTGCAAACTAGTAAAAGCAAAGCACCTTTCTGAAAGTTTTGTGGAGATTTGTCAAACTGTGCCAAATGTATTAGCAACAGAAAAAAAACTTTTCCTATGGAACAGCAGACCTAACTATAACTACCAAATGGTGACAGGACTGTCACCATTTGGTAGTTATAGTTATAGTATATATATATATATATATATATATATATATATATATATATATATATATATATATATATATATATATATATATATATATATATATATATATATATTCAATACCAAAAAAGAAATCGCTGCACACTCCTTGAAACTTCTGCAGTTGCTTTATTTTTCAAACGTGAGACAATTACAAAATGTAATGTAAATCATAGGCTAAAATGTAACAAAACTACAAGCCCCAGCATGCCCTAGCTAATCATAGGGTGTGGACACAGGCAGATACATTGAAATAGCAGAGGGACAAATCACTAAAGCTACGGTTCGAAACGCGTAGGGAGTTGTCTCACGTTTGAAAAATAAAGCAACTGCAGAAGTATCAAGGAGTGTGCAGCGATTTCTTTTTTGGTATTGAATAAAATTGAGACACTGTCCTGGTCTCATCGCTGGCACCAACTGGTTCGTGCTCCCGCTGCGACAGGATAATTTGTGTGTATATATATATATATATATATATATATATATATATATATATATATATATATATATATATATATATATATATATATATATATATATATCTATCTATATATATCCGCTCCACTCGCACCAGCCTGTCGCACTCGGAGGCGGGTGCCTGCCGGTCGGGGGTGCACCCGACGTCAATGACTGCTCCAACAATCCCTCCCCGCAATCCTCGGGAACCAGGAGGCAGCACTCCAAAGGCAGGTTACACAAAATAAATTTATTATCTCACAAAGCGCTTTCGGCACTCGGCCTTCGTCAGTAATGAGACGCTGACCACAAACATCAACGTGTATTTAAGCACCCGCGTTGCTCGGGTAGTCAACACAAAGATAGGACTATCATAACAATCAAAATCGAAAAAGTGGCGGTCGCCATCTTGGAGTGATTATTATCGCAATGTGTATATGCTACCAGTAATACCACAGTGTATCTCAAATTAAAGAAAGCACACAATGCGACAGTGAAAATCATAGAATCACGCCCTGAATGGGCCAGTGCAATTTCAGACAACATCTGTCCATTCTTAGTAGGTGCAATGTATAGTGTTAAAGTAAGATGGGAAATCAAAATTGATCCCAAGCGCCATATGGCTACAATATTAACACAGAATATAGTCCCATGTTCTTCTTTATGTTATAAAGCCCTGGATGGGAATAAGTTCATCATCATATCTGCAACGTAACACAATCCTCATGGAAAAAGTTCAATAGAAATTAATTCCTCATACTTATTGATAACAATTAAAGAATGTGAAGCAATGTTACTGTCAATTCAAATCAAATCATCCCAGGTGTTCAGCTAGGTCCTCATGCATGTTCAGTCCAGTTGGTATTTTACTCAACAAGTCTATAATGTACCGTGATTCCAACCTCCTTAATTTTAAGAGTCTGTCACCACCCCTGACACTCACAGGGACAGAGTCCAAGCAGAAGAAAGTGAGCAATTCTCTGTTGCGTGCATGCTCTTTATCGAAATGTCTCGCAACAGGATAACTGACATCTGCATTCTGGATCGCTCTCTGGTGTTCTAATATCCGCAATTTCACCGGATTGGTAGTACTGCCCACATACCTTCTGCCACAAGGACATGTGAGGCAGTACACCACATAAGGCGTGGTACATGTGAGGAATTTTGAGATTCTCTTAGGCTCCTTTACACCTGGAATGCTGTACTGAGTTACACGTTTACTTCCCTTGCACGCCTTGCATCGTCCGCAGGGAAAGAAACCTTTCATAGGTTCAATTTTGGGTTTGGGTTTCAATTCATCATGGTGACTATGGACCAAATAGTCTTTTAGTGCTCTTGCTTTTCTAAATGTGATCAAAGGATGGGAGGGCAGATCTTGCTTGATAACATTATCCGTCATCAGAATATTCCAATGTTTACGCAATATGCGTTTGATGTCTCCAGAATTCCTTGAATATGTGGTTATTAGTCGGAACTGCCCAGTTTCGGAATTGTTATCCTTTTCATGAGTTTTATCTTCCAGCAACTTGCTCCTATCAAGGTTCTCAACTTTATTCAGTGCTTGTTTCAATGTAGTGGCATTATATCCTCTTGCTTTGAACCTTTGTATGCAATTGCCGGCTGCTTTTTGTCCTTGGTATTGTTTCTCCTTATCCTTAAAAGCTCACCATAGGGTATACTATTAACCAAACTCTTAGGATGCCCGCTGGTAGCATATAGTGTTGAATTCCCTGCGGTAGCCTTTCGAAAAAGTTTGGTATGCAGATTGCCTCCTTCGATGAAAATAGTCAGATCTAAGTAATTCACTTCATTTTGGCTGATTTCTCCTGTGAATTTTAAGTTGTTCTCGTTGTTATTGAGTACCTCCAGGTATTCTTCAGCTACTCCACTGATCCTTCGATGATGATGATATATATATATATATATATATATATATATATATATACATATATATATATATATATATATATATATATATATATATTACCTACTGGCGGTCGCCAGTAGGTAGTTATAGTTAGGATTTTTTTCAATGTTAAATCTCAAAATTCTATTTGGAATAACTTTGGCACCGGTTGACGAATCTGCCTGAAAATTTCCTGAAAATGGCCTCGTCGAGCTCTGGTTCTTCCTTGAAAGTTTGGGGGGGATACATCAAGCGGGGGCCGAGATAAAAGGGGGGTCCCAAAACGCGTTTTCCCCATGTTAATTTCCATAGGGCGGTCGATTTCACTTTTAGCTCGAACGGCTGAATGGATATACACCAAACTTGGCAAAATTGTAGGGCCTGGTAGCCCGATGTGCCTTTGCTATGTCTCAAGATATGTGCTCCAGTGGATTTTGAGTAATTTAGGTTCAAAAAAATATATATATCTATAGGCGCTCTCAGGTGCGCGCACCGGAGAGCGCTCCAGGCGCGACACGCGACTTGCGCGCAGAAAGCTGATTGGCTCTTGGGTGTCTGTAAACATTCTAAACAGTCTGGAGCGGCCGCCATCTTGTCTCTCGGTAAAATCGAGACACAAGGGGTTTGAAAAAAAAAGGGGCAAATGACCATAAGGGGGAAGTGTAGACCCCCTCTGACCCCCTAGGTTTGATTTGGGGGCTAAAATAGGGTCCTGCGGGGCATTACACTTTTTTTTTTTTCGTTTTGCGCGGCGGAAGCGCATGGTACGCGCACCGGGGAGCGAAGCACGGGGAAAATCCAGGACCATATTTATGAAGGCCTTGCGCTGCCAGTTTTGCGCCACCTGTGCGTCAATTTTTGTGACGCACCAGCGGTGTAAAAAAATGCGCCTTGTTACGCTATATTTAAAAAGTGACGCATCTATCTAGATGCGTCACTTTTTAAATATAGCGCAACGAGGCACATTTTTTTACACTGCTGGTGCGATGCGTCACTTTTCTGTGCGCACTCCTTATGACATTCCAGATGTGTCATATTTAATGTATGACGAATCATGTTGCAAGGAGTTACAGATACGTCAGTATTTCTGACATATCTGTAAACATAAAAGTGACGCGAGGCAGGCGCAAGATTTTGACGCAACAGCATCCTTGTCACTGTCCATGTCATTTTTATGTTTACAGATATGTAAGAAATACTGACATATCTGTAACTCCTTGTGACATGATTCCTCATACATTAAATATGACATATTTGGAATGTCATAAGGAGTGCGCACAGAAAAGTGACGCATCGCACCACTGGTGTAAAAAAATGCGCCTCGCTGCGCTATATTTAAAAAGTGACGCATCTAGGTAGATGGGTCACTTTTTAAAATCCTGCGCCACATTATATCTGCGTCAGGTATAATGCATGCAGAGGGGGTGTTCCCCCGCAAAAAGCTTTGTAATAGCGACGCAGTGAAATCTTTGAGATTTCACTGCGTCACTTTTAGGATGCTGTTGCGTCAAAATCTTGCGCCTGCTTCACAGCAGACCTTTCACATGGTGCTTTTTCCATGTGAAAGGACACATTACTGGAGTTGCGTCACTTTTGTGACGCACTCCAGCAATGCGTTACTTTTGTGTTTACAGATACGTAAGAAATACTGACATATCTGTAACTCCTTGCGACATGATTCCTCATACATTAAATATGACATATCTGGAATGTCATAAGGAGTGAGCACAGAAAAGTGACGCATCGCACCAGTGGTGTAAAAAAATGCGCCTCGTTGCGCTATATTTAAAAAGTGACGCATCTAGGTAGATGGGTCACTTTTTAAAATCCTGCGCCACATTATATCTGCGTCAGGTATAATGCATGCAGAGGGGGTGTTCCCCCGCAAAAAGCTTTGTAATAGCGACAAAGTAAAATCTTTGAGATTTCACTGCGTCACTTTTAGGATGCTGTTGCGTCAAAATCTTGCGCCTGCTTCACAGCAGACCTTTCACATGGCGCTTTTTCCATGTGAAAGGACACATTACTGGAGTTGTGTCACTTTTGTGACGCACTCCAGCAATGCGTTACTTTTGTGTTTACAGATACGTCAGAAAAACTGACATATCTGTAACTCCTTGCGAATTGATTAGTCATAAATTAAATATGACATATCTGGAATGTCATAAGGAGTGCGCACAGAAAAGTGACGCATCGTACCAGTGGTGTAAAAAAATGCGCCTCGTTGCGCTAGATTTAAAAAGTGACGCATCTAGGTAGATGGGTCACTTTTTAAAATCCTGCGCCACATTATATCTGCGTCAGGTATAATGCATGCAGAGGGGGTGTTCGCCCGCAAAAAGCTTTGTAATAGCGACGCAGTGAAATCTTTGAGATTTCACTGCGTCACTTTTAGGATGCTGTTGCGTCAAAATCTTGCGCCTGCTTCACAGCAGACCTTTCACATGGTGCTTTTTCCATGTGAAAGGACACATTACTGGAGTTGCGTCACTTTTGTGACGCACTCCAGCAATGCGTTACTTTTGTGTTTACAGATACGTCAGAAATACTGACATATCTGTAACTCCTTGCGAATTGATTAGTCATAAATTAAATATGACATATCTGGAATGTCATAAGGAGTGCGTCCAGAAAAGTGACGCATCGCTGTTTTCACGTAGCGATGCGTCACTTTTCAGAAATGAGGCATCCAGTTTATTCACTGTGTCACCTCTACGACCCTTTCTTGCGTCAATACGCCCCTTTTGCATACATTACACCTGACGTAGGAATAATGTGGCACAGGGGTTTACAAAGTGATGTATTTACCAAGAAACTCCACTTTGTAAATATGAATAAATAAGGTGCAATATTTATTGGAATGTTGTGTCACAAAAAGTGATGCTTTGGTGGCGTTAAAGTGACGCATGGCTTCATAAATGAGGCCTTCTACCTTCAGCTCCAGCAATGCATCTTTTCTTACCCTTCCACACCCCTCCTTTTCAACATTTTCTTTGAATATCAACATTTCCCATATTCACTCTTCTTCTCATAACTTTCTTTTCTAACACTCACCTTCTTTCAGTCCTCCTACTTCACTTCTTTTTTCCTATCATACCTTTCTGTTCTTTCTTACTCATTCTCCTTTCAATTATCAATGCACTATATTTCACTTACTCTTCATTTTTTTAAGAATATAGCTCTTTGATGAGAATTGGAGGTAGTTCTGAAAAGAACTTTTCGTTTTCTTCTTTTAACTGAACAGGAACAAAAACAGGGAATGGAAACTGCTCAACAGGAGCAAAAAGAACAAAAAAAATTAGGGGTGGAAAGGGCAGCGATGATTTTCTAATGCTCGAACCATGAGCTGGACACTTTGTTCTCCAAAGGTAAGTAGTTGATTGCAGTATCTGCATCTGAGGACACCATGGTTAAAAGCAGGTTGTATGTTTGGCACCTGCTCCTGCGATTGCCCTCTCCCAGAAGAAGTTGCTCCTCCGGTTGATGTAGAGGCCCCATCTCTGGGAACCTCTTGTGCCAGAGCCCTGACACTTTCCCGGGCAAAATTCTGGGGGTGCCTCCTCTCCACATGTCGGATCATCATAAAGTTCCCAAATGAGTATTTTTTTTGGGGTCACCCCGTGACAGGACCTGTTTGCAGATCCTGCACTCCACTTTTGGTGCATTCACCTTCTTCTGGTCAGCTGGAATCTTAAAAAATTTCCATATGAAATGTTCCTTCACCTTTGGGGTAGGAGGCTCTTCATTGATGAACTCAGGTTCATCCTCACTGCTGGATTCTCTGGCAGCCATGGTTAATCAAGAAAGATCCAGGAGCAAAAAACAGGTCTTTCAGTCACAAAAGTGAAAGAAGAAGTGAAGGAAATGGGTGGGGATTTCATTCTTTGTAAAAAAAAACTGTTAGCAACCAATGAAAAGTGTTATTTTAGGGTCACATGACCCGACGCGTTTACGCTGCGCGCTCCGGAGCACTTCCGGGTGCGTTTACGCAGCGCGATCGTAGGCGCATCCGGGGCGCAAAGTCGCAAACGTGGCGCGGTCGTAGGCGCTTCTGGGTGCTTTTACGCGGCGCGAACGTAGGCGCTTCCGAGGGCACTTACGTTGCGCGCCGAAGTGACGTCATCAAACTTTTACAGAAATGCATAATCATTTTTCTTATAAAAAAACTGATTTTATTTGTATGGTACGGAATGTTTTGCATTATTATTAACTTTTCATTCATATTTTTTTTCACGAACGACAGTAGCGCTCTGGGTGTGCTTTCAGGTGAGCTCACCAGAAAGCTTACCGGAGAGCTTAGCTGAAAGCTTCCCCGAGCGCGCACCCAGAGCGCAAAAGAAAAAAATGATATTAAAAAAAAATGAATACTTACAAAAAAACAGCAAATTGTAAAAAAAAAAAAAAGGTTAGAAACTCGATATAGAAAGGAATTAGCATTTAAAAAACCTATGAAATTCACTGAAAAAACCATAGGTTTCACACCAGTTATAGTTAGCTGGAAATTTTACTGACTTAAAACCATTGAAATTCCCACGTTATAGTTAGTTGGACTCACTATAACTTGCACGTGTAATGCACTGCTGATGACATCACATATTATATCACTCATGACATGGTCAGTGACATCACTCATGACATCACTGATGACAGAGAGACTGACCTACTTTCACTCGCTAATATATGTATTCACTAAGATACACTTAATAAGGCAGATATCCAATCATTTTAAAAAAAAAAAACATCCATTAAGACAATAATTTAAACAAATATTCTTCCATCGACCTTAACATACATATATAAAACATATTTATTTATCTGAAAGACACACATTCACTGGATGGTGTCATCAGTGCATTACACGTGCAAGTTATAGTGAGTCCAACTAACTATAACGTGGGAATTTGAATGGTTTTATGTCAGTAAAATTTCGAGCTAACTATAACTGGTGTGAAACCTATGTTTTTTTCAGTGAATATATATATATATATATATATATATATATATATATTTTACTATAATAAAGTAAGAACTTCCAGGCTTTGAGGCGGGTAAACTTGGGAACCACGGCGTCAATCTACACACCCGGTATACCGTTGAAATCGTCAGGGTGTGTAGATGGTTATAGGCTATATCAATGTAAAAAATAAACGTTATTTACAATATTTATATATTTTTTAAAAGTAGTCCCTCCAAAGTAGCGCAGGCCGCGACGTGCGTGCTCACATCAGGAGCACGGGGAGGAGCGGCGTCCGAGGAGCGGCGGACATGGCGCGGGGGAGGAGCGGTAACGTCAGGAGCAGCGGACAGGCCAGCAGCAGTGCGAGCGGACAGGCGGGAGGAGCGCTGGCGGAGGAGGAGCAGCGGACATGGCGCGGGGGAAGAGCGGTCACGTGAGGAGCAGCTGACAGGCCAGCGGCGGTGCGAGCGGACAGGCGGGAGGGGCGCCGGTGGAGGTAAGGGGACCCATGTCGGGGCAGGCGGGGGTCGGGGCAGGCCGGGGACTGGCTGTTGTAGTCATGTGGTCAGGCCACTCTGAAATATGCATAGTGGGAGAGTGGTTACTTTTTAAAGACTTGCCCTGCCTAGCAACGAAAGTGGGAGTTTGCTCCAGAGAGATATGTTGTACACAAGTCTACTGAGAAGTGGTTCGGGTCAGGGAAGGTGGGGGACGGGCCGGGTGGGGGCCCCGCCTGATGGACAATGTAGGGGTGGGCGGGGGTCGGGGAAGCTGCCTGTTGCTCCCGGACAAGGTCAGGACAGGCTGCTAGTATATATATATATATATATACATACATATATATATATATATAATGTATATATAATATACGCTATTCGAATCCCGTTGTGTGGCATTTCCATTGTGGGCAACTTGTGTGTTTGGATTTAAGCGGCCTGGCCCAGGTTGCGGAAATGCCCTGCCATTAACCAAATGAAACCGGTGTTTGGAATATTTCCAAATACAGAGGAACGGGAGTGCCGGATTTTGGAACGTAAACGAAGCAGCAAGGTGGGATACGTGGCCCTCATTCAACCCACTTGGGGAATACTTTTGAGTCACATCACGCTCAGCGGCACCCACTTGGGTTTTCACTATCCAGGTACCACAAGATCCAGAATGCCGGTGTGCATACACCCACAAGGGCGGGACTTTCTATCAGATTTATGGTGCTTAGAAACTGCCGCTCTGCTTATTATCTCGCAGCCCTTGAACAAGAGCACAGGAAGTGCTCGAAACGCGTAGGGCTTTCAAGTTTGAGGAGGACTGTGTTTCCTTACCACACTGCTGTTCCCTGATTAAAGGCTGTTCAAAGCTCCAGTTGTGTGGCATTTCCATTGTGGGCAATTTGTGTGTTTATATTTAAGCGGCCTGGCCCAGGTCGCGAAAATGCCCTGCCATTAACCAAATGGAACCGGTGTTTGGAATATTTCCAAATACAGAGGAACGGGAGTGCCGGATTTTGGAACGTAAACGAAGCAGCAAGGTGGGACACGTGGCCCTCATTCAACCCACTTGGGGAATACTTTTGAGTAACATCATGCTCAGTGGCACCCACTTGGGATTTCGCTATCCAGGTACCACAAGATCCAGAATGCCGGTGTGCATACACCCACAAGGGCTGGACTTTCTATAAGATTTATGGTGCTTAGAAACTGCTGCTCTGCTTAATATCTCGCAGCCCGTGAACAAGAGCACAGGAAGTGCTCGAAACGCGTAGGGCTTTCACGTTTGAGGAGGACTGTGTTTCCTTACCACACTGCTGTTCCCTGATTAAAGGCTGTTCAAAGCTCCCGTTGTGTGGCATTTCCCTTGTGGGCAACTTGTGTGTTTAGATTTAAGGGGCCTGACCCAGGTCGCGGAAATGCCCTGCCATTAACCAAATGGAACCGGTGTTTGGAATATTTCCAAATACAGAGGAACGGGAGTGCCGGATTTTGGAACGTAACGAAGCAGCAAGGTGGGACACGTGGCCCTCATTCAACCAACTTGGGGAATACTTGTGAGTAACATCATGCTCAGTGGCACCCACTTGGGATTTCGCTATCCAGGTACCACAAGATCCAGAATGCCGGTGTGCATACACCCACAAGGGCGGGACTTTCTATCAGATTTATGGTGCTTAGAAACTGCTGCTCTGCATATTATCTCGCAGCCCGTGAACAAGAGCACAGGGAGTGCTCGAAACGCGTAGGGCATTCACGTTTGAGGCTGTTCAAAGTTCCCGTTGTGTGGCATTTCCATTGTGGGCAAATTGTGTGATTGGATATATATATGTATATATATGTATGTATATATATGTATATATATATATATATATATATATATATATATATATATATATATATATATATATATATATATATATATATCTATCTATATCTATATATATATATATATATATATATATATATATATATATATATATATATATAGTCGCTCCAAGGTTGTCCACCTTTGAGTAGCACACGAGCAGCAGCTTGATTTATGTGTAGGTGAGGACGGGGATCCGATTGCAGATGCCTCTCCGTAAAGGATCTGCCTGACGCGTTTCGAAGCTCCATATGCTTCTCTTCAGGGGCTTTAACGGAAGCGGTGTGCGCAACCGCTAACCCACTTCTCCATTTTCCATATAACACACCCACCAAATGGAGGCTCAAATGAGACTGTGTATTATGGGAACTGTGGTGCGGAAAGCATACAATCAAGTCCTGTATGGACCCCGCAAGTTGGCCCGTCCTCGATCCCGTGTACAGCTGCTGTTTCACTTCTGTGACCCCCAAGGATGACGGGGTGGTGCATACTCAGCGGCTGGATGGCCGCGTATAAATGGTCACCCCAAGGTTGTCCACTTTTGAGTAGCACACGAGCAGCAGCTTGATTTATGTGTAGGTGAGGATATACAGCATATGGAGCTTCGAAACGCGTTGGGCAGATCCATTACAGAGCGGCATCTACAAGCGGATCCCCGTCCTCACCTACACATAAATCAAGCTGCTGCTCGTGTGCTACTCAAAGGTGGACAACCTTGGAGCGACAATATATATATTATATATATATATATATATATATATATATATATATATATATATATATATATATATGTATATATATATGTATATATATATATGTATATATATATTCTCTTGCTCTGCTTCAGAATTTGTCTCTTCTAAAGAACTGCACTCGTGGGACCAAAGGTTTTGCGGTGCTCACACCAAAGGTTTATTCACAATTATTGACAGACGCGTTTCAGCATACGCCTTCCTCAGTGTCAATTGCATTGTGGAAACTGACCCGGGATATAGCGGTAAACAATCATAGACATGGTTGACGGACTTCACTGTTTGTGGGTCGCGCCATCTTTGAACATGTAAATACACTTCACAGTAGGTGCATATTACCCCAGTTGGAAACAAAACAAATACAGCCGTGTATCGGCATGGTTCCCCGTATTTATACATCCGGGGAAGATGTCCATTTGAGTTTCCAGAGTCCATCAAGCCATGTATTGGCAAGACCCGTTTTTGGCCAGCTTCAGTGCAAGATATATACAGTGTCCCAGCTTCCCATCACCATTCTAAGGATCAAAGATCCCAATCCTTACAAACATTTCTATGTAGTTAAACTTTATGCGAACTCATTCTTGGATCTACAGGGTTTGATATTGTCTCTTTCATTCTTTTATTTTATTTTCCCAGATGTACTGCCAGTTCTTCCCCATGGTTCAATCCTCTTGGTGCCTTGGTCATGAGGTCAATTATGTACCTCGATTCCAGGCGTCTCAATGTTTTTAATCTGTCGCCTCCTCTTGGGTTTTCAGGTACAAAGTCTAAGCCGAAGTATTGTAATTTAGTTCTGTCTCGCTGGTGCACCATATCAAAATGTCTTGCAACGGGGTATGCTGGGTCGGCTTTCTCTATTGCCCTTTGGTGTTCGAGTACCCTGATCTTGAGTTGGTGGATCGTGCTTCCTATATATCTTAGCCCACATGGGCAGATAAGGCAATACACTGCATAGTTGGTACTGCAGGTTAGGAATTTCTTGATGGATTTGGAGATTCCTGCCTCTGGGATGTCATATTTGCGCACCCTCTTACATCCCGTGCAGGCCTTGCATTTCCCGCAGGGGAAGAATCCACCCAAGAGGAGGCGACAGATTAAAAACATTGAGACGCCTGGAATCGAGGTACATAATTGACCTCATGACCAAGGCACCAAGAGGATTGAACCATGGGGAAGAACTGGCAGTACATCTGGGAAAATAAAATAAAAGAATGAAAGAGACAATATCAAACCCTGTAGATCCAAGAATGAGTTCGCATAAAGTTTAACTACATAGAAATGTTTGTAAGGATTGGGATCTTTGATCCTTAGAATGGTGATGGGAAGCTGGGACACTGTATATATCTTGCACTGAAGCTGGCCAAAAACGGGTCTTGCCAATACATGGCTTGATGGACTCTGGAAACTCAAATGGACATCTTCCCCGGATGTATAAATACGGGGAACCATGCCGATACACGGCTGTATTTGTTTTGTTTCCAACTGGGGTAATATGCACCTACTGTGAAGTGTATTTACATGTTCAAAGATGGCGCGACCCACAAACAGTGAAGTCCGTCAACCATGTCTATGATTGTTTACCGCTATATCCCGGGTCAGTTTCCACAATGCAATTGACACTGAGGAAGGCGTATGCTGAAACGCGTCTGTCAATAATTGTGAATAAACCTTTGGTGTGAGCACCGCAAAACCTTTGGTCCCACGAGTGCAGTTCTTTAGAAGAGACAAATTCTGAAGCAGAGCAAGAGTGTTATTGCGGGTACCCATTACCGCAAACTGCACCCGCCCACGAGTGCCTTGATTTCCAGTGGGACAGGGAGCGTAATGTATATATATATGTATATATATATATATATATATATATATATACATATATATATATATATATTCCCTATCACCTGGTGAAATTGTGGAAGGAAGTCCGACGGAAATATATACAAAACATATTACATGTTCACCGTTGTGTAGTTATAGTTAGGTTAGAATTTCCATAGAAAGAGCTTTTTTTGTTTAGCGAATAGGTTTGACACCTTTCACTGATCTTCACGAACCTTCCCCAAAAAATGTTCCTCCACCTCAGCTCTTTCCCTGTACGTTTTGAGGACATCCAAAAAGTAGGGTGCTGGGAAAAAAGGGGGTTGTCGCAAAATGCTTTTTCCCCATGCAGTTTCAACAGGTAAAATTAGACGATTCACAAAAAAATGATGACTAGAATTACAGAAAGCAAGATCTTTACCCAGAGAGTGTGCTTTTTGTGATTTGGTATTAATCTGTTCATCCATTTTTGGGCAAATAACGTTAACAAAATAGCTATATCTGGATGGCTGGTACTGTGAAACCCCCATGGTACTTCAAAAAAGAAAGTGTTTTGATCGATAGCAAGGGTGTTGTTTTTCTCAGTCAGCTGGTTCAGTCCTGCAGGACCAAACTAGAATCTTATTGGCTGGAGGCAACATGAAAAACATATGTTGTGGTTGCTATTACAGGGCATGTCATGCTAGTATGCCATTTACTACCATTGTTGAGGGATGAGAAGGACAGCATAACACACTCTAAACTATGTGTGTATATCAAGAAAGCCAGCCCTTACATGCACTGAAATCACAGAACTGCAAAAAAGCCTATATTAATTGATGTCACTATATTATATTTAAATACCTGATTGCAAAACTTCTGGAAATGTGTGCGGTATGAATGTGTTGTGTTTGAGCAAAGGCCATTTAATCGGCCAATGAAAGAGTTGTTGCCCGATATAAATGGCAGGAGAGGAGCAAAGGCTGCTGAATTTAAAGGATATTGGTATTTATTGAATTACATTAATTTCATGCGTTAGACTTAGGGCCTGATTTTGATTTTGCCGGACGGGTTACTCTGTCAGGGCACTTACTGTAATATGGTAAATATAGCAATAGAAATTTTGAAAAGGTTGGTTGGTCCTCTGACCCACTTGATCCAGATGCAGACCAAACCACTTGGTCAGATTAGAAAAAACAAGCGAGATTCTACTGGTGGAAAAGAAAAAGTATTGGCTCAATCTTCTAAAGCAGCTCTTATAAAAATTGTTCTTCTTAAGAATTAGTTCTAAAAGCACCTGTAAAAATAACACTTCACAAAGTGTTTCCAAAACATGCTTGAGTAAAGGTAGTATAAAAATATACTTAGTATGTGACAGTATTTCGAAACACAGCTTTCAAGCGCTAGTTTTTAATGTACCAAAACAACTGCATACAGAATAGAAGGCCAAGTAGGAAAAAACTCTCCCCTTAAAATTTGATTTCTATCGAAAGATATGATTTTTCAAGGAAATTTGTTTTGTCTGATGTCAGTTTCGTTACATAAGGGGAAGCCATTTACGAACCGCGTCATTAATATGTGTGGAATATGCGTGGAATGCTGCCTAGTCTGAACGAAATCTTGTGATGTGGCTGGAGGTGACCCTATCTCTGATCACCTTTGGTTTGCTGCAGCTGCCAGAGGCCTGATGTTGTTAGAATACAAAAATTCAAAACATATTGAAAATGCCTATTCAGTCAGCTAGACACTTGATATTCATAATTTGTCAGATACTACATCTGTGTATTTATCTAAAAATGTTAACAAAAATAAAGGATGACTTTGAAGTGTTAATAGTTGCATTTTTGTTGAGTATTTTAGGCTGCACGCACACATATGGCTGAGATACCCGCCACCCCCTCTCAACACAATCCCCAAAAGGAGGGAAACCGGAAACAGTTCTTAAAGTTTTTGGATGTGGGAGGGAGTGACCCTCCCGGCCGTATTTATTAAAACAAAAAATTAAAACATTAAACGTTTCATGTTATGTACAATTTCATTATCACATTGCGATGTTTGGCTAACCTTAACATATTCTCTAATACAGAGGTTCTCCTAGCCGAACTAGCATCCTACAAAACATTCTCTAGAAACACTGAAATTGTACATCCTAACGTTTAAGGGCCAACGGCAAGGTCATAACCGGTGTCAAGATCCCTAACCAGACTTACCCCTCCCACTTGGGAGGGGCGACAGCACAGAGGCTTACCTCAAGTGCAACTACTAACAATTTCCCTTGACTTGACGGGGGCACTTAAGACTCGACGCCATTTAAAGGTCGTTCGAAGACTTGTGTGTGGTATCTGGAAGGTATCGTGGACCTCCCCCCACCCCACACAACTTACCGCATCTGCCGTCGCAGATGACACTGGCCCCGGGAAATTCCCCAGGAGGGGGCTGTAACCCCTCCTACAAAGGAAGGGGCCTTGACCGCCTTTCCTTTACTTCCGGCGACCCGCCCTTAGACGGGACCGCCTCCCCATTGAGGGGCCAATGGCCACCTCTCCCGAGCGCTCCCATCCGTGTTGGGTGACGCCCACTCATAGGGATCTACCAATTAGTGCTCACCGATCATGACCTTACCGCCTACCAAAAATAAATACGACAATTCTTACTCAAACCTAGGAAAACATTGGTCGCTACGACCGAAAGAACATGCTTAAAATGCAACACTACATCAAATCATTTTAATCGTAACAACTTACACGATATTCACCATACTTTATTATGATCAACAACAAACTGATACTTTCACAGCCTGTAAACGAAACGGAAAACATACTTATAACATTCACTTTATTGCACGACGACTTGCTGTCCTCAGGGGCTGGTGGGTGGGTCAAAATTGGCTCTTCGTTCTGTCCCGAGCTCACGGGTAGCGAGGAGGTGCAGCTTCGGAGCACAAGAACAAGAGGACGTCTTCTGGTCTTGCGTCTCTCTTTATCCGTCTTCAGGGCGGGCGAGAACCCGCCCCTGCCTGCCCCTAGGGCGGGGCTGGCTACGTCGGTGTCTAGGCCAGCCCACTCTAGGGCGGGAAAAAGCGCGCCCTGGCTACGCCGCTTCGGGCATACCAGCCGAGACGCGCCTCCCGCCCAAAAAATGGCTTCCCGGGGGGATCGAGGCACTCCGCCATACGTTCGGGGGGACCGAGTGGTCGCCCCTTTCCATATGGCTGAGATACCCGCCACCCCCTCTCAACACAATCCCCAAAAGGAGGGAAACCGGAAACAGTTCTTAAAGTTTTTGGATGTGGGAGGGAGTGACCCTCCCGGCCGTATTTATTAAAACAAAAAATTAAAACATTAAACGTTTCATGTTATGTACAATTTCATTATCACATTGCGATGTTTGGCTAACCTTAACATATTCTCTAATACAGAGGTTCTCCTAGCCGAACTAGCATCCTACAAAACATTCTCTAGAAACACTGAAATTGTACATCCTAACGTTTAAGGGCCAACGGCAAGGTCATAACCGGTGTCAAGATCCCTAACCAGACTTACCCCTCCCACTTGGGAGGGGCGACAGCACAGAGGCTTACCTCAAGTGCAACTACTAACAATTTCCCTTGACTTGACGGGGGCACTTAAGACTCGACGCCATTTAAAGGTCGTTCGAAGACTTGTGTGTGGTATCTGGAAGGTATCGTGGACCTCCCCCCACCCCACACAACTTACCGCATCTGCCGTCGCAGATGACACTGGCCCCGGGAAATTCCCCAGGAGGGGGCTGTAACCCCTCCTACAAAGGAAGGGGCCTTGACCGCCTTTCCTTTACTTCCGGCGACCCGCCCTTAGACGGGACCGCCTCCCCATTGAGGGGCCAATGGCCACCTCTCCCGAGCGCTCCCATCCGTGTTGGGTGACGCCCACTCATAGGGATCTACCAATTAGTGCTCACCGATCATGACCTTACCGCCACAGGTCCGGATAGTTGACCGGCTATCCGGACCCCCCACAAAACTCCTACCTAAAGGTCATGTTTTAACGACTTTAACCAAGCTAAGAAGTCTCCTATGAGTAACTCATTCCCCACCCTTGACAAATGCACACCATCCCCCAGATACATACTGTCATCATTAATACAACTATGCGAGATCGAATGCAATGTCTTGGCACGGAACAACCTACTCACTTTGTTATTCAATTTTCTAACAGAATGATTCAAAGCAGGGATCGAGATAGCCCCCCGCCACACTTTTCGTGGGATCATATGAGACCACGCAATTATGCACCCCGGAACTCTCCTCGCTAACCAACTTACCGTGGAAAGCATAGCCTCCAGGAGAAGTCGTCTACCGGTGGTGACCAAATCATTGCCCCCCAAATGCACTATGACTATGGACGGCGGTGACCTTATCCGCTCTAACAGACCCTCAAAGAATGCCTGAAACTGGTCAATACAGAGACCGCCCCTTCCGTAGAAGGACACTCTGTACCCGTATTCCCCAGGTACGTGAATCATGTCACCTGCTTTGAATACGTCTGCGGCCCGTCTCACGTATGAGTGGCCCACGACCCACACCTCCTTCCTCACAGCCGGTGACGTGCGACCGCTGGCCTGGTGTTGGGTCGACTGCACAGTCCGCCCTGCCGCGTAGGCTTGCGCAACTGAAAACAAACAAAAGACAAGAAGCGTGAGTACATGATTACAGCTTCACAACATGTGCAATCGCACGTACCTCTTATAACAATTGGAGGACCAGCGCCCCACACGTTTCACTTGTTCTACATTAAGACCCCTGGCTGTAGCTTCAGTGGCAGCCCCTATTCGAAAGGAATGGGTCCCAAATTCGGCCGGGTCCAAGCCCGATGCGGCAATGGCCATTGCAAGCACCCGCTGAAACTGAAACCTCGTCAGCGGGGTGGCGTCTGCATGCCTCAACAATGTCCCCCCCCATGATGCCACCCTTCGTGCTAGGTAATCTTCTAAGCACTGTACCGGACACATGGATGACCCGGGGATCCTGCGAATGATCGTGCAGTCCCCCCTCCCACCTTGGTCGGTCTTGGACCTGAGAAAGGAGACAATCATCGCATCGCCCCTGATCTGAACATGTTCCCTGCACAAGCCCCCCGCCACATCCTGTTTGTTCCTTGCAACCAGCTCACTAACTCTCATAGCCCCGTGAAATGCTAGCGTAAATGCAGTCCGGAACAAACAGGTCTCGAAAGGAGACGAGCATGTGTTAGGGAGTGAGGCCAGTAACTGGGACAACCTATCCAGACCTATCGGTCGTCTTACGTCAACTCTGCGACCCTCTAGGCGTTGCCACCCACGCAGCGCCTTTTGTACTGTAAAAGACGCTGTCGGGTCCTGGATGCCATGGGCCCTGGCAACAAAGGAAATGGCGGCACGATGCCTTTGGGCCGTAGCCACCGATTTCCCAGCCCTACGTAAGGACATCAGAAAAAGTACTACCCACTCTTCCTGATCCCAAAGTCCCCCTCTCTCTGCCCCCAAAAAGGCTAAATAGGCCTGAAACGCCCCTTCATATGCCTTCCTTGTCCTGGGTGCTAGACTCTCTCCCACGAGGTGACGAAGTTCGGGGCACCGAGAGACCAGAGAGCTTCGGGGAAGGGTGCCGGCTCTGGGTCCGCTGAAGGAAGGAAACCCGAGAAAGCCTGCATGTAAAAACGAGACAGTGCATCAGCAGCCTGATTCATCACCCCTGGGACATGTTTTGCTCTGAATATCACGTTCAGTTGCATACACAGTAAGACAATTTCTTTGAGCAGCCTCAAAATCAATTTACAACGGGCTGCCTGACTATTGATGCATTCTACCACGGTCATATTGTCGGACCAGAACACGACAGAATGATCTCTGAACCCTTCTGGCCAGGTTCTCAGGGCCACCAGAATGGGAAATAGTTCAAGGAAAGCAATATTACTCGTCAGCCCCTTCTCGTGCCACCATAGGGGCCACCTTTGTGCAGACCATTTTGTGCCGAAGATGGCGCCAAAGCCTATGCTTCCTGCTGAATCCGTCCATAGCCCAAGCTCTTCGGAGGACACGGCTGGCTTGTTCCAGACGACTCGGCCATTGAAGTCCGCCAGAAATGCTAACCAAATCCGCATGTCCTGGCGGACCTCAGCCGATAACCTCGTGCGATGATGACCCTCCTTTAGGCCGACCATCGATTGGGCAATTGAGCGGGAAAAGGGGCGAGCCATTGGGATCACCCTCAAGGCAAAGTTCAACTTTCCCACTAATTGTTGCAACTGATGCAGTGTAACCTTAGATGCATTTAAACATACTTGGAGGGCTGTCCTGAATTTCAACACTTTGCTAGCTGGTAAACGGAAACACCCCTCCCTTGAGTCCAACTCGATCCCCAAAAACTCGAGGCAAGTCGTGGGACCCATAGTTTTACCCGGTGCCAATGGCACGCCAAAATGACCCATCAACACACCGAATTCAGCTAAGGCCTGGGCACATTCGGGATTTCCGGCGGGGCCAAGGAACAAAAAGTCGTCAAGGTAGTGCATTACATTTCGGAAACCCGTTTTCTTAGTAAACACCCATTGCAGGAAAGTACTGAATTGCTCAAAATAAGCACATGATATAGAGCATCCCATTGGCATACACCTATCCATGTAAAATGACCCCTGGAACCCGAATCCCAGAAGACGCTGATCGTCTGGGTGTACCGGGAGCAACCGGAACGCTGACTCGATATCTGATTTCGCCATCAACGTCCCGGGCCCCAGGCGATTCAAGATGGCTACTGCCTCATCAAACGATGCGTATCGCACCGAACAAACTTCTGGATCAATTGCGTCGTTCACCGAAAGACCATGTGGAGCAGACAGATTATGGATCAAACGAAACTCACCTGGGTCCTTCTTGGGGACCACCCCTAACGGAGAACAAACAAAATCCGGTACCGGGGGTACACAAAACGGGCCGGCGACCCGTCCCCGGCTAACCTCTTTCTGAATTTTCTCTTGCACTACAGATGTATGTTGTAAAACGGAAAGTTGATTTTTGCAAATCCCTACACCCTGAAAGTCCCCCACCGGGATGCGGAAACCATGTGTAAAACCGTTCCGCAGCACCCCAGCAGAAGTACGATCCGGGTATTCACTGAGCCAGGGAATCATTGCCAAGGTATCAATCGGGGTTGGTAAAGGCGCCCCTCGGACTAGTTTAGACCTGTTTGGCGCCTCCCTTACCCCCATTCTCACCCGTTCTGGCTCTGCACGATGACTCAGGATGGGACGACCCACACGTACTACACTCGTGCTTGAATTTACACGATCCCGGAGGCCTGGTACATTTCCCTTTGTTGAAATTAAAGCAGAAACCCTTTCTCCCTGTATTGCCTGCGGGCCTCGACTGATCGTCGGTGCTCGTACTTGGTCGAAAGGGCGTCCCCACATTTTGGCGGGAGTAATCAACAACATTGCTCCCAACCAATGGCATTTTTAACATTCCCGATTCTTTCATTTTATCCCATGTTACAGAATCGTAACAATCCCAGGTCAAACTCTTGTTATGTTCCTTTTCTTTCCTGAACAAATTGTCATAACAAAACCAATGGTTACCTTGATACGCTGTCGAGTAACTCATAATTCGTGATTGATAAATGGGAAACTCAGGAAGCAACTCGGGCCTACGTTCCCCCAAAATCGATGTAAAAATACCCCACGCATTGCCCCAGTTGCCAATATTCTCATTTACCTTAAAGGCGGCCATTTTTGCGCGCCAAACACTCGGATGCATTAGGTCCTTCTGACTTCTAACATGCTCCACCTCATAATGATCAACAAGCAAGGAGAAAATATTCACGTACTCCCCAGCCCAGATCTTTTCCTTTATAGCTAAAGGTACATGTTGTCCCAATCTCTCTCTACGAGAGGGTGCTGACTCGTCCCTTGCAATCGGCAATGGCCGCTTACCTGCACCGGACGCAGCTTCTGCCGCTTGCGGCTTGTCTATTCCCGCCAACGGCGCAGTCACTTTAGCTGCATCTCTCTTCTCACGAAGCCCTTTTATCAGCGCCTGTGCCTCGGCAGCCGTGGCGCCATCACAACTATCCCCCAACCAAGCTGCTAGCTGTGCTGCCAGCTCGGGGGGCATGTCTTCCTTGGATGTCGGGGTGACGACAACGGGGATTGGATTCCCCTCCATCGGTACTGGTGTCGGCGCCTCGAGCGGGGCAGAGGGAACCGGGACGTCTCCACCGGCTGGAACCCTTCTCGGCCTCTTAGGTCTCCCTCCAGCCGGCGCAGAGCCCGAACCCTCCTCCCCGTCTCGCTCCGCCAACCGTTTCTTTATGTCGGACACCTCTTTGCAAAGGGCCCGCACCATCTGGTCGGTCGTCATTCTCTTTGCGCCTTTCTTGGGCATCTCTCCGACGAGGTATCTAGAAGACAAAGAAAAAGATCAAAACGCTCAAAATTGGCTCTTCGTTCTGTCCCGAGCTCACGGGTAGCGAGGAGGTGCAGCTTCGGAGCACAAGAACAAGAGGACGTCTTCTGGTCTTGCGTCTCTCTTTATCCGTCTTCAGGGCGGGCGAGAACCCGCCCCTGCCTGCCCCTAGGGCGGGGCTGGCTACGTCGGTGTCTAGGCCAGCCCACTCTAGGGCGGGAAAAAGCGCGCCCTGGCTACGCCGCTTCGGGCATACCAGCCGAGACGCGCCTCCCGCCCAAAAAATGGCTTCCCGGGGGGATCGAGGCACTCCGCCATACGTTCGGGGGGACCGAGTGGTCGCCCCTTTCCATGTAACTTTTGAATGAAGTGTAAGCTTTTATTAAAAGATAAAGCAGGAGAGTGATAAGTTAAGATAAGCATGCTTCTCTTCCCTTTGTAGACACAAAATAAAATGAAAACTCACTTGCTACCAAGATTCAGAGCATCAAACTGCCCTTCTCTCAAGTATGTAGGAGCACCCTTTAGTTTTTTTCACCAACTAACACTAGATAGTGGCATGCTTCATCATAGGGTTCCCACTCGAATCGCTTAGTGCATCTGGGTGTGCTGCGATGCCTGAATTCCAGCTGAGCTGTTTTTATTTCGTGAGTTTGTGATTATCAGTGAATTAAAAATTCTGTCAAGGTAATTCACCCCTCAAGGTTATTTCAATCGTGGACACTGTGGGGAAGATTAAAAACAGTGATTGTGGATGTGATGTGAAATTATCATGATCTCTCACATCCTAGGTCTAAATGTTTCAGCCATTTTTCAGTGCTCGCAGGGTCAATATGGCTTTTTTCATGACTGGATTGCTAGAATTCAATTCGAAGCCAGAGTTCGCATGTACACTAAGGCATGTGGTGCTGGTGTGTTGGTTCATAACTTACGATTTTCACCATTCTTTGTAATAGTCTATGGTGGATACAACAAGAAAGACATTATTTGACACATCATGGTAGCACATTGCGCAGAATCGTGTGAGCATAGCCAGTGTGACACGCTTGTGTCATGCAATGTGTTCCAAACATGCTTTAACATACATTTCTGAATGTCATGTACCTATACAGTGACTCTGGAACCGATTCACAGAACTAACTTACGACAAAATCCTAAACTTACTACTTTTGGTATTCACCGAAGGACTTTAGTAGTCTTCAGTTAGGATTTTGTCTTAAATTAGGATTTTTTCTTAAATTAGGATTTTGTTTTAAGTAAAACTTAAATTTAACTTAAGGTTGTCTTAAATTTAACTTAAGACAAAACTAGCTTACGACCAAATCCTAAACTTACTACTTTTGGTATTCACAGAAGGCATTTAGTTGTTTTAAGTTAGGATTTTGTTTTAAGTTAGGATTTTGTTTAAGTTAGGATTTTGTCTTAAATTAGGATTTTGTCTTAAGTTAGGATTGTGTCCTAAATTAGGATTTTGTCCTAAATTAGGATTTTGTCTTAAATAGGGATTGTGTCCTAAATTAAACTAACGTTTAACTTAAACTTGTCTTAAGTTTAACTTAAGACAAAATCCTAATTTAAGAAAAAATCCTAATTTAAGACAAAATCCTAATTTAGGACAAAATCCTAATTTAAGACAAAATCTTAATTTAAGACTACTAAATGCCTTCTGTGAATACAAAAAGTAGTAGGTTTAGGATGTTGTCATAAATTAGTTCTGTGAATCGGCCCCTTAATTCTTTAAACCCACTGCCTTGTCCTTCATTCAGTAAGTTTCTTATATCCACTATGGGAGTGCAAGCATCTCCTTAAATAGCTCACACCTACTTGGGTTCATTGACAGGCAGTGCCACTGGCAAAGACTGTGTATAAAAAAGAGTTTTTTAAACTCAAATGTTATAACACTTATCGGCAAAGGTATGAAAAGGAGTTTTTTAAACCCTATTCTCATAACACTTATCGGCAAAGGTTGTATATGCAAAAACTACTGATCCTGAATACAGCGCAAAGGATACCTATTAAAGGGCTGGTGTTAATTAGGGGTAGGCAGCAAACTTCGCACTGCCAGCGGAATTATCGCAGTGTTTGCCCCTCTGCACTCAGCTTGGAGTGCAGAGTTTGGAAAACTCCGCCAACCGCTGGTTGAACTGAGTTTTTCTTACCTGCTCATGGTCCACAGCACTTTTGCTGCGCACCCCCATGAGCAAAGGCATGGCAACTGCAGCACAAGCTAAAGGAAAAGGCTCAGCAGCTTCAATAACATGCTCTGACACCAAGAGCCAACCGGTCTCTACCACATGTTGAGCACCTCATTAGAGCGAGCACCTATGGCCTCCTCCCTCCTTTTAATTTCCCTGCTCCCCACCAAAATTGAGGGCGCGGTGTCGTGGGCTGGCAAGGGGAGCGTCAAAGGCAGCACAGATACCTGCCAGAGTAAGGGTGCATGGTGCAGTAAAACCCAATACTGTGCCACTGCCAGTGGGACCCCCAACCACGCCCGGCCAGAAACACTGAAGTCCAGCAAGACCACCGAGGTGGGTCATCCCAGTCCCAAGCCTCCTGCAGCGGCTGCGGGAAAATAAATAACGCAAGCTAGCTGAGGTGGTTACTGATTAACACGTTGTGCCACTGGAGGAGTGACATGATCTAAAGTGCAGTACGCAGCGATGCGCAC
The DNA here is from genome assembly GCF_964263255.1 of Lissotriton vulgaris. Classification (NCBI taxonomy): domain Eukaryota; kingdom Metazoa; phylum Chordata; class Amphibia; order Caudata; family Salamandridae; genus Lissotriton; species Lissotriton vulgaris. The sequence goes on along the minus strand of NC_141686.1, from coordinate 24,041,186 downwards.
AGACTTTGGGGTGAGTACACTATACTTATCATATTTAATTTCTGTGACTTCGCTTGCAGTTTCTTGTTACTGACTTATGTCTGATCAATAGTGTGACCTGTCGTTGTACCTGACCTCTTCATGGGCATGCAGAATGGTTGTGTGCTCCTGAGATATTCTGCTCAGTGCTGCAGACACTCCCCATTGAGCTCAAGAGGAGACCGAGCAATACTTCACCTGCAGACGGAACTCTGTGGAATTCAGTAGGGTGTTTGGGTAAATTCTGCTGAACCCTGCAAGATCTGCCAAGGCTTAGTGTTAATATATCCAGATCAGTCTATCTTCAAGAAATTGTTTCATTAGTCATAGGTATAGTGTGAGGAATAGTTGGTATTATGCTGGCATAGCTACTTTCAGATCTGGATGCACATAGCTTGCCTCTGGGTAAGCTAATATCGGTGAACCTTCTGAAGTGACAGGACTAACTAATCATAAGTCTACTGTATGTGGTAACCAAATTGTAGTTGTATGGTGTTCCATGGTATATATGGTTTAAGCCTATTTTGTGCATAGTCAAATTGTAAATCCACTGCTGCTCTGTCTCGAACAGTGGATTTTCAGGGTTGTTCATGTTACCATCCAGTTGTTCGATAATAATGACCCACCTCATTTCGGTACACAGACAGAATATCGACCTCAAAAATATAGATGTAAAAAATATTGAGGTAAAAATATTGGGGCTTATTACGATGGCGGGCCGATCGCAACGTGATTTACCCACCGTCAGATTACAGTGGCGGTGGGTAACGAGGCAGACGGAAAGTCCTTCCGCCACTTTTCCGCCAGTCGGCAATTGTTACGATTGCCGGCCGGGCGGAACTGGGGCACATGTATGGTGGGGTGCCTAGCAGGCACCACCATCCATATTATGATGCTGGGTTTTAAAGGCCTTTCCATGGCTGTGATGCCTCCATGGAAAGGCTAGCAGGAATTTGCTTTGGTGGCCTGTTGTGGGCCCCTGGCGTGGTGGAGGGCTGCACTTGGGGGGTACCCATGGTGCTCACCTACATTGCCATGCACAAGGAGGCATGCACCGCGCAGTGCCTGTGCCGTTGTGCATGGCAATCCATAACATGGCATTTTACCATTGCGGTGGGTGCTGCAGCCAGCAGCACCCGCCGCAATGTTAAAATGCCTGATGCAACCACTGCGGTGGCGGTCGCATCATGATTGGGGTGGCAGAACCGCTAACCGAATCACCCCCATAGAAAGCATTGTTTCTGAGCGTCCCCTGAAAGTTTGGGGGGGTTTCGTCAAGGGGGGGCCGAGAAAAGAGGGGGGTCCCAAAACGTGTTTTTAACATTGAGTTTTCCATAGGGCGGTTGGACTCACTTTTAGCTCGAACGGCTGAATGGATTTCCACAAAACTTGGCAAAATTGTAGGGACTGGTAGCCCGGTGTGCCTTTGCTATGTCTCAAGATATATGCTCCAGTGGTTTTTACGAAAATTAACTTTGAAAAATATATATTGGGCTACATTGGGCTATATATATGTTAGAGCCCAAATGTAGCCCAATGTAGCCCAATGTAGCCCAAAGATGGCCACCAGAGACAAAAAAAAACAAATGTAGCCCAAATATCAGCCAGATGTAGCCCAACTATAGCCCAGTGAGAGAATGTCCCAGAGTGTTCTAAAGAACAACTAGAGCGCTAACAGTCCTACTTATGACAAAAGTATGGCACACCTGAAGTCATCTTGATTGGAATAAAGTGTTAACACTTAAAACATTTAATTTGCAAAGGAACAAAATGAGGAGTTTCATTTTGCCATAGAAATTTTATATATTACCTACTGGCGGTCGCCAGTAGATATATATAGTTAGGATTTTTTTGAATAGGGATTTCTGAAAATTCTAAGTTGAATAACTTAGGCGTTGATGGACGGAATTGGCTGAAATTTTCAGGAAAATGGCACATTTTGTTTCTGTGCGTCCCCTAACAGTTTGGGGGGTTTCGTCAAGCGGGGGCTGAGAAAAAAGGGGGGGTCCCAAAACGTGTTTTTAACATCGAGTTTTCCATAGGGCGGTTGGACTCACTTTCAGCTCGAACGGCTGAATGGATTTCTATGAAACTTGGCAAAATTGTAGAGACTGCTTGCCCGATGTGCCTTTGCTAGGTCTCAAGATATGTGCTCCAGTGGATTTTGAGAAATTAACGTTCAAAAAAATATATATATCTGTGACAGCGTCCCGGTTAGCGCCCCGGTTCGCATACCAGACGCGTAACGGAACTTCGCGAGGAGAAGCGGATTGGCTCTCCGGTGACTCTCAACATTCTAAACAGACCGGAGCGGCCGCCATCTTGTCTCTCGGTAGGATCGAGAGACAAGAGGTGGAAATAAACGAAGGGGGAAATGAATGAAAGGGGCAAGGTAGACCCCTCCTGACCACCTAGGATTGATGTGGGGGCTATTAAAGGGCCCCGCGGGGCAAAAAAATAAAAGACATTTTTTTTCGATTTTTCGCGGTGGAAGCGCTACCCGGTACGCGAACCGGGTAGCTCCCCGGTAGCGTAACGGGAGTCGGCCATCTTGTGTTTCGGACGAATTTAGTCACAAGATTAGGGATAAACAATGTTGGGAATGGGTATAAGGGGGCACGGGAGACATATCCTGACCCCTTAGGTTTTCTGAGGGTGGCTGAGGAGGCCCATATATGTAAAAAAAAAAAAAATTGCACGGTTAGCGCCCTGTCTGCGCACCGGCTAGCGTTCCGGAAAGCGTAACAAGGGGAAAACCAAGGGAAATAGTAAAATATTATTTTAGAGTGCTTTGAGGTAGGTTAGCTCTGAATAGAGCTATTGTGTTGTGTGGGTGATGTAAGTACCAACATGTAGGTACCAATGAAGAGTCTGAAATTCAATGTACACCGTCTCCTCTGTAGATATTTTGTATGTTCTAATATGGGTTATTTAAATGTAAATGTGTGGAAAAGCACTTCATGCTTTAAAGCAATTGTATTTTTGAACTGATTGTTCTTTCCTCTTAGTCCTCCTCTTTGTTTTTTTTTCCCCACACTCTTCTTCAGCATGATAGTTGATAAATGTGTTCCCTCAAAAAATTTATATACATAAAAAAACTATATTAAATACATATAAAATATATTTTTCCTTTAAAAGAAGAATACATTTTACAGCTTTTGATATTTGCTATTAAAAAACCATTGAAATTCACTGAAAAAAGCATAGGTTATAGACCATATACAGTTAGAAATTAGCATTTACAAAACCTTGAAAATTCACTGAAAAAACCATAGGTTATAGACCATATATAGTTAGGAATTAGCATTTACAAAACCTTATTTTACTCACACAAAACCATTGAAATTTGCATATATAGTTAGTTGCACTAACTATATATCGCGCACCCGCAATCCACTGCTGATCATGTCACATATTACATCATTCATGACATGGTCAGTGACTTCACTGATGACATCACTGATGACATCTCAAATGACATCACTGAATACAAATCATGTGCAAACTGTGCCATAAATAAATATGAAATTTCTTTGTAATCATCAAAAGGTACATATTGAATCATTAATCAATTTGCAGCAAAAACATGAGCATAGACAATAACATACACTAAAATACATGTCAAAGTGCGAGTCAATGTGGAGTTAAAACAATAAATAAATAAATAATTAGTTAATAGCTTCATAAAACCACTATCTAAAAAATTATCTATGTAATTAAATTACTACTCTGCACTGTGTATGAAGGGGGATAAGTCGAATATCATACCTAGCCTAATGTAAACAGGTATAAAGATCTTCCTTCATGTTAAGTCCCCCCGGCTGCTTAGTGTTTAGCTGTAAAATGTACCTGGTTTCCAGTTTGCGCAATTTCGCTTCCCTATTGCCCCCACGTCTGCTTGCCAGGACTGTATCAACTACGTAAAATCTGAGTTCCCTGTTGCTGCTCTGGTGATGTTGTCTAAAATGACGCCTATATATATATATATATATATATATATATATATATATATATAAAATATAAAATATTACATATTAAATGTATTAAAAAAGAAAATTAATTTTAAAATATGAATTAGATACATTTTAACAAATATAACAAATAAACATAATTAAAGAAGGTTAAACACACATACATAATAATATATATATTTACTTAAAAACAATCAATAAACTATTAACTTCAATGTATTATATAATTTAAAAATTATATATAAAATATATATATATGTATATATATATGTAGAAAAGAAAACGAGGCAGACCCATCTCGGTGCAGTTTAATTTATTTTCACCAGTCCTCACGACGCGTTTCGGCAGATCCCTGCCTTGATCACATGACAACACATCAGTGAAGCACATTCCCTTTTAAAGTGCAAGTGCCCATTAATAAACATAGAAGAGGTATTTACACATATAGCGGAGTATCTCTTTTTTTCTCTGTCATTTTGACAACTCCTTTTCAACTTTGTAATTATATGTTGAATACATTGTGCACTCTTAATAATAAATAGTTATTTACAACAGTAAAAACATTTCATACTTTGGAAGCAATAAATAATACATGTAAAATAAATTTTTCAATTTTTGCAATGATTTGTATAAATACATTCATTTAAAATAGTACCTTATGTATATGGATGTTTACACCCTTATTGCCCCATCATACATTCTCACTTATCGATTGCAACTACTGTATTATAGTCTTGTAGAATTCTCTTCTAAACCTCATGACATTGTGCTTCCCCCCGGAACAACCCATGAATCGCCTTATCAGTGTATTACACCTGAAAGTGCTTACGAGTGCTATAAATAATAAAGTGCAAGTGTGACTAAATTATATTTTGTTGTTACTATTGTGCGGTTGCATATTTTTTCTCTTTTCATATTAAATTTTATATCTGTCGGCAATTTTCACTCCAATAGGAATACAGGACAAATGGACAAGGACTTGACTGGATTCGAATTATAAAACATGATTCCCACAATTAGTTTAAAAAACACCTTAGTTAAAAAATGCTTAAAAACCAATTTCATGTTTAAACAGTAAAAATTCCGGTCCATTTAAAATTGTAAAACTTAATGTTTGATCACATAAATAAACCAAAAAATTCAACAATTAATATTCCCAATATGATAAAATTATATTTAAACAATTTCATAGATTTTCATATTTTACAGATCCACCTTATACAACGGGTTTCTAATGTTTCACAATCATTTTTTTCATTTTTCTATTCGGACAGTTTCTTGTATATGTAGGCTAATACAGTGATTATGTAGTATGTTATCTCTATTATGTTATTACATTAGACTATATATTGCCCTCTAATCCAGATATGTGTATAAGTCTTCCCCCATATTCAACCCATTGGGTTGCTTGCTATCTAATAGCAGTATGTAATGGGTCTCAAGGCGGCGCAATACACCTTCCCTGTTACCTCCCCTTCTTTGAACCGGGACACTGTCTATCAGGTAATACTTTAGATCTTTGGGTTTTCCACCATGGTGTTCTTTGAAGTGGCGGGCTACCGGGCAACTAGGGTCGCTATTAGTTATTGCCCTGATATGTTGCAGTATTCTTTGATACCCAGGCAATTTTGTGCTTCCCACATATCTGAGATTGCAGCTACACTCTAAAATGTACACTACGTATTCACTTCTACATGTTAGATGCTGTTTGATCATTTGGGGTTTTGGGCTGAAGGCTGTCATATATGATGTTCTGTTTGTTCCAAATGTACAAGCTTTGCAGCTAATGCATCTGAAAAACCCTTTCCTTGCACTGAGCCAGTCTGTAGTATTTTTACATTCTGGACTACTGGTGACTAGAATATCCGCCATCGATGTTGATTTTCTGAATGTTATGGCGGGATATTCAGATAAGGAATTGCCAATGATGGGATCATCTTTTACAATGTGCCAATTGTTCTTAATTATCTGGCGCAACGATTTATGCTGGCGATTGTATGTTAATATGAGCCTAGGGTTCCCTTCTATTTCTGATGTCTTAGATTCCTGGGATTCTGACTCTATATTAGTCTGTAACAATAAATCCTCCCTAGGTCTAGCCCTAGATTTCTGAATTGCACTCTTGATTGTTTTGGCACTGTAGCCCCTTTCGATAAATCTCAATTTGCTTGCCTGCTGATTCTTAAATAACTCTGCCTCACTACTGCATATCCTACGTAATCTAAGCATTTCCCCGTAGGGGATGCTTTGGATTAGATGAGCTGGGTGAGCACTTGTTGCGTGCAATGGTGAGTTCCCAGAAGTTTCCTTCCTATATAGCGTAGTGCTAATGGTAAGGTTCTCTATTTTAATAAGGACATCTAAGAACGGGATTTGCTCCCTACTGATATGTGAAGTAAAATTGAGATTTATGTCGTTGTCATTTAAATTTGTAATGAATTCCTCTGCTTCCTCCTCAGTCCCATTCCATATGATCATCAGATCATCTATATACCGTAGCCACGATATAACTTTGTCCTTGTAGGTGTTGCCATGATGTCTCCTGAGGACCAGCTCCTCCCACCAACCCATAAATAAACAGGCATAGGTGGGGGAGAAGCGGGCCCCCATCGCAACACCCTGTACCTGTCGAAACATTTGCTTTCTGAAGAGAAAGAAATTATGCTCAAGGCAGAAAACCAACAAATCCATAAGCATTTTGTTGTGCATAGTATACTCTATAGGTCTCCTTGCCAAAAAATACTCTACTGCTTTGATGCCATCAATGTTTCTTATGCATGTATATAATGACGTTACATCTAGAGTAATCAACTTGTATCCCTCCTGCCATTTAACTTTACCTATTTTACCCAAGAAATCTCCAGTGTCTTTCACATAAGAATCCAGACCTTGTACATGTTCTTGAAGAAAGAAATCTATGTACCTTGACACGTTCTGGAGGTTGTTCCTTATTTTTGTGAATTTTGGGGATAAAGTAAATTACCGGTGTTTTTGGGAAATCGTTCTTTAGATATTTAAATTCTTCCAAACTTAAGAGTCCCTTGCTCTTCCAAGCTAATAGTTTACTCCAGAGTTCATCCTGCATCTGCTTATATTTAAGGGGCGTACTATGGTGATAACATTGTGTATCGTTCAATTGTCTTTCCGCCTCGGTCAGATAGTCTTTAAGGGGCCACAAAACAATATTTCCCCCCTTGTCCGAGTTCCTTATCACAATGTTATTTTGCTTTTTTAGTTTTTCCATTAGTGCCCCATAATTCCTTTCTTGGGTGGTGAGTTTCCGTTTTGAATTTGTTATTTTGATATTCAATTTTTTTATTTGTGAAACTACAACATCATTAAATACAACGATGGCGTCTTTTGTCATTATTGGCACAAATTTAGACTTTTTCTTAAACGGAGTGTCGGGTTTTTTGTTTCCAATGTTGTCTATTTCCTGGGTATTCAAAAATGGAAAATCCCCCTGGCTCCCTTGACTTCCTTGGGGGGCACTGATGGTCTGAGTGTTTGGTGTTATATTCACAATAGATTGAACATCCCTTAATAGGTCATAGTCCCCTGCCGATAGGTTTGGCATAGTTGTTATGTCCGCTGATGTTGTGTTGGATTTGGCTTTGATATTTGCCTGTTTGTGATATTTACACAATTTTAGTTTCCTTATATATTGGTACACATCAGCCCTGGCATTTGTATAGTGGAAATTTGATTCCGTACAATACGATAGGCCAAGGGATAGGAGCTGTTTTTCTGCTGTTGTTAGGTGAATTCCTGCCAGATTGATGATGGTATTGGCATTGCTGGGGGTGGTCGTAGTTTCCATTATTTGGCTTTCTTGTTTGTCCACGACCCCCTGCCCCTGCCTCCTCTTTTTGTTCCGTTGTTTGTTTGCGGTCCTCCTCGCCCTTCTCCTCTTTGTGCGCCGTTTTTTGCCGACTGCACAGTGCTTGAGCGTAGAGTTTACCGCCGGCTTTGCCTCACATACTCCAATTCCTCAGCCATAGTTAATTTAGCAACATTGTCCATACCCTCAGAGTCCGAGCTGTTTTCTATTATCCCACTCACGTCCGACATAGATGAGATCTCAGGCTCTGATTCTTCTGCTTGTACAGGTGACTTGTTACTGCCCTGTATGCCTTTCTTTACTGCTGTCTTTCGCATAATATCAAACTTTCTTGCGAAAGTAAAGATCTTTCCGTCTTCATAATCTTGTTTATCTCGCCTAAACTTGTATTGTTTCCGAGCTTTGATTTTCTCCTCTTCCTTCTCCAATTTTTGTTCCATCTCCTCGTTATATTTGGTTTTCTGTTCTTGTGGGTCACTCATGGCTTCTATTTCTTTCCTTAGGGTTTCAATTTGGGGCACTAGTTCCTCCCTGTCGCTTTCAGCATATTTAACTAGCAGTTCCACCAGTTTTTATGAGAGGAATCTAGATTGCACTGAGCCCATTCAGCCATTAATCGCGGGTTGAGGGTGTCGTAACTTGGGGCAATCATTATTCGTAGCCCCCTTGGTATACGACCCACATCCAAATATCTTCTAAGCGATTTAGATTCCCACCATTTCG